>NC_134953.1:33180000-33780000 GCF_965638725.1 Aptenodytes patagonicus
AGCCAGGCTGGCCATGTGAAGAGCTGCCTTGCTCACAAGGCAGGTGATGGTGCCTTTGCTTTTCTAGCTTGAATAAACATAGAGCCGTTAGAGATGGAGGCCAAACCCAGAAATTGCTCGGATTCTGTTCCTCCATACCTTTAACAAGGTACAGCTTTGATTTGCAATGCAGGCAGTGCTGCAGAGCAAGGCCTTTGGATAAAAGCGCCCCAAGCCCCCCGGGCACCCCAAGCCCTGCAGCTGTGCTCCGGGTCCCTTTGCAGCACTAACTCCAAGACGCTTCAGCTGTCACTAGCCGAGCTCAGCAGGAGTGGGCAGAGCTCCTCCCCAGCCTACTCACCGCCATCGGTGCCAGGTAGGCACCCCTGTGCCACAGGGGCATTCAGTGGTAGTGCCTTGCCAACGCACTCTGAGGCATCCTCTGTGACGTCCGCGATGGAGCAGGAAGCCTCCCAGCTAGGGGCGTCGTCCCATGCCTGTACTTACAGCAAAACCCTAAAATGTACAAAGGGTCTGAGTGCCCTGGTGGGACCACTCCGGCAGGCCATGGGCACCGTGCCCTGCATCAAACCCCTCACTCCAGGAGCCACAGCTTTCTGCTGGAGGGCAAACCGAGCCCAGGCGATGCAGGAGGAGACCCTGCGAGTGCCCGGGGGATTGGCTGGCCAGGCCCCAGAGCCCCAAACCCCCCACAGTTGCTGCAGACCCGGGATTTTAGTGGGACACCCATTTAGCTGCTGTTGTGGGAGAGCCTGTGTCTTTGGCCAGTATTGGTCCCAGTGGGATACCTGACAAATTAAGCTCCTCGTCTCCTCTGCCGAGTTAATCTAATGACTTCACCCCTCAGACAGCCTGATTGCTAGCTGTGATTCAGTTAGCCAAGATCACAGAAAAGGAAAAAGAAATTGTCTGTTGCTTCCTACGAAGCGATGACCTCATTTATTCACGGTAAGAATAAATCACTCCTCAATCAACTCCTAATTACACCAGCCAGCGTAACCTTGTGCATATTTACAGCCGATATTCCAGAAGTGGGAGGGATGCAATCCGGCACTATGCTGATCACATGAATAAAGCCTCTGTGTGCCCTCTCCTATTCTTGTAGTTTGTGTCAGTCCCTGCCTGGGTGCGGTAGGTTATTTCCATGAGGATTTCTATGTGGTCCTCATGAGTGGAAGCCGAGTGGCATGCAGAGCCCTGGCTTTACAGATGCCCTAAATACTAGTGATGGGAGAGGCTCGGGTGGCACTTTCATTCCTACCTGCCATTCTGGGTGTGATTCGAGGTGCTTTTATTTTTTAAGTCCTCAGCGGAAGTAAGACTGTGAAATGCCATTTGTGCCTCTGAGGGCGGCTGGTGTGGGGACGGCCACAGGGCCGGGACCCAAGCAAGGGCTCCGGTGGCTGCTGCACACGTTGACTAGTTGCCCACAGAAGCAACAGCACAAGGAGCTCTGCTGCATGTGAACTCCTCATCTCCGCAGGCACGCTGGCTGAGTGTTCACGGACAGCGAAGAGCCCGAGGAGCGATGTAGGGACAGGGGCAGGGAGGCACGTGGAGGCGCCGTGGGCAGGAGGCAGCTGCGGGAGGCGGTGGCCGGCACTGGCTGGTGAGGTGGGGGCAAACTGCCTCAAAATGAAATCACCTGTGTAGTGAAAGGATGATGGAGAAAAACTTAAAAGGAGAAAAACGCCAGGGTGAGAGAAACTGGAGCTAGGAAATGGAAATCACTCTTCAAACTGGCCAGGAAATGGGGGAGCTGTGCACAGGTTATTGCAGCAGCTCTCCTGGCTGAACGCTGCCTTGCCCAGGTCAGATGGCATAGAGGAGACCAGAAATGTCCCGAACATGGGAAATGACTGCCGCAGGCACCAGTAATGCTGCTCATTGCCTTCGTAGCAAGTGCTACATCTATGCAGTTTACTTGAACTATAATGGAAATTTCCTAACTGCAGTGAAGCGTGCTGCTTCCCTCCCAAAGCCTGACCCATCTCCTCCCAGTCCCTTCCTCCCTGAACAAAACGCCCCAACTGCCAAGATGTGGCTCTTTCCAAGGGATGCAGCCGTGGGCCCCGAGGAGCCGACCTGTGGGTCCTGCATGGCCGGAGCTCTCAAACCGCAGCGGCTGGTGCCATGCGGAAATGGCATTCCCAGCATTTCTATTTTTTTTTCAGCCGATTAAAAAAAAAAAAGAACGTCACTGGGAAATGATTTATAATGATTTCTCTGAAATTGAGTCTAAAGATTTGCCAATTCTCCTGCCACATGGTGAGCTAACGAGGTAACAGGGCTGACTTAGAGAAGGAAACGGGAAACGCCAGGGGATGGGGGGTGCTTTAGGTCTGTACTTGCCTTCCTCTACACGGGAGAGATACTGCCAGGCATTTGCAGCTTTGGCTTTTTAAACTTAGCCATGCTGCTAGCAGTGGGAGTGAGTACTGGAGTTAATCTATTCCGAAATCATGAATTTTGTGAGTTATGGTTTATGTAACATTGTGCTAATGGGACACACATTCCTGCGCAGCTGCACGGCTGCTCTATCCTGCAGGAACCGACCTGGGGACTGCTCCGTGGCCAAAGCCCCCCAGCGCGGTGGGGCTGACATTCATCTTTGCTCCCGAGGAGACAGCTGACATTGGGGTACGGTTGCACGAGCTTTTTCAGACCCACATCACCAGACTCTGCTCTCAGCTTGCACTGTTTTAAAGGGGCACAAAATTAATTTCCTTCAAGTAACTTAAAAATAAAAGCAAATAACCCTTGTCTCTTAAAACCTAACCCTAGCCTAAACAACTACAGGAATCTCCTTAATTAAAACATTTGTTAAACAGTTTTGCACTGAAGAAAATGTTCTAACTTTGACCACTGTGGAAAAACTAAGTGATTTCTTTTTTAAGAGCAGTAAAAGGCCATTAAAAAGAGTCAGGATCACCAACCTCAAACATTCACAAGGCACTGATAAGTCTCCCCAGAATTTAAAAATAAAAAAATGGTTTTGCTTCTTTGTCATGTGAGCTTGGAGCCTTGACTCGGTTTAGATGTTGAGATTTTATTTCATATGTATGAGGGCTATAAAGCTTTCCTAAAGGCAGTTACCTGGGAGCTGGGGTAGTCCCATAGTCCTGGGAGATTTAAGAGGAAAACGTTTGAGTGCAGGGAACTGGAGGTACCAGCAGTGGGACTAGTGATGAGTGGGCACACCTCAGTTATTTAATCATAGAATCATTCAGGTTGGAAAAGACCTCTAAGATCGTCAAGTCCAACCGTCAACCCAACACCACCATGCCCACTGAACCACGTCCCTAAGCACCTCATCTACACGTCTTTTAAATACTTCCAGGGATGGGGACTCCACCACTTCCCTGGGCAGCCTCTTCCAATGTTTAACCACTCCTTCAGTAAAGAAATTTTTCCTCACATCCAATCTAAACCTCCCCTGGCGCAACTTGAGGCCATTTCCTCTCGTCCTATCGCTTGTTACTTGGGAGAAGAGACCGACACCCACCTTGCCACAACCTCCTTTCAGGTAGTTGTAGAGAGCGATGAGGTCTCCCCTCAGCCTCCTTTTCTCCCGGCTAAACAACCCCAGTTCCCTCAGCCGCTCCTCATAAGACTTGTTCTCCAGACCCCTCACCAGCTTCGTTGCCCTTCTCTGGACACGCTCCAGCACCTCAATGAAGCAACTGAAGGATCTGTCTTGCAGGAAGAGCGTGTCCATCCCCAATGCCTGGGCCTGCCCATCCCCAGTGCCCAGGGCTGCCTCCCGCTCCAGCTGCCCCCGCACAGGGCTGTGAGGGGCTTTGCTGGAAGCTGGTGACTGGGGCTGCCCCCAGGTCAGCTGCTTACCCGGCAGCCCAGCTCCCCGGACCTGCCCCTCGCCGCAGGCAGGGGCAAAGCACCCCGGCACGCAGCTGCCCGGGCTCCTGCAAGTGGGCAGGGGCTGGTGTCTCTGCAGGGGTGCGGTCGCCTGTGTTGGCCTCCCTGGGAGCTGCTGCGGTGGCTCTTGCTGGGGTCGGCAGCTCCAGCTCCACGGCCTGCTCTCGGGCTGAACGCTGGGCAGAGCAGGTTTGGGTAAAGCCGCTTCCTATGGGGATGTACCTGCAGACATTTCAGGATTCAGTGTCACACGGAGAACTACGAGCCTCGTTATCCTGGAGGATTGGATCCTAAAATGGATTGGAGAGTTGATGCCCCAGCTGGGGCTGCAATGGCCGCCTGCCTCGGCTCTGCTCCCAGCGGCAGGTGCTGGTGGCTCGGTCCCACCTCTTAATGAAACGTCCTCTCGCAGCAGCAAGGCGCGAGGGTGCTGCCAGCCTGGCCCGTCTGCCGTGGAGCTGCCGAGAAGTGAAATGTTCTCTGGAGCTGTAACCCTGCTCTTTCAGCCTGGCCAGCCTCGGCTGCGCCTCTGAAAGACAAGCGAGCTTAAAAACCACGAGCTTGTGGGATTCATTGACTAAATAATGCGCTTTTATGTGCCCTTTGAGTTTCTCTTTGGTGGGCTTGAATCTTTTTTCTTTCTCCTCAGATATGAAGACTAGAAGTTAACTTCTCTTTTTGAGGCAGAAATTTTCATTAGGTGGTTTTGCTCTGGGTGCTGGGACTGAGGGGAAAAATACGGTAAGATGTTGAAATTATGAGCATTAGCAACAGCAGTGCTGTTCTCATGACTGTGTTTTGGGAGGGGTGAGCAGAGAGGAAGCTCTCCCAGTAGTGCACACAATACAGAAATAAGTTACTCTGCAGAAATCCCTGTCTGCGTTTTGCTGTTAAAGCTTCTCTGTTTGCAGGGTGGGCGTTCCACAGAGCGCTGAGGTGGGTTCTCGTTGCACCTCTGATTTTTTGGTAATATCTAAGCAACTGCACCAACAAACCCCTCTTACCAGAGGGCTGTAGATGGGACACAACAAAACATGGAGTGCTGGTGCTGGGGCGTCAGTTAATTGCAGTCAGTCACCAAGCGAGCAGTCAGCCCTCTGGCAACCTGCAGCCAGTGGAAAATTGACACTTCCTCCAAAGAGGGTATTAGATGGAGAACTAAATTTAGATGCTGTTGCTTGGTGAGCACGGTAAATGGATGGCTGTAAGCTGCTGCTCCACGTGCGCCCCCAGTCCCGGTTCCTCCCCGGGGCGGCTCTCGCGCCACCGGCAGCATGCAGGCTCTCGCATGGGGCCAGGGATGGCAGCCAGTGCTGGGAAACCCTGCTGGAAGCGATCCATGGGTAACGAGAGCAAAAGCACATATGGAGTTTTCATAAATCACAGGTTTTTAAGTCATGGTTCCTGAAAAGAACAGTCGTCTTCAATAAATCACTAGAAGAAATGAGCTGGAAGCCTTCGTCTTCATGGTGCAGGGCAGCTGCCAAGCTGTCCCAAATGTCAGGCTCGCAAACAGTTATTGGCAGTGATTCATGGGTGCCTCTGTGGGCAGCAGCTTCTGACCAGGGAGGGATGGACACTTTGGGGTTTAGGGTGATTTTCCAGTAGTCTGGAAAATACGCATGGACAATATACAATATACAATACAATACCTGTAGTTTCAGGAGGTGAAAAATGAGGCTGTGGCAGCTGGCTGTCCACCAGGCCAGCAAGAAGCTTTACCTTAGTCCCAAAACTTTCGGAGGACCCAATCAGAAAACTTTGTTACCTTGAGCAAAATGTTCCCTGCCCTTCTTCTTGTGCTTCTATTTTTTTTGCCCAATTTGTTTTTCCCCTCCTTCCCCACCTCCTCCCTCCCCCAGCACACAAGTGCATGGGAGCATGCACACACGCTGCCTTGTCTGCACAGGCAATGTGGTGGCTGGCGTGTCCCAAAAGCCTGTCCCTGGCAGAATAACACCAGTGGAAGTTGATCCTGTAAGTCTGCCTGTGCATGCCATAGCTCTCCAGCACTCTCTCTAGTGCAGGGCAGTCTGGTCTCCGTGCAGCCCCGGACTGAGGGTGCCTGGGAGATGAGCCGAAGTGCAGGCTGCCGCTCACTGGAAAGGCTGATCTCAGCTGGACTGAGTTTGGGGTTTGTAAATCAAACAGTAAGTCAGCTGAAGCATACACAAGATACGTTTCCATGACTACATCATCTTTTATATTTTACTTTCTGGACATAAGGGCCAGACATGCAGCCGGCAGTGCTGGGGGTGCAGTGGTGTGGCCCTCCTGTAGTAATTTGTGTACTGCATGTCTAGCTGGAATGCCCCAAAATACTGATGTAACGGCACTGACTGTGATGGAGTCAGCAACTACAGGTGGTGTAGGTTAATGCAAAGGTGTAATATTTCAACAGAAAAGAAAATGTCCTCTTCCAGCTCCTGCCCACCTTAGGATTGCCCTGATGGTAATTAGGTGGGGCATGCTGATGAGCTAGGCAGATTAGAGGCACATAAACTGCTGGCAGGACATCCTTCATTATGTGCCTTGATTGGAAATCCTCTTGCTTTGGTATAATCTGGCTTTGCGAGCTCCCAAGGGCTCCTCTGAGACCCACCGAAGGAGCTCTGCAAACAAGTGATGGGGATTGCCTGGGAATTTGTACCTGGGACAGTCCCAGGTGTTACTCTGCAGTTTACTGGGGTTTGGTCTTTGTTTACTTTAAAGATTTGTATTTGATTTATCTTGCTGCAGGTACTTTATGCCCTTGCTCTTGGCAATCAGTGGAAAACAACTCAAAAAATAGGCAGGCTCTGTAGGAAGCAGCCTCGACGATTCAGAGCAGCAGCTTTCACCTAGAGCTGGCGGCAGCAGTAAATCCGCTGCCTGCACCCGGCAGTGCTCCAGAGGGAGCAGGCAGGCAGGCAGAGCGCTTCTCCGCCACGTGTGTTTGCTGTGGGCAGCCGGTGGGGCGAGATCACCATCACTCGTGGCACCGTCTGTGCCAACACAGGGTGGAGGTGCCCGCCTCACGTCCTCTGCATGCCTGCCCTGTGCTGGGCTGCAGCTCCTGGTCTGCTGGTAGCACACGTGTGCTCAGTGTGCCCGCGGCCTGTGCCCTGGGGTGGTGCACACTGCTGCTGCGCTGCAGGTGTTGTGCTTTAAGGTTTTTCTTGTGGTTTTGATCTTGCTTTGGCACTGACAGACAATGTGAGGGGGCTGCCCTCAGGGCGGATGACTGATGCTGTTACCTGACTGCTCTCAGCTGGAGCAGGCAGTGGTGCAGGGAGCCAAGGAGCAGAGCCGGGCAGGAGCCACAAGGGCAGTTTTTCCCCTGGGAATGCCCACACCGGCTCTGCGGCTCCGTGGGGTGGCCACCCCCGTGTCCCTTACACAGCGTCCTGGGGTGCTCAGCACATCCTGAGACAGGTTAGCATCACCCTGCAGCCATCCCTGGGGCAGGTTAGCATCACTGTGCAGCCACGCATGCTCTCTGTGCAGCAACCAGGGGCACATGCACTCGCTAATGAGCTCTGGTAGCAGTGTTTAATGAGCACATAGTTACTGGGCTGAATGTAGCCGAGAAATTAGCTATCCATGGGGTTTACAAACTGGCAGTGTGACAGAAGAGCGATTCCAAGCGGCTTGGCACAGCTAGCAGTACCGGCACTGCCATGCACTGGCTGCAGGGCCATCCCCCCCAAGCAGGAGGGTGGAGGAGGGCCAGGTTTTCTGATACTGGCCTTGGTTTTCAGCCTGAACGCTAGTGAAATGAGTGTGAGGTTTTTTCCTGATCAGCTAGAGTTGCCCATCCATTGCGTGTCTGCGTGACATTCCCGTAGCCAGCTCTTTGGGCACACTTCTTGTCTCCTGTCGGTCTGAGCCCCTCGGGGGCGATGGTTGGTGGGCACCCCAGGACATCTGCATGCTTTAAAACTCCCCCTGAGGCATGTGGGACTACACATGAGGATGGAGCGGCCGCACTCGTGCTCAGCCCGCGTGGCCACGCTGCCTTGCAGCGATGTGGGGAGGTTCCACTGAGTCATGCCAAGGTGCAGCACTGGGATCCGGCTGGGACCTCACCCGTCCCAAAGCAATCAGACCTCACCCTGATAGGGAGCAGAGTTCCTCTCCCTCTGGTTTTAACCTCTTCAGGTATTGCAAAAGTGAAGACAGCAATTGTAACCCTGATCTGAGTGAGGCCAAGTAAATCAAAGATGGGAAGGGGAAGGGTGGTCAGCTGGTGGAAGTCAAGCGGTGCCTGTGGGAACGGCGGATTGGGGCACTTGCCCCAGTGTGGGTGGGAAGATGCATCCTGGGGTCTGCAGCAGAGACCTCCCATCCGTGGGTCTGGGGGACAGGCGGCTGCAGGGCTGCAGGAGGTGTTGTACGTGGGGGGATGTGGGGGAGAGCCCTGGGAGCCCAGCCTGTGCTGTCTGCTTTGGATCACTGCAGGTTTTGTGCAAAGACTGTGAACATTGGGCTACAGTAGGCAGTGGACCAGGAACCAGCATGGTGGCACACCCTGCACCTTGATGTTGGTAGGGCTTGTTGGCCCCAGCTCCGAGCCATTGCAGCAACCAGCTGAGGGGGGAGCAAAGGTCTGCAGCAATTTTTAAATCAAGGGAATTTCTCTCAAGCTTTCCTCTGCCAACATTTTCTGGGTTATAGGGCACCAATATTTAGGTAGTAAGTTCCCAGAACCAATAGGAGTCAAAATTTACCTGAGATAAGTTCAGACATGGTTGTTTAGGCAGCCATTGGCAATGCAGCATTAGGAGGCAAGCCCTCGTCCCCCGAAGCTCTGGCCTGTGCTGCAGCCTGGGCGACCTGTGCCCGTGCGCACAGAAAGGTTTCATTTCAGAGCAAGGGCAGCCTACAGGATCCAGTTTGCGGCTGATGCTCTGGCCGTATCCTCTTCTCCTGTGCCAAATGGAGGCACCAGGCTGAAAGGCAGTCTGCTCTGCATCCAGACCTCCTGTGTGTCAGTATTTTGTAAACACTTCATTTGCATTGCAGTTTTACATGTGTGAGAATGTGAGGCAAAGGGACACCTATGGGAGAGCTTGTCCTGCCCGCCCAGTGAAAGCTCTTTAACTAAAACCCCACTGCTTGAATATGCTATTTAGGCTTACCAGTTACAGCTGATTCTGATACTTCAGCACATTTAGTGCAAAAAAAAAGATAATAATAAAAGGTTGCACAGCTTTCTAGATATGCAAAGAGCATTTCCTTTATTAGCAAGGCTTGTGTTTGAAAAAGCCGTTTACATTTCCAGCAGAACAAAATCTACTGACCACAGAGCTTTATAAATGCATCTTAAACTCTGGACAGACCAAATAAACTCCATCTCCAGCTTGCTTTTCTTAATAATTTTGTTTCATGTTTTATGTTCATACTAGATGATAACAAAGAAAACGGACACCGTCTGTGTCAAACCAATTCTCACACAAGCCCTGGCATGCATCAACCCAAAGTTTCTTACTCGGCTAAAGGAGCTGAGGTGGTTTATGGCTTGAGGTGAAGAGAGGGAGAGAGATGTTTCCTTACACAAACATTTGACATTTTAATAACGAATTGACCAGTGCAGGTGTTAGCCTCCAACAGAAACCCTTGTTCTTCCTCTGTAGTACAACTAACGTGAAACGAACGGAGCACAATCTGAGTCTGCTGGAGCACTCACGAGTAAACCATCAAAAATAGATTATCATCTCCAAACAGTAGGCAATTTACTAGTGGCTTGTTTGTAAACAAAGTGAACTAGCACAATTGAGCAAACAAAGTAAAGTTGTAAACAAAGTAAAAGTTTGTAAACAAAGTAAACAAGCACACTGAGCACAGTATTCAATAGAGATATAAATCTAATATAGAAAAGGAAATCATGTTTAAAAATATGATAGTTATTTATGGCTAACATTTAAAACCATAGTTTGTGTTTGACATGAAATTCATTGATGAGTCAACTACATTAAATGCTTCCTTAAAGCAGTAGTCAAGAACATGTTATCTGCCAAGGTCTGTGCTTCTACTTTGGACTTGATTGTGGAAATCTGTAAATCTTTGCTGGGATGTTTCCAAGGGGGGGAGTTATACTCTCTTTAATTCTTTGCATCAATAAAGGAGAACTTAATAAAATTTAGGACCGCATGTAAGGATTGGTCTCTACTGGAGCTGATGAAAATGCCTGGCAATTAATGCATTGTATTTCTATGTTATCCTCCCTATCAGCACTGATAAGCACATTTCTTAGGCTTAAAAAAACGAATTGGGGGAAAAAAAAGAAAGAAATTTCTATGCATCAACATTCCAAAGATTTACTTTGAAAGAATCCAAGCAGAGGCTTATCATCTCCTTCGAAAGGAAAATATTTTTCTTCTTCAAGCAAGCAATGGATGACATAACTCCAGCTGCCCTCCCCAAAGGCAGCACACTGTTTCTGTGCTGACTGGGGGTCTCAGGGCCGTCGCATCACCTGCCCTCCCCTCGCCAGGACATGCCGCTGCTCCCCAGGCAGGGTCCCGGGGCTGCCGGGATTTACCCTCTCACAAATGAAGTGGACTGTTGAAATAGGAAGCCCTTGTCTGCTTTTATTTATTTGCACTGTATTCTTATCTTGGGGCTGTCTCACAGCATTGTGTGTGCTTTAGGCTGACTCATTGTTGCATTTAAATAGACAAAGGAATTAAAAGACATAGAACAAGCAGGAGGTGGAAACCCATCCGGTGAGTGGCAGGGAGAGGATAGCGTTGCTCGGACTTGAGCAGTTCGCTGACAGGGCAGGGTGACTTGCCAGGGTGACGAAAATGGGCATAGGCTTGTTTTCCTTCTGTATGATGCATATCGAGAATCCGATTTTTTTATTTTCCGCTGCTTTTTTTTTTTTACCCCCCCTGCTTGTTTTTTTCCATTAGATGTTGAAGTTTCATCTGTCCAGGAACTCAGTGAAGAAAAATATAAATAATTATGACAGGGGATGAAAGCTGAGCAATTGAAAGCAGAAGAGATTTATAGTCAGATTGTTTAAACACTTTGCTTTTTGTTAGCACCTATTATACCTCAGTGCCTTAAAAACATTTGGGAGGAGCGAGCATTTTGTACAAGATTTGACAGCCCTAAAAGTGCAGTCCAGAGAGAAAATGACCCGCCTGTATTCGAGGCTTGCTCGATCCCCTCTCAGGAAAGGGGGGGTGACAAGCCACCATTCCCAATACTTTTATTCTAAAAACCAGAAGGCAGAAGCAGGCTTTGCCATCTCATTTTTGCCCTTTGGCAATGAATAAACATCTTCCGCGTCCGGGCTGCTTCCTTCCAGTGGGGAGTGCCGGAGCGGCAGCGGCAGGGCCGGGGTGCTGGTCAAATGGGCGGCGGCAGCAGCAGGGCCAGGGGCCGGGGCGCTGGACAGACAGACGCTGACCCCCTGCCGCAGGTCCCCCTGTTTTGTGGCTTTGGCTGGGGGTCCCTCTCCGGCTCAGGCTCCTCTGCCAGCGCAGCCCTGGGAGTCTGCACTTCTTTGAGCCCGAGTGGTTTCACGGTGCTTGAGGAGACACAAACCAAGCCCAGCCCCACCCTGGCGAGCTCGCTGCCTGCTGCAGGCAGGCCCTGCTTGTTTGGGAAGAGGATCGGCTGCCGCGAGCAGAGGGATGCTGATGGCGCGTGCCTCCTGGGATCAATGGGGAAAGAGGCGCATGGGGCTCTGCACACACATTCTCTCGGCACGCACCTGGTAGTGTTACTGCAAGGAAAGGCTGTTTTCGGCCGTGTCAGACAGCTCCGCGCACACACGTGTGCGCAGGCAGGACACGGGGCCGTCCCATGGCGTGGTTCAGCACCCAAGAACCTGTGCTTCAGGCAGGGCCACGTTCTGTGCTGCCTGAGTTTGTGCAGAGTCTGGTGTATGGAGTGTCCAAGCCAAAAATAGCTTCATCCTTGCACTGTCCAGTGTCCCTGAAAATGCAGAAAGCTGTCCTGCCAAGGATGCTTCCCACTGCTTACCTCCTGTAACAGACAGACTTCTCACGCTCTCCAGCAGACTTGCTTGCTCTCTGTGGCGGTGGAGCTCACCTGCACCCCAACCTGCAGGGCTGGTCCCTCTCACCTTGCAGCCAGCCTTCATTTTACAGTGAACCCACCCATGAAAACCAGCAAAAGCCCATTTGTACATGCAACGGTTTGCTGTCGTGAGACACCTGCCAAATCCCGTGGCTGCTTTTCTGGTACAGACCAAGGCTCTGGAGGGTTTTCCAGATGCCTAAAAGCAGGGCAGGACTGAGAGGGGAGGAAGAAGCTGTGAAGGGCTGGAGGCGGCGCAGAGGGGCTGGAGGAGGAGCGGATCTCCAGGAGATGAGGGAGGGATGGAGTATGCTCTTTGCCAGCAGGAGGTCATTGCTCCACGGCAGCATTCCCTAGGAAGTGCCAGCTCCTCTGCACACACAGCAGCCGCTGCGGCTGGTGTGCATCCCTCTTCCCCCAAATATCCATCATAAGCCTGCCTATGATAGGAAAGAGAAGCTAGGACAGCAATTACTTTTTATAAATTGTCTTTCTTCCAAAAAACAGCCCCTATTCGTTTCTATATGCAGCAACTAAGTGTGTAATATGCGAAAACAGGTTTTGGGGTGGTTTTTTTTCCCTCAGCTACTTCAAATGTAGTGTGGCGTTTCACCTCTCTCCAGATGCAACCTGAAATCACCCGAGTGGAGTGGTTCGAGTCCTGTACAGTATTATGCTCCCTGTATTTTGAGAGCTACAATATAAATGTTTGACAGCCGATGCCTGTACACATCATTATCAGGCCTGGTCAATATTTTTCTTTCAAAACTTATTGTTCAAACTCATATCTCTGGCCTAAAACTGTTTTGCCCAAGGCCGCGCACCGGGGCACCACACATGCTCAGTGAGGTCCCAGGCAGAGGATGGAGGCTGAAGGACAGGGCTGAAGGACAGACCCAAGGTAGCTGGAGCGTCTTGGGCTACTTGTTCCTGACACCGGTCCCACCTGGTCCCCTGGGGAATTGCTTGCGCAGGCTGAGTGTTGATGCCCACCAAAGGGACGGTGATGACCACCTGTCCCACCCTGTGCAGTGTGGAAGGGGCGGTGGGGCTTTGTGTCCACGGCATCCCCAGGGATGCACACACCACAGAGTGCCTGGTTTCCTAAGGAGGTGAGACATCCTCCCTGCAGCCAGACTCTTCACTTAAAAACTCAGTCTTTAGAGACAAACCCACCACTCTCCCTCCTGCAGTATTTGTCACCTACGTGTTGGGAATGACACGGTTAGTGACTCACAGCATCCAGGAAAGGCAGACACTGGTGCCACCCCGCTGGCCCCACTGCCACTGCCAGGCATTGCAGCAAGACTAACCCGGGCACAGCGTGGCAGGGGGCACAACACAGAGAAGCTGTTCCCCTGCAGGGAGTTAAAATCAGGTTTGGGGAACACAGAAAGCTTTTTACTAAACCTCTCCTTTTCTGGGCTGTAATGGTCTAATTCAGGTTACAAACATTACTGTGAGAAACACAGGCAAAAATCTTGCCGGACCAACTCTGGGGAGGGAGTGCTCAGGATTTTGCAGCAGCGACTGCTGGTTCGAGGTGAGTCGGGATGCAGGGCCAGCCTCCTGCTTTCCCTGGCCCCCTTCAGCAGAGCACTGGGATATGGCTGGAGGGGGCGGCTGCAGGGGAGCGCTGGCACGAGCGTGGGCAGGAGGGGAACCGAGCCCCTGCCCCTCTGCTGGGGTGACAGCACGAGGAGAGCCCTGAGCTCCCACGGCAACAGGGATCAGCTGCAATGGCTGGGTGTGTGCATGCGTGTCTCCACGTGTGTCTGCATGTGTGTGTACATGTGTGCGTGCATATGTGTGTGCATGTGAGTGTGCGTGTGTGTGCATATGTGTGCGTGTGCATGCATGCATGTGTGTGTGCATGTGTATGCAGGTGTGCAGATGCATGCACACCCCTGCAGGGGCTGCCGGTGGTGTTGCAGCAGCAGTGAGATCAGAGGCAGTGGTCCCAGCTGCAGGGCCAGGGCGGGCTGTCATGGGGATGCTGGCACCTGGATTTGGTAAAAGATCCTGATGGCAGAAAAAAAGCAAGGCATGGGCTGCAAGACCCCCTGAATTTGGCCTTGGGGTATGCCTGGATGCTGTTAGTGCCCCCATAAGGAAGCTGAGCACGAAGCACCAGTGCCTGAGAGAGCTGCAAGGTCTCGCCTGCCTTGGCGGTTTAATGTTTCTGTGCTCAGTAGAGGAGCACTTCAAACGGAGGGCTGGGGAAGACCTCATTAATACAGTATATAACTGGCATATATGGCACAGAAGTGGCTTGAAAATTTACTCAGGAGAAAGTTTGCAGTGAAAAGGGCATTCGGAGCACTCGCCTATGCTTTACCATTGCTGGAGTCCTGAACTGATGCATAATAGACCCTCTAAAAATACTGGCAGCATCTGACTGCCATCATATGACTCCTTCGGCTGATTTGGAGGAGGGCGGTGGGGAAGCCTTCAGCCTCCAAAGACATGCATGGCTTTGCTTCCCAGGGCCCCTTCTGTTTCTTTTTTATTCATCTGAGGGTATTTCTGAAATGAGGGTAAGCTGCAGGGAACACTGGAGGGACATGGAAACCTAAAGCTTGGCTGTGACTCTTTGCACAGCCGGTTTCTTTTTCCATGGATGTGAGCTCCCCCAGGCAGATGCTTGTTTGTGATAAATTTTGTAGTTATTTTGTGTGTGTGCGCGCTATACTTGTGATATTTAAATACCACATCCAGCTGGCAGAACTTCCCACATGCCATTGCAAACCCTCCTAATGAGCACTAATGAAACAAGAGGAGACGGTTGGTTTGTTGATGTAGGTTTTCTGGCTGGTGCTCAGAGCTCCGGGCAGGGACCGGGTGCTGCAATGTTCAGTGACAGATACTCTGTAAGTGCCACCGACAGCTTTCAGCTTCTGGTGCCAATGGTCACTGAATGTCCCCGTGCCTCAACCACCCCCTGCAAACTGGAAATGATAATCAGGTGAGGGAGGGTGCCAGGCTCCATGCCCCTTCCACTGCAGAGGAGATACTAAAAAATGCTGACTTTGAGCTTGCTGTGGATAATGTCCACAACAGGTGAGCTTAAAATAGGCTCCACCGTAACAGAAAATGCGTGTCACCGATGAGCGAGACGTGCGGCAGCAGCTGAGCTCTGTGTGCCCCCGCTGCAGCGGCGTGCTGGGTGTGTGGCACACGAGGGGCCAGCGGCGACATAAGCAGGGCTGCCAGCTGCCTCCCCAAACCTGGCTCGGGCCCTGTGCGGGGGAGGACAAACATCGCTCATGATTGCTCGGAGACCCTAGAAGGCTGCTCCGTTGGTTGCTGGCAGGTGTTTCCCCCGGAGCAGGAGATTGAGGTTAGAAATTACGTGTGTGCAGGCATGACTGCAAGCATAAATGTCAGCCCTGGCAACTGCTTCCAGCACTGGCAATGTTTCTGGTGCCTAATGCAGCCCAAGTTCAAAGGCTATCATGGGAAAAATACTCCCACTGTAACAGGGATGAGCAAACTGCCTCTGTGGCAGTGAAGGAATTAACTGCATTGTCTATTCCGTAAGAAGACCAAACAAGTTTTGCTCTCCAGGCTAATGCTCGACGTGTTGTTACTGCTCACTCTCACTTAGACTCCTGCTCAGGAACCAGGTCCCAAAGGAGAAGCTTACCCTGGTGTCCGTGGAGGTGGGCGCTGGCCCTGCCCCAGTGTCCCTGCTCCTGTCTCTGCGGCTGAGCAGGACATCATTACGCTCCCGGCCCCCAAATCATATTATCTGACTACAGTTGGCCGCATCAGTCAAGTGCTTGGCTGCTGCTCGGGGGGCTGTGGCAGAGGTGGAAAATACTTTGAACTCTTAAGCTCTCAGGAAGACCTCTGCTTCTGGCCGATGAGGAGCAATGGAGACACCCAGCCAGGGCAGTGCGGCCCCACGGCCTCAGGTGCAGCCAGCCCTCCCGTCCTCGCTCTGCTCCAGCTGCCCAGGCGTGGGTCCACCATGCAGCGAGCGAAGGGCGCAGCTGGGCAGGTAAGGGCACTGCAGCACCCTGCTCGTCCTTACCCGTGGGTAGGCACGGGGGGTGAGCCCCATTTGGGACAAGGGGTCTGGTGTCCATTCCCGCAGGCTCCCCAGCAGCATGGCACCAGTAGTCCCCAACGCCCTGGCCAATGTCCTGCTACCATGTCCTGGAGACCCTGGCCGTGATGCTGGCCGGGTCTTCCCTCCTGGAGGCTCTCCAGCCTGCTGCACACATGGTGCTGTATTTTCCAAAGCAAGCCCAGTGACAGCGGGAGGGTGGAGGTGGCTATGAGTGCCTGAGAGGCACATGGGGACTCCAGGGTCCTCCTTGTGCCTCGGTATGGCTCTCAGGGTTTGGGTCAAACAGCTGCCCCACGCGCCGCTTTCTATGCCCATGCAGTGCATTTGCTTTCCCTGCCAGCAAACCCGAAGTGATGGAGATGAGAGCAGCTGTGTGTGATGGCAAAGTACAGCTGGAGAGCTCGGACGTGGCTTACCTGTACGTCTGCATAATAGCTGGCTTAAATTTTTTTTGTTTTCTCTGCAAATTCTGCAGTCACTCACCGAAATGCCTATTTTGAAATAGTCTATGGAAACTTGGAAAAGGAAAGTGGCTACCTTTTATTTTCTTGTTTATTTATTTATAGATAAGGTTTATTTGTCTCTTGGTTTTATCCCATGCCATAACCACCTTGTTCGTTGCCATTTTGCATCAGGTGTTATATTTAGCCATGCATATGTGATGGCCAAATAAGCTGTGGTTTTTATTTTCAGTGGCAGCAACAACTATTTCTACATATTGCAGATCTGCTGAGATGTATGAGAGTATTGAAAGCTTAGGGGTAAACTTGCAGATCTTGATTTTTACTAGATAGTTTCCAGGTATATCTTGCTTAAAACACATTGATGTGCAATGAAAGTTTCCCTTGAAGCCTGAAATTAAATCTCAAATTTCTCAGCTGTTGGGAGTGTGATCCGACCAGCAGTGTTAGCAAAAACACTGTAGTTCAAAGGACATACTTTCAGAGACATCAAAAGAAAGATTTTTCTAGCAATAAAAGCCAGAGTAACTATCACACTCAGCAGTGCAGGGAATGTGAGGCTGGAGTGTTTGCTTTCCTTATGATTAATTTCCTATAATGGCAATATGTGTAAAATTTACACGTATGTTCCCATATGCTACAAGTGTACATGATCATCCCCCCATGCTCTGTTTAGCACATGCGTGTTTGTACATGCTCAGTGTGGGAGCCTCGTAGTGCCAAGTTACGAATATACATAAAATTTAAGAATAATCCAAAAGTAATGGACAGTTGGTACTTTTGAGCCTTGAACCCGCTCACCCACATGTGACACCCTGGCTGTGTTAAAGAGTTTGTGGATGGTGCTTGCCCCGTGCTGGACCCTCCTGCCTGAGCAGAGACCTGGTTCCTGCAGCAGGAGCAGCCTGGGCAGCGCTGAGCCAGCCGTGCCCCGGAGTGTGGCCCCCCATACCGCACGGCTGTGCCAGCGCGGCCCCCCGTACCACAGGGCTGTGCCAGCGCGGCCGCCTGCCGTGCACCGCCATCAGCCGGTCCCGAGCCCTCAGCCTTGTCCAGCCTTCCTCCTACGCCGCCCTGGTGCAGACGTGCAGAACACAGTGAAGAGCAGCAATGCTGGACAAGTGATCACCAAGGAGCTTCCTCATTGCCGCACCTCCCTCGGGGGCCGTTACTCTCTAGGCTTTTTCTTTCCTCCTGTTTGGTGTAGAGCAGCAGTCAAAGGTGCCGCATTGTGTCCCTGATCTCGAGGATCCTGGCAGAGGTCAGCTCTGGTCTCCTTTCAGGGAAGTCTCCAGGTCAGTTGTCTCCTTCCACCTCTCCGGATCTCAGGTCTTCACCTTGGCATTGCTCCACTCAGGCTTGAGTTCGCCTCAAACTTCAACACCATCGCACTCACAATTTCAATAGAAGACCCACGCGCAAAGCCCGCCCTGGGCACCACTGCTCTCACTTGTGGTCAGAGTAGTCAGTGTGATTTGGGGTTTTTTTTGATGGTTTTTGTTTGTTTTTTTTTTTTTAGTGATACCTAAAGTACTTGTGCTGTCAAACATTCGTTGATGATAGATCCCAAGGGCAGGTTTTATTATTGGGCTGTAAATGCAATATAGGCAAAGAACGTGCTTTGTGTCAGTGAAGTCAGCGCGCCATTGCTCTGCCAAGGGGGGCAATTACACCAGTGGTGCCTTTGATAGTTCTCTTGCACATGGTACCACCACTGAAGAGGATTAAACATAACAGAGGTGAATTTCTCATGTATCTGAATGTGTCTGATACTCCAGCTTTCACTACAGGGATAAAATGAACAGAATTTTCCACCTGGCCAGTGGCCTCGATAATTATTTTTATTCACAGATTCTGCATTAGACATGGAAAATACAACTGTATTTTCTTTGTGGTCTATTGATTTCCAAGGACAAATCAATTGAATTAAAAGATCAAAACAAGCTAAGAGAGTATAATGTGTTTTTAAGTAGATTTTTTTGAATAAGTCTTTTAAAGAGTAGCACTGGAGATCTATGTAATTTTCCAAGGTTTTGAGTTACTCTTCTTTCTCAGTTAAATTTAATGGTTAAATTTCAAGACTTTTTCTATGATCCAGTAATAATAATAATAATTAACAGCAGCATTTTTCAAGAGGCCAAGTACAAATTGAAAGGTCGGTACATTTAGAAGCAATAAAAGAAATGCTTTTCTCGCAGAGTATCGTATCTCTCTGGAATTCACTTATGCAGAAAATTTAAACAAATAGGTTGGCTAGAATAAAAAGAAAAACTTTGGCTGGATCATTTTGTGTCCATTTATAACATCTGTGGCTATGCAAGCTCTGGCCAATTATATCTGAGTAATCAAATACCCTGCGCCAGGATAGAGGAGGCTGCACAGTCAGCTGGCAGCATCGCGCCTTGTTTGGGGCCAGTCTCTGGAGCACAGGGTACCGGAGCAGGTTTGCTCTTCGATAGCCACCCTGTTGCTGGTTTACAACAGGGAAATTCCTGCGAGGGAATGAAGGATTCCCAGGAGAATCTGGACATCAATGCAAAATTTTCAGAAGCCCCCAGTCATACTGGAGTGAAATCTCTCTGCCCTTGCAGTGCCGGTGTGTCAGCAGCTCACTGGGCACCTGGAGGAGAAGTGCCGCTCCTCCCGAATGAAGTGGGAGACTTCATCCACCCTTACCTCTTCATGTCTGTTTGGACAGGAATAACAGAGCAGTCAGGCGAGCGTTTCCTTCAGCCAGGCTGGCTTCTGCAATTTCTCCATTTTATCTTAATTGCTGGCCCCAGAGCTTGAGTGTTATCAGCTAGGAGGTGAGCTCAAATATTGAGAGTTGTAAGAGAAGGAAATAATAATAATAATAATAATGAACGATTAACAAAGGTAGGAGTCTATTTGAAAATGCTAACAATCTTTTTCTTCCTGCAAAGCGAAAAATAGAAGTTTTTCGTAATGAAGCTGAATTGGAGCTCACTGATTTTTTTTTTCCCTGTGAAAGATGTGGTTGGGACATTTTGGAAAAATGCAGCTTCACTTAAATGCATTTTTGTGGAAATTTTTTAAAAAAATTTTTAGTTCATTGCAATGAAATTTCTGGTGGGAAAAGTCAAAATAAATCATTTTGATTGTGACACGTTATTTCAGCTATCACTTTGATTAGCAGTGAGTGGGCAGCGGAGCACTTCCTAGCCCAGCCGAATTACCCTCCTTGTCAGCCTCCTCTCCCACCTGCTGCAGGAGACGCTGCTTCGGTGCTGGCTCCATGGCCACCAGCAGGAGAAACAGGAGGTGAGACCGCTGCAGCCCCTCGTCAGCCACAGCCCATTACCCACCGCCCCATGCTGTCTGCCTCCCGAGCCCTGACCCAACGCTCCACCAGTTCGGTGGGACTTTTTCGAGGGGCTTCAGCCCGGAGGGGGTTTGTGCCCGTGAGCCTGCCACCAGAGATGGTGACGCTCGTCTCCGTGTGTTGGGAATGCCGGGGGCAGCTGGGAGGAGGCAGGGCAGGGAGGATGGGCTGCAGTGCAGGCAGGGAGGTGAGGGCAGGACGGCTCCCGCCAGGCACGCACCCGGGGCTGCCATGGGAATGTCAAATATGCCAGTGCACGGTTGCACTGGACAGTTTGATCTTTGCTTTGAATTATTTCCAAAGGCTGGTAACCACCGCAATATACAATTTCTATAAAAATCCATTTTGTGAGCCTAAGCATTGGCTTGGATAACTAGCACCAAAAGCTGGTGTGACTGCTCAAGACTTCTTTGGCACTCCCAGCAGCACAGGCAGGGAATGGGAGCGGCACGGGCAGGGGACCCGAGGCTGATGGGTCGACTCCTCTAGCTCAGGCAGCTCAGATCACAGGCTCACTTGGAAAATGCAGCTGATCCTTGGTGAAGGCATAGGTTAAAGACCAGGGAAAATAGTTGGGACGCTGCTTTTGGATGTGAGTGAAATGAGAAGAAGGAAAAAAACCCCAACTTGGTTATTTCTGGTCGCTCACCTCTGTGGTATTTACCGGCTGGGAACCGCTGTGCTGCCAAGCGCATCCCGGAGCAGCCTCTGCATCCACACAGAGGAAACATCCTCCTCCCCTCCCTCCTGAACATGCTCCTGTGCTGGGCACGTTTATTTTTGCTTACTCAGGAAGCAGCTGGAGTCTAAATGGTATTTTCCTAACAGAGGAAAAGATGGCGTATTATACTTTTAGTGAAGTCATTGTTTTTGTTACAAAAAAAGAATGAATTTGCTTTCTGTTTTTGTCTGCAGTCCATCCTATTCCCTGTGCAGCTATAAAAATTTCCAACTTGTATATAGGAAATTATAGCTTAGTATGTCCAAAACTCTGTGACACATCAAACCACCTTTTGGGAAAGGAGGTTGAGGTGAAACCAAAGCAAATGTGCATTTCTGGTCCATGGTGCTGCTGCTGCTTTTCTTCTAATTAATCAAGTGTGGAAAAGGACATGCCAGAGGAGAGGAACGTGCTCACTGCAGGTGTACACCGCAGAATCAGTGCAGGGCAGCGCTGGCGGGGGGGGGAAGGCACCTATGGGTGTGCTGGCAAAATATAGGGCAAAGCTATTGGATCAACTTATTTCTGAGACTAAAGCAGAGATATTAAACTGCAGAATTGCTTTAGTGTGTGTTCCTATTCCAAGCAAACAAGGTTGCTAGCTTTGTATTGCCTCTTTGCTGTGTCCCCAGCTGCCGTCACTCTTTTTCTCCCGTTTTTCTGAAAGCGGCACTGCCTTTCCCTTGGTGAGTGACACTGATGCTCAGCTGTGGCTGGCCTGGTTGCTCCAACAGCTTGAGGCCATTCCCAATGCTGGGGCAGAGGTTTGGAGCCGGGTAGGCGATCCTTAAGGAACCTGCTTCCTATTTCCCTAGGAAATGCCTTCCCAGCAGTCAGTTAATTGCCGCAGGGCTTGCTCAGAGCTTGGCCTGAGCAGGCACGAGGCCGGGCTGCAGCTGCAGGAGGGAAGCCTGTCCTCACTGCAGCGCCTGGGGACGCAGCGGCGGCCGGGTCCCCGGCACGGCACAGCAGGACCGGAAGCAGGGGCTGCTGCAGCCCGGGGTCTGTGACCCACCGCCACAGCCCACCCCCTCCACGGCCCCAGTGCGAGACGAGCACAGCTGCCCATGGATGGCGAACCCAGAGTTAACGACTTCCAGGCTTCTCTTCAATTCATTTGGGTTTTTTTTCCTTTTTCTGCCTTTCGCCCACTCAGCCCCTGCGCTTGCCCACAACCACCCTCCCACGCCCAGGGCGGAAGGGGCTGAAGACGAGGTGGCCTGGGAGGTCCCAGGCATGTCATGAGACCCAGCGGGGAAGGCTTTGTTAGCACAGCCTCGTCACCTTGAAGGAGATGCTCGCTTTTAAAGACAGCAATTTAAGAGGAGGGTGTTTGAAAGGGCATCTCACAACCTTGTCGCCTCTTTGGCTTCTTGGTTTTTTTTAGCACCACACTGTTATTATCTGGTGTGAGGGGTGAGAAACACCCAGGAGACACCTGGGGAAGTTCCAGCCCACGTATCTGTCGTGGTTTAACCCCAGCCGGCAACTAAGCACCACACAGCCTCTTGCTCATTCCCCCCGCAGTGGGATGGGGGGAAGAGAATTGGAAGAGTAAAAGTGAGAAAACGCATGGGTTGAGATAAAGACAGTTTAATAGGTAAAGCAAAAGCTGCACACGCAAGCAAAGCAAAACCAGGAATTCATTCACTGCTTCCCATCGGCAGGCAGGTGTTCAGCCATCACCGGGAAAGCAGGGCTCCATCACGCGTAACGGTTACTTGGGAAGACAAACGCCATCACTCCGAACGTCCCCCCTTCCTTCTTCTTCCCCCAGCTTCACATGCTGAGCGTGACGTCATATGGCGTGGAATATCCCTTTGGTCAGTTGGGGTCAGCTGTCCCAGCTGTGTCCCCTCCCAGCTTCTTGTGCACCCCCAGCCTACTCGCTGGTGGGGTGGGGTGAGAGGCAGAAAAGGCCTTGACTGTGTGTAAGCACTGCTCAGCAGTAAGGAAAACATCCCTGTGTTATCAACACTGTTTCCAGCACAAATCCAAAACATAGCCCCATACTAGCTACTATGAAGAAAATTAACTCTATCCCAGCCAAAACCAGCACAGAAATTTTGGTAAATAAAAGGGAGGCTTGGGAATTTGACAACCTCCCCAGCGTGGCTGGTGGCCAGCTCAGCCGTGCCCTAACTGCCAGGCTAAAATAAACAGGACTAAACTCATACTGCCACCTGGACGCCTGACTCCTTACACCTGGGTGACCTCCCAAAGACATTACCTAGTGCTGCAATTGCTGCAGATTAGGGCGAGCGTCATGAAACTTCCTAAATTAAACACACTTTGGGCTTCAAACGGTGAAACACTCCTTGTGCCTCCAGCCAGGAGCTCTGCTCTGTGCTCCCGGGGCTCAGCGACCGTGGAGGGGACGGAGCATGGAAGTCCCTGTCAGGATACTTGGTGCCCTGGTGCTGCTGCTGCTGCCTTTGCCCCATTGCATGGATGGACCCTGCACCCAGCGCCCGGCCCCAAGCCTGCTGCCACCCACCCTCAGCAAAAGCCTGGGGGAGCTGAGATTCATTTTAGGCCTTCAGATTTATGCTGGGAGTGTCCCGCGATGTTTCCAATTTGCAGGATTTCTTGTGTAATTATTTTCTTAGCCACCCCTCGCTGTTAACAGTTTTTCTTATGAGTCACTAAATAATGTGTAATTTATACAGCTGTATTCTGTGTTTGGAATAAGCATTCAGCTTAGCAAGTGTTGCAAAGAAAGTTTAAGATTGTCGTAGAAATCAGTCTCAAAGCCCATTAAAAGCAACAGAGATGACATTGCTGTAAAATAAGCAGAAATGAATGTCACCTTTTTGTAATTAACTACACAGTGCTATGCAGGTGAACCTCCTGCTGTGGAAACGTTTTCATTCTCTATTAAGTTCGGTGTGACTTTCCTGTAAGCATTGTCTCCTTGTCCTCCTGCATTTTAGATTATAAGCAACTCCAGCATCCACTGAAGTGGCACTGCTGGCAGAGTGTGGTTAAACTAAAACAACCGGGCATCCCAACAGGCAGCTCGGTCGTTTCCAGCAGATCGTGGCAGCACCTACGAACTCGCACCATTTTTGGACCACCCTGCCAACAGCACCTGTCTACCCACTGATTTAAATTAGGCAGCCCTAATTTAATCTTTGAAAATTGACATCATAAACGAAGAGGAAAATTTTATGTCCTCACACCTCTGGCTGGAAATAATGGTGCTGCCATCAACTGCTGTGCAGTAGATGAATTAGTCTGGAAATCCACTGCCGTGCCTTGGAAATGCCGCTGCAAGAACCGACAGCCATCCCCATGGTGGGTGGCTGTTGGGCAGCGCTCCGTCACGCCGGCGGCAGCAGTGGGGACCGGCCTGTCCGTGTGCCCACCGCGGGGCGGTAATGCTGGGGGAGCCTGGGGCTGTGCAAGGCTGGGAGGAGGAGAGGCAGTGGCTGGTGCTGAGGACGTGGGTGAGGGTACAAACCCGCACAGAGCAAAAGGTGGAAACAAGCAGCGGGCACAGGGAAAGCGGCTCAAGATGACTTTTGGGAACAGTCAGGAGTGATGTACAGTCAGTGTTCACGCTGTGCTGAGGACCACCAGATTTCTCTTGGGGTGTGCATGGCCACCTCCCCTGATAAAAACCGGCAACCACCGGGGCTGACTGGGTGGTCCTGGAGGGCGTGGGTCCAGGGGAAATGTCCAGTTTAAAACTCCAGTTTAAATCTATGGCTGTCGCAGGCATTTGTGCAAGGCTAAAATGTTTCCCAGCAGCTTTCAGACCACGGCAGCCCCTGCAACACCCAGAAGTCATTAACCACTGCTCCAAGGACCCTGTAACCTGCCAAAATACATACCAAGGGGAAAACTGCAGCTGGGAGAAGGGCTGGAGGCTGCAGCCTGGCACACAGGGATGCCAGGTCTTGCCAGCTGACAAAGCATTGGTGCTATGGCTTTTCCCCAGCCAGCAGCTGGCGTGTCCGCATGCTGCTCCATGGAGCAGCCTCTGCCCGGTGAGCTCCCTGGCGGTGGGCGGCGCGGGGCTGGGGCAAGGGATGGGCATCCCCAGGTGGCCAGAGCCCTGTGCCTGTCAGTGCCCAAATGCACCGGGGCTGTCTCGTCAGCAGGTCAGCTTTTGAAGCAGCAGCAGCTTTTAAAAAGGATTGGATAAAATCTGAGGGTATAAAACACTGCAGAAAACTGTGGAAAATGGGCTCGTTCTGACCTCTAGAAAATGGAACCAGATTTGATGTTTTTTACTGCTTTGTGCCCTGGCCAGCTGGGGAAGGAGTAACGGTAGTGCTGCTCCAGCATCCTCCTTGGCTCCTGTGCAGACTTAATACAGTAATGAGTCACTTGGCCTCACTTCTCCTGTCCTCGGATAGGCCCCAAGGCTTTTTTTTTGTCTTTCCTGTGGCTATGATGAGAGCTTTAGTTGGTGCTAAAATTCAGTTTTTGGACTACATCTGAAATCTGGCAGTCCCTGGAGTCCAACAACAAGTAGCTGGACTACTATGTCCATAGCAAGAGGCGGATGTTTGTTAGCAGGGAAAGATTCTTGTCTAGATCTACTACATACCCTTTTTTATCATTGTTGATATAATTAAGTTGCGGTTTCCACTGGAGACTTCTCTGGCCAACACTTTGCTGTGTACTGCAGGCTGGCTTTTGTGTATAGCGATGGGATCCTGGGGGTCTAAACTTGGATTTCCTCAGAGTTAGGGAGTCCAAAAAATGTTCACAGGCCATGCAGAAACTGCAGGACTGACTCAGTGCTCAGGAGATTTAATCTAAGGTCTGGCTTTGCACTCTTCACGAGTACTTTGTTTCTTCCTGGCTTCCTTCCTCCTCTTCCAATCAATAATGTAAAATATGTTGAACAAGGAAAAGATGTTCCAGTTCACCCCATCTTATTGGCGTTCTCATTTATAGGTACAGAGAACAAGACAACTACACAGAAGGGTCCCAAAGCTTCATTTCTTTGCAATAAAAATAGATTTTAGGGGGCTCACTCTTTAAAGTTGTTTTTCGTAGCTATAAAAAGAATATGGAAATGTTTCCCTTAGGTATGTCTACATCCTTCCCACTAAATAAGTGATTTCCTTTTCTCTTTGCTGATTAGGAAGTTCTCCTCTGGAGGTTCTGCTTTGATGTCTCAGGAAAAGAAAAATCAAATTAGCAAATCTACAGGAAAGAATTAGCATAGCCCTGTTCCCTGAGCCTGAAATTCAGGGATTAACCCTCTGACTTGATTCATGCTGGCTTCAAGCAGGCTAAGAAAATGGGAATGCAGTCGGTTTATTTTCAGTTAGAACTGTGTTCCCTGCCTGGAGCTACTGACAAGCAAAACAAACGGGGAGATCAGCACGGATGCTGCAGGCGGTGTTTTGGGAAGTCTGGAGAGTGTCACACGCCGCTACGACTGCTGCGGAACAGGCACGGGGCATCCCGCCATCCCTCACAGCTGGCCCCGACCCTGCACTGTGCTGGGCCCTGCTGGTGCGGGGTACCCCGGGGAGCCGCTGCCAGGGCTGTGCCGTGCCGTGCCACGCCATGCCATGCAGTGCCATGCCATGCCGTGCCGTGCCATGCCGTGCCACAGGGTTGCCTGGGGCTGCCCGCGGCTGCCCTCCCCACAGCCCCCTGCTTGGCAGACCCGGCTCTGCCACAGCAGCTGGCCCCAGCTGGGCCTTTTTGATGCAAAACTGGGGATAAAATAAAAACCCTGAACTCCAAAAGTCTGAGGGCACAGAAGTTGAGGGAAACCCCTGGTTGAGACATATTTGCTGTGTATTCCTTCTCCCTGGAAAACTCAGCTGGATTAGTTCTACTTAATGCGTTTAGGGTTGTTCAAAGTTAATGTGACACAGAGCTGTGCTCTATATGTTTTACTTTCTGAATAAATACCTTTGTTCCTACTAGTCTGGCCAAATAGTGCCCTAAGCATCCTCCCTCTAGACCCTGCCGAAGGCAGATTAAAGCCCTTCTGCCCCTGTGAGTCACACAGCAGCAATCCTCTGCAGGCTGGGGCAGGACATTGTTCTCTTCTCCCATTCAGTTTTTAGGGCAGAAACAAAATTCCCACGTAGCATTTGTGTGAAATCAGAAACACCCTCAACAGCTGAGACCCCGGATGGTGCCCAGCGGTGGCTGCAGTGCCTGCGTCCCCATCCCCGTCCCCAGCCATGCCGCAAGGACCAGGTCCCCATCCCCATCCCCATCCCTGTGGGCTGGCAGAGACAGCGGGAACCCGCTAGCCTTCCCGAGCCCAGGCAAGGGCAACGCGTTCAAGGTCTATGTCTGAGTGCTATTTTTCCATTTCCTTTCGTTAAGCAAAACCTCTGCCTTGTTTATCTGAGCTAGAAATAGTTTCCTCCATGTCTGTGTTTGCTCTTGCTGTGGTCAATAACACTCTGTGTTGGGGTTTGGGGATGGGGTTTTTAAACCTGATTATTTTTTTGCCTATCGCTAGTGTCAGAATGGAGTGCAAAACCAGATTAAACAAGGACAGATTAAAGTGAGAGACGTATAAATGGGTCTAAAAATAAACCCTGGGCTCCTTAAGCCAACATGGGTCTGTTGCACACAGTGCAGCTCAGTGCCTTTAAAAGTAATGAGTCCCTTGATTTCTATTGATGATAGAAGGAACATGTATAAATACTCTGATGAAAGCAGAGTTCAGCTCTGTGTGTCTGTGTAGGGCTGGGGAAGGGGGTGAATAAGCCGTTTCAGCAGCTTTTACCAGTTCTGACTGAGCTTGTTTCCAGGCCGCTCACAGAGCACAGAACATTTATTAGGACTATCTCCAAGTTCAGTTGCACTAACTTTATTTATTTATTTAATCCACCAGTAACACACACACACAGAAAAATGAATTTTTACCATCTTGGCACACATTCTCTCAGCACCAGTCCTGCGCTCGAGCGGTGCCAGCCCTGCGCACAGCCAGGAGCTCGCAGGAGGCGAGCGAGCCCTCGCGCCGGGGCGCCTCAGCTGCCTGCCAAGCGGAGCAGGTCTGGCGTGTGTGTGCCAAAATCCACTGCCAAACGCAGAGAGACATTGTGCTCAGAAACTGCTTTACTGAGGAGCCTGCTCTGCCCCTGGCATGCGGCTGGTGCTGGTGCAGGGAGAGCCGTCACGCTGCGGCGTGGTGCCTTATCAGAGCTGCCAGCTCCCCATGCTTTTCCAGTGATGGCTGCCCCAGCCCCCACCACACCTCATCTGAGCTAGGGGATCAGTAAAGCAATGACCGACACTGACTCTGTCACCCGTTTTGCGGCAGTTCGTCTCAGCTGGAGCAGGGAGAAGCCACCCTCTGCAATGCCATGTATAACCTTGGGCTCCAGACCATTTTGGAGACCCTGCTTAACACCTCTCTGAGGCAGCACCGGGGGGTGGCCGTTTGGTCAGAAGGTGCAGGGAAACAACCAAGACCAGGATCATGAACAGCAGCTGAGCAAAAGGTGGGATGGGGCTCCCTGCTTTCCTCCCTACCTGATGCACACTTCTTAACAGAGAGCAAAAGGGCTTATACCTTTGCATTTGCTTGTTTCCCCCTCTTGGTGTACAGAAGTGCACCAAAAAATTGGAAAAGCACAAAGCATGTGAGTATAATATCCACAATATTGCCATGCGTGGTATCCCTCCGTGCACAGCGCAGGCGCTTGGGGAGGCATGCAGATGTCTGTGGAAGCTGCCAGTGCCCCAGACAGGTGCTGGGTGAGCTCCCAGGCGCATGGAGGGCAGGGGCAGAACTGCCCCCTTTGTCAAAATGATTTTAACTTGGTGTTTGTTTCTTAAATAGCACTCGGTCTTTGTCATGGTGACACAAAGCCTGGTTCGTTCAGAGTCGGGTACTGCATGGCTGTCGGGCAGCGTCTTGTACTGCAGCCTCCCGCAGCCTCCGGCATCCCCCAGAGGCTTCCACAGGGCAGGGAGCCTTGCACTGGCCTGGATGCTGCTGGCCCATCAGCTGCAGGGCTCGCTGTGCACCCAGACACGGGTTTAGGGACGACGCTGGTCACTGGCTATTCTGCAGTGCAAAATTCAAAACTGTTTTTAACTACCTCTCATGCAAGAGACGTAAAAGTGATGCAAAACCCCTATGAGCAGGGGGTTTGGGAGCTGGTGCCTGTAAGAAATCCAGGTGTCATGGCTTTCATGGTTTCTGATCTGCATTTTCTGCCTTCCTGGCCAGGGAGGCCAGGGCTGAGGCAGGACCTCGTGCTGGGGATGTCACCGCTGGTGCCCTGCCCTGCAGGAATGGCTCCAGCCTGGGGACGCTGGCTGCTCCTGGCACAGCAGGCAAGGATGCTCTGCTCCAAGGGCTGTCTGCGCTTGCCTCTGAGCACCTGGAAGGGCTTGGACGGCACGAACGCCATCGCAAAGACGGAACTGCTGCGGGGTCATTGTGCAAGGCCTACCTGGAGAGGAAATGGAAAATCACAGATCAGGGGAGACTAAAGCTGATTTCTGAACAGGGAGGTCATGCCTGAATAATGCAGAGGAATTTTCGCTGATGCTTTGCTGCTTATGCAGCCCAGCAGGGCGGGGGGAGCCGCGCAGACAGGCCCGGCGTGCCATAATTAGAGAGTGTGTAATTTCCTATCAGAGGCATTAGCAATACGTAAGGTGTGGAGTAATGGAAAATGTGGAAAGCTGGCACACTGGCTTGAAAACTAGCTAAACAAGAAATAACCTTGTGCTTCTGTAGGTGTATAATTGAGAAGTGTCAATTATATACGGTTGGTGCATAAGAGGATTACTGAGCTGCAGAAAAGACTTCTTTGTCTGGAAAAATTACTAGTTTATAATGGAGATATTCCCTTCCCTTCTCTATTGTGTAAACAGTATTGGTGTATTTGCATTGCCTTCTCTCTTGTGAAAATAGAAATGCATTTGCTCGGCATGTGTGTCCCAGCGCCACCAGGACTTTAACTGCTTCGCTGCCGGCACCTTGCTGCTCCTGCCGTGGCAGTGCGGGGGGGCTGCACAGGCTCCACGCGCGCGGTGGTGCAGGATGCTCACTCTGCTGCTGGGTGCGCCGTTGGTGTGTCCTCCCACCCTGAATATTGTTGAAATATTGCTATGCTGCGATACAGTTAAACAGCCAATGTGCCTTTGCCATCAATTGCCTTTTGGGAGTTTGTGGCAGGAACTGCATAGGTTTATACAGCACAGTAAAAATGGTACTTTAACATGAATGTTAATTCAACAATTTGATCAAACTTTTATTTCCAAGTGAGTGCATCAGGATGACGGCAACCATGAGGAAATGGTTGGGAATGAAAGCCTGGCTGCTTCTGCCTTGGCAGTCCCAACCCAGCAGCTGAGTCCCCAGCCTGTCCTGGGTTTCCACTGAGCAGCTGGGTGCTGGGTCACCTGGGTGGTGGGTGCCCGAGTGACTCGGAGGCCCTGACCCGCAGGCTCTGTGGGCTCCCAGCTGCAAACGGAAAACCCGTGGGGCCTGGGTGTCTGCATCACTTCTGGAATAGGGCAGGGGCACGAGGCACTGGTGTCAGACCCCCCAGTGCTGCACGAACACACAACCGCGCACACTACTGCCCCAGCGTCCCTCCTTGCAGACCACCACCCCAGGAGCCATTGCCTAAAAGTGAAGATATTTAGGGACCTTGCTGGTTCTATAAGTCAAAAACTATTTTTGCAAATCCCAGCAGCAGAAGGAAGGAGAAAACCAAAGATCCCACTTATTCCTATATGTTTCATTTAATATGGAGCGTCAAGCACACTTAGCATTAGTCACCATGAAAAGCGTTCAATTCCCACTTTTACTTGTAAAAAAAAAAAAGGTAATTGGTTTGGCTATATGCTTTGCATAAATCTTTCACAAATAAAGGTTATTAGTATTTATTGACATTCAGGGGTTTCTTCAGGGACAAAATATGTGACATTTGGGGAAATGAAGACTTTTAAATGTAGTGAGTCTTAGAAAAAACAGAAGTGTTTCCTGAATGAATTTACAGGAATTTGGTTGCTAAATCTGAGCCAGCATGTATCAATTGAATTGTTGCCTTCTGCTACAAACTTTTACACAAATTAGAAATTGTGTTCAGAAATCATCTAAACTGCAGAACGCGCAACGTACGTGTATGCCATACCTGTAGTACCAGCTGTCAGCTTGGGTGAGTGGCCTAAAAGGGGAACTACAGATTTTTGTGATATAAATTGTGTCTAACTTGTAAAACCTAATTCTGTGTGAGCTATAAGCTAAAAGAGTGAGGTATTTTCCTAACTCTAGTTTGAAACCCTTGCAGCATTCTCTGTGATGTCTGTTTTTTCATTGTAGATGTATTGACTTGGCTTTACGTTGTCTGTTATTTATACGCTTTTGGGGTGATGCAGTAAGGAAAAAGCCAAGGGAAGACTGGGTATTAATTCCTATTAAAAGCAAAACCAGCCACCCCCTCCATCCCCAAAATGAGGCCCCTTTATTTACTGAATTTTGAGTGACTGGCTGGCGGATGGGGCCAGCAAAGTGGGCATGGGTGCGTGCTGCAGCTCCGGGGGCTGCTGCCTGCCCGCTGCCTGCCCGCTGCCTTTGCCCGGGCTTGGGGACTCGGGGGCTCCGCTCCGCCCCAGCTGTAGCTCGGGGGTGTTTTGCTCCCAGCTGGCAGAGCCAGGGTGGCGAAGGCAGAACCAGGCTTATCAGGGAGTTTCTGCTTCTGGCCTTGCCGAAATGCTTGGTGCCGTGTGAGCGCCCTGTGGTGCGCTATCGGGCTGCTGCTGGCAAACAGCACTGACGGGCGAGATTATTCGCTGTGGTGCTTCTGAGAGCAGGGTGACTGCAGCAGGGAGGTGGTGGAGGTTCAAAGTGGCCCTCAGGGCAATTAGGGAAAGTCCTTACCAAATTCGAGGCTTTTACAAGACATTTTGTTGTGAATTTGGCACATGTGGGGCAGCTCAGGGCAGGGAGGCTGGGAGGGATGATGCTACAACAGTGATTACTCTGGGGCTTGGGGCTGGGGGGTGTTATTCGTGAGCAGGTAGGCTTGGCTGGCTTGCATTAGCAGGGACGATCAGGTCACCCCCCAGCAGGGACCCCCATCCCTCTCCCAAGCAGCAAGGAGCGACCCGCTGGGGGATACCCCAACTTCAGCAACTTTATGGATTGCAGCACTGGGGGGAGCTCCCTGGGAAAAAGCAACTCTGCGAAAAGTGCTGCTCGTCTGTGTGTCAGGGCTTGTCTCACCAGAAAAACATCCCTAAAACTTGCACCTCTGTTCATGGCATCATGCTGGCCAGGTCTCTGGCAGAGGCGGGGTGAGATGCTCTGGAGACACGGAGTCTCACAGCCACGCCGAGGGACCGTCTCTCGCCCCAGGACGTGGCTGTGCCTGATGGTGTAGAAGAAGAGAGAAAAGGAGGTAGAAAGCAAGTGTCACCAGACCCTGCGGGGACAGACCCCCGTACGGGGCCAGGGCCAGGGGTCCCCACTCACTCCAAGTGACGGCCATTCACTGAAGCCCCATGTGAAAATTCTCTGCTCTCAGATTTTCCATTCTAGCACATTTTTATATAAGTCTATCTTTCCACATCAGACAACAGTTTAATAACAAAACCTAATTAGAAGTAGACTATGAGTTCTCTTGTTTAAATAGTTAGGACTAAAATACTCCTCAAATTCTTTCTTCTGTGCTGCGTGTCGTGAAGGATTAGATCAAGCATTGCCACATGTGAGGTGACTGGGTTTCCTCCCTGAAGAAGTCTTTGGTGGCTGTTGCCCTGTACCTTGGGCCGTCTAACACTCACCTGCAAGGGCATTTGGTCCTGTACGGTAGCATCATGGCTGCACGACAACAGCCCCACAGAGACCTTCACCTGCAAATGGGGTATTTTAAATTAATTACTCTAATTTGTATCTTGATGTCTGGTCTGGGGTGAATCTCTGACTCACATTGTCTGGTGACAGCTCGAGTTTTTCTTTAATAGTTGAACGTATACCTCCAGATTAGCCAAATTTCTGCTCACAAACGACCAGGTTTCCTCAGATACCCTCTACTTCAAAGTGTGGATTACCTCTGGTGTTGCTCCCTGTGTAGCCAAAGAACAGATTAAATCACTCTGAAAGCCACAACTTTCCATAAAGCACGCTGAATTGTAACGGCAGTGTCACGTTTCCACATGGCAAAGTAACATACGCCAGGCTTTTATGCCAGGGGTATTACTAGTGACATGTCGTGATCTGAAATTAAGCCTTCGAACATGACTGGGGCTGGTGGGCATCGGGAGCAGTGGCCGGCATCCCAGAGCACTGGGGCCACCTGCTCGAATGCTGCTGCAGGGGTTGGCGAGCACCAGGGTCTACCCCAATTCCTGGTGTCCCTGTTGCTCACTGCGGGAATTGTGATGTACATTTGCAAAATACTTACTCTTTAGTTTCAATGTCTTTGGTGCATATTTCTTTAAAACTTTATATTCAGTCAAGCTATCTCTGAATGGTACCTTTTCTCTGATTTAATTTAATCCCAGCGTTTACGTTTGTGTTTTGTAGTGATCTTAAATGCAGTAAAACGACTGGGTGAGTGCAATGCCTGGAGGAAACGTGCAATCTCCGGCAGCAGGAGCCGCGTCTCTGCCCTGCCAGAGCATCCCAGCAGCGTCCCAGCAAGGGCCACTGGCAGTGCCTTGGGACAGATGAGAAAGTCACCCCAAGTCTCAGGTTTTCCTGCTAGCTAAAACCAGATAGAAATTAACATCCTCTTCAGGGAAAGAAAAAAAAAATGAGCTCCGTAGGTCATATGTGTAATTCAGAGATGAAGCTTCAAAGTCTGGATTTAGAAATGGCAGCCAAAAGCTCCGAGAGTGTAATCTATCGCTGAAACCATGTCGGTGACTAACTAAAAAGGTCTGCCCCAAGAATGTAAAAATCGTGAATCATTCTTGGAAGTCAGAAAATGTTTCGTAACTTTCATGACTTCAAGATAAATTCTCAGCATCCTGTTTGCCGCCGGCCTTTGTTCTAGGGCTTTGACATGTCCTCATCCATTAGGGAGGTTTACCCTGAAAGCATGTAGGCTTGAAACTTGTCTTTGAAAAAAATGAATAGACACAATTTTGACCAAAATGTATGTGTATATGTGTATTGATGCTTCTCTGTCATTTGTCTGTGAGAAGGAGGAATATCTATATTCACTTATTTCCCAGGGCCCCAGTGCACGGCTGTTTACGTTTGTACGGTGCCGGTGCAGAACAACAGATACTCGCTGGATGCTGTTACACCTGAACACCCCGCCGCTGGTCGCTAACCCGTGCAGCCGTGCCTGGAGCGGGACGTGTGGTGCCACTAGCAGTCTGGGCATTGCAGGTGGGGAGGGGACCGGCCCCTGCTGCTGGAGGGGACTCGTCCGGGGAGCCCTGCCTGCTCCCTGCGGTGAGGGCCAGACCCGCAGCTGCCCTGGGGTGCTCTGCAGCTGCCGGGCGTGCCAGGGGCTCTTTCCAGCCTGGCACTCGGCGAGTCGGCCAAGAGGGGATGCAGCGTGGCCAAAGGGTGGCCTGAGAGGGAAAATAACACCTGGGGGGGACTGCCTTTCCATCAGTCCACGTCCTGTGCATGAAGGACGTTTTGTGAAACACTGACAGAGAGCACACACTGCACAATAGTAGCAGATGTTATTTAAAAAAAAAGGTTTGTGTGTGTATGCATATATATATATTTACACATATGTAGCTTGCTGTGGTTTTACAGAGAAATATAATATGAGAGATTCTGACCATGGTTAGTTTGCAGTTTTAAGTATACCTATTTAGAGACTTGAGGAAATAACTTACAGCTGATTTGATGACAGCAGAATGGGACTTCAGTTTTCTGCAGGACTTCTAATAGTCAGGCATCGCTCAGTGGATTTTTTCTTCCTCCAGCAATGGCCCACCGCAATGATTCAGACCTGGGAAACAGAGATCACTAGTGGGAACTTCTGCTCCGACCCCATTTCCCTCCCCTTCCCAGGGCAATGGTCTGCAGCATCAAATAACCCTTAAAGCAAAGGCACCACCTCTTATGTTGGTTTTTAGTATTTTCTTTTCTTGTGCAGATGCCTAGAAATTCTCCATCGGAGTCAAGTGAATTCCAGCCTAGTGAGAACAGTCCTGCTATTTTTGGACGCATTTTGTGGACCCCTTGGATGCACAGGGGTCTGGAAATCCCAGGCCAAAGTCCAGTAGCTACTCATCTGTTGGGTAAAAACTCTTGTATTATGCATGATCCCAGCTGAGGGGAACCTCGGGCTGCTCCAGGTTCCCCATTTTCAGATGCCATTATTTTACAAATGCTGAAGAGCAAATATTAATTATTGAATTACGCTTTAGGAGAGACATTAGGGGATGCGATTACTGTCTTGCCTTTCAGGCTGAGAAATAATTGCTTTACGTAATAGATCCTCCCCTGGGATTCCCTTCTGCATTTCCATTTGCTGCAGTTGTAGGAAAATTACCTGCTTCACAGCAGGACCGTTTGTCTTGACGGTGTCATACAGCCGCCACACACCAAAATCAACATGCAGGGAGCTCTTGTTGCAGTGGCTGGCATGCAGTCCTCAACCGCAGAGCGTGCCGTGTTAATTTGCTTTCGCTGGCCCCAAAATGATCATTTTCCTCCTGCTCCCCTTTGAGACCCTGCCTTTCCCCATTTTCTCAGATAAAATCCATGGAACCCCTACCCCTCTCTTACGGATGACTCAAGGGACCAGTAGGTATTGCTTACGTGATCGCGCCTGCTAGGTCTGCGTGTAAGATGATAATAAAAGCCCCTGTGTGCAACAGGAGAGCAAGTACAGAGACCCTAAATGTAAAGCTATGCATGTGTATGTAAAATGCCCGACTGCCTCCATCGCCACCTGCGCTGGGGCAGGGGGGAGCCTCCCGTGGAGGCAGCCACCGTCAGGTACGCACCGTGGCACCCCAGTCCTGAGGGGGTATGCGAGCCCCGTGCTATGATAAATATGAACAAAACTTACAATTATACAGCACTGCAGGGTGAAGCGTCTTTCTGGGGAATTAATTAGAGGAAATGTGGAGGCAGTGACCATGCTATGCAAATCAGGATGAATCACAGTTACTGAAAAGAGATGAGTTTCTGTGCCGCTGCGGTGTGGGGAGAGGTGGATTGGGGTGCTGGGGCCAGGAAACGCGCTCAGGGCAGGACGGAGTGAGTCAGGGTCACGAAAAGTGTTATCAGCTCCATAAACAGGCTCAGCTGCACAATCCAAAGCGTCCTTTGTGTCAGAAATGGGTGTTTCTTGCCTTCACATCAGGTTTTATCTCACATTTTATTGTCATGCAAGGTGCCATTTCACAAAGTGGATTTCCACACCGAAAAATGCAAATTTAATTTCTTGTGGAAGACAGTTAATGAATGCTCCTCAACAGTTACCCTTGTTAATAGCTCTTTAATTCTCTAATGAATATTTATGAGCGGTTGCCTGAAAGCAATGAACCTTGGACTGTATGGACTGATATTTCCTATTGATTGTGTTCAAAATTAAAAGAGTGGTAATTTTTTTTTTTTTTTAAAAGTACAGTGAAACAGTTGAACAAGATGAGGATAGCTACCATTTCAGGGTGGTTTGGTTTTTTTTTAATTTATGGCAGTTAATGAATTATTAAAAAATCCCTTGCCAGAAGAAGTGCATTCGGGGTAATTTGGTGGTGTGTCAGCAGTGTCTGCCTGTTTGGGGGATCTGCTTGCGTGCCTGCCCACCGCGGCAGTGGCTGTGGGCCTGAGCTTTGGTGTACCCTGCCTGTGGGTCACCCCCAGGCAGCCCTGCTCCCCCTCAGCCCCAGGCAGAACCCCCTCTCACTGTCAAAGCACTGTCCTTCTGCTGAGCTACTGCCCCCATTGATTCCAGTTTATCTTGTGACAGGCAATAAAAAATTAGGGTTCAGGCATCTGGGCCCCATTTTTGGTCGGTTGGCTGTGATTTCTTACATGGAGCCCAAGTATTCTCGTAGCACTGTGTTTCTAGATGAGTTATGTTCTCGTCCTACTGTATATCTAATGGACTGTGGAAATCTCCTTATTAGTATTATAGTGGTATATCATAATAGCTTTGATTCCTGTCTGCCAGCCATTGTACGCGTGTAGTCTGCAAAGACGATTTCTGACTCAAAGAACAAAAAAAACTGCAAGAAAGCACCATCTTTTACTTATGTAGTGATATAATAAATGGTAAGATAAAGCGGAGTATTTTGCAGAAATTCCATGTGTTCAATAACATTTTCAGTGTCTTCCCCCCCTCCCCTCTGTCGCCCTGCGTACAGGGATAAAATGCCATTTAGTAGAGGTAGCTGCTTGTTTCTAGGCTCCCTGCATGGAGCCTTTTTTAATTCCAGGTGCTGCGGTCCGAGGGGTGAAGCTGGTGTCTGCACCAAGAGCAGCCAAGTCCTTTGAACTGGGACACGTGTTGCTGTGCAGACTGTGTTCAGCTTCCTTCAAGGCAAAATTTTGCTAATTACCCTCCAGCTTCACTCCTCAGAGGGAGCTGCCCGGGTCCTGCAGGAACCCCCAGACTGCCAGGGTTTGGGGACAGCGTCAGGGTGGAGTCGGTGCCCTTCTGCCCCTCTTGAGGTGGACACCGAGCTCCAGCTCCCATCTGGCTTGCCCTTCTGCCACCTTGATCGCAGGAGCCTGCCTGGCAGGGTGGAAAGGCACCATTTCATGGAGCAAACAAGCAAGAAACAGATATTAAAGATTTCATGCTTAAAATGTAAAAAAATTGTATCTTTGTTAATTCTGCTTCAAATCTTCTGCTGATGATATTAAGCTTACTATACCATTCTGCTTATTTTTACAGTAGCTTTTGGTATATATATCATGAGAATCTGGGTGTTTGTAAAATATGGGACACATTTATCCTCAGAAAAGTCCTGTTTCAGGGCAATGTTTGGATATGCTTATCTCCGTGAGTTACACATTTGCCCTTGCGCACGTAGGGGTTTGAACTCCCCTGTTCCCGTGCCTGGTGAGCCTGAGGTCACCCCTCGGGTGACACGCTCAGGACAGTGCCAGCCTGGTTAGTGAAGTGCCAGCTGACGCCAACCTTTGCTCAGCGCTGAGGCTTTACCCATACTTGCAATAACCACTCCAGCTTCCTTGCAATTACTCCTGCTTCTCTGTGTGGGGCTGCACCGCCAGCTGGCAGCCGGGCTGGAAAAGCTGGGACTGAGATGGGGTGAGGAGCGAGGTGTTTACCGGAGCGTGGGTGATGCTCCGACCTCCCAGAGCCATGTGGGTGTCCCCAAAGGCACCTTGTAGCACTCTCCCTTGGGGACACCCGTGTCCTCTGCTCTGCAGAGCTGGGGACAGTGGTCCCCTTCTCATCCCTGGCTGGCCTGAGACAATACCATAGCAAAGGAGCAACTAATCCCCTTGCGAAACAGAGGTTCAGGTTCTCTGGGAGGACAAACACCCAGAGGAGAAAAAGCCCCGAAGTACCCGGCACAGTGCACGTAGGCGAGAGCAGATGCTCCCAAGCGATGGCAGGGCATGCGGTGGGGCGCACGGCAGGGCACGGACACAGGCGTGCTCTTTCCTCACTCCACTCGAGTTGCCAGTGGAGCCTCTCGCTGGATCAAAGTTGTCTTTTCAGGCCTTTCATCTCTGTTTGACTCATATCTTCAGCAAGAAACAGAGCCCATGTACGAGGTTTCCCACACTGGTAGGAAGGCGCTCAGAGTGGTTTTCCTGCCAGGGAATTTGCATCCGTGCTACCCAAAGGGTTTCGGCAAACTCCCAGGTACTCACGTATCCTGCCACCCTGGCATGCCGTCCCCCACGTCCCCCCTGCCAACGGCACCCGGTACAGCCCACGGAGTCGGCCTCTGAACGCCTGTGTTTTGCCGGTCCCTCACCTGCGACGGATGCTTACATGACGTTTCCTGCACACTCCCGAATCCCAAAGGTCCCTCTGCCTTCTGAGGAAGGGCTGGAGCGGGTCCTGAGCAAAGCTTCACCTTTTTCCTTTGGAAAGTCTCACGCTGGTACTCAAGAATAAGCGTAAGGGCAGCATCCCAGGTAATTTCTCCCCTCTAGTGACTGTGAGCTACAGGAATGGCAAATGTGACCCGTCTCCGTTAGAGCAGACAGGAGTGCTGCAGACAAGTGTCCTTCCCCAGCCGGGGCTGTCCCTGGGGCCCTCTCTGCTCCAGCCCGGCCGTCCCCCACCCCTGCCATGGCCTCCAACCTGCTGAAGAGCTGCCCGATGGCTGCGGCTGCAGAGCAAACGCTCCCAGTGCCGGATTGAGCTCATGGCCCCTTCAATGGCAGCTTTGGGGGAAATGTGCTCCCTGCCTAGGAGGTTTGCAGGGAGTTGGGTGTTTGTGGTTTGAAGAAGTTTAAATCTACGGGTGCTTTTCAAGCAAGTAGAAGGCAATTTGTCTTTTATTTGTCTAGAAATAATGCCGCCTTATCAGACATATAGCCAGCAAGCAAAATAGGGTAACGTAAAGGCTTTCTGTTGAAAACCATGGAATGGCTGTAACAGTTTTGTCAAACTTGGCCTCAAAAAAAAAAGAAATTTGCAAAATGAGAAGGAAAAGTGATGAACAGCTCCATCCCCAGTGTATCTAGGCCTGATCTACAATGTCCATATTACTTTATCGACACCATCACACCTAGCCGCAGGGGGATGGCTTCACTTTTGCTGTGCGAGGCAGTCTATCATAGAGCATTGTAGGGGGAGGTTTGCCCCATGCCCTGTTCTGGTAGATGTAAAACATTGCTGGTGGCCCTCACACCAGGGCATGCCTATGGCACGGGTTGTGCCTGCAGCCCGAATCCCTCAGCTGGGTGATCGCACCAGCTCTAGGCAGTCCCATGCCAGGCAAGGAGCTGGCCTGATGCCGGCCACAGGGCTGATGGGGGCGGCTTTCTGCCTCCTCCATCCTGCTGTGTTCCAGGACTGAGACCTTGCTGCGAGCTTAGGGCTGGAAGGACAGCACTTCTGCTCAGGAAAAATGATTCAGTTCCAGCATTGTGCCCACGGATCGGGGTCTGGCAAAGGCTACCCCCCCGACATACCCCCTACAAAGAGATAGCTGAAGGCAACGGGCTCTGATCTTCACCATGCACACGGCGCAGATTGTGGAGATTGGTTTCTCAGGGCACTTTTTTGCTCTGATTTTCTTGTTTCTTCTGGGTTTGAGCATAAAGAAAGCATATAATAGAGTATTTGAGAAGAGAAACATCAAACACATTTAATACTGTTTATCCGAGGAACGCCAGATGAGCTCATTTGGAGGAAGACTTTAAGCAACTTGCAGTGCTGGTTGCAAACCAGTCGGGTGGGGAGAGCCAGGCCCCTGCTTGCCCAAGAGCAGCTGCAGCGGCGCGGTGCTGCCAGGGGACATGGGCACCCCTGGGGGCAGCAATCCCCTGCCGGGGCAGGGGCCAGCCTGCATGGGCCCCCGCAACCCCGTGCCCCCCGTGCCCTGCCATCGGCATCGCCCCAGACACGCGGCCGTCAGCCTGCCTGCCCCGGTGTGCTCTGGACATTTTGAACACTCTCCCCTTCAGAGGTTATGTTATCTGCTGGGCATCCTCTGGCTGACGTGGAGTAGATCCTAAGGCAGAGTTTTGTCACCAGAGTTTTTATAAAATGGCAGAAAAGATTATGTGAGGGTGTTATTGGCTGTATTAGCTTTAAAAACATAGCAGTTTAAAACACTAGTAAATGCCAGAAGCTGCCAATTTTGGTACTCTCTAAGAAAGCGAGCCAAGAGGGATGCAGGGAGGACAGGAGTAGTGGGCAAGGGGGAGGAAAAACAAGTAGAAAACCTAAGCTGGAAACCACAGAAATGCTTATCTGAATGAGAGCTGGGAGGAGAGAGTGCAGCCAGAGCAGAGACCTTGCGCCGGGGTGGGACACGTCCTGGCCACCCGCAGAGCTGGGTGCTCGGGTGTGCAAAATGCTGTTGCCTTAGCTGCAAACCCACTGCCCTCCTGCAATTTTGGGAGAAAAGTTTTAACACTTGCAATAAACAGCTTATTAAAATGTAATGAAGGGTACGTGCATCCGAGTCCTTTGCTGAACACTTCAGGCATGCCATCCCCTCCGCGCAAGGCTGTCACTGCAAGCACCAAACCCCTGTTTGACAGGCAGATCCCTCCCAGCCCGCCATTCCTCCCACTGCTCTCCCTGCCCTTCCTCACAAGCTGTAATCATAAGCAAGCCAGAAACAGGCTACAGCCTATTTGCTCCAGTACTTTATTCCAGAATATTCTGGAATATCCCACATATCAGAATACTTTATTCCCAAATATTTTTTTACCCTTGAGGATATGAAAATCCACCAATTTGTAAGTGAAAAGCAGCTGTTTGCAAACAAGAGCAGCACAGTTTGTAGTCACTGGCTTATATTAATCTCCAGCTTTAGATGTTCATGATCAATACAAATTAATTTTGCAATAGGAGTTGATTAAAAAGGACACAGTCAGTGTTTGTGAGCATTCATTTGAATTTCAGATTGGGTTTCTCTGGTAGCATCCATCCATATTTCCCTGAAATTTACTTTTTCTACACAGGACTTTATGGAAGAGAGATGAGAAATAGCTGCTCTTCAGATGCAGAACAGCACACTTGTGCATAAGCAAATTGGTTATTACATATTTAGCTCCTACATATTCAGTATTAAAGTCGGTTGAAACATTTCTCCCTGGAATTGTTTCAGTGGGAGGGTACAGCTTTCCCTAAATGGTGCTTCTAAAATGGTATTTTGAAATGAAAGATTTCAAATTAGAGTTTCACGCTGAGATTTCAGAATGCCGGGACAGCTCATTTAGCTGTTGTCTGAGCTGGAATCTTGTGAAACTACTTAGTGTCTCCACTTCTCACCCTAATTTTGGATAAAATCAAATGTCAAAATGACAGCATTTCCCATAGCAAATTCCTCTGGCTGGCTGGCTGAATTCATTCTTTGCCATGCGTTAGCTGGTGCCGAAGGCAAGTCACCACATGCCAGCGGAGAAAATAACAGTAATCCTTCCCAGGCCAATGCGGCCACAGAGGGGAAACCAAGGCGGGAGCAGTGCAGTGCTGTTAGTGCGTCGTGCTGGCCGCAGCAGTGCCCACCCTCGCTCCATGCCTCCAGTGCCTCCAGCACCTCCAACGCCTCCGGCGCCTCCAGCACCTCCAGCACCCCCGGCGCCTCCAGCACCTCCTGTGCAGGGCCTGGCTCGATGACCTGCGGGGCTCTGCACAGTGACCCTGCTCGCCCTGCACAGGATTAGGGGAGGAGAGGCTTTTCCAGGAGCAATTCAGGGCTTAGGCACGCTGACCCTGGTTTTGAAAGCACCTTTCTGTGCAGCAAAGGTGGAGCAAGCAAAGGGACTGGCCTGGGCTCGCAAGTGGCTAATCAATCTGTGACCGGGGTTATCTAACAGAAGGGGGGACGGCAGAGGCAAAAATACAGCACAGGTTCCTCCCCACCCCCGTGCCGATGCCATGGGTCCAAAAGGGTCTCCACGCTCTCAGCAGTAAGCGGACCCCAGGTGCTGCAAATGACAGCAGCAGCCAGCAATGGCACATGGAAGGTGTGAAAGCTTCCCCTTGCCTTCCTTTCTTCCTAAATATTGAATAATATACACCCATGGGACTGCTCTGCAGAATGGCCCATGGAAAGGAGTTCATTTGCAGCTTGAATGATTTGCGATGCATAACCTGAGTAGCTCTGGTCAAATACGGAGCTGCTAAACTATCTCTGCAAGAAGGAACTTTTCCCTAGAATATTAGCAAACTTGTTAATGTTAGCAATGAAAATGGAAGATAATGATGGGATTTTAAATGGACTCAGCTTACCCTAGTGCTTTACACAGAGGAGAAGAATGGCACCTGTGGTTGCAGTAGCTAAAGTAACGATTAGTAACACATAGTAACAACAGTGGATCTTCCTGATTTGGGCTGATAACTGCTCACCAGGTCTGAGACAGGGGATCCCAAAGCTTGACAAAGCACAGGTAAAGAACTTGTACAAAATACGATGTTGTTATAAAGTGTTACAAAGCTCATGCATGACCTTTAGCATTTGGATGTTGTTTTGCCAGCCTCTGATTTTGTGCCCAGAGCTGGGCAGGACACTCGGTGCTGTGGGTGCTCCGCCGCCTCGCTGCGGGCCTGGGCACACAGAGGAGATGGGATCAGGGCTTCCGTGAGCTCCTCGCCTGCCTTGCTCGCCAGCCCTTAGTTGCTGCAGTGTGCGGGAAGGTCCCTCCCGCCTTCCTCTGCCGTGGGCTGATTTATGTTGCTGTTTACTCCATGGGCGCTAAAGCTGCCGGGAATGGAAAGGTCTCTTCCCTGGAATCAGCTGGGCAGGATGCCATTTTACAGCCCCGGGAAGGATGGTTTCCGGGGGTGGGTGGCTGTGAGGTGTGCATAGGGCGGGGAGTGGGCCGGCCAGCAGCACGGTGACTGCAGAAGGACAGTGCAGAGCTGCGATGCTGGTAAAGTTGTTGCTGCAGCGGTTGTTGGCCGCACCTTGCAGTTTATGGAGGGCACATTTCTAAGAATAACAGCTGATAATTTCAGTAACAATGTCTGGCACCATGTTGCCGCTGGCAGAAATGCCACACGGTGTCACGGTGGCATGTGATAGCGGTTATCTGCCTACCCAAGAGGGGACAGGCAGGGCCATTGGGGTACATCTGAGCACCTAGCTGCTCCTCCAAGGGAATGAACTTCTCCTCCAGCCCCAACTGCGCAGAGCAGACAGTGGCGTGGTCAGAAGAGTGATTAGTCCGCACGTTAATAAAGCCCCAGCTGCGCTCGTCACACGACTAATGCATTGCATCGCGGCACAGCAGCTCTGGGGAAGCACGGGGGGTCAGTGCCGGCGGCACTGCGCTCCCAGCCTCCCCTCCAGCCGCTGCAGCAGGTAGGTGAGTGCTTGTGAGAGTGGAAACCACCGTCCTGTTGCGAAATCATCTTTGTCTGCATTTATTGTATTTGCTTGTTCCAGGGGAGGCCTGCTTCCTCTGCTGCCCAGTGGAGAGTATTTCCGTGTTGAAATGTTACCATAATAACCACCTGCATAGTATTTACTGTAGCTTTGCTGTGTTTTTAACTGTTGTATGGCTTCTTTCATTTCAAACAGGAACTGACCCACACTTCCCATTCTTTATCCATCCCACAATATTTGAGTCAAAACATAATGTGGAGCCCTGACAGGGTGATGGCCATCTGTTATGCTTTTGTTTTCGAGTCCCGGCTATCAAGGCTCTGTCAGAAATGACAAAGTCTGTTCTCGCAAAAAAGTCTGAAATACTGTGACACTCAGAAGCATTTTCTCACATGATCCCAGAAAATGCGGGCTGAGATCACTTACATCAAGGAGGCATCCACTTTAAAGGCTTGGAGAGTTTTAGGTCAAACTCCTGACGTTCAGAGGTGTGTTTCTGACGGTGAGCTGCACGTGCTGAGGGCTGGGTCCTCAGCGTGTGCCTGCCGCTGGCCACCGACCACCGCCTCCACGGTGAGACCGTTCCGGGACTGTGCCATGCTCTTCTCCTCCTGCTCCTCTGCGGGACTGAGGGCCCTCAGGCCAGGAGTGCAAGCAGCATCCGCACGGCTATTTCTGCAGGTATGGGTGTGCAGGCCTCACTGAAGTTGCTTGCAAAATCCCAGCTGTATGTGCATTCACGTCACATCGCTTGTCTTTTTGTGTATGCTCAGGACTTGAGAAATAAGCTTTGACATTCAGAAAAAAACAAACCCAAACAGAAATCAAAGAAGAGATTACTGATAAAAAGGAGCGAGCAGAGACAGAGGAGCAGCTGTCAGGCTGGACAATGAATGCTGCACAAAAGAAAGGACAAATCTGCTGAAAATAATGCCCAGGAAGCTAAAGCTGCATTGCTGGTATGTGGGTAGAATTGGGTAGAATTGGGTAGAATTGTATTTTCTGAAACAAATGTATAAGCTGTTTGGAAATGTCCGATATTTAAAAACAGAAGATATAAATCCTATTTCATCGAGCTCTTTGAACATGCTGCATTTACATTTTAGGTTTCCCACATAAAATGGGGACATCTTCATGTGTTTTGCAGGACCGCATGTTTACACCATTTATTTTCTCAGAAGAAGGTGTCCCTGTCTGTGAAGGTGCCAAGGTGTGCCATTCCCCTGGACTTTCTGTTTTGCACAACGGTGCTTTCACCCTCCAAATGGAGCAATTCTTTGAAGAGAGCTGTGAAACTGGGAAAGCCCAGCGTGCCCACCTGATGAAGAGGAAGACCGCGAGCTCCTGCACTGCAGCACAGAGCAGGGGAGCGAGAGGGCAGCGGGGCCAGGGGAGGCTGCGCAGAGCACCTGTGCAGAGCACCCATGCAAGGCACCCTCCTGCCGTGCTCCCCAGCCAGCCCCTCACTGCTCTGCAACTGGAGTGAGCGCAGCCAGGCAGCAAGCACACAAGTTGGCAGAGCTCCTCTCGCCCCTTACCTGGGCACAGGGAGGCCAGGGAGACTGGAGCAGCCCCCAGCCTCACCCCCAGCATGATTGCACTGACTTCAGTAGCCCTGTGCCAGCGTACATCAGCTGTGATAACTTCTGATACTATACTATGTAGGACAACCCCATTTCCCTGCCCAGTTAGTACTAAGGCACAGCCCTCACTGATGCCAACTGATTTTGCAGAAATAAATAGGAAGTAAAACAATCAAAGATGTCTGACTTTGGAAACATGTTAGCTTTGTCAGGGCCTTGAGGGCACTGATCAGTCCTAATGTCCCTGACCAGCCCCACCCGGGTCCCCCTCACCCCACCCATGCCTAGGACCCCATTTCAGCCCAGCCCACCCCAGGGCTGCTGCAGGATGCTGGGTTCCAGTCATGCCTAATGCCTATGGAGGATGTGACTGACCCGGCCCAGTAACCTCCCAGTTGTGGAGGGGCTTCTGCAAGGAGCTAGGTACTTCTAGTTTTCATTTATGTAAGTCAAGCACAGCACTGCTGAACTGCAGGGTTTGTAGTCTGCGTCCTGCTGTTCCCACCTGGGGATCTAAGCATTTCCAAGCTGGTTTGTCCTGTGCTATTGTAGTACCTGCTGTTATATGCATAAAGGCAGGCAGACCACTGCTGGGAGAATGGCTCCTCTAAACGTAGGTTGTCTGCACGTTAGACCTACAGTACTCGGAGTGCTGCTGAATCCATGTGCTGCAATTCTATAAATCTGGTTTTAAGTGCTTTCAGAAAGCTGAACTGCAGAAGGCAATGCTGCTAGCAGATTCTCCTCTTCCTATAATTGAGTTAACTAAATAATAACAAATTTGAAAATACAAGGTGTAGGAGTTGCATGTTCTGCAAAACCTTACAAGGAAAATCTCCTTTTGCTTTCAGGATGTGATGGAATCAAGTACCTTTTGTAAGGGCTTAAGATTATAAGGGAGACCTTATGCAGCGTGTTTCTGTTTCAGAAATTGTGAAGGCTTTCCAATGATACATCTCAGGGGAGTCCCAGTAATTGAGGCCACCTCTTAAAACAAGGCTCAGACAAATTATAAAGTGTGCTTGTGTTCTGTGATTTGGATGAAATGCTTTAACTTGTGAGCTCTACTGTAGATGAATTTATGACATGGAGAAGGCTTGTTACTGAGTTTCCTCTGTCTGGCTTATTTATTAACATACTGAACCTTCATATGAATGGCTGTACTGATTTCTGAAAATTACTTAATAAAATTGAAACTATTTCCTAAAAATAGGAGAGCAAATAGGCAGGATGCTGGGCTTTGGATAGGTGGCCTTTGATATAGGTGCTAGGCAGCTTTTGCGAATGTGTTCATTACATTTTACTGTTTCTATGCTTGCTGCTTTTCCACTGGAAGACTGAATTTACCTAATAAATATTTTTTTCTTTTCTTAAGTTCCAACAATACAGTCTTAACGGTTCTCAGTATCACTGCTCAGTGTCAGCTCTTCCGAGGACAAGCTGGATCCCTTTTGCACCCTGTCCATTGTTTTGTTGGCTTGCCCTGCCTTGCCGAACTAACAAACACCCCTGGGAAGTGTCGAAGAGCAGCGGTGCTGCACTGGAGGCTGGGCTAAGCACAGGACTCTGCAGATGGAAACAAGGCCGGAGAGCTGATCTATCAAATGCAAGCTGCTGAAGACGAGGTTAGTGATCCGCAAAGCTTGTCCTGGGCTTCGTGCCACCCTTGCGTCAGCGGTGATGTACGGTCATGACCGTCCCCTAGAACAGACGAGCAAAGCTCCATGGCGTATCCCTTGTCCTCATCTCCGTCGAGTCAGAGTCCAAACTGCCAAGTCTCAGTGGGTGAGATTTGCCCCATGGGGGCTGATCTGGCCAGCTGAGACTGGCATGTTTTGCTCTGTTGGACTAGCCCTGTTGCCTGGGGAAAGTAGTTCAGGGCACGGGTTGAAACAGTACACAGGCTGGCTTTAAAACTGAGTATGTGATCTAAAATCATCTGAAGCTGTCCTGTGCAGTGTCCCAAGCAGAGGAGGCCGGCTGCTGTTGCCTGTCCATTAGCAATGCCTGCTTTCTTTCACTGTGCATCCCCAGCAGCTCTGTGCTGCAGCTGCGCCGGCTGCAGCAGTCAGTGCTGGTGCTGCTTCCTCTGCCCAACGTGCAGCTCATGTTGCAGCAACGCTTTGGCTGAAGTGCTGCTGTCTGCACATCCTTCCTATCAGAGAAGAAAACAAAATGTGCTGATGAACTGGAAAGTACCGGATCAGAAGACCTGGCCAGTTTCCCAGCGAGTGGCTATGTACCTCTGTGGGACCCAGATGTCCCCTTCTCAGCTCGTGAACAGCAAACGCCATCTCCCCTTAGCAAGGGGACAACTCTGCTCTGCTGTGAAATATTGACAATGACCATCGATGGATAAAATATTTCCTGGATTTCAGGGATACCTTTCTGAAGCACAGATTAGTGTTTTAAGTATGTAGTTCCTATTCTCACCAGTGGCCAACTGCACCTGCCTGTGCCCAGACTGTGGATGGGGGTCCTGGCATTTTAGCTCTCATGAGGGTATGGAGACATGTTGGGGGGAGGAAAACAAAAACAGAAAACCCCAAACCCCTCAAAACTTATGAGGAACTGTTGGTAGATTAGTGCTAGTATTTTATCTGCTAGATTCTGTAAAGGGAATAAGGAAACAATACCAGGCTGTATTTTTATAGTAGTGTGAGGAACCCTGCCTCTTTACTATGTTTTCTGCTGGTATTCATCTTTTGAAGACATCTGAAATCATGTAACTGTGACAAAGGAATGAGGCTAATTGTTACAGGATTTTCACCACTAGCAAAAAGATCTGTAGAGGGAGAACTTGTCTTACTAAATTCACTGCACTGTTTGTCGGGGGAAGGAAGAGTCAGCCCTTGGGACGAAAGCCTAGATCAAAATGTGCTCCCTCTGCATTTTGGCATAGTAAAATGCTAAATATATAAACAGGCCCTTTACCATGAAATATATTACAGTATTCAGTCCCATCAGCCGCTCCATCGCTGTCACAATTTCCCGGAGCTGATTTGGGTCAGTAAGAGGTTCCTGGTGCAGGAAAACATCCTGTTTTTCCTTTCAGCCTGGTCATTAGAGGGTTTCCAGCCTGCCTGGGAGCTGGACCAGGGTGTGAAAAGGTGGGTTTATGCTGCTTTGGCTCTTCCATGGTGCTCGAGCCAGGGGGAAACTGATCATCTCCAGGTTTAATTTGGTGTGTCCTGAAGGCTTAAATCAAAGCATTTCAGGTGCCTGGCTGCTGAAATGGCCCCATCAGGCTTGCAGATAACCTGCCTGACTCCACTTTTCCCTGGGGCTGATTGAGAAGGGGTATAAAGCTGCCACAGAAGGATTGTAGAGTCTTCAGTGGTCCCTTAAATTTCAGCTTTGATTCCTCTGCAAGTGCTGGACGTACGTTCCCTGTTGGGCTCGGGCTGTGCTGCACCTTGTAACGGCTGGTGAAACACTGTTCTGCTATGAAAGCTTGTTAGAAGCAAACTGTGATCAAAAAATGTACTGTTCTAAGAGTCATGGTTCCTCCCAAGGTGATTATAAAACACCTCAAATCCACACACTGGAGTGCTCCGAACAGTTAATGTGAGTGCCAAATATTTTGGCTTAAGAGCTGTTCCAGTTGCACTGGTTTCGGTGCTAGTGCAGCTGGAAGTGGATGGGGGAATAGCACAGACAGGATGAATAATCCTGCACTACAGTGACCCTGGGATCCTTAGAAGATCCTGGGATCTGCTTATGCTGTGAAATCTGGGATAAGTGTTTGTGCAGGGGAAGTGTTTTGGAACAACGTTAGTATGACCTTGTAGCAAGACAGCAGTGGTCCCAAGCATGGGTTGACACGGTCAAGGAACGGAGGCAAATTGCAGCACCTAGTCTGTACCTCAAATTTCCCTACCCAGCCCCAGAAACCCTCCAGCTTTTGCCCAGCACGAGAGGCCACACAGCCGGCTGTTGGGGTTAGCAAGCTGTAGGACAAATCCTCTGCTTTCACCCCAAAACAGGTCCCCCCTTCCCAACATGTGCCGGGGCTGTGCAGGCGGAGCAGAGCCGGGGTGCGGCGTGGGAGAGCAGGGGCCAGCGGAGGGAGGCCTGCGCGGGGGACCAGCACCTGCTTGGCTGGACGGTGACTCCCCTGGGACAAGTCGGGGCTGCAGCTGCCACCCCAGCTGCTGGGAGGAAACCATTGCATCTGGAAAGGTCTGTGTCACAGGGACAGGGGTATTGGCAGTGCCATGCAGCCCGCTCCGGGGCTGTGGGCTGTGTGGGTCGCATGGCTCCGGGCCGGGGGCCGACCAGGGCTGGGTGAGCATGGGGTAAGTACTGGATGGTCAGCAGAGAAACTCCAGGCTTGGAATAAAGTGTCCAAGGCTTTGAGGCTGACTTCAGAGCCCAGGACTGGGTGTGTGAAGGAGATGTGGTGTGTTGGGGAAGACGGCTGGTTTCTGAAAGCATGTGGGAGGGATGGCAATGCCTCCGCACAACTCAGCCCTGGCCCAGGGACCAGAGAGCTGTCCTCAGGGGTGTCACTTTAAATAAAAAAAAAAAACCCGAAACAACCCACCAGAAAGTCTCTGGGGATGTGACCCCACGGAAGCTTCTCAGCGTTTGCTCAAAAGTGAGGGGGGAGGCCAAGGAGCCCCCAGGTCCCTGGATCAGGGTGAAGCCCTGCGGCTGGGGGAAGCACAGAGAGGGATGGCTGGGACCATCCTCACCACTGCCCTAAGCACCAAGGATGGCTGCGGAGGACGATTACTTACTGCGGTTGTTTTTCTAGCTAAACCAGTAATAACTCATGGCTCGGAGCATCCCCTGGTCATGCAGGCAGGAGAAGGCTGGGTGTCCCCATGTGGGGATGGGTGCTGGTGATGCTCCACCAAAGCCATGTCTCCTTCCCCTGGTTCTTGCTGCACTGCAGGAGTCAGGCTGTCCCGTGCTCCAGCAGAATTAAGTTATCCAAAGAATTTTTGTTTAACCTTGTTGTTGTTCAGTATTTTTTTTCCCTCAGTCCCACCAGCACCGACATCCTCACCAATCCACACTGCTACAGCCCACTGCCGTGCTGCCCTGCTCCTGAGGCTGGCGTGTGTGGGGCTGGGTCTGTCAGACCATCCCCGGGAGCAATCCTCATCGGTTGCCCCCCACCCCTGGGTGATCTGGAGCAGGGGCGGCGAAGGCTTTTTCTCTGTCAGCCCCGGCTTCTCCCCTCACGAGGTCATTTTCCCCGGGACATCAATCACTGCTTTCGGGCCTGGTTTTGTTGCTGCTTCAGTGCGTAACGATGAATCAAGCCCAGGCAGACAAAGCCTGTATTAATTTTGCTGCAGTCTGGTGCATTAATACACTAATTATTAACTATTATAAATCCTTTTTATGAGATTCTGAGCAATAACATCTCCTGTTCTAAAAATATACCAGGAAGGTAAGGAGGTGCAAAAACATAAGTGCCAAAGAAGTTGGCACTAATTTCCTAATATATTTCATGCTATTAATTTACGAGAAAACTGCTTGCTGTGGGTATTAAGCAATTAAATTGCAGCTGTGGGCTGAAAACTTCAAATTAGGTAACATTTTCCCCCAAATGGCCACTCCATATTTGGACCGCAACCTCTGCTGGCTGTTTTGGGGTTTGTATTTCACTTGTAAAATTTAAACGTATATGCAAAGAGGAGCATTTTCAGTCCTGGCTATGTTGCAGCTGTGTCATTAAAACACAGATAATCAGATTTGCATCTGTGGCTGAACCGTGAGTACAAGTCGTGAGCAGGGACTGGGGGGTCGGCGAGCCCCAGGTGTGGGGCGCAGTGACACTGTGCGTGGCAGAGCGCCGTGCAGCTCCTCAGAAGCCCCAGTATGTGTGCCTGCAGCGCTGCTTCTGTGCTGACGGGCAGGAACTGCTTAATGTTGTACAGGAGCTTCGTACAAAACCTGAAATAATACCAGCAAGCTGTTGAAACTAGTGGGAAATTGGGCAGTGACAGAAACTTAGAGGAGCTTTTTTAAAAACCCTGAAAAGAAATTTCTCTGCGGTGTTGGACAGGGTTAGTGTTAGAGCTGCTGCACACAATCCCTTATTTTCTCACCGATAATCGAAACTGACTCCGAACAAACAAGCTGTTTGAAACCCCCAGGTATTGTTAAAGATGCAGATCTGCTTTCACATTAAAGCTCAAGTTTATTCTCAGCATTTCTAAAACAAGTCATTAACTCAAGCAACGAACGGGGAAACTGCTACACGCTGCTTGGCTGGAGGCTGGGGCTCGTAAGCCTCCGTTACAGCCCGGCCTGGATTCCCAAACCCCGCAGATGCGGCCCGGGGGGAAGGGGCAGGCCAGGGAGGGTTCCCCCGGGAACAGAGCTGCCCGCTGGCGTTCGCAGCCCTGCACCGCGCCGTACGGTCCCATCTTCTGGCAGAACCTCGTAACAGCAGGCAATAAAGCCGCAAGAAAGCAGGCTCCGCTGCTTTTTTTTATTTGCACAGACTTTTACTCCCTTGGAAAATGTCAGTTTCTCAAAACTGACAGAGAGGAAAGGGCAGGTTTGCTTCATCTTCTGGCTCAAAGATTTTGAGGAACAACTTGGGAGCTGTAAAAACGTTTCGTTCTGGCCTTTTCTAAGTTGAAAAGCTCAGCTGATGCATTTCACAATGATTTCTGGTTTGGGGAATTACTTACAATAAACCAAACTGCAGCGGAAATCCAAGCACGGGCCCCATCCCAGCACGACGGGGCGATGGGGAAACCAGCCCCGGACCGAAACATCTCCCCCGGAGGGGCTTTGTGGGGGACGAGGTCACCTCCACCTTGCCAGCACCGCAGGGGACCGGCAGTGTTGCTGCAAAGCCCCGCCATGCTCTTCTTCCACCACAGCTTTACTGCCAGTCCAAGCTGTTGGCTGCAGGCATATGGCAGGCAGCTGTGGCTGGGAGGTGACAGGCGGCCACGCCGTGCCACCCTGAGGCTGCTCCCACTGCCACCCATCCGCCTGCAGAAAGTGTCCGGTGGCTGCAGTGCCACCCCCTGCGCTGGCTCTCACAGAGGAGGGGGAGCAGGACCCGGGGGGGGGGGCAGAAACTGGGTCTGGTTGGTTTTTAACGTACCACCCCACTCCTACATGCCTGTGTGCGAGACACTGGCCTTTTCATTCTCCAGAAGCTGTGGCTTGTAGGGAGAAAACATAAATTTTTGTTCCCCTGTTCAGCATGGAACAAAAATAGGTGTTTTAGGGTGTGTGCCTGCTCCTGGTGTTTTGAGGCCCCGCCAGCAGAAACGCAGACTACCTACCTGCAGTGAAGCACAAGGCACCTTCTTCCTGCCGATCTCGACACCATAGTATTTCCAAGGAAACTCCCCCCCCAGGATTTCCCTGTATTCCCTCCAGGTATATCGGGTGAGGACCTTTTGGTGGGTGCATCTGCTTTCATTCAGAAAACATGGAGGCGAAGAGAGCGTCTGAAGGATTTTATTGTGCCTTGTAGGGGGGACTGGACTTGTTAACATACCACCTCGCTCACCAGCACAGCATGTTTCTGGACATCTGTCCCCACCTCTGCGGGCAGCTGCCCCCCAACACATGGAGGGAGGCAATGAGGGGACCCCCTCCTGCCCTCCTGCCCCCCCTGCCCCATCTCCTGGGAGGAGACACACAAAGCCAGGAAGCTGATGACAGCAAACCATGGGGTTAGTAAGACCGAGCATCACTAGGTGGTCCTTCCTGCGGGAGGAATGGGGACAAAAGACCCCACAAGCAAGAGGGGTGCAGCGCCCGTTATGCAAACAGGGTGGGCTGATGGAGCGTGCTTCATCCGCCCCGGGCCTCCCACCTCGTGCTGGAGTGACAGACACCAAGCAGCGAAGGCACATCCTGGCTCAAAGGAAGTTTTACATTCAGGCAAAATTTTGGAAGAAAGTTTTAACATTTGGTGAGTTTCCAAGTAGGAAACACAGGCTGCATTTCATCTTGTCCTAAGAGGAGAGTATCACAGGGCTCCTACCCTCACAGCTGTTAGAATTATTATACTTGAGTATAACAGGAAATATTGCATGTGTCCATAAAGACAGAGGCCAACCACACAGCTGTCAAACACAGAGTACGGGGCAGCCATCAAACAACATCGTTTGAGCTGCTCACTTGGTGTGATTCTCCACACTGGGTTTGCATCAGCCAGAGGCTGGCAGCAGCAGCGCTGTCTCTTGTTGACATCCGTTGGCTCTTTTACACCTTGTCAAACATCATAGGCAATCTGTTGAATTAAAAAAAAAATCATGGACAAACATTGGAGCCTGCTTGGGACATGAGTGATTCTGCCACAGAGATCTACAGAAGCACTAATTCACCAACGGCTCAGTACCTGCGGCTTTGATTTACAGGTTGTTTGGAGACCCACTGTTCCAAAACAAAGCCCTCTGGCTCTCATTCTTTGGCAGTTACTAACTGGTGGCTTCTCTACAGCACATAGGATCGACTATTCAAAGCCTTACGTGTTTGGTGAGTAACATGCCAGAAAGACTGAACTAAACTGAGACAATACATTTTTTTAAAAAAGCGATCGTCCCTCCCTGTAGCAGTCCTTGGTATGCGAAGCCAACAAACTTTTGTATCATAAGGAAAAAGTTGGGTATAGAGGACATTGGCAAGGAGCCCCTCCGCAGCGAGAGGCACAAAGCATGCTGCCAGAGCTGCCACCCATGCTGTGTGGATAAATGCTAGGATAAATGCTGAAGAGCTTTTAAAAGCACAGAAGAACGTGTACACAAAACGAAGCCGTGCTATTTAGATAAGCATACCTTGACCTTTAGAGCTGCTGGCAAAGCAGCTGGTTTTCATCGGCTCCCCAGCCCCGCAGGCAGCGCCGAGCCCTCCAGGTTGGCAGCCCAGAAGCGCCTGCTCTCTGCTGCAGGCACGGCGGGGGCTCGCGCCGGCTGGCTCCTCACCCTCCAAAACGCACATTAAATATTGGGGCAGAGTGTGCTCCACCCATGCACCAGCTACTTTTGCATGAGGACGGGTATGCAAAGGACGGGGCTGCTCCCCACAGCACGTGGTGGTGGGACGGGGCTTCCTCTGGGGCTGGCGAACAGCTCTGCTGGCTGGGCAGATCCATCGCTTCCAGCAGAGAGATGGAGAAAGAGAAGAGCACAAGATATTCTGGGCTTTTAATATTTTAAGGCTTGTTTTCAAAGTCCTAAAATAGCCTTCTTCCTTGTAATAAAAGACAACAATTGCTTGACAGTGCCCAAAATAATCCATTTCCTATTCCACATCCTAGAACTACATAAGAAACTGAGTCACGGAGGGATGAAGCCTGCCGTGCACAACGTGACAGACTCGGGATATTGGCGCTCACCTGTGTGCTTGGCCAGATTTGCACGCCTCTGATGAGGGAGGCCCTCGTAGTGAACAGAGGTTCACCTGATTCACTGTTAATTGCCTTTCAGGTTCTGCATTCCAGATGGTACTGTGAAAACCAGTTTCTGAAAACTTGCTTTGGGGGCTGCACACCCTGGGTAACGCCTGCTCTTCCTTGCTGCATGCGCTGTGTTTTAGAGCAGTCACACCGGTGTTTCAGAGCAGTCGCTGCCCATGCAGCAGCCCTGGGAGCAGTTCGTTCTGCAGATGCTGTGCCAAGGCAAGGCCTGCCGGCTGGGCAAATGCTTTTCACTACTGCTTGGCTTGGTATTCGTTTGCTGATTTGTCATAGGAGAGCCATCAAGGTCACCTGTAACCCTCAATAATTATTTATAGTTACTTCTTCTCGAGTGTTAGCACTATCATACATGCATGGCCATTTCCTTACTATCAAGCATTTGAGAGAAAAAGACTGTTTTGTGGTTGAAATGAATCACTGGTGTTATTCACGGAGTCACCGATGTTACGAGCAGAATCATTTCATTAACAAGCATGGCTGGTAAAACATGATTGCTGCTTAAATTCTTAATAACTAAGTAAATCAAGTATTTACCCCTTAAAAGTGAATGTTGGTAAGCCCCACAGCAATGCACTGATTTACAAGGCCAGTACAAACACGATTTATTTGTACCATAGTCTCTTATGAAGACTTACAATGGTATTCACTTCAGGCAAATAGCTTTTCAGAAATTGGGACATAGTTATTTGTGACCTTTAAAATACAAGTTCCCGACTGTGGATCATCCACCGGTCTTAAAAACATCGTATTCCTCTCTCGGAGCACAACCAGAGGGTCGAAGGCAGAAACGAGGGGCTGAAAGATTCCCCCTATGTACCCAGCCTGAGCCAAAGCGAATCTCATCAGCAGACTTTGACTTTTTTATCTGGAAACCTTTCAAATTGCCTGCAAGCTTGTATGACTGCAAACTCCTGCTCTCCTGCAAACCAACTCCTGCAAATTGCAAAACCTTGCCCACTTGTGGCAGAAGTGGGGATGCTGACAGAGAAGGTGGCAGCAGTGCACTCAGCCCTCGGCAGGTTTCGCCACCCGAGGGAAACGCTTCTCATTTTTCCAGCCAAGGGAAAGCCAAGGGAAAGCCCCGCTGCCCCGAGGCAGAGGCAGGGCTGCCGCCCCGGCAGAGGAGCCGTTCCAACACCCCCTGCACCCAGGCTGGCCTTGCAGCCGAAGCCCCGAGCCCTTCAGCAGCGCCGCTCCCCAGCAAAGGCCGGGGCTGGGCAGGCGCTCCCGGGGCTGGAGGGAAACTCGGGCAGACGTCGGTGCCGGGCTCTCTGCCTTGGAAAGGGCCAGCAGCATCCACAGCAAATGTTGGAAGACTCGTGTGATCGGTCCAGGGCTGTTTGCCAGGAGGGGCTGGGCAGAGGTGCCTGACGGCTTCTGACTGCTGTTGTAAAGGGAGAAAAAAGTAATGAAGATGCTCAGGAAAATTTTTAACAAAAGGAAAAACACCAGTGGATGTATAACACAGAGGGGTCAGTTTTCTGTAAGACACATCTCTCACAAGTGGGAATTTAAAAACCACGCAGTCGTGTTTTTCACCCTAAGAGATTTTACTACCAAGGTCACAGAAAATGCGTGTAAGGGGGTGGCCTCACATAGCATCTCAGCCTGTTGCTGAGACCGACATGCAGTCCTTGTGCAGGCTGGCCCCTGTCTCACGAGAGGCAGGGACAGAGTTAAGCCCAGGAAGGAAAAACTTTCGGGTTTTTTTTCTCTCTCCAATTAACCTCCTTGGCTTTGGTGTTGGCCAGCTGAAACCTGCTGTTAAGGCTGTGGGCTGGAAGAAGGTGGGGACGCCAAGAAGGTTTGTCCTTTTGATTTTGTTATATGCAGATTGTCATTTCTGAGCCGCAAGACAGCTGCAAAATTTGGGTAGGAAATTTTTGGGGTTTTTTAATGGCTACACGTGTTGTTTTGCTAGTGTAAATGTTTTTCAGCATGCTGCGCTAAACACCATCAGAATGTAAAAATACTCTTTTATGAGGCGCTAATTCTGGGCAGGGCCCTGGTGTCTGACTTCCATGGCGGCACAGCAGGCAGGACCGAACGCAGTGACTGCTGCCAGGCGACAGGCACTGGAGCAGGGTGCTGCCCTGGCCGGGTGCATCTCCCAGCCGATGGTGTGGGGCCACGCTGGCACCCACCGGCGCCCAAACATGCGGGGAGCAGCTCCCATCCCTGGGCGGGCTGTAGCCCAGCGGGGGCGAGTGAGCTCCCTCTCTACCAATGTCTTGAAACTGGTGGATGAGAAGGAGATGCTCTTCCCCGACGGTGAATTGTTGCCTCCCCACACGTCCCAGGCTCCCCGTCCCACGCAGCCCCCAGCACACCAGCACCCAGGGAGCAGGGGGATGAGCCATCACTACTACATGGGTGCCACCCTAGGAAACAGGGACCAGTTGCATGGCCTGCTTTGAAATTGTATGTATCAGCATAAATGGCAGTGTGGATTCTGCCGCAGGGTCATTTCTGCCTGAGGACTAAATAAAAGCTTCTAAAAATACAAAGGGAATTTGCAAAATGAGAAAATGGTTTATACAATGAAGCACATCGCTCTGAAGCAAGAGAAACGTCAGCTTTGGAGCTGAAAACATTTTGTTCCTGGAGTCTAAACACTGTCAATGTATGGTACTCAGAGGGAGGTGAGATCAAGCTGCTGGGATGCAAGGAAAATGGAAAAAAATCACTTTCCTTTCTTTTGCTTTGTGTGCTTACAGAGCTGCTGTGCTCCAGGTTCATAAAAGCTGTGCTGTCCTTTCGATACCTCTCCCCCAGCATTTACCTGGGCTCTTGCTGCATCTTTCAGAGGATGAATGAATACAGTTCTAAAATACATCTTCTCTACCCCTTTTGTTGAAGTTTTGGCCCGTGCTTTGGCCACCTCTGCGCCGAGCACTTTCAAGCTCCTGCCTGCTCAATGTTTGTGCCCGGATCCGGATCCATAGCTGTCCGCATGTCTCCGCTCCGCACTGGGCTCCCCGTCTCTGCCACGTTCGGGGGGTCCCGCAGGCTAGCAGTGGGCTCATGGCACGCAGGCGCCTCCCGGTGAGGAGCAGCTACAGGCAAAAGAGAGCCAAGAGCATCCCGGAGGCAGCACAGCGGGAGGTGAGGGGGTGAAGTAAGGAGGGTGACTTTGTCCCTCACTATTCGTGGGAGGAGCAGTGGGTCCATGCCACCCGCTCCACGGCGGATCCCACGGGGTCAGGGTCCCGCTCCCCTGGGAGCACAGCGCAGGCTGCCTGTAAGCCGCACACCCGGGAACTTGTTGCAGCAAGAGTAAAACCCCTTCGCAGCTGGAGAGCGGGCTGCGGTGGAGGCGAGCCAAGCTTCTGCTCTCAGTGGGTCCTCCTGCCCCGCCAGCCCCCTGCCTTCCCTCCCCCTGCTCTTTTGCCAGCTGTCTTTCTGCACCTCTCTGCTGGCACTGGCATGTTCTGCCAGCGCAGCCCACAGCTCCAGCCCCATGTGCGAAAAGAAAACCTGTGCTGCTAGCTGGTAACCTCAGTTCTCCCCAAATGTTGGCCAGGGCTGGATGCTTATGGAAGGGCTGGTTTGTGAACTATAGATTAATTCATTCCCTTTGGCAGAGCGATGCCTAAAACCCTTAGAAAAGCAAAGCTCCCAACAACTTTTTCTGGTCTATTTGTATTTTTTAATTTCTAAATTGCTGGTAACACGTTTCACAGCAGCTGAGGGCAACTGGTCAGACAAAAGATGGTTCATCGCATCAGAGTATAGCTCCCTGCAGTCTGTTTCTACTGGGCTCCTGAGAGCATGTGACGAAGCAAGATGCTTCTGAAGTCAGAGCAGCAAAATGCTGCTTCTGTTTCCCAGCAGATTAAATTTAGTGATGCCGCAGGCAGCAAACATCCTCCTGCTTAAATAACGAATAGCTATTAGCACTGGGCGGAAGGGAAGAGGAGCACTTGGATCTGAGAGGGGACCAAGGCAGCACCAGCGGCACCGTGCTACCCATCACATCTGCAGGAAACTCTCCCCAACGCAGGAAGGCTCCGCTCAAGGCATGGAGATGCTCCACCCGCTCAGAGCAAGGGTCAGCTGGGGCTCCAGGTGAATCAGTCAGCAGCAATAATCTGTTAATCATTCAGCAGGTTAATAACTGTAATTACCCTTGGCACACTTTGCTGAAGACTGGAGTTAACAGAGCTTCCAGAGAGAGAGAAAGCATAAACTTTGCAATAAACAAACATCTGCCTGTGGATGTGAAGCAGGGCTCTGTCTAGGAAGGGGAGGGGTCTGGTTCACCTTCAGCAGGGATCGGGGATGGGATGAGCTCACAGCATGCGGGGGGAGAGATGCTCGAGGGACCAGCACAGGGAGCAGGTGGTGGCGATGGCTCTGGTGCTCGCCCTGCTCACCACCCCTCAGGAAGGGGGAGAGCGAGGCACGGATGAGCTCAAGGCTGGGATTTGCCTCGGCTCTGCCTGAAGCTATTTTACTCAACACTGTGAGATGGTTACCAACATTTGAAAAATGCTGAGACTGAAAGTGGTGCGTATAGCTGCATTTACCAAGTCAACACTTTCTCCATGCAAAAATTCAGCAACGCTTCTGGAGGCTTCACCTAGTCTGGGCCTAGAGATAAAATTGGACTTTACACGAGTCTCTTCAATGCCATTATTTTGTCTGCTCTGGTCAATGAAGTAGGAGCAGGAATAAGTCCCTTGGGAGAGCCCCCTTTTCTCTTCTTCAGGCATGAGTCTAGCAGCCACAGGGAAGAGTAGATAATTAAAAATGAGCTTCTGCAGGAGAATGAGAGACTGAAAACCTGCTAATTATGTATCTCCACACACACCCCCGCCCAGCTCTGAAGCCAAATTATGCTGTGCAGCTCAGGACGACCGCTCTGTGCTGTACAGACCCCTTCCCTGCCCACATACTCACAGCTATGGTTATAATAGGTGCGTCCTATTTTGGGAAACCCAGGGAAACAAAAATAAACTTCAAAGCATTTGAGAGCAGGAATGGGTGGGATTTAAATCCATAGTGGTTTCTGCTGCAAGGATACTTCTGCGAGGGAGGCTCGCCTATTGCATGGGTGCATTTGTCCATGAGTGGCATGGCACATGATCCCTCACTTTCTGATCACTGTGCCTTTGATTTTAAAAGCACGTGTGTTACTTTACATTCCTCTGACATGCAGGACTACAGAGCTTTAGTGAAATTCCATGTAGTATTTCAAATGAAAACTAGAAATGCAGCTGCATGCTTGTATACAAAATTTGGAAGTTAGCAAAGGACTTTTTTAGGTGTGATAACAGGCTTTAGTTTTGACAGAGTTAGACTAATGCTGGTTTCAGAGAAGCTTGCTGACAACACCAGCAGCACAGCCGCTGGCACCAGCTGCTCCCAGGTGGTTGGAGAGACCCCCCACATGCAGCCGGCTGGGGGTCACCGAGCCTCCCAGTGCCCAGCTGGCCAGGGCACGGCATTTGGCAGCGAAGCCCCCAGCCCCTGCCTTCACCTGTCCTCCCCTCCTGCAGGCACCTGCTTTCTCCTGCTGACGGTGGCCACTGGCCCACGGGGACGACGTGGGGCCATCGCTGCTGGAGGCAGCTGGAGGGAGCATGCCTGCCGCCCATGTGGGAGAGCTCGTCTGCTGGGGCTGTGGGTGCTGCTTCATCCATCAGAAAGCTGAGTCCTGGGACCAGCTCCTGCCTCTGACCTTCATTCTAGCTTGATGAGGATTTTTTTTTTTTCAGATAAAACTCTTGTTTATCATGTGCAAAGTGCAATACCATTTCCACCCTCTCCAGTGGTCCCATAACTGCCAGCATTATCTCAAATGTCTCCAAAACACCTTCTTTGCAAGCTGCTGTTACGTGATGTTGGTAAGACAGCCTTGTGCAAGGTCTGGAGCTAATTTTAACAACTTGAACTGCAGGAACGACCTCACGCCCAGAGAGGGTAAGCGGGTTTGCAAGTTGTAGCGTCTGAATCGGGGCAGCTTTTTCTTCCTTACCTGTGGCAGCACGACAGGCGCTCCGCTCCGAGAGCACACCCCAACTCATGTACATGGGATTCCTGTAATACCATTACTGATGCAAAAGACGTAAATGGACAATAATGTGAGCAGGCTGCACTGTGCTGGTCAGGGAGCAGCCTTCCAGGAAGGTCTACTTGCACAAAAATGTGATTTATTAAAATAACACTGCCCATTAGAGACCAATATAGCAAGGAAAAATTCAGATGCTGGCTGGCAACAGCGCATACGCTGCCTGCCCACAGGTAGAAACAGCCAACATGTTACTCAGTGCTTCTGCCAAACAAACCAAGCAGCCAGGGGTAAGGAACATGAGCTCCTGGAGAAGGATGCGGGGAGGCTTGTTCCAAGGGCTCAGCAGATTTGAAAGAGAAGCAGCAGAAATCAGGGCTTGCTCGCCCGCCACTTCATACACCGCTATTTGTCCATATTTCAGGGAGCTGGAGCATTTCGGACGATGGAAGACCCCTCCCTGTAAAGCAGGGCAGATCACCTTCCTCCAGTTTGTGCTCACTTCTTCAGAATAATCCCTCGTGGTGCTTCCTAACAGCCCGCAGCGATGTGGTATGGGGGCAGGAGCTGCTACCCGAAGCCAGCATCTGTTCACCAAGTAAACTGAAGAATAATCACTGCTTGTGTTAATTGTGAATACTAAAAAGGGCTCTACACATGGTGAAAACCTTCTTCATAGAAATAGTTTCATCTCACATGAGACAAAATTATCTAGTATTAAAATATTAGGCTTGGGACTCAAAGCATCCGAACTAAATTGTTTGGCCAAAATCCTCCCCTATAATTTTAGATTACTCACTTATCTAATTACCTTTGTTTCTCAGATATAAAATGGGAAGAAGACAATTTCCCCAGCTGCCGTGCAGTCCTGGCTCCAGCAGCCCCAAGGGTTTGCGCGAGTTTCAGCTGTGAGCTTGGTGGGGCCGGGGTGCGTTTGCTGCACACTTCTGTAACACGGTGACAAACCTCAACTTTTGCTTCCCACTAATATAGCTCATACTCAGAAAAAAATAGCTGCCACTTGACCCTTGAAAGTCCCCCAATTTCTTCTCTCTACAGTAGTATTCAGTTCTGAGTCAACCAGCTCCCAGACAACTGCTGGCTCTTGGCTCCCTCCTGTTCATCAAAATGTGACTTTCTTGTTGCTAACATGGCAACTGTTTGCATGTTAGAAAAGAATTTTGGGATGGAGCTACATGTTTTTAAGCCATGTTTTATACCATCATTGTTGACTCCCCCCATTTTAGAAAATAATTTATTGTGCTGTTGCGTTGACTTTTCTTTTAATCTCCTTTCACAACCAATCAATTTGGAAACATCTGTCTAAGAAAAAATCACCTCCAGTCTCTAGTAGATGTGATCTCTTCCATTCGTTATCATGTTATTTCTCACTTACGTGATTACAAAATGCAGATGTTTATCAGTAGCACATGGTAAAGAAGATATGAATCTAAATTTCTCAGATTCTTTCTATGAAATGTGATCCTGTTCAAAATCTGTTTCTGGATGGGATGCAGAATGATGGCAGAAATGCAGATTTCTAACAAAGGTATAGGGCGTGCACATTTCAGGGCTGCCGCACCATGCTGCAAATTTAATACACCATGTACTGAAACAGCTGCAAATACCGCTGGAAAAAGTGGGCTCGCCGGAGCCTGTGAATAACCTACTGAATCAGGAGTAAAGTAGCTACTTCCCCAACTGTGATGTGATATATATATATGTATATATATAGTTTTATATACATAGCACTGTAAGAGTCCATTGTGATTTATTGCCATGGACTAATAAAACACGTTTCTTTGGCCACCAGAGCATGCAGGGCGGTTAGGGAAGCTGTAAAAGTAACTCCCATGAAATGAGACCCCATAAAGAACGTTCTCTGAGCGAGCACGGAGCCATTTCCTGGCAAAGCGTGCGTGACGGTTATGGAGAGCCCGCGCGGGGTCAGACAGGCTGCTGGCTGCTGCGGCTGGGGACACGCAGGGCGACGGTCCCGGTTACTGAGCTCGGGGGGGTGAGAGCTCTGCTAGGGAGGACAAGGGGTGAAACTGGGCAGGGGCAGGTGGAAAGCCAGACGTGGGGAGGGGAGACGTGGTGGGAGGGGGCGATGGGAGAAGGGCAGCCCTCTTCTTCAGGGATCGGCCGCCCGTTAAACCCCAGCTTTTACCTATGTACCAAAGACGCAGAGCTCGTACAGCAGAAGGGGAAAGGAGCAGCCAAGCGCCGGCTGGGTCAGCGACAGTGCCCTGAGCTCGGGGCTTGCGGTGTCGTGGGCAGGAACTGAGCTCGGGGTCAGTGCCCTGCCGTGACTGTATTTCATTGACTCACAATGGTGTCATTTTTTTCTTTAAAATTTCCAGTAACATTGCAACATATTCCACGGCATGCTATTTGAGGTCATATCCTCTGCTGTTTGGTACTAAAACTTCCCAATTATAATTTTCCACTGCTAAGAGCAAAGCTATTTAGGAAAGGCTTTGATGCAAACAGGGAAAAGATTAGAAGCATGAAGAAGTTATATTTCAATGTAGAAAATATTGTTTAAAACACACACAGGTGTGATTTCGTGACGGTGCATACTAAGCAACATCAGGTACGCCGGTATCGGAGGAGGACATTTTCAGTACATAAATAAAACTTTGGAAAAGGCCTCTGCCTTGAGATGCAACTCCAAATGGTGAAAATTTAAAATTGTTTTCTTCTTAATAATGGTTTTCTAAAATCTATACGAAAGTGGGACTGGTACTCAGATTTCAGCAGAAAAAAGATCAAATGAATAAGCAGTTATTGTATTCTGCACGAACCAGCCCAAAATAACTCAGAGATTGGTAATAGGACCCTTTCTTACAGATACTTCGTTTCTGACATTCTTGAGAGCAGGAGTTTGTCCCCAGTTACACACTCTCCTTTTCTTTTATGGCTGTAATATTTAGTTTTCCCCAAAACTGAAATCCTCAATGAAAAGCAAAATCACCCTTTCCGTTCAGCCTTGCTGCAGACATTCTGCTGGACATGCTCCTGCCCCGGTGAAGGAGCAGAGCTGCTCCCAGCCACCCTCAGCATTAACTCGGGTGTGATTGCTTGCTTTCAACTGCTGCTGCTGACATAGTCCTAAAACCCCATTTAAACTGCAGCAGGGGGAGATATCTTATTCTTATTAGCAAAGATGTCTTTGGTTTTGTTTCATTTTCTTTTGGGGATAGAAAGGAGACTAGAATGTACTAGAAGTATTTTAAAAGGGTTTTTTTAAAAGAAAATGAGTAAGTGAACCTCTTGGGTAGTTTTGGACTTTAAAGTTGGGAAAAAAAGGAAACGAATGCCATCTGAAGGATGTTCATGAACTCATGACATGAAAAAGGCTCTTTCCACATGTGTGGGTGTTAAGGACGTAGCAGTCATCAGACTGGAAAGCTGTGTTCCAGCTCACCAATCTTCTCTGCAGCCCCAAAGGATCCCCAAAGGCAGCGTTAGAGATGAGTCAAACTCGCCCTGTCGCAGACAGTGGCATCTGCAGGCCTGACTTATTAAAGGGGCGAAAGAGTAAAAGAGGAGATTCCTGTCATTTTTTTTCTGCAGCTTTATTGCCTTGGCCCCATAGGACAGGGCAGAGACTGTGGTACCCATCCCCTCGCCCCCGCTCCCCAGGGACGGGTGTCAGCCACCCCTCGGAAACCTGCTCACCTCTGCGCGTAAAGTACCTGTGGGCTCCTTCCCCATCTGTGAACAACCGTGGTATTGCCAGCAGCATAAGCTTCCCCTCTCTCAAAAGCAAGCAAGAGGGAAGCAAGTCCTCCTCGGCATGCTGGCGGTGCCGGTGGTGGTGCAGCCTGGGGACGTGCATGCTGGTGCTCCTGGGGGCAGCGCATGGGGGCTGCCTGGTGCTCAGCGGCAGTCCCCGTCATGGTGACCGTCGTACCTGCCTCCAAACCGCCGACAAACACTCATCGTTATTTTTCAGGGTCTCTTGCCACCTCAGGTTTCTTTTTGCTTTTTAACTTTACCTTATGACAAGCCAAAGGAAGTCTTTCAGAAGCTGAATCCAGACCCCAATCCTGCTTTAAATGTTGGAAAATAATCTCATGACAGTTTCCTGGAAAAACAATGAATTACTAGATACCAGTCACCACACACTTTCAGCTTAACGGTTTAGATCATTCATCATTCAGCCAGGAGCACCAGTCCCTGCAGAGCACCCTGGTCCTGGGTGCCGGGCAGGCGGCACCCATGGGGCTCGGTCACTGTGTGCGATGTCCCCTCCCGGGCCTCCGCGGGACTCGCCTGCTCCAGCGCCTCTCCCTTTGGCATTGCCTCCGACAAGAGTATCCGGCCTCCAGGCAGGCGTTTTGCACCAGCTACCACAAGCTTTAGGGGGGTGGTCCAAGGTGTCACAGGGACTGAGGACATCTCCACACGTTTCTGGAGCTCGTGACGTTACGGCAGTGACACCGCACACCACCCGTGTGTAGGTGTACATGGACGGGTTTGGTGTGGTTTGTTTCGGCTTGTTTCTGAGCCTGTTTTAAGTCCCATAAACTTTGTCTGCCTTTAACTCTACAGAAGATACCACAACTTGTATTTTACATGTAATTTCTCATATCATATAAAGCTGATTTTCTGATATTAGGAAAATGAGATATATGGTATTTCTGACTTCATTTTGCTAAAGCTAAAGCAGTAATAGTATGTGTGACATGACAAAAACTCAATGTGCAATCTAACCTTGTAGTTGGGCAGTTATTAATAGTAAATGCATACCAGGTAGTCTCATGATGACCTTGAAAATGAGTAAGAAATCTTATCTGCCAGGTCACAGTTCCCCAGGCATTTTTGAAAAAGAAATCCATATTTTTACTAATTTTTTTAAAAATATTTTTCACTATTCTGCACACACAGAATTTTATCCAGTGTCATTAAAAGACTTACATAAAAAACCCTACTGATCTTGGTGTTTTATGTGTAAGTACTATATTTACTACGGGCAAATGAAGAAGAAATAAAATTCAACTTCAGCCTCATTTCAATTTGCAAGTTATGAAAAATGTTTCTAGAAGGTAGCTAATAAATGTGATGGATGCGCCTGGTGGTAATTGATCATTTATTTTAAAAAAATCTGGCAAACATTTAATTCTACTATTCATTAAAATGTTGCCCTTGTGAGACATAATCCATAAAAATGATCTATCTAGTAACTATGATGTCAGTGAACTAAGATAGAGGGTGAAGGTAAACCGGGATTCCTAAGAGGCAAATTACAAATGCTAATTCTCTTGCAGGTTAATGCAAGTGGTCCCTGCGTCCATTCAGCCCCTTTGTAATATATGATGACCAGCCTTTCTTCCCCTTGTTTGGAGTACATTATTTTTAAATACTTCTGTACAATTTAAGGTTTCCGGTGTTGGGAAGAGCAAAAACAAGTGCTGGACACATATTCTTCCTGCTCGGCTGCTTGGCTCCATCACGAGGAGCAGCAGGTCCTGCTGCAGCTCTTGGCTTGGCCCTGAGCCCCCACTTCAGCTCTGTGTGACCTGAGCCCCCCAAAATCGCTTGGGTGTCTGTCTCGCCATGTCCCCCCCCTTCCTCTGGGGAAGGTTCATTTGGCTTCATGAAGGTCTTTCTCAGCTGGTGCTTGAAGGACCCTGCCCGAGCTGCAGCTGGGGACATTCGCCACCAAACTGCTCTGTAGGGCTTCAAGGTAGCCATGGGGAGTATTAATCCGCCAAACTGAGGTGTCCTGCATGCAGGGAGGGAGGAGCTGTATGGGCAGTGTGGGCAGTATGGGCAGTATAGACGGCGTGGGTGGTATGGATGGTATGGGAGGTATGGGAGGTATGGATGGTACGGGTGGTATGGGCATTGCTCGGGGCAAGGCTACAGTCAGCGCACAGCATTGGTGTTGCACCTGACGCTGGGGCAGAGCTTCTCAGCTCGGGCTGTTCACATCACCTGCAGGAGGAAACCGGCGTGGGATTTCTTCACCCCACACAAGGGGAGAGTGGAGCAGTTAGGAACAGCTTTGTGTACAGGACATTTGCACAGTGAAGGAGAAAGGCCAGGCTGCGCTGGGCCTCTCTGTAAGTGCTGAGCATGCTCCCCATCACCACCGCCGCTAGCTTTTGAGCACTGCGAGTGAAGCACATTTTTTTGTCACATTTTTTCCTTTGTTTGGATTTGGGGCTGCTGGAGGCATCTGGCAGGTTCAGAGTGCAGTAATGGGAACCCAAGCACAAGGCAGAGCAGAGCCCAGCTCTGAGCTGTGGCCAGAGGAGACAGTTCAGAGCAGCTGGGCAAAAAGGATTTTTACTCTCTTAGGAAACACTGAGGGATGTTCATTTATTTCTGATTTTGGATGAAGAACAAACACAATCATCAGAAGTGCCCTGTCTGTGAATAATCCATCTTTTTTCCACAATGGGGTAAGACAGTGAAATGTAGACAAACAGCTCAATTACTGAAATTGAAGTGCTGGTGAGAGTCAGTAGCAAGGCTAGCTGGGGTTTCGGCCTGGAAGGGGGAGGAGGAATAGGTGGGTGATGGCAGCCTGGAGAAGGCAACATCCCCTGGCAGCCGGACGGATGCTGCGCTGGGGGCTGGTAACCAAATCAGCCAGGCTGCCTGGGACCGCACACCACCTTGCTGTATCTACAGGATGAAGATGACGTCATGTTAGAGTGCAACTTTCATGTTTCACCTCATTTTGTGTTTCATCTCGAGTGACCTCTCCTCCAGACCAGCTGCCTCCCTGGCCACCGCCAGAGAGACAGCCAGGAAAGAAAGATGGCTGCTCCCACTGCCGGCATCCTGGTAGTGAATTTTGTACACGGCCAAATGGCAGATCCCTGTGTCCCTGACCACAATCACAGCTGTCACACCCAGAGGCGAGGCTGCAGGCAGACACGGCAGCAGATCGGGCAGCCCCCTCCTGCTTGCCCTGGCCACCAGCTGCCATCGTACTTAAGGCTGCCCCAGAGTGACCCAGGTGGAGGTGGAGGGAGAAGCAATGCGGAGCTGTGCAGCCGTGCGGATTTGGTGTTGGGGAGCACAGGGTGTGCAAGGCCGTGCCGCTGCGGGGCAGCGTGGCTGGGAGCTTTGGATCTGCCCTGCACCCTCAGACCCGGAGGAGCCCCGGGGTGCGTCAGAAGTGTATGTAGACAGGCTCCTAACACCTGCTGCCAGTTACCTAAATCAAAATCCTCATTAAAACGAGCACGCGAGACATTGCCATGTAACTCTAATTAGTTTGAATGGCAGGAAAAAAATAAAACCAATTAAGGACTAATGGAATGGTTGCCCTATTTTAGGAGGTGGTGATCTGTTTTTGAGCAGATAAACAATAAAGAGTTTATCCTTGCTGGGGAACTGCAGTGTATTGGGGAAAGATGTAATGTCTGTGATTCAGTAACTCATCAGAAAAGAAGCAAAGTCCTGCATTAAAGTTTGGTTTAGAAAATTGACAGAAACTTAAACACTGACCTAATGAAGGACTGGTGCACCTTAGAGCAGCGTCTGGCTTTTCAGTGCTGGGTCTTGGACATGAAATGCAGCCCCCAGCATCTGTGCTACCTCTGCAGAGCACAGAGACCCCAGCCCCTTCCACCAGCTCCCACATCCCTCCCAGACCCCCAGCCAGCAGCTGCCCACCCTTAGCCAATAACGACACCCTCAGCTCACCAGGAGTTTTAAAACCCATCCCACAAGGGCTGTACTCAAGGCTGTAGGGAGGACTCTGCTCCTCTAGGAGGTGCAGATTCAGGTAGGAGTGTGTTGTCTTTCTCTAATATGGCTTGTGAAGGAAATCATGGTGATTAAAGCGCTTGTTTCCACAGCGAGCAGGGTTTAAGTTCATCCTCTGCTGAATGAGAATCAAACTGCTGTATCTGCTGGGCATAGGATGGTCTCCAGACCCACCAGCCCTGCAGGTCCTCTTGTGCTAGTCCCTGTGGGGCAATAAATGCTCCAAGTGAAAAAATAAGGTTTTTGGGTAGCCTGGGTGCCTGCAGGCAGTAGTAGCTGCTGGGTGCTTGTTAGCTTTGCTAACAGACCCTTGAAATACAATCCTGTATTAGGCACCTAAGACAGGTCCCTTGTTTCCTCTGCTGCTCTCTGGGTTGCTGCAGTCCGGTCCTCATCCAGTCTGATCCTCAGCGCGATCTGAGGTTTGGTGTGTGGCCATGGGGTTGCCCTGACACCCCATGAACCTGTTTGGCAGTCGAGCCCTGGACTGCCTGTGCCTGGGGCTGCAGATGTAGCAGCAGCCTCTCACACTACAACACAAGTGAAGCTTTCTCTGTGGGTAGGCAAACTTGAAAAAAATATATCTATTTGTTGCTTGTGACCCCCCGCATGTCAGAGGTGTTACTCTCACCTCTCAGGCTGTGCTTCTCCTCTTTTTGTCTTTTCTTCCTGTGGTGCTTGTGACTCCTCCAAGTCTCGGTGTCCTTGAGGATATCAGTGAGATGCAGAACATCCAGGGAGAGCAAAAGGCTTAAAAAAAGCAGTCTCATCTGCAGAGGTGGCTCTGATAGAGGTGGAAATAGAAGATGAGGTAGGGTTATACTGAAAACAAAGTGTAAAAAGTAGAGAAAACAACCCCCAAAACCCAACCAAAACCCCCTGCATCTATTTATCAGTACTGGAATCACTTTTTTTATCTTGGTGGGGTCAGACCTGCCAGTACTTCATCCTGGGCTGTGAAGCCGGTGGGTGGCAGCAGGTACAGCTGCCTGCGGAGGGGGCAGCCCCCGATGCTTGTGAATGCACTGAGTTGGCTGTCCTGTGCCTTGGCCCTGGTGCCAGTGAGCAGGAGAGGTGTCTCCATCGAGACCTGCTCTGGCAGGGTCAGGCCATGTCCCCTGTCCCCAGGGGTGTGTGGGTACCTGGCCAGCCCCGCTCCCCAGCGTGGATCCCAGCAGGTCTCATGGGAGGGGGCCGGCTGCCCCAAGGGCCGCTCAGCCCCACAGGTTCACCTCCAGCACTGCTAGTGAAAGCCATTCTGTGCAAGCGTGGCGTGGGAGCGCTTTGCAGCAGCTGCGGAGCAGGCCGTGCTGCCGGGGCGCTGCGCAGCAGGTGGAGCTGTCGGCGAGATGGAGCCGTGCGCTCCTCCGGTCCCACTTATGGATGTGCACACCCAGCGGTGGCACTGCTTCGCAGTGGGCGCATGGGAGAGGCACCACGGTTCAGGGGGACGCTGCTGCTCTGTGGCAGCGCTCCACATCTGCCTGGCACAGGGGGATGCTGAAACAATGGAGATGCTGCGTGGATGTGTCTCATCAGGGTAGTGCAAAAATTGAGGATTAAAGCATTTTACCAGGACAGAAATGAGACTAAATCCCAAGTGATGATGTTTTGTGTTTTAGTTCCTGTGCATTTTCCAGGCCCGGTGTGTCAAAGCCTTGAACGCACACTGATGGCTGCAGAGCTTTGTGGGATCTGCACTATGTGAACAAGAGCAGAGCCAAACACAGCATGCTTTTTTGATACAGTACTTGCAAATTACATTGAAAAAAAAAAGCAGTATTACTTGTAATTCCTATTAGTAATAATCTGATTCCTTTCTTATCAAAAGAATGAGTCTGGAATAACTTCAAATAATTTGAAAAACTGTATCTGTAACATCCTGGAGCAGTGTCTGGGGAGGTACCAACCAGAATCCACCAGATATTTCTCTGCAAGTACAAGCCCTGGCTTCCCTTGCATTTATTTGCTGGCTTTTCCACACTGTTCATGGGAAAATAAGGTGAATTTAGCTGTACCAGACCCCAGAAAGAAAACACAGTAATATTATTTCCCCCTGCAGAGCTCTTTAGGTCAATATATAGCTGAGTTGCAGAGAGAACACAACAGTCATGGCTGCCTGGGAGCCTGTGGGCAGAACTGAGACCTTGGGGATCCTGCTCTGGTATGTCAAGAACAAGAGTCTCACCCTGCAATAATCAGTTTTGCAAACTTCACAGTTATCTGTTGCTTTAAACTTCCACATTTCCAAGCCCTTTTCTCTCATGTACAATCTTGTATCTTTCAAGTAAAAGTTTTACCCTGTGTAAAAATCACCTCCCTCAACCCTGGTGATGTTGTATGGGCTTTGAGGCCTTGTACCCACGTATTGGGTGTGCTGCTTATATTCGGACAGTGCTTTCATTGCCAGACTAATAAGGCTGTGACTTCTGCTGCCATCTCTGAAGTGCTGTGGTGTTGACGCCTGGTGACTTAGCTAGCTGAAATGGGCCCTGCAGCTGCTGTTTAAACAAAGAAAACAACATTGTGTTCGGTAACGTTACAGAAATCCAGAGAAATGGCATATGGAATAAATAAAAGTGCAAATGAAGCATGACTAGTCAGGCACTACAAAAAACGATGTTGAAAGACATCTCCCTTGCATCAGGGAGTCTGTATGACTGCCTGCCTCCTGCTGCGCAGCCTATGGTGCCTCGCAGCATCTTTCTCCATGCTGCTGGTGCGGGAGTTTTGGCCGTGCGTTTTGCAGATTTCTAAATTCAAGTTAGCATTTATGAACTCGCTACTTTACATTCTCAAATTACAGAGCAAATCTATTTTTCAGCCTGAGCTGGACAGCATTGAATGCAGGCAACGTGCAGGTATTGACCAGAGTGGTGGAGCCTGCGGCCACATCAGGGAGGAAAATGCATCTTTTCAATATGAGTTTTTTGGCCTCCTGTTTGTCCTTTTTCCCTGGTTTCTGTTGCTAGTAACCATTTCTTGCAGCATGCCAGTGTTGAACGGTGGGCTTCCCCCATGCTGCGTCTTCCCAGGGAAATGTGTCTTGTTACCAGGCGCAGCGATAGGGTGTGTGGGAGTGGGGTACATGGGAGCGGGGTTTGCATCGCCAGGCTCTCCCATGCTGGCACTGATGGACATTGCTCTCTGTTACAAAGCTTTAATACTGCAATTTTTATCTGTAAAAAGGAAGGCAGGTCCAGGCACCACAGTGACCTTTGCAAGTAGGTGTGTGTCAGCGTGACCCTGAGGTGCTTTTAATTCCTGTTTTGACTGCCGCTTACAAAGGCATTATTTTGAGAGAGGAGCGGAAGCCTGAACATGGCAGAGAGGGTCATGATCACAGCAGGATTTCAGACTGCACAGGAGAGTTAATTAGCTCATACCACCATGTAGAAATGTCCTCTGGAGTATTGATCTCAATAAGTTTTTGCTCAATTAGTGTCTGTCTCAGGGCAGATGTCATTGCCCTTCCACTTCCCGGGGCGCTGGAAACGTGCTTCCCTGACACGGGCTTTTGCCACACCAATCTGTCTCTCAGTGCCCCCCAGGCTGTCCCTGGGGGAAGTGCTGGGGGTATTTTCCTCATCTGTGTGCATTAGGCTCTTCTGTCCCCTGTCTCTCGGGCAGCTCTCGCTTGCCTTGGGCCACCCCCTTCCTCCCATCCTCCTCCTTGCAGAGGCGGCCACTGAGCACACTGTCCCCACGAGCTGCCTGGGGCGGCTGGACTGGCCCTGGGTTGAAGTGTGGCCAGGGCTGGTGCCAGTCACCCCAGTGCAGAATTCCTTGCGTGGGAGCAGCCGTGTGCTCTTGGAAGTGGCTGAAATGCCTCATTATCCTTTAAACAGATTTTTCAAAGTCTCTTTTCTTCCTGTTGCATACTTACTGCCGTCTGGTCTGAGCCCCCATGGATGGGGCTGGAGGAGTGCTGCTGGTCCCCTGCACTGCTGATAAACATCCCCAAAAGCCGCAGCACGGTGGATGGGGAGGATATCTCACCACTGACTCTTCCCCGCGTTGAACTGAGGAGGGGAGGTGGGAAGTCACCGTGAGAAGCATCAGAGATCTGTTAGGTGAACACATTTTCACTTTCTGCTTCATCACGATGAAGCCAGGTGCCATCCACCGTGGGAGCGCTGCCCAGATGCGAAGCCTTCACGTAGGGACAGTCTCACTCCACCAGGAATGTGCTCCACTGGTAATGTGCTTCGCCAGGAAGTGACTTATAGGGCTGGGAGAGATCGCAAGGAGCGGGAAGGCCATGTAATGCCCAAGCAGATTGCTGTCCTTGGAAAATGTCAGCTAAATGGGGATTATCGAGATATGGTACTTGTAGGAAACACTCTTGGAACAAAAGCATGCAAGCTGAAGTAACGGCGATGAGAGTTGGCAGGACCCAGACAACCCCCAGAGCGCTCTGGGGCCTTCAGGATTCACAGGGAAAAAGACATCTGTTGCTGATGGGAGCTCACAGCTTCTGTATTTTCAGTCACTTATTTGGCCAGACTGCCAGTTAAAATATTCCCCCACCTTCTTGTCCCTGGCTGCTTACCCCTGCCCTTTGGCTTGTGACAATACAACTCTTCTGCCAGTTGCACTTGGGAAGTAACTCAGCCTAAAAAAGGGCAAGAAATTTAGGTTATTGCTGGGTTTTGTTATTTTTCAGCTAGTGCAATTCCCCCTCTTACTCAGTGTGCAGCCTGGGAAGCATGGTGGAAGCAGAGGGGGGGCAGCAGTGACTGCAGCCCGGGGCAGGGACGGGGACACCTACCCGAAAGCCAAGGATGCTCTTGGGGGGATGAGCTGAGGAGCCTGGGAGAGCCGGAGGGGAGGCTTGGGGGGGGGCAAGATGGGGAGGGCGAGCGTCAGGAGGGCAGTGGTGCTCAGTGGCAGCAGGCGGAGGAGAAGATGCTTGGCTTGGCCGTGCCAGGCACAGGCACGGAGGGATGGCGTTGGCATGAGCTGCTGCAGGGGGCTAGATGGGCAACAGGAGAGGCCTCACCAGGCAAACCTGAACTGGCATACAGCTCTGTCTTTAATTTCTGAGTAAGTGAGAGGGCAGGTTTATTTTAACAAAATTGGTTTTTCTTAGTTAAATTCTGTTATTTCAGAGCTTTATGAAAAATAAACACGAATGCCCTTTTGGAGCCATTGTTTATATCATTATGCAACTGTATTACAGAGCTCTGTTACAGAGATTTTATGGTTTTCAGAACAAATCTTTCCATACATAGACACTCACATTCCTTGTATTTGTTTGTTTGTTTGAAGTCATCACATTTTCTGGAAAGCCTCAAGTCAATTATGAGGATTAAGTGAATTATTATAATTTTGAAGTACTACGTGAGAACAACGGGTGTAAAAGACCTTCTCTGAAGAAAGCTTAGTTGCTGGGTCATCTCAGGCTGAGATTGCAATGGAAGTTGACCTAATTAGACAATTTATAGATATTCAGTTACCTAATTTAAATTGGCCGTGGTGTAGGTGCCAAAAAAAAATCCCATTTTACCTCCCCTCTGCCAAGTCTTCTGTTTGCAAATTTATTATGTTTTAAAATAACACTGGAGCAACATTCCAGGTTTATTTTTCAAGGCTTTTTCATTTTAAAGTCGTCATCACAGTGCATTGCAAATGTAGTTGAATTACAGTCTTGTAGATATATTTTCAGGTAGCAGAGCAGTTCAGAAAATCAACTGCTACAGCTCACTTCTGTCTCAAGTGAAGCACTGTAAGGGACAGCAAGGTCTTCCAGGGGATTGCCTTAACCCACCCTGCCCACTTGGTGCGATGGAGGCCAGGGCTGCTGGCCGGGCGGTATCTGATGTCCAGGACTCCGTGATCAGCATGAGTCCCCAGCACAGCCTGGATTCAGTTGTTATCTACTCGGCATGACCACATCAGAGCAGAGATTGCTCAGAGCAGCTCCTCAGTGAGTAACATAGGCTGCGTGTTGCGTTTCTCTGATGTCTGGTAACCGGGCTCTGCTTTGGGGTCCTTTCATTCAGTTCTGCTACATTTACCATGACTCGCTGAAAACATGTATTTAATATGTAAACATTTATATGCTCCACAACCAAACTTGGTGGACTGCAAGACTGTTCAAAACAAAGGTTAATGTGACCCTAGCTTTGGCTGTTAGACTGCAGTTGTGTAGGATTCACACCAAAGGCTCTCTACAAATTAACGGTCCCAGTGTTTGCAAGGCTACAGCCAGTTTGCATCATCTGCGACGAGAAGAACCGCATTTGCGGGGAGGAAGGAAATCAGCCTCCGCTGCCGGTGGCGTGAGTGGTGAATCGGCACGAGCAGTGAATCACCGTGCTGCTTCACTGGCTGACAGAGACAGTTCTTGTTCTGCAGCACAGCATCGCTCTGGCATGCGGTAGGAGGGCAAAGAGCGTCCTCTCCCCAGGGCTGTGAGGGACTCTCCTGGCTGCAGATCCCTGCGTCCACGGCCCAAGGCACAACGACTCTTCTGGAAGTGTTCTTTGGGAGGAGAGCACTTGCTCGGGACTCATGTCCAGCCTTAGTTGGGTGCCGCCTTGCGCTGGTCCCATCGGCACGCAGCAGCTGCCGAGCTCTGGGCCAGAGCCCTTACCTCAGCGATAGGCGGTCTGAACAAATGCAAGGTCTGGGAGAGAAGAGGTTTATGAAATCCTCCTGGGTGACCAGGGCTGATGGTCCATCACCCTAAAGGCTGGCTCCGGCTTCAGCTTCAACCTTTGCTGATTTCAACTTCTGCCCCACTTGATCCCAAAGATCCCCTACTATCTGACATAGCTTCTGTAAACACTTGTAGGCTGTGATGGTTACCCCCTGGGCTCCTCTTCCAGCTCTGCAGCTGGTCCGTTATGTTGTTCAATTCCCCTTCACCTCTCGATGCCTCTGTGTTCGTTTGTGGTTTAAGGCGAGTAAGCTAGTAAGCCCTTGTCATGCTGGCAATGGGCATTAGATATGGAGTAGTTTAATTTGGAAGTCCTGACGGATATACTCGATATTGGGAGCTTAATGTATTTTTATATTTAGCACTGGTACTGCAACTATTCTAATCTTCTTAGCGAAATTGTGTACAAAAGGGTACGATCCATATAATGAGGTGAAACAGGCAGTCTCACTGGGAAAACAGACTGGTGCAAATGTAAATTACAGGCCTCTCATTAGTCTAGTAAATGACCCTATTTAAAATATAGCCTTTTTCTCCTCAGCAGGAGCTGGTGGGATTGCAGAAACGCCATTGCCCCAGACGAGAGGAGTTGCCCGCCTGTCCGGCAGTGGCAGGTTCCCTCCTCTGCCCTCTGTTTCTGGATCTTGTGGCTCTGGTACCGATCTTGTACCTAAGGGGAGAGAAGTGCTGGCCGGGGTATTGCAGCCATCCGGTCATTGGGTCATGTAATTGCTCCCATCGTGGAGGCTGTGTGAGCAGCTATCGACAGCGAGTGCTGGCTGGGACATTTATGATAAGCAGCTATTCTGTAATGTAATCTCTAACATTTAAATGCTGTGAAAAAAGCAGCTGACAACTTGGATTAATCCAGCATCTGAGGAATGAATATTATTTCCTCTGTGTTGCACCACCGCAGGGAGCCAGGGCCGAGCCCTCCCCGTGGGTGTGAGCCCTGGACGTTTGGATCTGCATCCAGTTAGGCTGGCCAGAGATGAAAATAGAAGAAATTTTGGCTGATGTTTTCTTACTGCAGTTCTCACAAAGTGACGCGGTTGATGGGAATGCAGTGAAAAAACAAAGGGCAGCCTGAGCAAAAGTGCAGCCGTGTTTAAATCGGATGGAAAAGCTGCAACCTTAGAGCTGGCAGGAGACCCTGGCAGAGTGGCTGTTCCTTCACTTTGGGTAAACAGGTACAAGCACTAGAGATGCTGCGGTCTTTGGCTCATTGTCGCTGCTGAACGGCTTTGGGGAGTTCCCAGCAGGTCACTGTTCTACTTGACCAACTCCCCGAATGTCAGGATGCCAGCAGCAGCTTGTGAAAACCATGTTTGATGCTCTGACTGCTCCTCGCTCGCGGCCTTTTGGGTGCCTGGGAGCTGGTTTGGGTATAGGATTGTGTTGGCAGCTCGAGGCAGGTGGTGCTGAGTGGGATGCCAGCAGCTAGGAGCCATCTCCCCCATTCCCGATGGATGTCTGCGTTTGGGTCTGCGGGAACAGTTCTGCCACCCCAACACACCCTCCAGACCCAGGGCCTTGGGGTGCTTCGGGTCAGTCCTGCGCCGATGCCAACACGGTCCTGGGTATTTTACGGTTGGACTCGATGATCTTAAAGGTCTTTTCCAACCTAAATGATTCTATGATTCTATGATTTCTGCTTCTCCCTAAATATTTCTGCTGAGAGCGCTTTCCTCTCAACTTAAAACTTTTGATACACTCAATTTTCAGGAGGGATTTGGATTCAGGGATAGGCTTCCACAGTCTTCAGTCTTTGAGGCAGCTGCAGCCTTGTTCTGTCTACAGTTTGACCTGAACCTCATCAGACATGAGTCAGCTCCAGTCTGAAAATCAAACACGCTTTGCAGCACAGGGCTGGCCCCAGGCAAGGGCTCAGTGTTGTGAGACATGAATGTACCTGAGCACCTCTGGGGAGAAAGAAGGGGGCTGCTGCTTCTTCTGAGCATCTCTGGCACACCGGCACACTTTGCCCCATCGCTACATTAATGCACACCCTGCTGCCTGTACAACCAGGGCTTTTTATTTCTACCTCCCAAGTACAGGAGAAGTGGGTGTTAAAAAAAAAAAAAAAAAAAAAAGCTGTTTCAGTTGTAACCCCTCTCTGCTGGAAACAGAGGGAAACAACTGAGTGAAGGTGGGTACTGTCTCCCTCCTCAAAAGAGGCAGAGCCAGAGCAGGCGCTGTGCGAACACCTCTTTGTTCCAAGAGTAAGAGAGGGGTTTCCCATAAAGCTGGCAGTTTATGGTACAAGCAGTTTATTGCTTTGATGATCACTGAACAGTGAAGTGACAGATCATAAATAGTACACCTGTTTCAGGAGGATACTACGCAGTGCTGCGTAGCTTGGAGAATCCTAACAGCAAAGATGGATACCTGCTGAGGCTGAGGTGACTCGATTACAGCCGCTGCCGATGTATTGCCTTTCCCAAATGGAGCGAAATGCAGCTCGTCCAGTGACAGTAATCCAGAGCTGCTGGCACGGTTTCCTTCTCCAGATGTGCAGTACTGATAGTTGTGGACTGTAAAAATTACACAGTCCTGAATGCCAGCGTCTGTCTGGTTCCTGACGCTATCGTTGCTGCTTAGACTTTGCCTCGCTGACCTGAGGCTAAGCTGATTTGCCTGGGAAACCGAGTATTCGCTTTCAAGTTGCATCTGCTTTTAAATGAAAACAAGCAAGCAGAAGATTAATATTGAACCATTATGATATTTTTTAATTAGCTTTTGACAACTTTAATATGTACTGGAAAAATAAGGCTGCTCTGGCATTAACAAAAGGCAGTGTGCTATGGCATAATGTGCATCTCCAGAATTTGACACAGAAAATTGTTTCAGTGCTTCCATGTTAAAAATAAAAAAAAGATCAAAAGCCAAATAAACCCTCAGTCTCCTTTTTCTTTCTTCAGACTCCACAATAATTTTGTAAATTATAGAAAGGAAGGAAGAAAAAAGGGTGGCTGCAGTCAGAGAAGAAACCCATAGAAATTGCAGTGGAAGGTGCTTAAATACCTGCCTTCAGTCTGAGGTCTATTTCTGGAAGTCCTGGGTGATTGAAACATTGAGAAGATGTGGCATCTAAATAAAATCTGTTTTGTAGCTATGAGAACTAAAAAAGAAAGGTGCAAAAGCAGTAAGGTATGGATACTTGAATTCAAATATTGCCCATTCTAAAAGGACGAAAAGTGACTCAGACCATGAAATTCATCTAATGCTTTAAGATCATTAGAAAATGAATTTATTGTTTCTATTTAGACTTTGCTATGGCTGAACTTGAATAGATTTGGATCACCTTTTCCAGTTTTTCTTCTATGGCCTAAGAGCTGTAATCTTACTTTTTTAAACTCACAAGTATTGCCAAGACATTATAATGTGCAGCATCACGAGTTGTGTGATCAGAGCATAAGTCCTGATGATGCATTTTCTGCCAGGAGCGTAAACAGACTTAATTATCTCTCCTCAATTTGCTGTGTGTTTGCCTCAGAGGGGCAAATGTGTGCAAAGGCCAGGATCTCTGCCTGGCTCAGCCAGGGTCCTGTCTGCATCCCCGTGCAGAACTCGGAGAGGAAATGCATCTGCTTGCTGGATGTATTTATGCGTGGTAAGTTGCACAAAGGCACCTGGGCTGGTGTTATTGCATGAAAAATTGAATGGTGTAAGTGATGTGTGATAATGCAGAGCTAAAATCAAGCCATCATTGTACACCTGATGTTGCATCTGCTGGGATGCTGATGGGAGCTTATAGACTTTAACAGGGTTTTTCCACTGATCACAGTATGGAAGGTTGTTTGTATATCGTATTACTTCCAAACTCATTCTCTTAAGAAGTAAACAAGGTTTTAAAGGAAACAAAAATGGTGCAATTGCACCATAACCCTTGTAAAAATGGCCAGGCCATCATGCAAACATCAAAAATAGTATGGATACCCTCAGGAGAGCGTTGTCTTCATAGCTGAAATCCTTTTCTGAAAAATATTGTCATATGGTTTTGTTTCGCCCTAAATTACACAGGAAGAATGTGCTTCTGCCACGATCGTTTTACTCCAGGGTTCTTTTCTCATAATAACTAAGGCTGGAAGTAGCTTGGGTAGCATGATGTTTGGTCCGAACTTTTGCATGAGATAAAAATGAAGCTCCTTTGGAAAGTTAGAAGGGTTTCTGTGCCTTCTTCAGAGCTAGCTTTTCACTGCCCTACAGTTCTGCCTCCCGGATTTCTGCCAGAATGAGAAGCGCTAAAGTGTCTTAAAAGCTGTTCTGTTGTAGTACTCGTTTGAGGAAGCTTGGAAATGTGCAGGTGCCAAGTGGGAGCCTACTTGTTTAAAAGGGGGGGGGGAAATCCTGTGTCATTTGCCCAGGCAGCTCCTCCCCATCAGCATCCCTGGGAGAAACAACTCACATTGGTCAGGACCTTGCAAAGCTCAGGCCAAGGCAACAGTCCCGGTGTGGGGCCGAGCCCCGAGGCCTCTCCAGGAAGACCCCAGTGAGTCCAGCACTGAGCTGTGCCCAGGGAGGCTCTTACCCCAGGACCCCTGTCCAGCCTGGGAGAGAGGAGGTGTTGCAGGCACCCAAGTGCAACTGCCCCTGCCCACCGCATCAGGGAAGCCTGCTCAAAGCGGCGCTAGCAAACAGGTCTCAGTGGATTAATAAATGTAATGATCTCTTGTGCCAGTTCCTGCTGTGCTAATATATTTACTCGGGTAAGATGAAGGCAGTTCAATCGTTAAAACTAACTTTGTCTCAGATGTAAACAAATGACTTCATTACACTAGTGTTTATTTAACAACATTATGTTTGGGCAACCAGCAGATATCGGTACCTGATGGCAGTGTACATCACTCCGGGAGCCGCCAGGCATCTGCGCTGTCGCACCAACGGCCACGCTGGGAACTGGCACGCAGCCGGGCTGGGAATGGCACTCCTGATTGTCTAGAGAACTGATACAGCTGAGAAAGTGGTATGATAAATTGCTCACCATCACTTCGATGACTTCTAAACACAATTCTGCTCTGACAGCTCACCTCTCCCATCTATTTGCTTTTCATGAACATTTATCTGTGTGAAATGAGGTTCCGTGCCTGCTCAGGGCTCGGAAACCAGACCAGTAATGTAGATGACCCTGCAACCTGGGGTACAAAATCCCGACTCTCGGGTCTTGGAGCATTACCCTGAGCAAATAGCTCACCAGCAAGCCAGTATTATTTATTTGCTGAGGTTGCCCAGCACACTGTCAGATTGCATGGAATCTGCATTCTTTGGGCGCATTCTGTAAACATTCAGCTATAATTTGTCCAATTTCAGTACGACACTTTAAAATTAGATTTTGTATTTGAAAGCTGTAATGGTTGTGCAGTTTACAACAGAAATACTCCTTTTATTCTGAAAAGTGCCTTACTACCTTTGATTTGAGAGCTTAGTACATGGCAGGCCCCTGTGGAAGACCTAGATTTAGAAAAGACCTTGAAATTTTTGCTCTGTTTTCAGCCCAAGAAGGAGGTGCCTGTTTGAAGGGGACAAGGCCAGCAGGGTTCGTACCCACTCTGCCAGCATAATAGGGACACAGCAAGAAAGAAATAAAAGCAGGCTTAGTGATGAAATATCCAACTGCTATTTCTAATCTGCAGTGTATTTATATTGATCCCCTATAATAGTGCATATGGGGTTATAAAGCACTTTATGTAACTCTTAGGGAGGAAGTCATTACCCCCTGAGCGGGGCTCTGTTCCCCCCCGACCAGCAGAGAGGGGCATTAGCAGATACGCGGGTGGGGTGATGTGATGGGAAAGAGTTGGTGTGAGTTTGTAGAAGGAAACTATTCCTCCTAAGTCTACTAGGGGTCTCTGAAAGAGTCAGCAAGAGAGATGGGGTGGTCTGTTCAATAGCATGCACTTAGATTTTCAAACAGCTTCTGAATGGTCCTTCAGCCAACGCTTGTAGCTGACTTCAGCTGCCAGTTCCACAGTGGGAAAAGAGTGTTAAAAAAACAAAAAGGCAAAACAAAAAAAACCCTGTAAAAGAGTGAAGAGTGAGGTAACACCAGCTGCTGACCGTAACATGGTAATATAGGTAGCCAAAACAAAAAAATTACTGAGAAACTGCTAAAAGTGGACAAAAAGGCAGGCAGGTTACATGAGGACTAATGCGTGATAGGAATTAAAGAGACAGCGTACACAGGTGGTGTCGGGTTGTGGGTTGGCTGTGGCCACTTGTGGAAGAGGTCTCGGCATCGCTGTGGATGCTCCGTCAAATGCCAGCTTGATCCTGACCCATCATCGCAACGGCAGGCAAAATGCTGGGGAAACGCTGACTGCAATGGAGATGGGTGCTGCGGGGTGGGCCAAATGCTGGGGAAACACTGACTGCAATAGAGCTGGGTGCTGCGGCGTGAGCCCTGGCTCTGCCCGCTCCAGCACAGCATGCACGGCGCTGCTCGCCTGCCACAGGGCTTCAGCACCTAACCAAAAGGTAAGAGGTGTCATCGGGGTACAAACAGCTTCCCTCCAAGGAGAACTTAAATAGACAAGACCTCTTCAGCTTGGAAGACACAGGACGAAAGGTAAGGACAGCAGAGTTGTCACTGTGACCAGGAAATCAAAGATGAGTAAGGAACGATCATTTTTTTTCAAACCACAGGAACTGAGGAGTGCAGACGAAGGGATTGCACATCAGGGCTGGAATCTGAACGCAGCGGGGTTGTTTCCTGCAGCACAGGAGCTGCTAGTGCTGCTCATTGCCAGAAGGTGTAATGCTCACCGGGGCTGAGCGTGGTTCCCAGCGCCGCTGGGTGGGCTTCTGCGAGAAGGACCGACTGCTCGAGAGCCGAGGGGCACAGCACAGCCCAGGGAGCTCCTGCTCCAGAGCTGCTGCCAGCTTGGGTGCCCTGGGGCGTTGGTTGGGCGGCGATTGCTGCCCCCAGCATCTGCCACTGGCCACTGTCCTGAACAAGAAGTGGCTAAAGAAATGTTTGCTGTGTCCCTGCATGGTCATCTTTATGTTACATTTTCTATTTCTGTGAATTCTGCGTGTTGAGCTGGGTTTAAGGGGTTTTTTTTTCTGGTTTGCTTGTATTTATTTTCTTCTCATTTTGGCAGGTGACAGTACCACCAGCTCTTTAATTTGAAGGTATTATCCTGACCATCTGGGAGCCCAGACACAATTACATCCAGCTAATTTTTTTTTTTTAGCTTAGTCTATCTAAAAATTTTCCAACATATTAATGGAAAAGCATTGAAATAATGGCAAATGATATTATGTCTACAGTAAACACAATGCCATTGTACTGGGAGGAAAGATTTAACCTCTAACTTGACAGAATTATTTTATTTGGATCATCCCAGAAGATCTATTAATGAACCTGTTCTTCAGAGAGTCCTCTAAAAAGACCAGTGACAAGCTCACGATGCACATTTTGCTGGTTGCTCTTTAATTACAAACTCTCTGGTTTAAACTATGAGAAGGAAATTATTTAGTTGTCTCATCGCTATAACCAGTCTCCATTAGTATTTACTGTTCCTTTATCTTAATTTCCAATAACTTTGATGTACATGACTTGTTAGTACATATCTTCATGCCTTATTCTCTGGGATTCTTAAACTGTGTTAGGTTCATACTCAGAAACTTTCTTTCCACAACCTGTTTATCCTGCATATGAAGCCAAAAGTCACCTTGCAGCAGCATAAAGAAGGGACTCTGAATTATTTTCCAGTGCATTCTCTGTACTCCAGTTGATGTCCTGCGTGTACTCTCCTGCTGGTGACCGGTTCCTGTTGAATAGCTGAAATCAGTAGTATTATTTAGTGGTTTCATACCCAGCTTCCTAAATTATATTGTCAGCTTTTACCTTCCGGCTTTTAACGGCCTGGATTTTCTGAGTACCTTTAATCTTTCACTGCAGAATTATTTAGATATCTTTTTGAATGCTACCTTAAAATGCAACTTTACATTTTTTGCAAACCCAAGGAGATGCTCAGATTCTCCCTCTTCCTCACTTGAATATCTAACCTCCTCCTGGCAAGAACACAAGTGGGCAGGGTGTAATCCTGCAGCAGGAAAGACTCCAGTTTTACTGTGACACTGGAGGAAATTCCACATTTCTTTGCATAACTGGTGAAACGCTAGCCCTTGTTCTTGTGGGGGCCTGCAACTTACCAGATGTCTGCTGGAAATACAATAAAGCAGAGAGGAAATGGTCTAGGAGGTTCCTGGAGCGTGTGGAAGACAACTTCCTGACACAGCTGGTGAGTCAGCCAACTAGGAAAGGTGCCCCCGCTGGACCGGTTGTTTGTGGACAGAGAAGGACTTGTGGGTGATGTGATGGTTGGAGGCCGTCTTGGGCATAGTGATCATGAAATGATAGAGTTTTTGATTCTTGGAGAAGTAAGGAGCAGGGTCAGCAGAACTGCCACCTTGGACTTCTGGAGGGCAGACTTTGGCCTGTTTAGCAGACTGGTTGACAGAGTCCCTTGGGAGGCAGTCCTGAAGGGCAAAGGAGTCCAGGAAGGCTGGACATTCTTCAGGAAGGAAATCTTCAAGGCATAGGAGCAGGCCGTCCCCATGTGCCGAAAGATGAGCCAGCGGGGAAGAAGACCGGCCTGGCTGAACAGAGAGCTTTGGCTGGAACTCAGGAAAGAAAGGAGAGTTTCTGACCTTTGGAAGAAGGGGCAGGCAACTCATGAGGGCTACAAGGATGTCGTGAGGTTACGCAGGGAGAAAATTAGAAGGGCCGAAGCCCAACTAGAACTTAATCTGGCTACTGCTGTAAAAGACAATAAAAAACTGTTTCTATATATACATTAGCAACAAAAGGAGGGTTAAGGAGAATCTCCATCCTTTATTGGATGCGGGGGGAAACATAGTGACAAAGGATGAGGAAAAGGCTGAGGTACTTAATGCCTTCTTTGCCTCAGTGTTTAATAGTAAGACCAGTTGTTCTCCAGGTGCCCAGCCCCCTGAGCTGGAAGACAGCGACGGGAAGCAGAATGAAGCCCCCATAATCCAAGGGGAAATGGTTAGCGGCCTGCTACACCACTTAGACACACACAAGTCTATGGGGCCAGATGGGATCCACCCAAGGGTACTGAGGGAGCTGGTGGAAGTGCTCACCAAGCCCCTTTCAATCCTTTATCAGCAGTCCTGGCTAACCGGGGAGGTCCCAGTTGACTGGAGGTTAGCAAACATGACGCCCATCTACAGGAAAGGCCAGAAGGAAGATCCAGGGAACTACAGGCCTGTCAGCCTGACCTCAGTGCCAGGGAAGGGTATGGAGCAGATCATCCTGAGTGCCATCACGCGGCATGTACAGGACAACCAGGTGATCAGGCCCAGTCAGCATGGATTCATGAAAGGCAGGTCCTGCTTGACTAACCTGATCTCCTTCTATGACAAGGTGACCCGCTTAGTGGATGAGGGAAAGGCTGTGGATGTTGTGTACCTAGACTTTAGTAAAGCCTTTGACACCATTTCCCACAGCATTCTCCTGGAGAAACTGGCTGCTCATGGCTTGGACAGGTATACTCTTAGCTGAGTAAAAAATGGGCTGGATGGCCTGGCCTGAAGAGTTGTGGTGAATGGAGTTAAATCCAGTTGGTGGCCAGTCACAAGTGGTGTTCCCCAGGGCTCAGTATTGGGGCCAGTTCTGTTTAATATCTTTATCAACGATCTGGATGAGGGGATCGAGTGCACCCTCAGTAAGTTTGCAGACGACACCAAGTTGGGCGGGAGTGTTGATCTGCTCGGGGGTAGGAAGGCTCTGCAGAGGGACCTGGACAGGCTGGATTGATGGGCCCAGGCCAACTGTATGAGGTTCAACAAAGCCAAGTGCCGGGTCCTGCACTTTGGCCACAATAACCCCATGCAGCGCTACAGGCTTGGGGAAGAGTGGCTGGAAAGCTGCCTGGCGGAAAAGGACCTGGGGGTGCTGGTCGACAGCCGGCTGAACATGAGCCGGCAGTGTGCCCAGGCGGCCAAGAAGGCCAATGGCATCCTGGCCTGTATCAGAACTAGTGTGGCCAGCAGGAGTGGGGAAGTGATCGTGCCCCTGTACTCGGCACTGGTGAGGCCGCACCTCGAATACTGTGTTCAGTTTTGGGCCCCTCACTACAGGAAAGACATTGAGGTGCTGGAGCGTGTCCAGAGAAGGGCAAGAAAGCTGGGAAAGGGTCTAGAGCACAAGTCTTATGAGGAGCGGCTGAGGGAACTGGGGTTGTTTAGCCTGGAGAAAAGGAGGCTCAGGGGAGACCTTATCGCTCCCTACAACTACCTGAAAGGAGGTTGTAGCGAGGTGGGTGTCGGTCTCTTCTCCCAAGTAACAAGCAATAGGATGAGAGGAAATGGCCTCAAGTTGTGCCAGGGGAGATATTGGATATTAGGAAAAAATTCTTCACCAAAAGGGTTGTCAAGCAATGGAACAGGCTGCCCAGGGAAGTGGTTGAGTCCCCATCCCTGGAGGTGTTTAAAAGACGTGTAGATGTGGTGTTTAGGGACATGGTTTAGTGGTGGACTTGGCAGTGTTAGGTTAATGGTTGGACTTGATGATCTTAGAGGTCTTTTCCAACCTAAACAATTCTATGATTCTATGAAAACTTGCATTATCTCCAACTAGCTCTAGTATATCCTTTTAATTTTTCTCATAGTCTCTCCTGGATGATTTTTTTCTAGGAAAAAATGTCACAGTAGCTATCATGGTTTTTTTTTTTTTTTTAAAGTTTGCTGTTCTAGTAGAACTTTATTCTTCTGTCAATCAAAATGCTTCTGGCAAGTAATCTAAGTCCTCAAGCTTATTATGGACGTTTATCTTTTTGTGGTGTTAAACTAGGGCCGTGATGTTGCATCAGTTGGTGTCAATGTCCTGGAGCATGGAGAGAAGGAGGAGTCTGGCTCCACTGAAACACATTGGCGCCTGCTCACTCGTGTGCAACGAGCCCAAATGAGCTAGGGAGTTGTGCGGCAGGGCGACTGCCTGATTGGCTTTCCTTGCCAGGATGAACGCCAGCGCCCGCTTTGCTGCTGGGCTGAGGGAGGGCACGTGTCATGCACTGCTCATGAAAAACACAACTTTCACAAGGCTGTGGCTGTGTCAGTCCCATAACAGAGTAAAGCTGAATATCAGTGTTTTGGTCAGCATTTTACCTTGTGTGCCTGTTGCACTCAAAATAGCGCAGGATGCTCAAGTGCCCATCTCATTCCAAATGCAGTAGAGGGGTTCCGGCAGTGGAGTGTAACCTGCACAGAGAAAGTGAGGTACCAGGTGAAAGGAAAAAAACTCCTTTTTTCCAGCCTGGCAAGTACGTGGGGATGTTTTTCTCACCTATTCACAGTCCAAGTAGAGGACTGATTTTTTTGGTAAACCTTCAAAACGTTGTGTTTCATCCCAAAGCATCAATCCTGAGGGCACAGCTTTCTATCATGTGCCCCAGCCAGTGGCTTCATGCCATTCACAGGTGCTGTTACATTTCCTTTTGCAACTGTAATTTCTCCTGGCGCCACAAACCTGTCACCGTGAGCGCTGTGTCCATCACTTCACATGGGTGTTGAGGTTGTCACTGGCACAGGCTGTTCACTCAGAGAAAAATAGCAGCAGAGCATAGAGCTATGTTTGTCATTGCTTGGCTCCTGCTTGTCCCTTACACCCTTTGGCAGCTTAATTATTACCAGTTCCTTGACGGCTTTTGCAAGGGGCGCAGGGGGGTCAGGAGCAGCGTTTCAGCGGGCTGGGGGAAGGAGCAGGCCACAGCAGCAGTGCCCTACCAGGGGCAAAACCTCTATTTTGAGTACAGGAACTGAGAGGGGAAAGAGGGAAAAATCCTGGCAAGGTCCGTCCATTGCATGTGGCTTTGTCCGGCACTGAGAGCTGAATTCCACCCTGACAGATGCCACTCTGGGGCAAATTCTGGGGGGATGCTGTCTCTGTCAATTTGGCTCTTGCCTATGTGGCAGAGAATGGCACTTTTCATTATTAAATAAAATGGGAATTTACTATTCTTTTGCTATTGAAAAAGATCCTTCCAAATGTGGGCAGATGAGTGGTCTGGGTATTCGTGGTGCAGGGAAGTAGATGTGGGTTAGAGAAGAGAGGGATTATGTGTGCATATCTGTAGACAAACAGGCAAATGTTGACTTACAGCTTTCCAAGCTGACTGCTCCTCTCCTGTGCAACATTTCACAAGCCAGGAGCGCTGTGTAAAGCGTAGTCAGCATCCTGCTGGCTGATGAAGAGGGAATTTGGTCAAATTTGAGTAGTGTGGGAAAGTGGGCTGAATTGTACTTCTGTAGTTATTTGCACTAAAGTGGTTTGATCTAGCCATCTTTACCCCACTCTTACAATGATTTCAAGCAAGCATTTAAGCACATTGGTTTTGCTTGTTTATATAACTGAGTTCCAATTATGGAGATTTTATTAATACATCTGGTATGCCTGAGACACCGCATTAAACATGCAGTATTCACTTTCTGCGTGTAAGGCATTTTGCTGCAGACTCCAGACTCATTAATTTGGTCAGACAAAGAGTACTTGGCTAGTTTGGAAACTGCAGTGTTTTACGAAAAAAAAGTTTCTTTCCTCTTGTCCATTGCTTCATTTAAAATAAAAAAAAGTGTATATATCAGTAAATCTTGTCACCCTTTTACATAAAATCTCTGTAGCTGGTTCATTAAGCTGCTTCCTGTCATTACTTTGCAAATTTGTAATCCACTAATAGGGTACTTATTTCATCCACAGCTCATGATTTGATCCAGTTTGATGACATCTTTTGCTACTGAAAGTGGCTCCCGGCAGGAGCTGGAGGTGCCCTGTGAGACCCTGGGGGCAGGAGCCCCCCGGGGGGACCATGGGCTGTAGCTCCCCTATCACCCTCCTTTACAGCGCAGGAGAAAATCCCCCCTCCTCTGCTCCCCTCCTCGGCCCCCAACCCTCCTGTCTGTGCCCCATCGTTTTGAGCAATGTGCACAGCTCAGGCTCTGGAGCTAAATTATAATTGCTTTGCACAGGGACACATCTATTTAAAGCGTGAAGATTTTGGCTGACACTGAAGCGCACTTGCTGCATGTATTTAAGTATCAGCTCTCCTGCTGTGATTGTGCTGAATATTTCTGATAGAATCACCAACATACACTGTTTGCATCATTGTTTTTAAGCCATTAGAAAACTTTATCAGGCTGTTAATGACAAGTTTGCTATTTGTGTAATGTCTCCCAAGTCTTTCACTTCTCAAAAGCCTGGAGGATAAGGTCAAAAACTTATGATAATATTTGTATGATCCAAGCCGAGGCTTTGGAAGACCACATTGATTTGATTTCTAGAGGTTGTTTCTTAAACACTTTACACTGACCCTGTATGAAGGTATCTGCAAGGGGGACAGCGTTTTCCCGCCCTGTAGTGCTTAGGCAGTCCCGACTGCAGAGCTGCTGAAAACGGGAGGTGGTTGTGGGGTGGGGGGGACAGGACGTGCAAAATAGTCTTTTTCATGAGAATTTGTTTGTTTTTCAGCAAGGAGAGGGAGTCTAAGACTGAACAGCCACAGCCTTCACTGAGCTGATATTTGCTTCATTGTTTTGCCCTGATTTTCAAGGACTTACGTAGGAGGTAGAAGAGGCTTATAAAAACAAAAACAGAAAAGAAAAAAAAGATACCATGTGTTCATTTTCAGCCGGCTCTAGTGCCCAGTGCAGTGGTTATATGATGGTACGTGTAAGGCCGCTGCGCCCTGTGCTCACCTCCTGCAATACCTGCAGTGCCCTTGCTGTTCTCTGTGCCTCAGGTTCCCCCAGGCTCGGTCCCATGTGCCTGTGCTGACTATGGCTGCCCTCCCACGGGGCTGCCCGCCGGCACCCATCCCGCTTCCCCCGGTGCCTTCCCCTACGCCTGCACCCCTGGGTCCCCCCGTGCTGCCCTCTCCCCAGAAACCCCAGTGGTCGCTGTAATTTTTAGCCTCCTTTTTTTAGCTGCTTTTTCACTACTGGAAGCGGGGAGTCACTAAATCTCCCTGAACTGATGGAAGGTCTCATTCTGCACTTCAGGGATCGTTCAGCAAAGAAGGAATGGGGAACAGTGTCCCTTAGGCAGTCATGGAGCTGTGGTGGATGGAGGCAGTGGAAGGATGCTGAGGGACGCATTTGAAAACAGAGCATGACCCTCCGCCCTCTCTTCCCAAGCTCGTACTCTAACGCCCATACAAAAAAAATTGCTGAATAAATATTTCCTTAAGCTTTTCTTTCTTTTTGAAGGGAGCTGCATCCAAATTTTATCTCCGAGGATTTTCTTAGATGAAGTGCACATACTGCTAAACTGCTAGCAGCAAGTTTTGAGAAGTAAGTGTTAATCTCTTTCAATGGGATTCTGAAATACGATATTCACGGAATTGTGTTATGAGCACACACAAGCACACGAATAGCTGAAGATAAACCGTGTCAGTTGTGGTTTATGTGTTACAAAGAAGGAATTGGCAGTAAGTTGCCAATCGCATCAGTTCAGCTTTCACAGTAAAACCTCCACTTGATTCCTCCCAGGCACTGCAGATGTCCACAGCATAAAGTGGAGTGGAGAGGGGGGAAATCACTCACACGCATTCTGAATTCACTCCCGTCCCACAGCCACAATGGAGGGGGGAGGCAGCTGCACAGCAAGTGTGCGTGAAGCCGCATCGGGGGGAAACGTCCGTGCCGTGTCCCAGCACCTGGTGTATCCCCCAGGAAACGTCTGAGAGATGCTCCACACCCAGCGCACCTCCGTGCATTCCCAGAGCACCTGCTCCCCTGTGCTTCACTGGTACTTCCCATACTGGGCAAGGACAAGAGCATCTGTCGGACCTGCTGGTGGGGGGTGCAGGGAGGTTAGTCTAGGAACATCTCCAATATTTAACCCTGACACAGCAGCTCGGCACACCATACGGCTTGTTCCTAAGAAATCTTCAAAGAAAAGCAATGTTATCAGGCACCCTGACTCAGTTTTCCAGCGAGGTTTATCTCCACCAGGTTTTGTAAGCCGGGATGGGTAGGTTATATCCTTCAAGAACACCTTTTTTTAGCAAGTTCAGCAATTCAGAGAGGATCAGTTTTAATTAACGATGAACACTTAGGTAACCTAACACTGGCTCTTCTGTGAGCGGCTGGCCAGGTCTCCGCAGGCAGGAACTCTGCGCTTTCTGCCCGCCCTCCTGATGCCAGCAAAGTGGGTGCACCCCTGCCCGCTGGCTGCCCGCTGGCCTGCTGCCCCGAGGAGCTACCAGCGTCGGCTCCATCCCTGTCTCTGCCCATTGCTCATTGCTCACACCATGGAGGTTCATCACGTCTGTGCTTGGCTGGGTCGGGCAAAGTCAGCAGCAGCCATCTCATAGTGACAGAGGTCAAGCTCTCCTCATAGCTGGGATGTTTTAATCAGGTTCTGGCACTCTGTTTCATACAAATCCATTAACACAAATTAACACAGAAATTAACGCAGATCCACTAACTTTGACAGAGATACAGAAACAGATTTTCGTTTGATAAAAACTGAAATATATCTAGCCACACCACAATGTGCAATACTGAGCCTTATTTCTAATTTGTGTGGCGCTCAGACCAGAACCAGGTTAGAATTTATAGCAAGATGAAGTTAAAAAAAGAAAAAGGGGAAAAAAAAAGAGCATTGCATTGTTCTTGCATTCATTCTGAAGTGAGTTTAATTGTATTAACACAAGAAAAAGGATGAAAAATAGGGTGCTGAAACAAGTTTTCTGACAGTTGTTCTGTGACATTTGCAGTGGTTGCACTGCACGTGGAGAAGTTAGGAACCTGGGAACGCTGATGGAGCGGAGCGCAATTCACACCCGAGTGCACCGTCCCTGTTCACAGTGCCGCTGCTGCCGTCAAGGGGAAGCTCCCGCGGCCCCAGGTGGCATTTGCCCACTCCGTCCCAGGGAAGGGCTGCGTCTGGGGGTGTCAGCCACGTCCCTCTGCCTCCAGGACTGGGCACATCCACTCTGAAACCAAACTGCCCTTGCCTGTGGCATCTCATTCTGGCTGCAAACAGGGAGCAAATAGAGTGGAAGAACAAGTTCCAGATTTCTCCCCAAAACTGTGGCTAAGCACAGACCTTGCGTTCATTTCCTACAACATCCCAGTGACTCGAAGAAAGTTTTGACTGAGTTTTCCTTTCACACACCTGATGATAGTTTTTTGCATAACTGTAAAGTGTAGCAAAAAGCATAAATCACACTATGATAAACTATAAGGATGGGCCATTAGTCATCTGAAAAGTATGCTCCCCATTGAAATACAGTGGAGATTGTCTTAGCAGAAAATTTTTAAGTGATACAAATAATGATGCTGGTTCTTTGGATGCAAACATTGATAAAATACCGTTTTCCTCTATGTCAATATTGATAAGTATGTCTTGAGGACCTATAGGACTAAAGGTTAAAAAATAAAATTAACTTGCATCTAAGCAATTAAGCTGCTTTAATTTATATTTATTGTTTAAAAACAGCCATAAAAAGCTTCTTGTCATAATTCATTCTTGAAATGAGTCTTGCCTTGAGAGTTTCCATAGTTACAGATGTTTCTGATTTTGTAATTTTAGCACAATTGACATTTACTGCACAAGGAGAACCTCTAATTGATTTTTCTACATGGAGAGGAGAAAACAAGTGCTCAGCGATATGTGTGGTGCTTAATTGCCAGTTTCTGGGGAACACAGTGATGTAATCGTGCGCCAAAGGGCTGCAGTGATTTGAACAAAACATGATAATGCTCATAAATAATTTGAGAAATCGCAAGATAATCTTATCAGCTGAGAGCAGCAGTTGAGATGTACAGCTGTGGCATCCACCTGCTGAGCTCCAGTTCTGCCCAGGAATGGCCCCGCAGGCATTACAGCCGCTCTGCAGTTCTCACCTGGTCACCGTGCAGTGAAACAGCCCCTCGGGGAGCACCGAGCACCATGCCTTGCCTTGGTCAAGCGTCCTTGTTTCGTACACGAGGGTGGAAAGTTTGACTTGTATGAAGTATACCCAAACTAGAAGCCTAAATCTGAAATATAGGAAATATTGTGGGGAGAAAGGAAAGAACGGGAAGAAGGCACAAAGAAAACTTGCAAGGTGCCTACAGCAATTACACAGTCTGATGAACTAAAAAATAGCATGGGTGTCCCAGTTCCCATCCCACTTGCGCTGCAAGCTCTTTGGGATGGTGGAAAAGCCTTTTCCATGCTATTTAGTCAGCGTAGCTAGGTGTTTGCTAGGCTGGCGGCCTAACCAAGAACGTCAGCTGGGTAAGCCTGATGGTCTAAACTAGAGATCTAAAACCAGTCTGCAGCATCTTATCCTTGCCCAGCCTTATCCTGACACCCGGCCGCAGCCAGGGCCCATCACAGACCCCTGTCTGGTGTCAGTTCCCCCCGTGCCTGTCTGCCATAATGAGCTGTCTGCTCCCCCATGGCCAAAACAGCCATTTCTTCTGGTCACCGACATGTACTCATTGTAGGGTCTTCAACTGACCTAAAATGTTAGCTATCAAGGAAAAAAGTATTTTTGTTATTCATTTTTTAAAAATGGTATTTTTAACTGTTTGAGCTAAGTTAGCTATATTGACAACAACATTTAAGTCATAAATGTGAGGATCTGGTTATATAGTGTATTATTTTTCACACTTGCCTTGTTCCATCTTCATAATAACAGAAAATGATGACACGTGTTGTGGAGAAACAGCATCAATTTATACTGAGAAAAGTAAATCCATTCTCCATTTCTCTAACTTGTGAGACTGTCACTTCAGTAAAATGTGTGAAGTCTTTTTAAATGTAATCTCATTTTCTGAAATTGCCTCTCACTAGGACATTCTTATTCCTTCTTCCCTGGCTGTTTGATTATTTTGAACTACTTTTAATCAGGCAACAATGGGATCAGGAGAGAAGTATCTGGGGGAGAAAACAAGGTGGATTAAAGCATTAAGGCTGTAGCAAATCAGGAAAGATTAGGAATTTCAATTTATAGTACCAAAGGCTAATGCTTCTGAGATTTGTAAGAGCAATTTAATGGGCTGATGTGAAGAACATCAGGCTAAACTTCTTGTCTCCTTAAATCCGTTTTCCTCATCTCCCGCTGTTACCCAGATACAACTTTTTTTTACTGTTTTGAGGAGATTCAGAGCAGGAGATAAAAGCAAATTATGTAAAGAGACATATGGTACAGTGATTTGTGAAATAAATTCTGTTTACAGACTGCTTGGGGTTGTTCTGGGTTCTGGTAAACAGATACTGGAGCTGTAAGCGGCTGCATGTCTGGTCAGGTGGGCTGCAGCCCTGGGGAAATCTCGGCCAGCATTTTCCACAAACCTTATTCCTATTTAAATCTTTAAAGATAATGGAAATTCCTTAAGAAAACTGAAATTACTTAAGAAAAGTATTAAAATATGGCAGGAAAATTGCACAAAATCGAGTTAGACTCGAAGGTACTTTAAGAATTAAATTATGTTTTTCATTGAGTGGTGACAGGAGCTTGTTTCCTGCATGGAGAGTTGCCTAGGAGTCCACAATGCTCATAAACTCAGTGGAGTTGGATATTAATCACAATCGTACAGCCTAACAGAGGTAACGGGGAAATGGAGATGGAATAAAGGTGTTCTCTTACAGAAGCCCTGGTGCAAAATGAAAAAAACAACATAAAACCAGCCTCTTTTAAAAAGGAGGTAAGTCCTTCCCACAGTGAAATAAGCACAAAACCAAACTTTATTCTGCTTTTTTCCAACTCTAAATACAAGTGAAGGCATGGTGTTGGTGACAATTGGAGCCCATTGTGTGAGACAAGGAAATAGCTCAACAGAAATATGGGAAGTGGAGAAATGCATTGAAATATTCAGTAAAATGCCCATTTGAGGGGACTGAAAGGGCTCGGCAAGCAGTGAGCCATCAGTGAAATCAGTGCCTGCAAGAAAAGGGAGTAAAATACCTGGAGAGCCATCGCCCCATGCCGAGGGATGAAAATAAATGTTTCCCAGCAGCTTCACAGAGCCGGAGTGCTGCCCCGTCACTTCCAGATAGGACATCTGAAATTCAGGCAGAGTCCCTCTGCTCAAAGGTAACCAGAAAAGGCTCTGGACTAAAAAACTTTTGGAGCTGATAAACATTTTGTGAAGTGTTTTGGCTGTCATGTCCCACCTGAACACTGCTCCATTCTGCGGCAATCCTGCCTGGCTCAGGGTCTGCCACGGTTCGAAGGAGGCCTCCTGCAGATGGTTGCAAGGGATTGTCTTGGAGCATGAAGAGCAGCACAGGAGAAAATATGACTGTCCTTCTTAAAACCTGAAATAAACAGGTGATGGGGACTGAAGTTGTACACCAGCAGTATTCAGGATTTGGTATCCTGATGGTGAATGAGTCCTGACAGGCTGTGTGAGAGGTATGGAGAGCGTCAGCAGAAAGAGCAGCACGATGTGGAAAAAGAAGGAAGGGAGAGACAAAGCAACGGGACAGAAAAATTGCCTTCATGCAGGCATCCTGGGAGGTTACAGGGGTACTTTTGTCAGTACCAGATGTTGGCATGCTGCGATATTTTAGACCCCTGCTCAAACTCTTAATTGTGTATCTCAAAACTCAAGCTCTTGATTAACCAGCAGCAATATTGCCAGTAACAGTGAGGGCTAATTAGGATTTTCCTTTTCTATTAATTTCTATTCTGCAACTTCCATGCTTCATTTATAGCCTACAATAATGCAAACCAGGGGGTTATTACATGGGTCAGGAAAGAAGCCCAGGTAAGCTAAGAGAAACACCAGCTCTGCCTAGCACTGCCACCAGGAATAGGCAGCAGTAACCTGCCCTGTCAAGAGGACCTTAAGTCAAAGAGAATTTCAGAATGGCCACTCAGGAGCACACAACAAAGCACAGTGCAGTGCCCAGGCTCTCCCAGCGTTGAAACTGGAAACTCCCTGCAGATGACCGGCAGAAATTAAGTCACTTGCCAGCAAGAAAATGACAGAAGTGGCTGCTGTGAACAATGCTATTTTTAGTGGCACTCACTGTTCAGCTAGCACCCGTCTCCCTTCCTCATTCCTTACTGCTGGGGAGTGCAGCTGAGGGCTGTGCTCCAGGGCAGCACTCAGTTCTCCACCTCAGGAGCAAATAGATGGCTGGAGGTTTTCCAGTCCCGCTTTCCTCACTGATTCATACCTCAGATGTTCAACCAGTATTTATTTAAATTGGTTGATCGTAGCAGAATTAATTTGTTTTGAAGGCTGAGCCAGAAAGTATTTGGCAGCTGGATACGAAAATCTAAAACAAACAAACAAAAACCTTAAACCATAAAGCATTGTTTAATTCTTCAGTCTTAAGCACAAAACACCTTAGAGAAATCATTAGTTCTGTAAGAGTAACGAGGCAAGAGTTGTTTCATTTCCAAGCTACAGTCTTAGGGTTTTTGGTGGCTATTGCTGTGTCCACAGCACTGAGCTTCTGCGTTCACTGACACCGAGAGCCAAGGAGCCTCGGGTGCGTTCCCCATGGTACATGGTACAAGTCAGGGTGGCTGAGCAGCAGTACTGTCCGTATTAATAACAAGGGCAAGACAAGAAAAAGCATAATCAGAGCTTTAATCTCTGTTCTCCAAGAGCACTGTATCATTTTGGCTATAGATGTAACATCCATACGCATACAAAATATAAATGTGAAATAAACGAGAGAAACTACTTGGAAGAAAACGTTTAATGTTTCCCCTTGGGATGTTTTCTACACAAATACTGCGGTTTGTGAATTTCATGATGATCTGATTACCGATGCAATTTGAGATTGATAAAATCTAATTTTTACGCTGAGGTACCGAGAAAGTGCTACAATAGCCAGTGAGATGGTTAAGCTTTTTGCTCTTCAGGAGCTACATCTCTGCTGGCGTTTGGATAACCCCGCGTGGCAGTGGGGACTCTCAAGGGCTCTGGCTGCTGCCGTGTGGTTAATCAATGACTGTGTTATGGGCAAAGTGATGGTGTAGCTAGGGGGTCTTCCAGCCTGTGCTTCTCCCCCAGGGCAGAACCAACTCCACCTGTTTTCCCTGGCATGTGCTTGTTGAACTTGCACTTAGGAATCTCCAACGATACAGATGCTACAGAGTCCTGGGAAAGTCGGTTCCAGCACTCATCTGAACTTACCACTAATGAATTTCCTTGTGCCTAAACCAAACCTTTCTTGCCTCAAGTTAAGCACGCTGTTGTTTGTTCTGTTTCTTACAGGGAGTAGACTGTCCCCTGCCCCTTTACGACATCTGTTTAAGTGTTTGAGGATGGCCACGTCTCCTGTGGTCGGCTCTTCTACAGGCTCAGCGACCTGTCTTTCCGTTTTACCTCCTAGGCTGTGGTTTCTGGTCATTCTTTGTCCTGTCGTCAGGACTTTGAGGTCTGCTTCCCTGCCCTTCCCTGTCCAGCCGATGTCCTCTGGGCCACTCCAGGGGAGGTCCGCCCTGCCAGATGGCGAGCAGTTCCCTTCCTTTCCCCAGAATAGAGACACAGCTACCAGATTTGGGGTGAGCGTGGTCCTCTGCCTAGGTGGACGCCGGTGATTTGCTCCTGATGGTCCTGACAGCGAAGGGAGTGTGTGCTGTGCAGGGACGGCTCTGCGGGAAGGTGGCTGGCACCACCATTGAACACAGAAACCCTGAGTGAGCACACTGGCCAGCCATGGCTGGGGCGTTGGTGTCTGCGGGATGGCACCAGCTATGGCCAGGCCCAGTGTCCAGCCGTGCCACCACATCCTCCTCACACAGCTCTGCCAGCAATCCCCGCTCCCCTGACATCTCAGAGCTGGGACGCCTTTGGGGAAAAAACTGCTGATGCTGCAAAAAACTCGCAGTACTTCATGATGTAGATAAACAACTCTAAGGATCCAGGCTGAGAACCCCATTCTGGTTTTACTTGTGTCCCAAGACACTTGAACAAAAGTTTTCAGAAGGGAAAGACTAATAAATCAGGACCATACTTCTCCGGGCCTCCGATCCTGAGCCGCTCAAGCGAGCTGGTTAAAATTAGCAAGGAATGTGGGACGGAGGAGCCCTGCCTTTCCTTTGCAGCGCCCTGCAAAGCCTGCGGCGCCGCACCAAGCCAGTCCCAGCTCTTCCAAAAAAGGCGATAACTGGCTCTCAGGGCAGATCGTGTCCCCCGCACTCCCCGCACACCCAGCCAGGGCACTCTGGGCAGATGTGGGGCAGGTACTGGCTTTCAGACTGAAAAATGAGCTCTCTAGCAATGTGAGAGGAGGTCAAGGTTTAAACATCAAACTCCAATTTAAATATTGGGGAAGGAGTGGGATGAGGCATCCCAGGGTCCTTGTGGGTTTAAGGGTTTTTTTCTACACATTGCTAAATATTAATGGAGCGCTCAGCCAAAAAAGGTAAATGGATTCTGTTAAGTCACTGATTGCCGAGAGCTTGCTGCATCCCAAAAAGGAGTGTGGATGAAGGGAGCGCCTTGGCTGTGGCAGCAGCCGCCAGCGTGCAGTGAGGTCAAGGAAATGTCCTCTGGAGGATGTTTCAGAGCAAGGTCCTACAATCTGAAGTATGCAGTAAAAATCAGTGCAAAACATCTGTTATCGCAATACCGATGGAGCTAAAAGTAGGTTTGGGGAGGCAGGGAGGAGCCCAGCGATGCATGGCCCGGGCAGCCACAGGCTGTGTCTTTGCCTCCCAGCCGCTCCCGGCTGCGTGGTGCCCTGCCAGCCCTGAGCCACCCGCTACCGGTGCAGGGAGGGCAGGAAGGTTTCCCAAAGGCTTCCCAGAATTTGCTTCTTTTGCTTGTTGGAAATTGAACATGAAAAAGGATGTCTAGCTACTACTTAACTTTGCTTCCACAGGCAGCAGCAAGGCCCCAGCAGGCACATCCTCCCTCTGCGCAGGACAAAGCCACCCCGGAGCAGGGTATCCCTGACCTCCAACTCCTCCAAACATCACACTCGAGCAGATCATCTGCTGCTGAGCAGATGCCCATTTGCAAAATTGCATGCCAGTTTTTCCTGGTTGTTTCCAAGCAACAAATAATCTGTACTTTGAAAAAAAGCCCTTCTTTTTCTTAAGAAAAGACTATGATGGTGGCGTATCCACCAGGGGACAGTCCTCCATAGCTAGGCTGCAGTGCTGACTGCTCCATGTATTACACAGTACCCACCAAGATATAGAAAAAGGGGAAAAAAAGCCCATGTTGAGAGGTAACCAAGCTCACGTCCAAGGCCCGGATCATCCGCTAAATCACTTCATTCTTTTCTCCTGCTATGCCTCTCTCGTCAATTCACACCATAAGCTTTATAGGAGGTGAGACTGCCCTACCTTTGTAAGGACGGCACAATGAAATAATGCATGTTTAGCTGAAACGCTCCAACATGCAGGTACTTCTTTGACTTCCTTTTTTTCCCCTGCAGTCTGTATTTCTTTATTATGGGAGTTCAAAGCAATAGCACTCGAGTGAGTGGCGCCCAGTGGCAAGCCAGAACCCAAGGGCTTTCTTTACTATTGCCTTTCTATTTTAAGAACAGGGCATTATTGTTAATATATTTCTTATGTTTGGTTTCTATCAGAGTCAGTTTGTTTAACTAATAGGCAGATTTATTTACTGGAAGGAGGAGGAAAGCAGCAGTTAAAAGGATACAGCTAATACAGCAAACATTAATCTTGTCCCCAGCAAAACCACTGGCAGCACCTTGGAATTTTTTCAACTTTTCTACAAGGTCTTTAGGTTGTAGTCAAAATAGTGCCTTAATCTGCACATTCCCAACTCCAAGGTCTGCAACAGTAAGGGCTTATGCTGAAGAACAGTCTTTGCCACAAAAAGCAATGGAACTCGTTGGGCAGCTCGGGAACTGATGCCAAAAAACGTAATTCCCATTTATCTCAACAGGAGATTCCTTACTGCTGCTCAGGACCTACAGTATAGTCACTTTTCTGATTCAAAAGAAAAAAAATCTCCAGCAGGAGAGGGCAATAATTCAAATTTAATTTCGTCTCCTCACTTTTACCAAACAGAGTGGTTCCATTCTGTTTCATGGAGACCATTAAAATTAAGATTTGCCTTTGCTGAGAGATGACACAAACTTTACATTTTCATGATAATGGAATTTTATATTAAAAGAAAAAAAAACAAACTGAAAACTCAGCTTTTCCACTTGGGTATTCCCATCTCTCTAAAGAGAGTGCTTCAGACTAAACATCCCACATGACGAAAATGTACTTGGAAGAGGTAAGTCCCAGTGAAATATTTTCACTTTGAACATCACATTTAGGTGAAATGTCATTTCCTTGAAAATGCGCCAAGTGGTGAAGACGATTAAATCTTGAAGCTGGTCCCTAGTCTGCCTCATGGACTTTTCCACCCGAGGAGCGGTGTTGTGAGGGTGTTGCTGGCGAGGGGGGCCTTTCGCTGCCGCGCTGGTATGTGCCCTGACCCCCGGGACAGCCAAACCCAGCGGGGTGCTCGGTGGGGAATGGAGCTGCAGTGCCCGAGCATGGATCTGGGCTTTAAAGGGTACGCTGAATTTTTGGAAAACACACTGAATGCGAGATTAATGTCTGAATTTTGGTACCTGTATCCAGAAAAAACGTGAGTTATCTGTGAATTACAGTGATGACTTATAAAATGTAGGCCATCTATTTTTTAAGTTCTTGGCGACCTGTTGCCATTTCTCTACATGCTGATATCGGTGCAGAAAAACATTTGATTTTTTGTCCAGCTAAATTCCTTGAGGCTTCCTATGGTTAAAAAAGAACAGTAATAGCTAAAGTTTAAACAAATTAAAAACTGTCAATCTGAACATCAGTTGGCTGGAGATACAGGCACTAATTTGCTTTTAACTTTAACATCCACGGTTCCTATACTGAAACTAAAATTGACACTGACAACCTTTGACCACCCTGACAGTCCCACTAAAATCAGTAAGACTATTAACATGAGTGGTAACACACGTGATTACTGCAGTTTATTTGGGGTCAATGATTTATACAGTGTAATTGTACAGAGAAGCGTAGGATGTTTATATGCCTTTTTTGAAGCTGTGTGAAGGCACAAGATTTGAGGAGCTCGCAGAATTAGCAACACATCACAAAAAAATCCTGTCTCTTGACTCATGCACCCAAAGGGAGAATACTTGCTCACTTTCTTAAACATTTCCCTTTTGAGTACCCCTGGACACTGCTTTGCATCTGGGTTGACACCCAAGAAAAGTGAAATTAATTTATTCAGAAAATAAAACAACAATTTCTTTGCTCACAGAATTTGTCAAAGAGCTTCCTTTCTCTTTCACTTGCTTTACAAAATGTTAATTTTGCTTAAATATCAACACATAGCATTTTGTCAAAGAAAACCATTTAATTCTCATGATGATGTTTATGTTAAGAGGAAAGAATAGGCAGCTTTGTGACAAGAAAACATCTGAGTTTTTCAAAGAAAAGGAGCAAGCTGGGTGTCACGTATTGTTTTGCCGCATTCTCCTATTTGCATGTCAGCATGATATTTGTAAAAGGTTTTCAAATGAGACGCTTGAGATTAATTTTTAGCCCCCAGCTGAATGCAAGAGAGGCAACAGCCGTGGATGCTACAGGTGCAGGAGGGCACGGTCCTACTCCTGCCCGCGCAGCCATGGGCGATGCCTGGTGCTCAGCAGCTTCCCCGACAGCTACCCACGCACTTGGCTGTCTGAAGGAAAATGACCACAGCCTTGTTTTGAATGTGAAGCCGAGCAGCTATCTGATACTATCTTTCATAACCTGTTTTCAGTAATCCCACTCTGGCTTGCCAGAGGTTTTCTTTCTGCTGCGCAAGCTGCTCTGCTCCCTCCGCAGAAAGAGATGATGCTTTTCTGATGGTGAGCTCCTGACACTGCTGTTCCCCAGTTTCTGGACCATGGTTTGGGATGCAGACGGCAGAACCCCTCCTGCAATGGCTCACTTGCTGTGACAGTGCGCTTGCTGCGACAGCGCGCTTGCTGCGACATTGCACTTGCTGCGCTGCCTGCAGTCAGGAAGGTGCTGTGGGTGTCTGGCAGGACCTTTCCACCCAGACTCAAGCTGCTCGCCGGCAGGAGAGGAGACGGGGAAATGTTCCTGCCATTTACCACCACCGTGGAGGTAAAGGGAAAGACCCTGCCCTGCCAGTGGTACCCGCCCTGCAGCATGCCTGTGGGTTCCGGCCCCGCACCTGGTGCCAGCGTGACGCGCTGGTGGGGACATTCCCTCTCACCAGCCCTTGGTGGCCCTCGAAGCTCCTCCTCCCCTCCATCCCCTCTGGGAATCCCAAGAGCCAACCATCTTCAGCAGCATGTACCGAGTTGAGTTGCAGGCTTTTCTTTACTTCAGGCCAATACTTCTTATTTCTTTGATACTGGTCTGTGCTTATCTTTTGCACAGTCATTTTGCCCTCTTCCTGTTTTATATGTTCCCTAAAGCCAACAAAATCACACCGGGGATAGACTGTGCTTTCCATCCTGACAGGATCTCTGCTCCAAAGAGATGAGATCAATGCCTCCACCTGCCACCTACATCAGTCCTCTCTTCTGACATCTCCAGCCATACCAGTCAATTTAAAAGCCTGTCAAATTAATCGGGATTAGGCCTTGCTCTTTCTTGAACAGGCTGATCATTAAAAGAGACTTCTAATTGAGACATGTTAGTGGTTCGAGAGGTGAAACATTTTCTCTTATAACTACAAAACAGGATCTGGGATGCCTTCTAGCTGAAAGATGGTGTAGCACTGATCTTTAGAAATCCAGTGATCTGTCTGTCTTGATAATCCTGATGAAGTGCTAATTTGAGCAGCGTTTTTTCTGCTCTCCACCATCCTCTGTTATCTTCTTGCACCCTTTACAATTTCCCTCCATCCGTTATGTTCCTCTCCCAGAAAGGCTGTGTTGGAAGAACAAATTAAACCTTTACACGGGTAGTTGTGAATAAACGTCTGTCAGCAGTTTTAGCTCATCTCTTGAAAAGCGCTGTCTGTGTGTGAAATCCAACAGGCATCATCGCAGGCTTATCTAGCAAGCTACATCTATAGAGAAGTTATCTTCTTTCATTAAGTATATTGATTCTTCTTGATTTTGTTTTTTGTTTGCTTCCCCTGTTATTTGTTGTTAGCAAAGGCTGATAATTCTGAAAATCAGTCCCTGCGCAACAAATTGTAGGAGGGCTGGTTTGTCTCTGAAATAAAGCTACAGAGCTGTAGCATCCAGACGTCAGCCATGGTCCCACCAGTCACCACAGGCTGCTTCTGGAGAAAGGCATCTGCCACACAACTTTTTTTTAGTATCCTTTTCAGCAGAACTAATGAAGGCATCTCTGAAAATTTTTTTTAGGACTCATTCCCAGTAGCTCTTTGAACGAAAATACTACAGCAGATCAGCAGCGGCTAGATGCGGAGGCATGTAAACCAGCCCTTACAGAGCACCAGTGCCAAAATAAATGAACTTGTATGGTGGGAAAGCACAGGGCTGCATCCCAGGGGTGAGTCCTTCCCTCAACAAATCCTTTCCAAGAGGCATGCTTTCACTGCAATGTAAATTTTGTTTTACATTTACTTCATTGGATGTTCTGAAAAGCCAAATTCCCTGATATTCAGGTGCAGTTAAATCCCCTCTTGCTTGCCCTCATCAGTTGGCCGCCTCCTGGAAGAACACACGACTGAACAGAAAGGAGTTGAGGGTAGATATATGTTTATGCATTAAAAAAACCACGCAGAAAAAAGAGACAACATGAGTCAATGGTAAAGTAGTTGCAGAAAAGAGCACAAAAATAATCTCCGTGACAGTGCCAACATCAAAGGCAGTATGTGATGAGAGAGAGGTCACAGAAAGCACAATTAGACACAGATAAAAGCATACCTGGGGAGAGGGAGAGAAGAGAAAGCAGAAGAGCTCCGTCACAGGAGGTGTGGAGTTGAACTCCATAGAGACAGAAAAGCCCCATCTACTTAGAAAATAGTTGCAACAGGAAAACAAGCTTGTCTAAACCACCCACCTTTCTTCTTGGAAAAGAGGACTGGCAGTTGGATTAAAGAGCAAGTCAGTCCCTGTAAACTTCCCTTGTCTTCTCTGCCACAGCCAGGACAAGCATTTTGGTTACGGTGGTACATTTTTTGATACTTGCATATCTCCTGTGGAAAAACGCCAACAAATAAAATGCAAGAGCCTGAGACGCGTTACAGTGTGCCTGTGCTCTCCCGGGCACTTGACTTGGTGCTTAATTTTTCTGAAGCTGATAGCTTAAACCCCAAACCTCGTATGCTACACAAGGACTGCGTTTGTGCTCACAGCAGCACGGACTTTGGGCAAAAGGGGCAGGCCTGATTTCTCCAAGGTAATGCAAAGCCTCCAGCCAGGTGGGAGCTGGGTGGTGCCAAGACTCTGGAAGCCGCAGCCCATGGGGCAGTCGCTGACACCAGTGACTCTGCTGCCCGATGCACACGAGAAATGGGAATATGGCCAAGAAGGGCAGAATGGTTTGGGTCAACGCTATGCAAAACCATACCTGCCGAGTCTGTCAGCAATGAGATTGATTTGCTAAAAAGAGTGACAGAGCTTTTCTGTAGTGAGAACTAAAATTGTTTAAAGAGTATGTTTTATATGAGTCAGCAAAAAAAAAAGAAGTGGAAGACTAATTTTTTTTGTCAACATCAGCATAGAATTAAGTGCAGGAAAGAAATTAAAGTCATGGTATCTGAAGGACTCAAGGGGAAAGTAGGAGGGCTGCGATCTAGGAATACTTGAATCTTTTCTGCCAGAACTGTGGGTTGAAGTTTCCTATTTAAATGTGTCTTTAATGTCCTTATATAATTAATTTCTAAGTTGGTCACCATGGCAGCAATGGCAGACTCACATGAATGAAAATAGACATTAGCAAAGACGAGACTGGAGAGTAGTTGGATGTTGTTTTTGCAGTCTCTGTTGGTCTTGGATCCACCAGCTCCCAAGAGAGTGAGTTCCTCCGGCGAGGGCTGATCACTAAGCTGCAAAGATGCAGGGCACCCTCTGCCTCCCTGGGATCGCCTCCTGAGGACGGCGCAAAGCTCCTTCCCATCAAGCTGAGCTTAGGACCCCAGACCCAATGTCTTATGCAGGGAAGACTGACAGCTTTATTGTCATCTTCCCATGTTTCCTCCTACTGCTGATCAGCAAAGATGAATTTGCTCCCACAGTAATACAAAACACTTGCTTTGTTTATTCAGTTGGCAACTGTGTAAGAAATAAGTGAACCCTCACACTCCTAAATTCAGCATCTCCATTTCCTTCTTTGCCTCAATAAAGCTGCTGTTTAATGTAAGGCTGGAACTACACAGTGATGCTGAATCTCTGCACTCAAAGAGGGAATCAAACATTTGTTACAGCACAGTTAGCAGCATGTTTATAAGCATCTGCTTATGAAGTTTGCTGTTATGCTACCATGCTATCTAGCTTATTTTTTATATTGCACTGTGCTTCTGCAGCCCTCATAGCCCCCTCTGGCTGGTGAATATGGGGGATAAAGACTTAATATAAGAGAAATGCCCTTTGCAACTACAAAAACCTTCTGGTGTGAATTCTATGTCTAAAGACTGTAATACAAGAGTAACTTTACACCAACAGTGATTGAAGGCATCTAAGCACACAGTTCTGAATGTTTTGGTGGCTTTGGCATTCCTGAAGAATAAAAGAAAGTTGCAGCATTACAGTGGTGTTTAATATAGTCACAGTGATAACACTCTTGTTTGAAGAATTCTTTTCACAAATTATTTTCTGAGGTGACGTTGACTTGTGGCTGAGCGGCCTTTCCTTCTGCATGCCTACCTGTCAGGGCTGCCCTTTGTCTTTCTGCGTTTACTGGTGACTGAGCTCAGCCTTTCTTCTTGACGCTGCTGTTAATTTTGCATACATAGTGTTCATTTTATTAGGTATTTTTTCTTATTCACAACTGAGCTTGTTCTGTGTTCCATCTTTTACTATAGGACCCATGTTAGCAGCACGTATCAGAGAAACAGCACCATCCTTTTTGCTTTGTACCACACCCCAATGGCATTTGGGGCAGTTTCCAGGTCAGGTTTTAGTGCCCCGGTAACCAGAGGATGACCGCCAGCGGGGCTGGGATGAGCAAGGACAGGAGGGGCCAGCAGTTTCCGTCCCAGCCAGTCCTGCTGCGGTTGTGCCCAAGGCCACTGGAGGGTGGGAGGAAAAGAATCCCATGGGGCTCTGGAAGCAGAGGGCTGGCTGGTTCCTAAGGATGACACCCAGCACTCAGGACATCAATTCCAAACAGCATCCCTCCAAAACACTTTCACCAGGTGTCTCAGAGGAGGGCAAGGCAGGGGGAAGCTGCCGACAGCACAGGGCTGCCCCCCCAGCTCTGACGCTGGCCTCTTCCCCCAGAGCCTTCCCACTCCATCCCTCCCCATCAGCTGGGGTGGTAACACAGCCCAAAACAGACCCCACAGATAACCGAGGTCCTTTCTGTGGGTCAGACCTCCGCGGGTTGGCCATGCCGTGCCACTCCTCCCAGCCTGTGCAGCAGGTCCCCAGCTGGCCCTGGGGAGCCCCCGGCCTCAAGGAGCCCCAACCCAGGGGAGTCCCAACCGTTGGAGAGCTGGGCCAGCCTGCCTGCACAGGGAGCTGCAGCTGGACATAGCACTGTATCCCCCTTTTGAGGACAAAATACCTACAGCTGGAGAGAAGAGAGTGCAGACACCCTGAGGAACAGCTGGCTAGCTGGACATTAATTAAAACAATACCAAATCTAGGGAAATTAAATAAGCTTTGACTGGTTAATAACATTGCAGAAAGTTCTCCAGTGAGAGGACTAAAATGTTGTTGTGGACTTGTGGCATTGACCAGGGCAGCAAGGAGACAGATGTGAATACCAGTTTTTTTCTCAAACAGAAGGAAAGCCCCAAGTCCTTCCTGCAGTCCTGTAAGAAAGCCGGCCGCGATGCCAGAGCCCCCCTGTGGGGCCATGAGGGGGGGACACTGGGTAGCCCCTCCTTGCCAACACCATCCAAATGGCATGGTGGGAACAGGGCTTCCTCTTACTCTGTGCCTTGACTTTCTCCTTGAAGGAAATCTCTGGTGGAAGGATTTACATATGTCTACATTAATATAAACAGAGAGTGGAAAAGGAAGTTTATGCTAAATGGAAAGAGTAGACAGTTTTCCAAATATGCTGTTTGCTGAGCCTTATCTAAATTAACCAGCTGTGCTTGGCCATCCAAGAAAGGTCTGGGAGAGAGTGCTGTGTGGGCATATGTTCACAGGACGTTGAGGAGTTAGGTGCTGCACTTAGATAAAACCGATTGAGATCAGAGTCATAAGGGATTAGATAAATAAACTGCTTTGCTGCTCTAGAGAGAGGCTGGACGTTACAGTCATTAGGCTGAAGAGAAAAAAAACAGCTAAAAAGGAAGGCTGTGTCAGTCCTTTATCCATTTCTGATCCATGTTTAACAAGTGCCAGTGGCATTTCCAGACTATCAAGAATGAGTTTTCTAAGAAAGATGATCTTAAGAGCAAATTATTGCAAGTATCAGTTCCTTATTCCTCAAATGGGATGGACACCTCAGAGAATGGTGGGGCGCGTGGTTCATGGAGCACATTGTTATTGCTGATTTAAGTTTATGCTTACACCCATCAGCGGGACCTCCGGGTGCTGATGCGGAGGCTGGAGCCCCCCATCATGAGGAGGGGCTCCCTCGGGGCCTGCTGTGGCAGGGCGAGGTACAGGGTGCTGCTGTGCAGCCAGCTGGGGACAGGAGCCCCTCCAGTGCAAGCTGTCATTCACGTTTCTCATAAGCCTCCTGTGACCTCACGGCTTGTGGTTTTCCTCCCTGTTCAGCATCATAGTGGTGCTGCAAACACCAAGTCCTCAGACAGCCAGTTACACAGCCCAATCGGGGTTAAAAAAAAAAAAATTTTTTTTGTTTCACATTTTTTATTTGTTTCTAGGAAGTGGAAAGGCAATTTTTATCGGAGAAAAATTTGTTTCTATGACCATCAAAGTTTCTGCCAGAGGCAAGTGCCGTATCTCTAGGAAGTGAGGTTCAGCCAATTGCTCTTTTTGGTTTGGTTTTTGTCCAGATCCATTGTACTAGTTTTCTAATCTTTTGACCAACTTCAACGTCATTTGATAGGGACTGAAGCATATTAACCACCTGCAGGTTTCACCAAGGCAGGGAGGCAGGAGGTCCCACTGGGAGGAGCACAGCTGGGAGGGACCCCGGGCGCTGGTGTGGCACACACGGCTCCTGCCAGATGGCCGGACAGTGGCTCAGCCCCAGCCTGCACTCGCCAGCCCAGATTTGGTCCTCGGGGAGGGGGACCGCCTGGTCTAGACCTACTGCTCATTTAGTGGTCTGCCAAAGGGCTTGGGATTAATGAGGTGATAATCTGGACTCCCAAGTATTGCAGCCGAGCCACAGCCCGACGAGCAGAAAGTGAAGCACCAAACTATTTATGTTCCAGTTACTACAGCTATTTTTAATACAGCTTCAGAGACTTGCTGTATTATCCTTCCTTTTTAGCATCTGCTTCTTTTCTTAATCTCATCTCATTTTCCCTGTCCTTTCTTTATCTTTGGATCAATTTATACCATCCTTTTTATCATGGCCTAATCAGAACACACTTTATGATTTCAGATAAATGTAGTCATGGTAATTTTCCACTCCATTTAGGTCAAGTCAGGATGAAACAATTTTTTTAAATCTTATCTACTAACCACCAGAAATGGCTCCTTGTTAAACTATCTGTTCCCTTGCTTGTCTAACATTATTAGATTTTAATGTCAAGTGTCAGTCTCCTTTTGGGGGTTTTTCAGGAACTTGGCTGCAAGCCAACCTGTAAACCCTGGAAAGAAAGGCAGGGCATCCCTTTTCTCTCCCCACAGCATCCACGGGAGGTGGCTGATGGAGCCCTTCCCCTCCCTCCGGTCCCACCAGCACAGCTTTCCCATGATCCCTCTCAGGCCATGGCAGCTGCGTGGTCTCGGCCACACCACCATGCGTCGGGCCCCTGTGCGGCTCTTCAGCAGCCAAAATTGGCCGCCTTGGAGTGGGGCTCACCGGGCGCCCACGCACATGGGCAGTGGCTGAGGGTGGGCTTTGCCGACACCAAGCATGCAGCAGACACCGTGATAATCTGCACTAATCTGCATGGGTTTGGTACCAGCCCCACAACATCCCCTTCTGAGATGGTCATGTTTGGGATTTACCTGTTTGGGGATGCCTGGGAGGACGCTGTAGTGGGTTTGGGAGCGGCGGCAGAGGTCAGTGAGGAATCCCCATGTCCAAGCCCTGTCCCAGCCGCACAACCCCGGGTTTTGGTGCCATCACACCGGCAGTGGGGCTGCGGGCATGTCCTGTGACCCTGCCCGGGGTTTCGCCCACTTTCTGCAGCTGGCAGAAAACTGCCTCATTTTTCTGAAGCACTTCGAGCAGGACTCTGTTATCTTTGGGTGACACATGCTATCAGAGCTTCAATATTGCCCATAATAATATTATTCAGATTCAAGCAAGCTAGCAGAATGTTAACAATCTTCTCATTTGCTATCACATGATTTCAAAAACATTTATGTGCCAAATTGTCATACTTCTCCTCTATTTTATCCTTTCTCTGAGGACGGTATGGGTTCCAGCTTTGAAATCCAAATATCAGTCCTGGTGCTCTCGCTTCCCTCACAAAGGTTAAGAATACATTCATCGTGCTGTTCCTGGCTGGTTGGAAAAGGGCAGGAGATGGGGACCGAGACGAGGGCTCTGGCACCGCGCAGGTCGCAGCTCGGCCACAGCAGGCTTCATAACCCTACAGGTTTATACTGGCCGGTTACATTTAGTTCATATTTTGTTTACATATGAGGGGTTGTTTTGATTGAATATTGTAGCTATTGGCAGAGATGTACAAGCCTTCTGAATGTGTGTGAAGTGAGGACAAAAGTGTTCAGGATAAACATTATTTTAATACCTCAGAGTAATTAGCGTAGTTAAATGTTTTAATTTTAAAATCATAATATGGCTGCTGGCCAGTGTGCTCTGAGGATGGGCAGCGGAGCCCAGGGGACCCTCTGTGGAGGATGAGTTCGGCAGAGTTCATCATCAAGTCCTTCGGTGCCGACAGGGCTTTGGGTGAGCGATAGCTCCTGGCACCAGGGGGGGACCAGGCAAACCTGGCCCCCACCCCAGCCTGGCGGTGTGCACAAGGGAAGGGGAAGGAGGCTCCATTTTCACTGAGCAGCACTAAGCTACCAGGGCGAGTCTGGAGGATGTACAGTGCGTTGCTGCGAGATCCAATAACTGGATGTGCCAAAACAAAAGGTCTCTGTTCCATCTGTGCCAGCCGGGAGTCTGGCTGCGAGCACCCTCTCCCCGTGCCTGCTGGAAGGACACAGGCATTCCTTAGCCATAAACCCATGTTTTCTTTTAATGGCATGTACAGATTGTTTTCAACCTGTCTCACATCCTCGTCCCCACAGCCAGAGCTGGTGTGTGCCCTGTGGACTGGTGGCGATGCCTCCCACCCATATAAGTACACCGGAGGAAAGCGCGGGGGCTGACTCACTGCGGGTCCCGAGGGCAGCTGTCAGCAGCCGAGATGCCAGCTCGGAGGAGAGCCGTTTCTGTTATCCCAACCAGACATGCAAAATAGGGAGAGAGGAGAGCTGAAGCAAGCATGCCTGTCTAGGAAAGGCACGTGAACACGTAACAGCCTGACCTTCACTGACCTTCAGCAGCGAGCACGGCCGAAAGGGGGGCATTTCAGAGAGGTGGGACGGCAGCCAGCCCAAACACGGATCTGGGCTAAAATTGCCCTGAATGCATAAGATGCTGAAATTTTGAGATGGTGTCCAAAGAGCTCATCATATTCAGTCACATCATCTCTCTTCTGTGAAGGATGAATACGTATGTGAACTCCTCTAGAATAAAATAAAATCTGTGCTTCCCAGTAGTCTGCAGAGTTTAAATTCTGAGGATTACACTACGAATATTGCTGCTTAATAATTAAAGGTGGCAGCACAAACTAGTACCGAGAGTTCTAAAATCAAAGGGAAGCAAGGGAAATTACTTGGTGATGCTTTTATTGGGCTCTAACGGATGTCAAACCTCAGCATAAAAAGCTTAACCTGTGCAATTTCTACTTTCAAAATGAAACTGAAATGGAAAAGAACAGACTGCCTAGGCATTTATTTCATGTCTATCACTGAGTTATCTAAGACACCTCAGGACACCTCAGTGCCACAAACCCCTCTTTTCGAGGAGCCGCCAGCCATTACACAATAAAGTGACGCAAGCATGGCGTAACCCAGCATCAATTCAGCCAGGTCCTCAAAGACCATGTAAAGCTGCTTACAATTCACAACACTACCCCTTTTTTCAGTGCTTGTTTTAAAATGCCCTTTGACTTCTGTGCTTTCAGACTGCTTTAAGGTCGTGACTTAACGTTTCTCTCCCTGGTGCTGACAGCCAAGGTGTATGGCAGTGTGTGCTGGGCTGTTAATTAGAGCACCGTCACCTTACGTCTTGCAATAAGACCACAAATGACAAAACAGAAAAACTCCAAGTCAAGTTGTGCCATTGACATCTCACCTGACACTGGATCAATACTAGGATCACAGGGCAATTCGGGTGGGAAGGGACCTCATGAGATGGGCAACCCAGCCTCCTGCTCCAAGCCAGGTCAGCTGTGGGGTGTCTTTATCCAGGCAGGTCTGGAAGCCGTCAAGGATGGAGACTGTACAGTCTGAGCTGAGCAACTCTGCTTGACTGTCCTCATGGGCAGAAAGTTTTTCCTATAACCACTCTGAACCTCCCGCCTGTCAGTTTATGCCCATTACCGCCCATCCTGTCTTGTAACACCGGGATGAGCCTGGCTCCAGCTCTCTGCCTTCGCTGGCCTCCCCGTAGCTCCTGGCTGGGAGCCCCTGCGGCCACAGGCAGGACCAGGCAGCGTCCCCACGGTGTGGCTGGCTGCCTCAGGGCCCCAGCCCACGGCCGGGGCATGGCCAGCGCAGGTGCCAGAGCTGCCTCACTGAGCACTGCTAAATGGATACTGTTTGGGGGGGTGTAGGTTTTTCATTTTTGAGACCTTTTTTTAAGATGTTTGTGACTTACCCAGGGAAGGCGGCTGAGGTATAAGGGGGCTGCTACATCTAGCCCTTGCCAAATTTCATGTGTCCTGCTTTTACAGAAAGAGAGAATAATGCCTCATTCCCTTATGGCTTTTAGCTCCTCTTACCACAGGGGCGCCATTGACACTTAATGTAGGAAATGTCCCATGACAAACCTTCCCATCAGGTTGCGGTTACTGCAGAAGCAGCTCTACGGAAACACAACTATTGTAAGAACTGCTTTAATAAGTTTTGTGCAATTAGCTGTTTGTTTTGTTTTGTGCTTTAATGGGGAAGAGGGGAACTGTTCGGTTTTTTTAAGATTTCTTCTAGGTACAATTTAGGAAGTAAACAGTCTTTAAAGAAATGAAGTGAATGTTATCAAGAGTATGGTGCTCTAATTATAATTACATAACTCATATTTCAATTTGATGGGAATATTAAAAGGATTCCTGGGAGAGTTTTGAACAGTCTAAAAGTGCAACAGCATAAAACCCAATAAACCTTGCCTTCTTTTAGAGGACATTTCCTTAAAGGGCCAGGTTTAGCTGCCAGTGCTGCAGTCTTTGCAGAAGTGCAATTTCCTCAAACTCCCTAAAAGATAAACTAACTTTCACACTAGAATTTTCTCCTGTCCATGCGATGGAGTAATGATAGTTTTTACTGTTGTCAAGGCTGGAATCCAGAGGACTGTGCAGGTGGATGCAATGCATAAATATTTTCAGTGCATGCCTTATTTGTATAGAATACAAGATGTATTTATAGCCCTTATCAATGCAAGATGGATGTGAGTCAAGAGAGAACTGTGTCTGAGTGGGCAGGAGCATTTGCTGATCTCCATGGCCGTTTCAGAGGGGTTTTGGGGGGCAGGAACATTATCAGGCTTCTCCCCCTTTTAAGTCCTTGAGCTGCTCGGCAGGTCAGGTTCCCACAGGCAGCGCAGCGCTGGGAAGAGCCAATGCCACAAGAGAAGCAATTTTGTAAAACTGCCTCTCTCTAGAGCTGTGCTTATATCTGTGGGGCTGAACATGTGCCCCCCTTTGTGTGTCTCACACCCCAGGTACACAGCAAGTTGCTGCCAAGGACAGGAGGAGAGTGCCCCTGAACTCCTCCACGGGCAGCCGAAAGGCTTGTGGCACTGCCCGGCAGAGCCCAGAGGCTGCATTTCCTTGGCCCTGTGTCAGAGGAGGAGGGAAGGTTGCTCTTTGCACCTCTCTGCCTTTATGGCAGCTGCAGCAGGAGCTGGGAAGCAGAGCCCCAGCTGCGGGTGGGCACAGGTGGAACATGCCCGTGGTGGTGTGGGAGGAATGGCAATCCTTCAGCAGCTTCTTGTGCACCTGGACCAGGCACCCGGGGTGGCCCCAGGGTGAGGCGAGCAGGGGGAAGGGGAGTTTATCTAGAGCAGGTGGGGGAGGAGGATGGCCAGGCTGACCTGCAGCATCAGCACCGGCACGACTCGTGGCATGAGGGTGGGGACGGGTCCCTGGAGCACCCCAACAGACCCTGTGCTCCCAGCAAAAGCAGGCAGCACCACGCAAACAGGGGACAGAAACGGCCTGAAACGCCCCACGGGTGCGTGGGGCTGGGTGGCAGCGGGCAGCGAGCAGCTGGGGGGCAGCTCTGCCCTGCACAGCAGTGCTGTCACGGGACGGGGAGCACAGGGCTGCGGGGTGTGCAGCATCGTATGGTGCGGGGGGAGAATTGCTGCTTCTCACGGGGAGCACGTGTTAAAACAGTACCACCCCTCCATCTCGCGTCCCTCTGTTTATTCAGAAGCCTTAACCAGAAGTTTCCCAGCCTTTCTCCCCTCTGATTTCTAAATACAGCCTGTAGGAAATACTGTGTGCTCCCCGGGGGCCTGAGGCAGGGAGGGAGGGAGGGGTGGCAGGTCCCTGCGGGAGGGAGAGACCGTGGAGGCCCAGCAGCGAGGGAGCTGCAGCCCCTTGGCCCCCTCAGCCACCTCAGCCCCCTTGGCCCATCGGCCCCTCGGCCCCCTCAGCCCCCTCGGACCCCTTGGCCAGGCTCCCACACCCCACCTGGGCCTGGCCGTCCTGTCCCTGACCACACGCTGGCCTGCCCAGACAGGGGAGGGACGGCCTCAGCAGAGCGAGAAAGACAAAATGTTAAAGCTGTTTCATTCCCACTAGGAAGAAAAAAAATGCCCTTAATATTTGGGCTACCATCATCTTTTAGATTCCCAGACGTTGCCATTTCGTGACTTGGGTATTTTGTGGTTTAACTGTTTCATACCCTGGAGCACTTTCTGAAATAAATTTATTTGGGAATCTTACTTTTCACAAACGAGGACCACTGGCGTTAGCGTGGGATAAGACAAAGGAATCTGAGTAAATACCCTAACTTTCTTCACAGCTTCAAATTTCTTTTTAGTTTTAAGGTTTAACTGAATTTTCTGAGTTTCCAATCGTTGGTCTAATGTAACTGCAACATACTTACCAGGTTATTCATCTTTATTTCTCCATGTATTCTCAATATTGACTCAGTCATAGTGGCATTTCCTACCTGGCAATATAAAGTCAATTAAAAGTCATGCTCTAAGGGTTGTAAGCCTTGCCAGGAAAATGTTGTCACAAGCAAAATTACATATAATATTAAAGTTAAGGTGTTGGTTCTATTATGATAAATTTTAAACAAAATAAGGCTTGATGAATCATATTGCGTAATATAGTGTATTGTTTAGTATTATATTGAAAACTAGAGGATTAACTGAGAACTGAAAACCGTTCCTGAAATGTGCACTTATTTGTAAATGGGTAACACCAAATATAGGTACAGTTTTAAGCATATGAAAATGTTCCTGTGACATTACTATTTATATGAGCTAGTATTTATGGAGCCAGATTTTAGACCTGATTCTAAACCCCATTCGGCCTTCCCAGACACCCCCTCTAACAGGGTGTTTAAGGCTGCGCTGTGCACGGTTCATGGTTCGCAGACACAGCAGGGTGCCCGGTGAACGGCTGCGTGGCAGAGGCTCGGGCGCCGGGGCTGGGGGATCCTGCATGTGGCGGCTGAATTTATGAGTAAAGAAGAGCCAAAGTGGCATGAAGAAAGCTCTCCCTAGCAAAATGCTACTATTTGGTAAATGTACTGACCTTGTAATAAATGCTTTCGGGCTACAAAGCAAACGCTCGCACAACTTTCTGCGGTTGTGCCAAGCCATCTATGCAAATCATTTTGTTCAAGTTTCCTCTGTTTTCTCTCCTGAGATTTTCCGGGCTTGTTCAGCCTATACTTAGATCAAAAACGAGGGAAAAAACTGACACTGGAATATTTACCCCAAGGATGGCTAGCTTGGGGTTGTTACCCGTGTGAGGAACACGACTGCTGTTGCACGGGACCAAAGGAGCTCCCCAGCCAGCGGCGGAGGGGACACGGCCCCGGGCTGATGCTCACAGTGGGAGAGGTGGCTCCTCCATGCAGCACGGATGGCGGGTGCTTGGGGAAGCTGTTTCAGGCCCCGAGCTGGTCACTGACCCGGCTGCAGTCACAGCAATAGTTGTGGCACTGGAAGCGTTTGGGGGGTTGTCAGGACACACCACTCCCTCACGCCAGGGTCACGCACCTTTCCCGGGTGTCACAGCTTTGCTAATCATCGACCGCAACTGCTCCCCAGGCGATGCACTGGTGACAGCACATGCTGCTCGGACAAAATGGGGCTTCTCTCCTGTACCCTCCTGGGGCCCGTGGAGCTTCCCCCTGTCCTGCCAGGACAGGAAAGCTGATAGCTGTTGTTTAGCATGGAGGGGCAAATCCTGAGAGCTGAAGAGCATTTTTGCCTGAGAGAATGTGATTTAGATTAACTATTTTTAGCTGGATCTAGTGGGAGTTGAAGGAGGAGAGTGTCTTCCAGGAGATGCAGAATACCACGCTATATCAGGCACCAAAACAGGAGCAGATGCTTCCAATTACACTTAATTCACCTCAATTATAGAAAAAGTAAAAAAAAATTATAGTTACACTAAGAATATCTTTTTCTGAAGTTAAAAATATTTGGGACTGAAGACTGTCCATATTAAAGAGCAGTGACACTTGTGATACCAATCAGCTTCGGTGCAGTTCGTGACTTTGCAGAGTGCTGCTGCTGCTACCGTGGGGAGACGGGTATAGTTTTGGAGGGGGCTTCACTTCACACTCCGCCTTTGGGACAGTTTATCCTGTGTCTGTTTCCTGACATCAACAAGGTCTGTGGTGTATTAGTACGTCCAGGAAAAAGTATTTTGTTAGACTTCACATAGGAATATAGTCTGGTGCTAGCCCTAAATCAGGCAGTTTCACAAAGACAACACCAGATCACCCCGTCCAGGTAACCAGAGGCTGGGATTAATTTCTGTCTTACTAGAAATCACAGTAAAGCTGAAATCACCATAGGTCATAGCAAACAATAACAGTCTGTAATACGCTTGGAGAGTGGAAGACGTTTCAGAGTGGCATCGTGCCTGTGTTTCACCTAACCATATTCTTCTCAGAGAAGAAGAGCCCTCCCAGCTTTCTGGTGGTGCCTCTCATGCCAGGCTGCAGCTCCCCGGGAAGGCAGGAGGAACCAGGGAAAAGGAGCTCATGTTCGCACCGCTAGGACCGGTTCTGCATGGAAATGAAGGGCTCGGATGGCACTTTCTCAGCTGCCAAGTCATGAGTCATTATTTCCTTTGGCTTTCCTCTCTGACTAACTGTTTCCTTTAGTTACGCTACCCTATTTATCAGCTGGAGACAGACATCAAAGCACGGGGTTTCCATCCGCTCCTCCCTGGAGGACAGGCAGCTCCTCCTTACAACACAGGGGTGCCCATGCTCAGCTCCTTGCTCTGCTGCAGCCAGGGGCTGCCGGGCACGAGGGGGTCTGCATCCCAGCTGGCGCCCCAGCAGCTCTCCTGCCCCCCAGGGCCCTTTTGGCTCTCCCGGTCCCAACCCCACCTCCGGCACCCCCAGGAACCAGGCTCCCCCAGGGCCTCTCTCCTTGTGCTGCAGGCTGGACAGGCTTTTGACATTTTGTTGCACTTAAGGGGGAGAAAAAGTCATTGTCAGTGCTGATTCCCTAACTCAGTGTAACCTTTTCACTTCCAAGCTAAGGACAGCTTGACATTTCCTCTGCATCCCAGGGAGAGGCTACAAAGCCTCTCAGTTTTGCTCCTGACACTGCTGCACATCTCTGGGACACATTGTGCATCATCAAACATTTGAAAAACATTAAACTAATTTTTAAAGCCCTTATTCACCGGTTCACCCACTCGAGTCGCTGTCGTTGAAAACCTGCAGTGCGTGCAGCTCTGCTCTGCTCGCTCTCCACTGTGCTCCCTGCCGTGGCCACAAGCCAGTGAAGCCAATTTTATCGCAAGGGAATCCAGAATGAATTCCCACCATCTTTCCAGGCTGTACCCTCATTGCCTTGCTGGTGAATTGTAAGCTCCCTGGGCACACACTACCTTCATGTCTCTTATAGCCCTCTGTGCCCTGAAATGGTGTGTGAGCAGCTGCTGCAGGCAGCCCCACTGTCCCACCCATGCACTGGGTGTCATGGGATCCCTGTGTCTCCAGTTTAGACTGCTACCTTACATCTCCTTTGGTTTTGGATGAAGGAGCTGACTGCACTGGCATTTCATATTTTTAGTTTTTCATTTCTTGGAGGACAACCTTTGATGGGACTGAAACAAACACTACTGTCCCCAAAGACTTCATGCCACTCAAATGCCAGAGGGGCTATTATACCAGGGAAAGAGGCACAGTTTGTATCCATAAATCTTCAAAGTTTCATACATAAATTTTGTAGTCATTTTCCAAGAAAAATGTGAATGGATGATCATGCTGAGAAGATGCAGCATGGCAGAAGTAACTAACAGCCACAGAAAAGACTTCCAAGTGCCTTGTGCCATACTTTCTTTCTGCAAACTAGGGACCAGCCAGTTTATTATAGCTCTTCATGGTAAGAGCAATAATTGCTTCCAGTTCCAACATGCTTTCCCCTCTTCTCCTCTTCTATTTTTCCCCATTCTATATTGTCTATTATGGCTAGCAAAACACATGATTTACGTCTTGATGACTGATTATGGGCCACAGGGATTCCTAAGAGGTCACAAGCCAAGAGCTGCTCCTAAGTGGTGATGCTGTAGCCATGCTCCATGCCCATTATACAGACCACCAAAACTTGATTCAAGTCATAAATAATCACTGACATAGTTGAAGCACGTAGCTGTGGCGTTTATGCCATGTGCAGGAGTACAAAATTGGTCTTACTTTGCCAATACCATTGCTGAATTGTAAACTCCATGAATGCAGTATTTCTGATCCTGTACCAGGTTCCTGAAAGCCAAATACATCATCTCCAGGATCCTGAGAAACCTCGGAGTTAAAGATCGAAAAAAAAAAATCCTCCAACATAGAGCTTTTCTCTAAAACATCAACATTAACCTTTCTAGGATAGGAAACAGAGAAGATATGTATTACCCTTGGAGAGAGCACCACAAGGAGGTCAGGTCCGCTTACATAGCACTGTGCAAGCTCTACGGGAGAAGGGGAAGGAAAAGTTGGCTTTCAGACATGGAAAAATATCAATCTTAGCTACCTTTTAATAGCTTTCAGTGTGTCCATCGCTCTGCTGTCTGAGCACCCCCCAGTGACTTAACACATGACCAGTAGCTGCTCTTTGTACTTCCTTCCCTATTGCTCTTCTCAAAGGGAAATATTATTTATCAAGGCAGAGAAGCCTTTGAAAATAACGTCTTGGATGAATTAGGTTTCCTCTCTATGCTTGATTTATTGTCCCTAGATAATGTAATGGGAACAAGCTCTTGCCAGGCTCTCTCATGTACTCTTAAGTATTGCCAGTGCTTAAAGGGATTGTGTGAATGTTAAAAGCATACTTCCATCTGAAAATTTTGCACGTAGCATTGCTCCAAAAAGCAGAAGTATCTTTTGCCTTGAATGAAATCACCGTGAGAGAGATTAAAGGGCTACTTCCCTTTCACTCTTTTGACATCCCTTTGTGTTCCAGAATCAGCCTGTGTCTTGTTCCCTATTGATTAAATGGATCTTTTGCCCAGCAATCATGGGGGGGGGGGGGGGGGGGGGGAGAGGGGGAGGGAGAGGAAAAAAAAAAAGCCCAAACCCTACAGTTTGCAGAGAAACTTAGTAGGTTGCATTGTTCGTCAAACTGTCTGGAGTTGTTTCTCTTTTAATAACCATTTTTCAAGCTGACAGCAGCTCTTAAAAGTAGTTTTGGATTTAAAAGGAAGGAAGACATCCCAGGACTTCATGTTTCTAATTATGCTCCCAGAGAGTCTTCAAATGACTTTCATGAATTTATACCCCAAGCAGCCAATTCTCTTGCTGCTCACACTGTTTTTATTCTGATACAAATCTATTCATTTTAATGGGGCTATTACTGTTTTTAACAGGCTTACATAAGAGGAGAATGAGATCCAGTAGGTGGTCTCTATCTCACGTCTTTTCCTTGGTTTCAAACAGCTCCTGAAGGAAGAAAACTAAATTAGTTAAAATGAGGCCAAAAAGTCACACGTCGGAAAAAAAGGTAGCAGATGCCCATCCATTGTTTATTCTTCAGTCCCCAAGATGAGACCAAAGCGTTGTGGGTGTTGAGCTTTCAGAAGTCAAACAGCTCCTGACGGGTCCGAGATGCACCTCTGCAGGTCCCAGAGTCGGCAGCCTTTCATCAACTGCCTGAAAAGGGAAATAGGGGATCACATTGGCCAGGCAAGGCTGGGAACCCAGCACTCCTGAGTGAACCCAGGGGAGCTAACTGTATCATTTAGGATAAAAAGTTATTCCTAAATAATTGTCTGTATTTACAATTAAGGGAATTGTGTCCTTATAACAACTTTCCTTTTGAATGCTGTATTTAGAAAAAGGCATTTTGCGCTTAACCATGTCCAGATCTTACCCATTACTGTACTTCTCTGTGGTACTCACCAGTAACATGGTAAGTACAATTAGTCCATGTTTAAGGCAGATGCCACAGCTACTAACCCACCACTTAGCCTGTGAATACAGTATCTTGTAGACTTTTTACATGAAGTGTTGGATATTATTCTCAGATCAACTTTCATCTACTAGGCTTCTTGGAAGAAGAAAAAACAGAATCATGAGAATATTTTTCATCTAGTTATCTATCTTTTTACAGCTACTGAAAAAGAAAAATACAACTGTTTCTTTAAAAATTAAAATAGTATCAGCTACAAGAAGGGCAGTAAGCAATAATGCTTCATAAAGGAATTGAAATACGTCTCTGCAAATAAAGTCATGGTGAGATGTCTCTTCTGATAGCTTCTTGAGAGAGGGGAGAGTAAGGAAGTATTCACTGAAAATAATCTGCATCTTGCCTTGGAGTTACTCCATTTCTTGTTCTTCCTAGTTGCCTGCTTTCATGTCTTAGAGCAGAGGGAAAGAAAGAGCGGTGCCTGCCATCCATGCTCCTGCCTGTACCTCTTCCAGGCAGTCTCCCCATCTGAGCTCTGGGAGCCATCAGAGTTGGAGTGAGCTAGTGTACTGCCCACGTTCTCCTCTGGATACTTTGCGAGCAAGTATTGTGCACAGCTCCTACTTCAGAGGATGAATAAATGTTTAAAAGCAATTTACAGGGTTTTATATTTGTTAATTTTATTGCTACTGTAGTATTTGAAGTAGTCTGAGGTGGAAAATCCTGTTGGCAGGGAGCTGCTTTTGCACTTGCACCTCACCAAACAACTATGCTTAGCATTTATTGCATGTTTTTGGCCAGACTGTATTTGTGAATAAGGATCACACACTTTGTTTCAGGACTTGTCTTACCGACAAAGTGATTCCCAGTTACTATGCCTGCTTCTAGGGAAAAGCTCTATGTAAACCTGCTCCATAGTGGAAGAGACAGAGGAAGAAAAATTTAACTCTTTAGAGGACTTGAAACTCAGTAAGAGATATGTTTTCACTTTGGCACGTTCCCTTGTTCTCTACCAATATATCTATATGGAAAGTCTCAATAGGAAGCGTTGTACCTGACACGTACTGTATACCTGGCCGGGAGCTGGCATGGGATGGTAATTCTCAACTGTCATACTCCCTTGCTAAAATGCAACTATATTGCTGCAATGTTCAGGTTGGGTTCAGTTCAGCTGCTGAAGGAGCCCAAAAATCACATTACAAAGGGATACGCTGCTTGCCGGTACTACCGCTATGACTGCTGTCATCCCACAAGGTCCAGGAGGCTTCCCCACTCGGTGGGAGACATGGAGCAGACTGATGTGGCAAAGAAGGAGTTAATCCAGGTGCTAATTGAGGAGCAGCTGTAAGGCACCTGGCTGCAGAGGGTGCCCTGAGGAGACAGGCAGTAGAGACTGCTTAAATGAGTGTGGAAGAGAGGGAGAGGGAGAAGGAAAAGGACAAGAAAACAAAGCAAAAGCAGAGCAGGCAGGAAAGCTGGAGCTGGGGTTGCTGGGTGAGGATCACATCAGGCATGTGAAGCACCAGGGAACCGCTGGGAGAGCTGGGAGTGAATAAAGCTGGTGCCACCTCCTGCAGCAGGTGGCTGATGTGCTCCTGGGTGGGTTGAGGACATACCCAGGCTGGAGTGCTCTTGGTCTGGTTTTCAGTGTACCCAGAGAAACGTTCCTGACTTACAATGAGGTACGCCTCTGCTCTTCTGCACTAACTGCCCACGTGCATGCTCACCTCAGAGCAAGCACGGGGCATCTTAGCACTGATGTGGAAGTGGTGTGCCCACGCTAATCCCGAGGCAAGAGCCTGCACCCAGGTGTTGAGGACCAGTGGAAACACTCTGGAGTCACGTCTCTGTTTACTTTGCACCACCCCGAGAGTCCTTGTGCCTTGTTGGGTCTGGGCACGGAGAGAGGTCAGCTCAACAGCTTTGACTTTCCTCTCGCCAGCCTGCGAGAGGGACGTTTTCATCAGGGTCTGACTGCTCAGATGTTGCTTTTAACATACAAAACCATGAGGCAAAGGGTGACTTTTCCTTGCTATGTTATGCTCTTCATGCAAAGTGACAAAAGAAAAGTAGGAGGGAGGTAAAGCAGTGCTAAAATTGGTTAGACAGCTGCGGGCTGTGGAAACCTCACAGTGTGCCTGAACAGCAAATTATCATGTAGCCCTGGAAGGTGGTGATGCCACCTTGCTCCTCCTCATCCTCACAAGCGTGAGCAAGCCGTGGGATGGAGACAATGTGAGTGTCAGAGGCACGTCGCAGTGGTGCCAAGGGACAAGTGAGTAACAGGGACTGCAGTCTCCAGATGGTTGGGTTTGTGCTGCCCACGGCCCCTAGCAGCCCCAAGGCTGCCACCCGAGCTCCAGAGCCACTGGGGGACGGGCCAAGTCACCCAGAGGTTCGTTTCTATAGCCAACAGCAGCAAAAGCCTCCACAACTCCTGACAAAGAGTGCTCTTAGTCCAAATTAAATAATTTCACATCAGTTTTGCAGGGTTTTTAACCCTGGCCTGAGTTGGTATATTTGTCAGTGAAACACAAGGTGGGGGGGGAAAACCCACATATATATTTATATTTTAAAATAATGTTTCAAACTTTTCACTCACCTTAAGATAGGAAACCAGCACGGACAAGGGCCACCGCCCTGCCCAGTCGCCAGCAGACGGGTGCATGGGTGGAGTTTGCTGACCTCCAGCTGCACATGAGCATCACCCTCGACGTGAGACCATGAGCCCAGCTGGGTCAGCAGCTGCTGGCACGGAGACCTCGGCATTTGCTGGTGTTCCCGTGTACTGCTGGGCTGTGACACCCCACCACAACACAGCTCCTTGCAGCCAGGTGCTTCACCCCACAGCACAGAAGTAAGCGGAGCCATCTCTTTCAGCCTGCAAGTCTGTTGCTATTAACAGCTCCATTTTTATATTACTCTAAGGATAAGAATTACTCAGCTTTTAAAGCTTGAGATGGCATGAAATTAGCTATGCTCTTAGACAGCTTTTTTTACAGAGTGAAAATGCATTACTTCAATCTTAGTAACAGTGTGAAATACAGTAATCTGAGAAAATTCTCTGGTTTTGTAACTACCAGCCAGTCACGAGTTTTGGTCTGTGAGAAGTACACTCTATAAAACATCAGTTAAATACATGTTTCTTTTTTTGTGCCAGAGATAAGTGATGCTTTCAAATATACCTTTAAAAAACAAACAAAGGTACTAGCTTCTCAGTGTAGTGATGCCATGGAGCGATTGCACCGGGTCCCTGGGTGGGGAACCGCACGGCCACGGCACACTGTGGCAAGTGCAAAAGCAGCGTTTGCTGAGGGAACTCGGCATTTTCCAAAAATGTCACTCCATCCAGGCACCCCAAAAGGCTGGGGGGTCCATACCTCAGACTGCTGCCTTTCAGTTGCAAAGCAATACAGTATGTACAGCATGCAGTGCACACAGTCATTTTTTGTGGCTGAAAAATGCTATATCACATGCCAGGTGCTACGGATGTGAGCTGTAGCATATTGCTCTGTAGTATTTCCCTGCGCAGTCTCTGGAGCAAGGCTGCTGCCATCAAAGCTCTGGCTTGGAGCTCCAGGCAACATTCGGTATGATTTTGCAGAGAGTAAGCACTCCCAGCCTTTCAAAGCACACACTGAACACAGTAACCTTCCCTTCTGATAGCAAGCAAATTGTTCTAATGGCTCGTCAGATCATTTCAGAAGCAAATATCTGCAGCGGTTTTGCAGAAATGTGATGTAAATGCACCAGAAGTGAAATTTATGACAAACTAATTTCTCACCCTGGAACATTAATATATAAATACTTTAGCTAAAATTCAAGCCCAAATTGCTGGCGGGGAGTGCCTATGGCAAAACCCACTGCATTATGCTTGATAGATGAAGATGCTGAGAGCGCTTTAGGAGTAGCTGATCTGCCTCGAGACACCATAAATGGCAATGATAAAGCTCTGCTGCCTGCTGCTGCGATGCAATAGAAATCCTGCAGCTCCTGCAGGTCCGGGGTCTGCAGCCGTGCCCTGCACTGCTCTGCCGCGGTGAGGGCGTTCCCGAGGTGGCTGCGCCTCGGCTCACACAGGGCAGCAGCTATTGCACGTGGGGGACAGGCAGCCAAGTCCCGGCTGCGCTGTTAAACCCAGCCGGCCATGCTGTCTAGAGGAATCCGCAGCTGAGGAAAGCCGTGATCACTCAAACATGGGTGTGTGAGTGAGCACAGGGCAGCCTGCAATGCAGTGGTGTTAGCGACCTTACAAATTATTACATTTGAAGCAAACATTCAACGTTTGGGTCGGCTCCAGAATTCTCTCCAATGAAGCATGGCGGGCCATTGAGATCAACTGGCATTGTTTCTGCTCTCTGATGAGGGAGTTTTTCTTTGGCTGGAAAAATCTAAAATATTAAATAGAAAATTTAATTTACACAGGACTCCTGGCTGTGCACAAATGTTAACCTTTGCATACGTATGCAGGTATAGTGTGAATAAAACACTCACCATGTAAGACTCAGCTGGTGTGAATGTTTGCAAATAGGGAATAATAAAAAAAAAACAATGCTGACTAATGAAACAGTCATTCAGAATTAGAACAAACATTTGCGAACGCTGTTTGAAGCAATCTATTGTCCCCACTATGACTTGAATAAATAGTTAATCTTTGGCACACTGTTAAGCTATAGTACTTTAAATAAAATGGTACAACTGAACCTGAACAGTTCATTGACATTTGCTGTCAGGATCACTGTAATTCTCTTCTTTTTTTTTCTTAAAGGGATCCTTGCTGCACAGCTGAGGTTTCCCGCATAAGCTAGCAAGCAGGCAAGGTCTGTAATCTTGTTGGGAGGAGTTTTTTGGGGCTAGAACAGCAGCTGCAATCAACCAGGAGTCATTCTGGTGGGTCTCCTTCAAAGCGTGTTTTGCACAGTGCCATGGACGGGATGGATCCCCCGCACGGGGAAACCTCCGAATCGCAGCCTGCCAACTTGGCTCGGCGCTGCCGTGCCATTTGCCTGCTTCACACGGTTTAATGCACGTAAGCGCCTCACCATACGCGTCCGTCCTCTGCTTCATCCTCTGCTGCGCGCTCGGCTCAGCCGTCTCCCAAAGACTGGCTTCCTCATGGCTGCCCAGCCCCCATGCTATTAACAGGATTTAGCTAATTAGCTGCAAGCAGTGCTGTTCTCCCTCAGCTGTTCTCCCTCAGCAATGCAAAGGGTTTACTATTTTTATCTGACTCTGGATGTTTTTGGTTCCTAGGGGATTAAGGTCATAGGGCACATATTTATTCAGACACTGGAATTCTTACATCGTTTTTCCATTACTTGGTTCAGAAGGAGGAGCCTCAGCCTTTCAACTCCCTCTTCTCCTCTGGCTGCGCCCTGGGCGCCTGCTCGCCCTCCCTCCCTCCCTCCTCGGCGTGAGGAGCCAGCTTCTCTGAAATGAGAATGTTTTTTACTTTCACTAGTGTTACAGAGACATGCTAACCAAACATTTTATTTTTAAACACAAGTGGTGTCCAAGAGAGTGAAGGAGCCGTGTAGTCACTTCATACAATGCACTGTTGTTTATCTGCAAGCAGGAAAGTTTATTCTAACGCGGTTTTGAACCTATTACTTCCATATGTTGCTTGAAAACAAGGACGCTGCTTTGCAGGACAATTTTATTTTCCTTCAGAAAAATTCTGAATGGGTACAACACTAAGAAACCTCCACAACCTGAACTTATTACTTCTTATGGTATTTCAGTAATTCCAATACTTTGAGGTATAGCCTGAAAATATTCCCAACACAAACGCACCTGTAGTTAACTGAATCATACTATATACAATGCCTTTAAGCCGGACTGCTGAAAAAGAAATAAGTTTTCATCAGTAGTTTTAAAAACAGGGGAATCAAAGCATCATTTCAAGAGTTGCCACTATACGGCCACTAATATTTCAGGACTGATTCCCTGTTGGTGCTTAACTGCAGTTAGTGAGGGGATTAACTGCTGTCATTTCATTTGCTTTCAGGTGGAAAAAATACACGTTATGAAGCATTTTCTTCTTGTGTGTGGTGTTTTAACATCCATATGAGATACGGTAACACCCAAGTGAGCAAGACTCCACTTTAGAAATGCACCTCCTGCAGAAAGACAGTGAGATTTGTGATGAGCCTCAGATCCTGTAGGAATTTCTTCAAGAGTCTCAAGCTGGTCCTCACAGTTATGTCTTCTGGTCTTAATTTAAAGCTTTGCACATATCACCATCTATTTTGCCAGAGGAGCATAGCTACTGATCATGATCTTCACCTGATGGGCATTAATCTTCTGGATGTGTAGGCTCTAAGCAGTGGAGGGCCTTGCAAGAAGAATGGAGGCCGGGCAGGGAGATGCTGGGGTTGCCCTCTGCAGAAAGACCCTTGGGGAAAGCCTTTCGGGTGGGCCAGTGGCTGCAGCTGGCAGCAGGAGGGGGAAGCATCCTCTGGCCGTTCCATGGAGCAGCTCTCGCAATGACTTTGACGGCTCCAAAAACGGGGATTACCCCAGTGTTGGTGATTCACCGGCAGCGCATTAGATGTTAGCGTTTAGTTTGTCTTCTGTAACACAAATTTGGCTGAGAATCTGAAACCTCACCAAGTTATGGTTTAGTCCTGATTTTCTGTTCATCCTAAGCTCATCTTCAGCGGTAAAGCAATTTATAAATTATGACTCTTTTCCTCCCATCTTCCCACGTAGTAAAGCACACAGGTCAATGATCTTTAAAGCCTGCATCAGTTCTGAGTCTTCTTTCTATCTCGTCCACACTGTAAAATATGGTACAAAATAAAAATGATGGGGCAAAGAAGGCAAAGAAATATGGTACACATTTAACAATAAAATTTCTATATAGAATTCCATAGTGTATTGAATCTATTTAATGAGTTTTCTAGATTAAGCTGAAGTCTAGGGAATTTTTATTATAATGCCATATCCCATAAAAATATCTATGGTCCTGTGAGAACAGACACCATATTAATCTATTTCTTTAATGTTAGGTGATTAGGTAATAGACTTTTTGCAGCAATGATATTGACACTATTACTCCTTGTGTAATTCAGTTAAAGAAAAGTTCTGTTCCTCAACGCCTTCTCTGTCCCAGCCCCATGACATGGTGCAAAAACAGTGTAAATGCAAGTGGCTGTATAATCTATGGGGTATATACTAAATACAATCCCCATTTTGAACTACATCAGGACAGATGACATTTATATTTTTATACCAACCCACGAGCAGATCACAAAGGGATGGAGAAAACCAGCCTCATAAGGAATAGCTTGCACTTTGCCAGCCCACTTCTGTAATGGGCCCAGACTTTGTGGCTCTCTCCAGCTTTGCTTCTGCAGGAGCTATGGGGAAGCGCATCCCGGGACCTGGCCTCCTTCAAGCCCGTTTCAAAACGCAAGGAGGATGCACAGCCTGCTGCTGTGTCCTTACCACGATGTTCCACCGCTGTGCTTTACCACCCAGTGTTTGGGGTTTGCTTAACAGATTTGAGGAAAACCAATTTTCTAGAAAAATGTGAGTGCAGAAAAAGAACAGGATTTGTTATGCCGGGGTACCTGATAGTTTGTCTCAGGCAGTGAAGAGTTAGGAGCCCTACGGAGACAGCAGAATTTGCCTAATCACACGGACACACACCCAAATTACATCATATTCCTTGCTTAAAAGAAATCAAATTCTGAGAAACGTTAAGTGGCTTAAATTATAAATGAATTGCTTCCCTATGTGAGAGCCCTGTATGAACTGTTTGCTTATGAAACCGGGAAAGCTGCAATTACTTTGTACACGGCCCACTGTGAAAATACCTTGAGAAGGGTCTGAGGCAGCCCCACAGATCCGTTACAGACCTGCTTCTGCAGCCAGCAGCAGCCAAACCGTGTCCCCAGTACCCACACACACAGTGCCCGCAGGGACACAACCCCCCGTGTTCCCCCATGGGGCTTGCGGGAACCGGCCAGACCCTCCCGGGGTGGTGGGACCCCTCTGCGGCACCAGCCTCCCTGGCAGCTCCTGTCCTGGTTGCTCTGGTTTGGTGCTCATGGCATCACCCAGTGCGTCCCGCTTTCTGTAACTGGCTGATCAGCAAAACGGTCAGCCCCAGCAGAGAGCAGCCGCCCAGGGCACGCTCTGCGCCTCCAATGCCACCTGCCTCTGCTCTGATGTTACCACCAGGGCAGAATTTATTTACAAAATAAAAATAAAAAATCCTGACAGTCCTCCGCAGACATCCAAAAACAATTTAATAATTTAAAATAACCAGAGGATGGGTAATCCTTCTTATGATGAAAATTGCTGGCCTTCTGGGATGAAGTTTTTAAAAATTTTCATTAGGAAATTGCTTAGCATAAGTCATTAAATCCCTTAGTGTGCCACCACACAGCTCACAGGTCCCCTGTGGTTTTTTGGGTTTTTCTTTGTTTTTAGGGAAATGTTTGTTCTACCAGGCATAAATTGGCAATATAATAAATACAACTTTTCAAAAACAATATATGTAATTGCATATATTGCAATACCTATTTTATGGGTATATTCATGCTCAACAAGCTGTGCTTTCTCCTATTACTTTTTTCCACACTAATCCCATGATGCTGTGGTCTTTTGGGTTTTTTGTTACTGTTTTGTATGAAAATGAAGGATTGATACCACAGAGCAGAGTTGGGTGTTTCGTAATATCCCCTAAACCACTCTTTGCTGTTTCAGTAGAATCAGCTGAAAGTACTCAACTTTTCTTTTTACTCTATACAAGAGCTGGAAGAAATGGTATAGTTCACAAATCGTCTCAAAGATTGTTATTGTACTCTGGGAGACAGTTATGCAGAAGAGTAATCCGTGGTTAGCTATTTATATCCTGCTTTCTCTAATCTGTTCCATATATTTATAAAACTTTCCATATCACACCTTCATATACATCTCTAAAACCTTGTAACAATAGAGACTAAACTTTAGTAATGAGAAAACAAACCTAGATCATCACCAGCAGAGTGACATAAACCGAACTGTAATTAATTTTGAGTGATCTCAACAGAGTGAATGAAAATCGAGTCTGAGCTGCCCTCTGCATCTGTGGGAGAGAGGGCAGGGTGGGAGCGCGCAGCAGCTGCCGATGGGATCAGCAGGCACCTGCGGAGCTCGCTCCAGCTCTGCAGCGTTCACTGTCTGCAAGTTCTCTGTCTCCTTCTGAAGTGTGTGTAGCTGCTGTACTTGAACCGTAGCAAGGTAAAGGTGTTTGGCTTTGGAAAGTCGTAAGTCCTTACTCTTATGCTACGATGACGATGGTCTTTAAGTACTTTCTCACTTTTGTATCAACAAAAGATCTTAGAGACAGAATATTAGTTTCACATACTGCCTTAGAGAGGACGGGGAAAAAAACAAAGGTTTTCTTCCTTATCCTAAGGACCGAGAGTCCGACAGCTAAGGTGCTGTATTCAGCAGTGCTGCGGTCCCTGCCTACCCCAGCCCCTCCGTGGTTCTCTCGGTGAGAAGCGACAGATGGAGAAAGGCAGATTCAGTCCGTGAGCAATACGACGAGGGGCACATATTTTTGCACCTGAACATCAATGACCTCGTTAGTTTTCTTGAGTCTGAGGAGGTTCAGACTTGGGACGTTTGAAGCAAACCCAGGTGAGTCAGGAGAGTGTCACACGTTTATTTACTAACGTTCTCCATGCTGAAGCAAAGCCCTGGTATGACCACATCGCGAGCTTGATGGCTCCTGGTGATGCCTCTCCCGCTTGGGTCTGATGCAAGACCCCCGGCACATATCGCTGTGCCTGCACTCCTGGCAGGAAAGCAGAGTTCAGAGCACTCAGGATAATGGAAAACCACTATGGCAGCTGCTGCATTTATTGCTGTATTGGAATAAATTACCACTCAAGCCATATTTCAAATGAATAAATAAATGGTGTTGCAGCTTTCCAACGCTACAGGCCCAACCTTTCCCAATTCCTGTTGTTCAGAACGTGGCTTCCTGCCCCGGAGTGCGAACAATGCTGGGAATGGCGCGCGTGATTTCCCGGGGCACTGTCCTCCTACCTGACACTGCTTTCAAAGGGTCAAGACCATGCGATAAACAGTTGTTATGCCCTTCTCCAGGAATAGCTGCGTGTCATTTGTAGATGAAATACCCCGAAACATAAAGTCTACACAACATTTAGGATTTCTCAAGAAGTGCTTGCAAGGTATGACTGTTTATGAGCTGGACAAAAGTAAATATTTGGATGGCCTTTAGCACTGGAATAGCAGACCAGATGGATCTATCTGGAGCTAAATCCTCATAAGGGAAAGAACTATGGGAAGAGAATAAATATGAGAAACGCAAAGAGGTGGAAGACTGTACAAAAAAATCTTTTATTCTGCAAAAAGGTTAAGAACAGAAGTTGCAAACACAATTTGGGGGGAGGGCGGTTGTTTAGCTTCTACAATAATACTTAGTTTGGCTTAAGTTTAAAAAGGACAAAATTATCTGCTAATCTTTATTTGGTGGGTGACAAACACTAAAAGAACAAACTTAAAAATTTGTAGGTTAGGTTACACCTCGATTATTATAGGAATTCAGTTAAGTTTCATTTGGAAATGTGTGGGATATAACACTACAAAGTCAGTCAGAGATTAAGAATCCACCAGAAATTGAAGACAGCACTAATACTGCTGTAAGAACACTTGTGGAATGCCTGATAGGAAAAAATAGCAGTATAATGGCAGAACTAAGCTTTAATGAAAGACATCATTAGTCAGCAGTCTAAAAGGCCTTACATTAGGCTCCAGGAAATACAGTAATAGGCGTATCACTGCCCGTGTCTCACAGTTTAGATCCAGATGACACTGTGTGCTACCCATACAGCAGGTAAACCACTGTGCCAGTAATCCTAACAGTGCTAGTCCAGCGAATGATTTGCTGGAAATAAATTTTGAAAGATGAAGAAGAAAATCGCTCATTCGCCCTATCCCCCTTTCTCATATTAGCTAGTTGCAAAGTCTACAGAGCGTCCTTGTGCTATGGAGCGCCTCAGCCCAGTTACAGTAGTAACGTCACTGAAGAAAGTTAGGAAGTAAGTAATGTATAGCGGTGATAATTAATGCAACTACATGCAGTAAGTTACAAATAGCATGGCACAATGAGTGAGTAAAATAATCACCAACACTGAATGGTAATGGGTTTTTGATAACTTTTCTGCAACTTCCTAGACTTGAGAATGACTAATGTGTAACACGATTACTATGTAAATATCATAAACACCCAAGTAAAAGAGGACAAGGTAGCGTACAGCTGTATCTGCTTTATCCTGCACATATCCAGAAGGGAAGAATGGGGAAGAGATGATATTAACTCTCTCTCTGTTGTATATCAAATAAAGTTAACGTAGTTGAAGATGATCATGTACACATGATTATCAGGATGAACTAACAATCGTGCACTTTTCTTCTTGTTCAAGATGCTTTTGACACAAGGCTCTTTAAAGAGCTCTATATTATTAAAAGAAGTCATCTCATTGGCACTGATACAGCAATATCTCTCTGAGAGCCCCTAGTTTATTAGCTGTATATTTTGGTCTGTCTGTTGCATTAACATATAGAAGTTTACTAGCTGTTAAGGCAAGTTTCGTTCAGCTTATCCCTTTGCCAACAGCAGCAAACAGCAGTAAGCTGTCCTTGAGAATGCCACGAACTGGAACTACCCCAAGCATGAAAGACAGCCCCAGTCCAGTGTTTCGATCGAAGTCTGAAGTCTGCGTGGCACAGAGCCACTGAGGAAACGCTCAGAAACTACACGTGCAGTCCTGTTCACTAATTGCCAAAATGAAACGAAATCTGTGCTCATCACATCGAGCTTCCCTTACTTCCCCAAATGAGAGATTCTTAAAAAAGAAAAATTGGGGTCGTCATTTCTTGTTCTGTTTTTTATAATGAACAAGAATGCATTTTCCCGCAATTGAAACATTTTCTATTTGCAGTGCTGTTGAATAGGGGAGGTTCCTACTTGAATTTTTTCCACATAAAAATGTGCTTTTTCTGCAGATTGGCATGACAAAGAAAGAAAAGCTCTGTAAAAGCTCCCTATCCCAACATACAACCTATTATTGTATAGATTTCCTAGTGCCATTGTACATGTGGCATTTAAACTGGCCATGTCCATCATAGACTTGTCAAGCCTGCTGGGTCACCTCACACCTGGGAATGGAAAGGGCTTTAATAGTTGTAGTGTCACTGCTGTTTTATTTTAACTGGACCAGGCTTAAAACAGCTACACTTGGCAGAGCCTGGCACGTGGTACGTGGCTCTTGAAGAGGCTGAAACTGTTAACCTAGTGTGATAAGCAGAAAGCAAATACTAAGAAATAAAATATGCTCAAGAAGCACCTGGTATTTTTTTAAATGAAATTTTTTTTCTGTTGTTTTTTCTTTCCAGTGTATATACTGTGATTACTAATAACCTTTTTTCTTATGCAATGCTGGCATTCATATTTGAATCCCATATAAACCAATTCATGCTAACTTTCTTAGCCAAGAGATTTATTACTATTTTCTAAATATTCTCAAATCATTTTGTGCATCTGAAAGATGCTGGACAAAACCCAATCACTTGGTTAATGTCGCTAGCTGCGCCAGAATGACATCCTGCTGATGATAGAATTAATTCCTGTATGCAGGACCACTCCAAACCGCTCAGTCTGCTGCACTGCTAGCATCCCAAGAAGAGCTTCACATGTCAGTGGTGGGTGTAATTTGTGTGCCAAAAGTGGACTAAGAACAACTTCACGTAGTATGCGGGCTTCTCTGCAAGTTAGATCATAACAAATGGTGCTATAGGGATAAATGTGAAACAAAAAGTTGAAGTCTCTTTTTTATATTACCATCTTCCTGTGGTACATGTTCTGGTTCTCACAAACATTAGAGTGTTCAGTGATATTTTATACAGGGCACTGGAATCTTGAAATAACGCATAGGTGTTGCAGAGAAAACAGTGCAACTGTCTGTTGTTAAAGGAGTGGATTTATGAGCCACTAAGTTTTATTTCCATGCATACTAGTCCTATTCTTTAAGAACCTTATAACTGTGGACTTTGTGACTGCACAGTGACAAATACTGATATTGCTGCTCAGGGTAGCAGCAAAGGTGCAAACTTCACTGTTTGCACTTTCATCAGCTGTTGTGCCATCATCTGCAGCTGAACAAGCATTTCTCCACTGGCCTTACAGTGTCAGACTGCGCGAGCTGCAAGAGGAGCAGCAGAGTGAGGGAGATGATAGTTCAGCTGCAAGCAGCCAACGGAAGAACAGCAGCAGAAGAGGTGGGGAGGTTCTCCCCTGCAGGACAGCAGCGAACCCCGTCGCTCCCTGGGGAGGAAGAGAGCCTCTAACTGCACGTTCACGTCTGTAACCATGAATTCCCCGACATACTACCCTGAGCTTCTTTCCTTTTGGAGTGGCCATAAAGCACAGGGAAAATATAAAAGCAAGTGATTATAGAGGCCTACTGAAAGGGGAGAGATTTTTGAGGATTTGGCCTGAAGAGTTGCTTTTAAGCGCTCTTTGAGATTTTTGCTACTGCCAGGCTTCTTTGTTGGGAGCAACTGTGGGACTCCAAATTTCACAGTGTAATTTTTAAGTGCCTGGGATAGGCATTCATCCTAAGACCAAACGTGCTAGATTTCTGAAGGGCAAAACTCTAATGATAATCAGCTATGTTAAAGCAAACACCTCTCTCTAACTTCTGCAGTCCTTGAGCAGCTGAAAGAAATAGAATTTCACTGAAGATATTAGTCTGTGATATCCTTTCTGTTCTGATTTAGTCCTACATCTGTATGCTTAGCATAAATTAAATCACATCCTACTCATCGCATAAGTGCATATTCTCTTTTCTGTAAATCAACCTTGCTACAAAAACATGAGAACAGCAACATTAACACAATTTCAGGCACACTGGGAAACATAACGGTGCACTTGGAAATTTTCTTGCATAACAAATTCAGTAACTACATTTCATTTATTTATTTCTTAGGGGCTTTTTTCAGTGCATAGCATTGAATGTCACTGGATTTACTGCTTGTCAGGGTAAGGGCTGTCCATTCTGCGAATTACAAAGAATCTTCTCATCTGTGTCACAGATCAAAGACCTCTGATCGAGTGGCAGCAGAAGAGAATTTTAAATAAAAGAAACAGTATTTGTAACCATTATAGCAAATAGTCACAGTCTGTCAGAAGCTAGGTTTTTCTGCTTCTATATCAGAAGTAAGACAGGTATTAAATATTTGCAATCGGTTCCTATTCAAAAGTAGGCAGAAATAGTTGTTTTGAGGCCAAGTTGGAGGACTATAATAATCAGGGTGCAAGAGTCCCGTTCTCTGATCTCCAGACATAACTTAACCGTAAGTACCTTGGCTGCCCTCTATCACCTTCAGTTGCTTGGTATACGAAGGCACACAGTAACGCTCGTGCTGCTACAGAGCCCCATCACCCCACAAAAGCGAGACGAGCGATCGCATCGCAGCGTGAACGTCAGCCACGGCCGGCCACGGGAACGCATTGAAAAGCTCCTGCTTTAACTGCGGCATAAGGCTGGCTTCAACGTTTGCCAACCTCGGGACCAGCAGCCACGGGCAGGGAAAGGTGCTGCTGCACACCGGCGTCGCTCCGGCTAAGGGGGCCGGCGTGCTGAAACCCCTTCTGAGCGACAGGGAGCACGGGGGAGCGCTGGCCCTCCCGGGAAAGCGCCCTGCGGGAGGGAAGCCTTCGCAGGCTGGGTGGAGGAGGAGGAGGAGGGCGGGGATGAGGGTGAGGATGAGGACGGTGCGTTCAGCACCGCCGGTGCGGAGAGCGGTGCGGGGGCGGCCGGGCGGGGGCGGTGCTGGGCGGGGCGGCCCTGGAGGGGACCCCTCACCCCTCTGTGTTACACCAGGGCCGGCTTGCTTCCCGCGGGATTACTCGCCCGGTCTGCAAAAAGTATAATGCTGAGAGAAATTACTTGTTTTGGCGGCTGAAAAAACTGGATCCAGGCTACAAACTTTTGCTGAAATCCACTCGTCTTTCAGCTGTTTCATGTCACAGCTGTTCCGCTGCTTTTCAGTTCCAGATGCTTTACAAGCTGGTATTCAGCAAGGGCTACCTCTGAAGTCCCTGGAGAGGATAGTTGGAAGGAAGTGCTAGCCTGCACAAATATGCCTTCCTGCTCGTTGCTTGAACAACACCCTGATACCACTGAGGAAAAGCTTTTACTGGTATAGATAGCTCTTCTCCTTGTCAAGACAGGTAACTGCAGTAGAGATGAGTGGTGTGTATGGAAAGGGACTGAAAAACAACAGCACAGCCAGTGTGCAAAGGCAGTCTTAACTCATCTGACATATGGCATGTTTGGCTTGCTAACCTTAAGAAAATTTAAGTATAACATCTGCATGTAATTTAATGTAGACTTGGCTAAACAGGGTTACTACCTGCACATAGATCTGGAAAGCTGCCGAGCCTGCCGGTGGCAGGCAATGCGCGCTTGCAAACTAGCAATGGGCCAGGGAAGCTGTGGTGCACGAAACTGTCCTTGTTGCTTCACATGCTCGGAGGACACATTGCTTACCTGTGCCGTCTTCTAGAGACAGAACATGCAGCACATATTTGCTGAGCTATTAACAGCTTGAATGTTTATCGGCTGTAATTTCAATGCTAAAGCTGGTCAGCCGCAGCTGTATGTAGTCACAGCAAAATGCTTTAAATACAACTTATATTGCAGGTGTGGGAATATTAAGACAGGAGGCTCGCACTCACAGGAAAATCTAGGCAGCTCGTAGGGCCAATCCTTAGAAATGCTGAAAGACATTTAGGCCCCACAACTAAGCAAAAACTGCAGACACTGTAAGGGCCAACTATATTAAGGAATCATTGTTCATCTGAAAGGTGAAATCCAAACAGCTACAAAGATATTTTTAGTTATACAGGAGTTTGAACATTGCCAGAACACAGATGCAAAAGTATGCTTAATGTTCTGACATCGTTAAAATGCCATGCAGTGTGTGGAGGGTTACCTCAGCCGTTGCTGTCATCTCAACTTCAATACCCTGTGCACCAAGAATAGCAATGGCGGTCCCAGGGCCAACTGGAATTTTTCCAAATCAAATGCAAGTATTTTTTTCATACCTGTACTTGCCGTTTCCTTTTCATTTCTATTAAGGGAATCAGTATGTTTTCCTCTGTTTTACTGCACATTTCACAGTTAATGATATGACTGTTCTCTGCTTGCTCAGTTGGAAATATTTATGAATTGTATTAACATGCCTGCTTGCAAGATTCCCTCCCTCTCCAGTCCTAACTTCCAGTGAGGATAGCTCTCGTGCGTGCATGGGCAATGAAGTGGTTTGTTTGAGGCATGCACAGCAAGTCTCTGAGGCCAATGGTATCTGTCAGGGCCCCGAGGGCACTGGTCAGCCCAAATGTCTACGACCAGCCCCAGCGCCCCCCCCCCCCCGCCCCCTGTCCATGGCCCAGGACCCCATTTCAGACAGCTCAGGGCAGTAGGTTGCTGGGCTCCAGCCTCGCCACAACTCTGCCATGCCTGGCCGTGGGCCCCTTGAGCTGGGCTGCCCTCGGTGCACCCCCCCACAGCATCCCCCAGCACCCCCCAGCTGCCCTGCTCCCTGCCTGGGATGGTGAGATGGGCCTCAACCACGAGGCTCTGCCCTGCCGTCCCCAGCCCCTTAGGGAGCCCCCAGCCCTTGTAGTGCCCTCCCAGTAGTCTCATATTCACATCTAAATATCCAAGATATGAAAAATTGGTAGGAAAAGATCTTCTTAGATTACTGTACAGTTTTTCCCTGTTGAGCTGTTTGCAGCTCAAAATTGGCTCCCCACAAAACCGACCCAGGTATGCATTTAAAACCACAAATAATTTTAAGGACATTTATGACTGACTTCAGAATTTTGACATTTGGATTTTGAATCTTGGAGGCTTCTTTCCTGAGAGTCCAAGTTTGCGTGGTGTAAAGCAATACAAAATGAAGCAATACAAGTGAAGATAGTGAGAAACTGGCACTCTCAGCTGGAAAGCTCATTATCTGGCCTATAAACGAGGTATAGTGATGACCAGTGCTCACCTGGGCTGATTTCAGACACTTCAGGTCTTACGCTTCTCAGACAGCTGTTCTGGACAGTTATCACAGCAGCTATAGACTATGAATTTTAATTTTTATGCACAAAATATCCCATAATGGACAGCAATAAATTTCTGTTGAGAAATATAGCTGGAGCTGTATCCAGTTCAGACGTAGTTCAGAAGAATTTCAAATGACTTAAAAATAAATAAAGGACATGTACCTAGCACAGTGCTCTGAAATCTATAGGACTCAGTGTGACACACTTTCATTTGACAGTAGCAACGTGTAGTCTGAAGTATGGATTAGATACCCGAGTACCAGATTTGGGGTTTTCCACTTTTGGTTCCTGTGGCTCCAGGAACAAAATAAATTTAGGGAGCAGCCACTTGTGCGACCCTTCCTCACTTCCAAAGTGTGAACTAAAAAAAAGACAGTGAAAACCCTGAGATGGTTTCCTTCAAGCTGTGTTTTGCAGTCTAGAAAGTACAAAAAGGCCCATTTAATCAAATGCTGGGATAGGCTTACAAAGCCCACTAAGATCCATCTCTGAGAAGAACAGAGTCCATCCCTCAGGGTTATAAAAGAGCTTTCAGGCAGCAAAATATTACATTGCATTTAAGGGTTTTAATTTGGCACAGTTTTGGTTTTTTGTTGTTTTTCCTGCCAGTATAGAAAGCTCTTCATAAAGATCTTTCTAATAAAAGCATAAGCCAATTAGTAAAGCCCTAAAGACAGTGATAAAGTAAGTCAAATATGATTATAGAGGAATTGGATAACCAGTGTATGACTGCTTCCTCCATTATCCCTTTGCAATGGACAGGGAGCCCTTTTCACTTGGATGGGAGCACTGGCCCCTGCACTGCTGCACCGCAACGAAACTTTGGTAGCCACAGCTCTGCATGTTCCTGAGGAAATGTGCCCGGAACATGTCCCACCTTACAGAGACAGTGGACCAGTGACATAGTACCAATAACTAGGAACACCTGCTTTAAAAAAACAAATTCTCTGCGCCACTTACCGTGCATTGTTTTGTTCAGGACAGCGATACATCATTTAGCAGATTTTTTAACCACAGTCTTCTCTTTTCCAAGCACGGTGCAATTAATATCTTACATATACTTTCAAAAGGTGAACTCCTCAAAGTCTAAGGAAATTGTAATTATGAACCAAATTAGGTAAGCATTGCATTATTGTTAAGGTTGAATCTGCCCAATATCCTGCCTCCAGCCCTATAAGCCTAGCACCCAGCCAAAACTGAACCTAACCCAAACTGATGAGCACTTCCCAGGTGCAGGTTCACCTCAGCCCACTGGTCAGCACGAGCCCCAGCTCAGGGGAGTCCCTGCGTGGTAAATGAGCTGGTGCAGGTCAGAGCCAGGCTGCAGCAGCACTGAGCACAGCACGGGCTGTCCCACACTGCCAGGAGCCACGGCTGTGGGTGCCCGAGCTGCTTCTATTGCTAAGAAGCCATAAAATAGGTATCTCTGTGCCACACAGCAGCACAGTGCTGTGCGTGACAAGCTCATTTAAACCTGCCACATGTCCTGAACCTACCTTGTGCCCACTTCACAGCTCCAACCTCACCCTGAGCACATGGTATTACCTCTGCCTAAAACAAGGTGTGGACGATGACCTGATCTGACGGAGGGTGAGCTTTCAGAAGCGCCGAGAGGGCCACGGGAGTGTTTATGGCTAGCAACAGGCACGGTGGTTTCATGCACCCACGCTGAGGGCAGCAGGACAACAGCGCAAAAATAACCAAATGCAGTGTTTGTTTGTTTGTTTTCTAAAAAATGAATGGCAATCTGTTTTCTGTTAATATTCTCAGGTCTGTCGTCCAGGGAGCTGGCCTGACCAAGCTTTTGGGGGAGGTTGCAGTACTTTTTTCAGCTGAAAAACTGAATTTGCTTCCAGCCAAATTTTCACCAGTAGCAACTTTCACAACAGGCAACATCCATCTTCCCCCACACACTGAAACCTGTTATCCTAAAATCTTCAACCCCACCCAGTCTGTAGGTTTGCCGGCTGCAGCCCAGGGCCCAGCCATCCACACCGGGAAAGTATGAGGCCGGATGATTTGGACTCTCAGCATGTGCCCAGTCCTGCCTCTCGCCGCTGCCTGCCTGCCTTCACACTCGTGGCCTTGCCTTCAGCCTGCATGGGCTCCACCGTTCCCGTCTGACAGCAAATGATGCTGCTCTTTGCTTGCCTGTGTTTGTCTGCGCTCTTCAGAAGGCGCATCGGTGGGTTTGGGATATCACACATCCCTTCTTTGTGCCAATTTCAATCACATTTTCTATGAACCTGCCAATGAATAATGTCAAGTAACTCTTTTGTTATCTTACTTGTGCTTCATTTCAGTAGGAAAAGCTGTGAAAATATTGGAATGTGGGTCAAAAATACAATAGTCCAAACCTACAACACAACTTTTCCGTGGCATCTATGCAAGTAGTGACATTGTTTTCCAAGCTGTGTAATGAAAATTCATGGGGACAGTGATGTTATGCACTTATCTGACCCTCCAGCTTATTTGAAAAATTCAGCCTCAAGACCATGTTTTCCCTCGTAGTGGCAAAGCTACTTAGTAAAAATGAACCTGATTCCTGAGCCCTCTTGCTCAAACTTAATATTCAAGGCAGGCACCAAGACTGAAAATATTCCGACTATACTGTCTGGATTATAAGTACTGGAAAACCAGGAGCTGTAACAGAAAATGTTAGGCAACCTTAGCTAGTAGTGGTGCTTTCCCTACAATAACAACACCGATCAACACCCATCAGTCTTCCATATCTGTGTGGGGGAGGAAGAGAAATGATCTGATCTGTATTTGCACCTTCATCCAACTGGACTTGGCCCAGGGGTCAGAGCTGTGAACCTCTGGAGCCAGAGGCGGCGCTGGTGTGGATACAGCTGGAGGCAGTTACAACTCCTACTCGCTGAATGGGATGCAAAGCGGCACTTTCATACTTACTCCTATTTCCAGCAAAAAACTGGCTGCAGTTAGGATCTGTTGCCTGAAACAGTATAGTCTGAGTTCTGCATCTGCTGAGGCACTGCCCTGAATCGCTAATGCGAGCTGCTGCAGCCATCGCTGAATAACGGTCCACGGCAAGAAGGCAGGCTGTATGCTTGGCATTGGGCTCATTCACATTTCCTTTGCTTTCCTCTGGGGACACTGGGCGTTCTGCTTGGCCTGCACTTCCCATCACGCATCCACAGGTCTAAGATATCATTACGCTTTGCTTAATGTTCAGCATTTCTTGCTTTTGGAAATGGCTTCTATTATAATCTGTTATTGGGCGAGTCAGCTCTCAGGAATTCTTTTGAAAACGCTTTATATATGATGCTATATTTTATGTTTCTGTTTTCTCAGGTTCTATCCGCTCCTTTCCTTGAAAAAGGCATGGGATTCACAGACATCAGCTCAGTCATCGGTTGGTCGTCATTTTACTTTTATGCGGTTGTGACATTTTCACGCTGTAGTACTTCCTCTACCAAAGAAATTGGTAAAGTACATCTACGTTGTAGCCCAGTGATTGCTGCCTGGGTTCTTTACAAGTAACTACTTGTGGTCTGCAGCCACTTCCCATTCTCGTTTCCTGTTCTTGAGGACTGCCAAACTTTTCACCTGGATGCCATATGGCTCCGGATCCCTTTCCAGCTGGGTGTAATTTGACACAGCTTCCTCCAGCATACCCTGACTTTGATGTAATCGCTATGGGCTGAAATTTGTAAGACTTGTGTGCCAAAAAAACAGCAGCGAATGCCTTCCTCCCCCTACCCCCCCCATTTTCTTTTTTCTTGTGTGTGAACATGTCAAGATATATCAAGATGGTATGTTTGATCACGTCATCTTTGATACCTCTGATGGCTGCATCCAGGAAAGATCACGGTGTGTACAGTGCAACTTTATGCAATAGTTGTCTCGGGAGTTGCACAAAACCTTAGAAGAAATTGTCCAGAATAGCATTGAGTATCTCTGGGCATGAGCATATTCTGCACTGCATTAATCTGTACGTCACAGCTCACTGGAGGTCAGCAAGTATCCCATGTATGAGGCAGACTTCCACAATTTCAACTCATTTTTTATTTAATTGTATATTTAATTTGTACCGTCTAACAAAGAAGGCCAGCAGTGATGATCTAGCAGAGCTTTTGCCATTCCACTTGCATCCCTACCTGAGAAAATTTGCCACAAAGAAGAGACTTTACAGGACTCATCAAGTTCAGCGTCACTGGAAACGGCCACCTCCTCTTGCAGGCTGGTTGACACGCTCATTCACCTGTGTCTATCTTTAGATGTAATACACTACTACAGTGTGGTGAATAGCACCATATGACAGTGAAGTCAATGCTTCCCCGGGTCAGTAGTACTTGACACTATTTATTTTTGCTACTGAATACTGAGAATAATTTCACGTTTCCTTTATCAAGTAGTGGCTTTTCAGACATGGGCATCTGCTGCAGTCACTCACTCTTTTCATAGCTTCAAGCTGTATGATCCTGTGCATATTTCTGGTTGCCCTGGCTTGCCAGTGGGTATCAGCCCCCTTGGGATCCGTGACTTCAGTGATTCTGCTCCCTCCCCTCGCCCCCATTTCTGAAACACCTTCTTGTAATAAACTGGACACTCTGCGAGGTGGGGTCTGCCCCGGCCCAAGCACTGTTCCCGGTTTCTGAGACTCTCCGTACTGCAGGCGTGTGATGGCAGCTCCTGGAGGCACCACTCCGGTCGCGCTGCATTGCGGTGACTGTGCAGTGAGCATGCCGCGGTGTTGGGTGGAACCTGCACGGCTGCAGTGTGTGTGGGAGGAACCGACTTGAACCAAAGGTCTGGCTGCTGGTCTCTGCGTTTTGCTACCCACAGCAATTATACGGGAACGGAAGTGAGCTCAGTCTCCTTTCCTGACTGCAGGTGGAGGGAGCGTAACCGTAAGGTACCAGGAAGACATCCCTTAAATATTTCTAGGTAACTGAAGCTTGACAAAGAGGTGCGATTAAGTGCTGTCTGCTTGTTTTACACTAGATTTATTATTTGAATCTCTTCTTCTAGTGCCTTACTTCATGAATTACTTTTTCTAGGGGACAGTAGTTGCTCTCATGTAGTTAGAAGTTTCAGGTATTTTTCCTTGGCATTCAGCTGATAATTTCTATTATCATAACAGTATGGAGAATCCCATAACTGAAGACCAGCTTTATTTAGCTCTTTTTTTCTTTTTCCTTAATACTGAGAGAATCTTGTAGCCTAGTGTCTTCACTGACGTCAGCTGTATCAGTTGGGTATTAATCCCTTCTTTGCCTGCCACCACCCTGGCTTGGAAACTATTTTTCTGCCGCACATGAAATCTCATTCACTGCAAGCATAAGCAGCTGAGCTTGTTTGCCTGATGTATCTTTAATTTGGGAGAGACTTGTTAACTGACCATAAGCACACTTATGTCGACTACAATGCAAAATATAATAATTTTTGCATAAACCACACCTGAAGGCCCATGTGGGAGATGATAGATACCTTTTCTTTGCCTTGTGTTTGGAGCCGTACGTGATTATTTGCTGCCCGTCAGACACCTCTGGGGAGACACAGCCAAGACCTGAGGAGAAATAACGTTCTGCTGAGGAGCAGTAACAATCTTTTTATTTCTCTGACAGGGGCACGCATGTTTCTCTGGCCGAGCCTTCTTGCTCAGTGCGATGTCTTCCTGCTTAGTGGGATGGATGTTTCAGTCTTTGATGATTTCCCTTGTCACCTCTACTACAGTGTATGTCACCTGTTGGACATTCTTCACCATCACGCTTTCTGCCACAGTACCCCCAGATCTGTCTCTACATTTTGTTTTCCCTTCAGTTTTGTGTATTTGTGCAGTTGCTCTTGAATCTAGTTGGGGTTTGCTATTTTCCCTGCTCTGCTCGGTGACTTTCTGTCGTAGCATTTATGTGCTGTTTGGACAACAGCTTCCCCACTCTGAAACTTAGTAAGACCTCTGCAAGCCTTGTAATATAAGCTTCTGCACATTTTGTTCCTATTACTAATCAGCCATGAAATATAGATAATCTTAGGAGCCAGCTATTTTGCACAGCCTAGCAAAGACTGATTTATCATTTCTCCGGTTTCTTAAGCAAAGTTATTGAAAAGATTCCTTTCACAAAGGGTATTTTTGTAAGCTGAAGATTACTTTGGTGCACACCCAGGCTCTGTATGGACCATTTCAACCTACTCCTCCATAGGTCTAGTTTCTGCTGGGGCAAACAGCAGTTTGTCCAGCACTACTACTAACTCTCTTATCTTCCGTTCTTTATGATAGAGCCTTATTGCAATGCTGTGGGTTTTCCACTCTGGAGGCAGTGATACACGTTTGCCAAAACCATGAGAGTACACATGGCAGAAAGGGCAAATTCGCCGTGATGCACTGGGGTTATTTTTTACGTGTAGGTACCCCCAGTTCCCGATTTGAGGCACTTTCGGGCTGGCTGAGATGCGGCACGACGGTTCGCATCGCTAGGGCCAACAGCCGCGCTCCCCTCCAGGTCCGCCGCCGCCGCCTCCGCCGGGCGCTTCCAGGGGATACCCCCAGGGGAGACTCCCCCGGCGCCCGGGCTGCTCGGAGGGGCCGGCAGACCCGCTCCGCGGCGGCCACCACCCCAGGAGCCGCTCCTGCCAGGCGGCCACAGCCGCCGCCGCTCCGGGTCGCCCCGGGCAGGGCCTCCGGCAGCCGCCGCGCCCCGGGGCAGCGGGGCGAAGTGCAGCGGGGCCGGTTCCCCCACAGGACGCGGCGCCCGGGCAGAGACGAGCTCCCGCCCCGCCGGGGCGCTCCCCGACCCGCACGGGCCGGCAGCCCCGCGCGATGCTCCGCCGGGCCTCGTCCCCCGGACACCGCCTGCCAGCCCCGCCGCCCCGGCCCCGGCCGCGCCAGGCCGCGCTCCCGCACAGGTGAGCGCCGCCGCCGGCCCCGCCCAGTCCGGCTCGGCTCGGCTCGGCCCCGCGCGGCGGGCGGCGCTCGGGGAGCGGCGGAGCGGCAGCCCTGCCCTGCCCCACGCTGCCCTGCCCTGCCCTGCCCTGCCCTCTCCGCGGGGACGGGCGGGGACGGGCGGCGGCGAGCGGGGCTCGGCGGCGGCCGGTCCGCGGGACAGCGCCGCCGGCTGCCTCCCGCGGGGTGCTTCCCGAGGGTTGGCGTTGCCCTTTTAAGAGCCGCGCGGGGCCGCTGTGACGTCGCGGGCGCAGAGCCCTAGCCCGGCCCGCCCGCCGCGCCGCCAGAGCCGGGAGCGGCGGCGGCAGCAGCGCGGTGCGGTGCGCGCAGCGCCCGCCCAGCCCAGCCGGGGAGCGCCGAGACCAGCCCCGCCGCGCCGACACCAGCCGCCCCGTCCCGCACCGTCCCGTCCCGCCGACCTGCCATGCGCCGCGGCCCGGCGCCAGCCTCCGCCGGCGGGAGCCGTCCCGGCAGCAGCGAGACGACGACGGCGGCGGCGGGCGAGCGCTGAGCGCCGCGGCCCCGCAGCAGCCGCAGGGCGGCCGGCCCGCCGCGGCGCGGATGTCCGCGGGCTGCCCGCGCCGGGAGGACTCGCCGCCGCCCGCGCCCCCCGCCCGCCCGCCCGCGCTGACGGGGCGGGCCAGGCGCCCCGCTCCCCGCAGCGCCCCGCGCCCGCCCCCGGGCTCCCCGCAGCGCCGCCGCTGCCGGCCGCGCTCCGCGCTTCCGCCCGTCCGCCGCCGGCGCCATGGCGGCGAAGGGGGCCGCGGCCGGCGCCGGGGTGCTCCTGGTGACGGCCAACGTCGGGTCCCTCTTTGACGACGTAAGTACCGCGGCCGCGCGCGCCCCGCTGGGGGGGTACGGGGGGCGCTGGGGTCTCCGCGGGCAGCGCCGCCGCGCCGCCTCCCGGGCCGCCGCCCCGCGCCGGTCCTAGCGCCGCCGCGCCGCCCCCCGCCCGCGGCAGCCGCCCCGTCCCGCCCGCTCCGGTCCCGGCCGGCCTTAGGTGCCGGCGGCGGCGGACACCGCTGCCCGCCGCGGGGCGGGGGGGGGGGGGTGTGTCTCGACAGCCGTCCCGTCCGTCTCCCGCTAGCCGGCCGGTGCGCCCGGCGTTTGCCGGGGGGGTGGGGGGGGCTCTGCTGCCTCTGGAAGCCTGGAGCAAGGCGCAGCGCCCGGGATACGCAGCCGGCAGCGAAACATCCTCTCGGGGAATGCCTTGTGTCGCGAGCGTGGCTTTTCTTTATTATTGTTATTATTTTTGATCGTGCCGTGTGGTGTAACGTCGTCCCAGATGATTCAGGTCCTTTAGCTGTGGTTTCTCCTGAACTGTCAGGAGAATGAGAACTTGGGGTGCCCCCATTCTCGGGGAGGAAAACAGATTCTGCAGTGGAGCGCTCCTTCCCAAGCCTTCCGCAAAGGCTGCGGCTCGGCTGACCCCCAGGCTTTCCTCCTAAGATACTTTGCACGCTGTGACATGAAAATACAATTTAATTTTTGTTTAATGTAGTATATTGGGACAAATGTTTGGAATATTTCTCATCGCTGCAAATGAGTGCAACAGTTGATACGGCTAGCAGTTAAGCAAAGAGAAGAATACTTTCTTGTAAACTTGCGTGAATTAAGATAGATATTTACAAGTATCTGGAATAGCAGCCAGGCTTCTAAACCTCCTAGGCTGTGCCCTGGGTGAAGTCTGGAGCCATTGAAGTCAGCAGCAAAGCACTTCTGGAACTGACTATTACTGGCATGTCACGTGCCGTGAAGGGAGCGTTCATAGGGGTTTGCAGTTTGTAAAGCAGCGTACATCTAGCAGGGAATTGGGTCCAGACTTGTGCTGCGTGTTGCGTTTGCCGTGTGTGTGAAGTCTGGCGTTGCTTCGTGCGCCAGCCCTATGCACAAATCACTAAGTGCGCTACAGTAAGCAACTGCGTGGTTTTTTCGTGCTCCCCCCCAATCTTCAAAGTTTGCTTTGTTTTTCCATCACCTTGAAGGCTGACCTGAAATACACACTTTGACTGATATGTGTGTAGTCGAAGGATGCAATTCATGTTTTCACCAAGGTTAGTAAACTTTGACAAATTATCATTGCAGTTATTTTTACACTTAAATGTGTCCGTTCGTATTAAATGAACACTGTGAAAATACTAATTTCATAATAATTTTCATGATTATGGCCTTAGGCTTGTGCAGTATCTATTTGTGAGTAAAGCCGCGTGGTGTGCAGGACTTCTGCAGATAGTTACTGCTGTGTGTTCCTGTTACCGTTGCTAGAGCCTAAAGATGACACCTCGGTTTGACCTGAGCCTGCTCTCTGACCTGAGCCTGCTATCTCCTGTGGCAAATGCTGTGGTTCAGAGTGCTCTCCTGCCTTCTCTTTTGGCTGAGAGGGATAAAAGCGGCCACTTTGGAGCACTGTCATTGAAGAAATCCTGTGCTGTCAGACTAAATGATTTCCTGGTTGTTCCTAGTTAGTATTTGAGACTCAGTGGCGTTCCTGGAGGAGGTGAAACGTATTTGTTGTTTGTCGTTCGGCATGACCAAAGAGGAGAATGCCTCTGCTCTAGCAAGCGACTCCCTTGAGATGAAAAATTAGTTTTCTACAGCAACAAAACCGGGCTTATTTGGATATGTTCCACTGCAGGGTGGGGAATGGAAAGACTGGTCTGAACTTTTGTGATTACGCTTCTGGTTTGTTGCTGTTGGAGTTGGGACTGGTGACTGCCCAGTCGGGTTTCTGGAGTAATGTTGGTGAAATGCAGGCACAATAAAGATGACATTAGCTTGGTTTGTGGACTTCGCTTTCGAGTTACACGTTGGAGCTGTCACTGGCTGCTTCTGCTTGTTGGGCTCTTCCTGTTGAGTTGAGGAATAAGTTTCTCTGCTTTGACCTGAAGTGATTTCAGTTACAAGCAAGGAGTCCTGCTTTGATAGACTTCACCCATGCTGGGCTGGAAAACCATTTCTGGTTCCTTTAGTCCATTTTTCCATTACCGATTTCAAATTTCAGTTGGTGATACACATTTTAATTAAACACTAGATTTTTAGTCTAATTTTGCTGGACCCCAGCATAGTGTAAAGGTATGCATTTCCACGACACAGCACAGAAACCCCGAGCGGACGGGATGGTCGGTCTGAGTATCCTGCACTAACACAGTCCCGCCTTCTCTTGCTCTGGGGATCTGATTCATCATGGGGCAGAGGTCCTCTGGGAAGTGTTCCTACACCAAGCCTCTGGTGGGGCTTCTCCAGGGCAGGTGCCCCCGCGTAAAGGGCTGCCATCGGCAGGCTGGGTCCGGGGCAGGGGGGGAGGTTCTGGTGACGTGGGTCTCCTGCTGCTGAAGCTGCCTAGCCCCTCCGGGGCTGCGCTCTCGCTCTTACCCGACACGGGTGGGAGTTCTGCTCCCCCTTTCCATGCCAGCAAACCCTCGTGTATTGACTCTGCGATGAACCTTTCTCCAATTTGTTTAAAGTAGCCTGAACATTACTGTGTGGCAACAGCATGATTTGCACTTTAGATGTGTTTTGTATGAGTACTGTTTACTTGGCTGGCACATGCTGTACATGCAAATGCTCTTTAGTTGAGACCAGTATTTTATAGAATAATTTAAAATATCTTTGGTAGACAGGTTTGTCTGGGTGGATAGTCTTTCCTAGATCACTGGTATTGTTGACCTGGCTATATTTTTGCAAAGAGGAAGAAAACTTCTTTTTTTTTGCTCTCCGATTGCCAGAAGCAAGTTATGATAACATACTGGTTTGCTCCTGCCAGCCATCCACATCCACTAATAACCTGTTGCAATGCTGACCTGGGAGCTCATGAATAAACATGTTAACAGTGAAGAGGGACTGTGCTGGGTTTGTTTCATTCCTTGAGTAGTTTTGCTGCTTCATTAAAAATGTTAATGCAGTATTAGATCTACAAATACTCCTCAAAGTTTTGTGAACGCGTGCATCTCATGAATATGAATGCGTATGATTTTTGGTGCATTCATGTTTACTTAAGCATTTAATGTTTGTCTTGCTGTATAAACATTTCCTGTTTTTTTGTCACAGTATACTCTTGCTAACAACAGAAGATGGAGTTTGGGTTACCTGTGGGTCACTCTCTCTTTTTTTCCCTCCTCTGATGCTCCTGTCCGTGGCAGAGGGGTTGGACTAGTTGATCTTTAAAGGTCCCTTCCAAACCAAACCATTCTATGATAGAAGCCTCTCCCTCCCCAGTTTCCTTGCTTCCTCTATCTGCACTGACAAAATTTCACATTTACCCTTCAATGAGCCTACCGCTGTAGTGGCCACAAAATCAATCTGCCTGGCACTTCACTGCTTTTACTGTATAGGATTTTGATTACTTTAATGTGCAGTCTTTTTTTTCCTATCTGCTCTATCCTTTTCATTCTCTTCAGTTACTTTTAAACAGCTTAATGCTGTTTGTTTTTCCTTGGGACAAAAACCTGGGAGTCAGGTGTGAGCAGCTGAGGTTGGGGCCCATGAGAGCTGTCAGACGGCATGAGCTCATCCTTCCGAGGGCTGTGTGTGGGTGACCGGCAGAAAGTTGTACTGACATCTGCAATGAAATGCCTCAAGCCGACGTGTGGAAAACTCCTCTGAGGACACCCTCAGGCTCATGAGCGATCCTGGCAACTTCTGCGGGACTCTGCTCAGGATGGTTTTAGGCAGGGTCGGGAGCGTTTCGTCAAGTGAGAATACATCAGCAGAGGAAATGTTTGGATTTCACTGCAGGATCATTCAGCCCCTGAGTGTAGTGTGTTGCTGGCCAACAAGCGGAGCCGGCTGGGTTGCAGATGCACGGGCACGAGTGGCGGGAGGCATGTCTGTCCTTAATTCAGGCAGGTCCCCAAACCTGTCTGGCATACGTCTTGGGGAGACTGTGGGACTGCATGTAATGGAGAAACTTCCCACACCGCGTGTTTCATTGTCAGCAAAGGAGCTGTGGTTGTTTCTGCTGGATGGAGGCAGGTGGAGATCTTTGCAATTCAATTTTTGTTGTTGTCTCAGAAATTTTGTTACTGTTTGCATATTTAGCTGGGTGCAGTCACAAATATTGAAGAAACACCTTAGTGCTCACACTTGAAAATTGTGTCTTACTCTGTTTCAGTTTTAGGTGACTTGAACAATCCATGTTGTTTAAACCTCTGGGCGTAGATTTTTAGGGTAAAGATTTCCAATATGCCTAGCAGACTTAACCATACAAGTTCTAACATTTCTGCTTGGGTTGAAAAACAGTTCATCTGTTCCAGTTTCCTTTGAAATTGGAATATATGAGCCTAAGTCAGGTAGGTACTTCTGAAAATGTTTCCTTCTGTCTTCATACCACTGAATATATGTAGCTCTTCTCTAATGGGAGGTCGATGCAGTTCTTAAATTCTCAGGACAAACTTAGGCCAGAATAGAAGTGTAATGATGACAAGAAAGGTAAAAGCTAAACAGAACATGTAACTTTATTAGTTTAAAAAAGAAGGAGGGGAGAAAGTAGGTTAGGGAATTGCTGCGTGGTGCTAGGGTACTGATACTCAGGATCTTTAAATGACTAACAGCATTACTGTCCTACCTGTATTTTCTTTGACTATACAGAATACTAGCCTTCCTATGACAGTGCTGAGACAGGGCAGTAAGCTTTCGCATTCCCAAGCAGCCTTAAGCTACTCAACATTTGGGTGGAAGTCTCCCTCTCATACAGTACACAAAGAGGGCAGGGGTGGAATTTCTTGTTCCAAGTCCTTTTTGTAGTAGTATTATTATCATAAGTACGCTTATTGCTTTAATTCTGAGTATGAACTTGGGATATCCTTTACTTCTGTGAAGAGTTGAAGTCTATCAATTGAATTTGAAGTAGAAATACTTCCCATAATAATTTTTTAAAACAGCCTGCTCTTCTAATGGGTGGTGATCACAGTGTAGATGTCTCTTTATCACACCTGATCTTAATTTTCCGATCCTGGAACAGTGGGTGTAGTTTTTATTTTGATATTAGATATCTGTGGATTTAGCTGGTATTAGGTGATAACGATAAGGGGTTTTTTGGCTTTGAGTTTGTTGTTTGGGGTTTTTTTTCTGTTTCTTTTTTTTCCCCCACAAATAATTATTTGAATTTTGTGGAATATTTCAGATGTGGTAGGATGGAAAATGTATTAATTAGGTTTTGATTTCTAAATAAGTATTAAGACTAGCATGTTGCAAGTCAAGGCACCCTCTTCAAATCATAGCTACTAGATGGAGTGAAAGATCATGTTTGATTCATTGTGATTTAAAAAAACCCAAAACATTATTTCACTGCTGAGAAACACTTAGTCCATCCTTACTGTCAGGCTGTGTTGATGTTATCTGGAATGGAACAGAAAACTAAACAAATGTGCCCAGATAAAGGCAATGTTTCTATGAGATATTTAATTGTACGGGGAGTATTTCTGCCAGATTCAGTGGGGCTGACTGTGGCTGCGGGCACCTTGCAGGTAGGGAGGGGTAAGGTAACACTTGTTTTCTGGCCAAGTGGGCGATAAGAAGAACAGAAGTCAGGTAGCTGGAGGAAGAGGGGCAGAGGCAGATGAACGAGGAGGGCCCTGGTCTGGCTTTGCCAGTGGGTTTGTATGCTTTGGAGCAAACTCCTCCTTTCGCTGTGCTTCCCAAAGCTTGCTAGTAGTTGGAGAGGGAGCCCTGGCTGCAGATGGGTCGGCCTGGCAGGCCTGAAAGCCCTCCTGGGTGGCTTCCTGGGGCTGAGCCTGGCGCTCAGCAGCTCTGGCTAGCTCCTGAGGGCGCTGCCCCGAAACCCGGTTTGTTTATTGCCTTACTTTCTGTGATGCTGCAAAATTGTGCGCTCATAACTGAGGACTTCCATTTTAGGAATCTCTTGAGTGATAATGTAGAAGGCCAACAAAAACGTATTTTTCAGTCTTCTCTATTATGGGAACCCTAAAAATAAGTAGTCTCTAATGTCTCTCCATCTATTTCTGCACTCCGTACTTCCTATTTTCTGGTTATTTTGGTGTCTTCTTTCTGATTTTAATTTTTTGTTGTGCGAGTGCCACTGGTAATTTCTTAAACATTGTTGCTGCCTTCTGTTTGTTTGGTTTTCTGTGGCAGAATCTCAAATCAACGTTTTTCTTACAGTTTCTGCTGTACTCATGCTGTTTTTTAGGAGGCTCTTTCTTGTTTTACTCAATTCTAAACCCCCTTTGCAGGAGGTGAAATTTTGAGGTAGACCAGAATTTGGTACTACCTAAAACTTCTTGAGCTATATGAAAATGATGATGGGGAGGAGAAGACTGTTTTGTTACCCTTTGCAGTGCTTGTGCATTTGAAAAAAAAAAAAAAAAAATCTTTAATAATTGAGAGATCTCTTGTATCTTGAGAATGAAATTGTTGGTAACACATTACCAGCAGGATACAGCTGTTGGCCCAGATGTGCAACTGAACAAAGCTGAGTGGTGGCCAACGTGATGGTGTCTGGCTGCTGAATAGCCCTCGCTTTGTGTGTGGTTCTTAAATCTGCTGCTGTGAAAAGGTGTTTTGGTTTGAAACTCCTTCACTGCCCCTTGTTTTCCTTTACTTCTGCGATTGGGGATGAGTTCAGGGACATACATGTGGACAGCTGAAGTGGCTTAGGCGGTACGATGGAGCTGCACCAGCAGTGATGCCCATACTGGTCTTTGTTACTAAAGTGCCTTTTCCAGGTATACAGGGATAACTTGCAACTGTTGATACTCGTGCTTTGAAAAAACTGTAGGATAGCTGGGGGGAGGATTGTACCAGTTTGTAACTCTTTCTTCATTTAGTCTTTAGGTAGGTGATAGTGTCAAATATGTACGGCGAGAGTGATGTGCTCGCAAGCATGTGGTTTTGACAACTCTTAAATCCTTCACAGCCTGCTTGAAGATCTAAATACTCGTGCTGATTTATAGCTTCCTAGGTGTCAGCTTCCCAAGTAATTCAGCTCTTAGCATCCCTAGCTTAGGCTAATGACAGCCCACCAGTGTGTGCCAGCGGGGTTATCCATAACCAGTGCACCCACACGGGAGCATCCCTGTGCCTGGCTCTGTGCAGCTCTGTGCTGTGCTCCAGGGGTGCTTCCCTGGGGGCTTGTGCGGCGACCGTACAGGTCCTGCTCACAACCTGAGTGAAGTGGCCCTTCGCTTTCACCCCATAAGGTATATAATAAGCAGTGATAGCTGAGAGTGAGTTGCAGAGCAAATTCCCCTTTGAAGTATAAATGAGGATCAAGACCCGAAGCAGTCGTGCAGTAAAGCAGTGACGCATTATTGTGCATCCACATACATGATCTTAGAGGTCTTTTCCAACCTCAATGATTCTATGATTCTATGTAAAATTTAAAGGCTCTTTCCTAATTTGCTGAAGATGATTGGAACAGTAATAGTACAGGCAACACAGAGGGTGGGGTTTTTCCTCCAAGATGGAGTTGTATGCTTAAAAAAATAACTTTTTTCTGTAACAAAAAAATCAAATTTTCTTTTTAGCAGATACATTTACAATTCTCTGAGAAAAAGAGTTTTAATTAGGAACTTGTACAGTGTTTAGCCTCCCTTAAGCAGGAAACTCAGAAGACTATCTTGTAGACCATCTTTCCTCTCCTTTTGATTAAGTGTTATCGTTAACAGCAAGAGCACATGTTTACATGAGGAAGTAATAGTGGCAAAGTGCATTATATAATTATAGTTTTCTGTTAATGTGGTTTTATAGCAGGTGGAGTAGAGTTAGCCCACAAATTGCCAGTGTATCAGTGTGATGGTTTAAGAGGATTTAATTCCCAAAATATTTGAATATGAAATTATGCAATGGGAGTAGGATACTATAGGAAGAATGCTCTACATGTGAATCTATTAGTTTATTAGCTTGTATGAGCATTCTCACAAGGGTCAAATTTTAAAGGTTTTGTTGCTGTTTCAAAGTTCTCATCATAAATTTTCTTACCACAGAATTTGACTTCAAAGGGAGTTGCGCATAGAATATCAGTCAAGCCGTCAGATTTCATCATTTTTCTAAAAGGCTGATCTGTGGTTTACTTACTCTTTCTCTTTTTCCCTTTTCTGTTATTTATTTCATCATACTGTTTATCTCTTCCACCCCCTGCAAAGGTATTTCTTCTTTTTATCTCAAACGCTTTCTTTCCCTTTCTTGTACTGTGTGTACTTACCTCCTCCTGAAAGCTCTCCTCTTATTCCTCATTTGTTATTTAAAGTGAGGATGTCGCTGAGAAAAGTAGCCTTTTCATTTGCAGTTTGTGTGTGCCTCAAAAGCCATCAAGGAGGCGAGTTTGGTTACCCTGAACACATTGTTCACTGCCCCTTGGAGCAGGAGCTGTTCAGCTGTGGCAGGGATTGAATGCGTATGAGAGGGATCTGATTTATTAATGCACATCTTAGAGGCCCTGGGGGTGCACCAGGTAACGAGCCTGTTAAAGACAGAGCCAGGACAATGTACTTCTAGTGAAGTAACTCCCTTGGTGTTACAAAACTGTTCCACGTGGAGCTTTATTCGAAATGTCGTTGCGCTGCCCTTAATGCAACGAGTGTCTTGCTTTCTGTCAAAGAGGCAATTCGACGAGGTTAAACTCTGTTTCTTCTCCACCAAGGTAGACCAACAGACCATTCCTTGGCATCCAGGTGAAAAGAGGAAATCAAATGACTGAACTACCTTGGAAGACAGACAGGCTTTAAGTACGTGCTCTGGGAGTTGTCAACTCTCCACCCCCACCCAGAAGACCAGGCACTTTGGTCATAGCTTTACCTTGTCCTCTGCCCCTCAACTCTTACCTTCATTTGAAAAAAAGGAAAAAGTCCGACAGGCAGGTCTGACTGCAAGACAGTTGTATGCTTTTAATATGTGGAAGTTCTCAAAATATATCTACATTAGCGTAGCCTGATATTTTTATTCGATATTTTCTAACTATCTTTTTTCACTCTCTTGGTAGAGAATAGGAAGTGGTCACAGAAAAGCAAGACTTTCTGCCTTTGGTGACTGCTTGAATGGCCTGTCAGAGTAATTTAGCATCCTTTTTGTATGTTTATTACTGAAGTGGCCAGGAGTCTTCCCCTGATGAAAGTTCCAGGGAAATACATTATTTCATATTGTGGAAAAGGTCAGATTAAGCACAATAATCATCAGACTGGGAAAGAGTGAGTATTAAAAGTAAAATGTTTCTTTTACTGCATTATTTCCAGTGGTATATAGTAGCTATTCAACACTTTTAGCACTATTTTCATTATTTGTACATCACTTTTTTAGTGTAAATGTACTATTTAATCACTTTCAGTTTTAATATGTTATTGGGAAAGGTATTAAAGTTAAAGCATTTATTGACAGCAAACAAAAGTGATCATTGCTTTTATATGATATTTTGAAGTCAGGTATAATTGATTGTTTTCATTAATGTCTTCAAGTTGTTAAGCAGTTGTCTTCATGAGTCAGCTTTAACAGATAATATCCTTGAAAGCAGAAAATTAAAGCTAAGAAAAGTAATTAAAAAAACCCATGACAACACTGCAAGTTTTCTGTCATGCTATAGGTAGCTTATACGCCGGTTCAAACAGCTTTTAGGTGGTATGACTGTTACTGATACCTAGATACTTACCAAACTTTAGCTCAGCTTAAGACCTGTCTGCTGTAATTTGAGGTGATACTGACAACTGAGGGATGCAATTACAAATGTGAAGTTGCAACGCGAAGAACTTTGCTCTCATGCGGTGGTTTGTGACTGGAAGGATTTTCACTTCGGGTTTTGGTTTGTCCTCAGTAAAACATCTTCTGGTCTTTTCTTGCACCTTTTCCTAGATCAATGAAAAGCTATTCCACCTATATTCCTTGCCAAATAGATGTTTTTAAATGCCCTGCTGTCCCTACCTTTTCTGTCTCCTCGGTTTTCCCTGATTTCATCTCAGTTTCTTTTCTAATACAGTTTGCAGTCAGAAACTGTTGTAAGGAGAGGCTTTAATGTGACATGAAATTGTAGCAGGAATAGAAAAAACCCGTAAGCTGAAAAAAAGTGATTGACAAGGAGCAGCAAGGCGATGATATGGTGAAATGTATGGGTCTGCTTCTGCCTGCAGTCTCTGGTGGGGCTGGGGGTCGTACCGAGGCTGGGCACGAGGGAGAGGTCAGCAGTCTGGCTGAGGTTTCTGGTTAACCCGAGCTTTAGGACTGAGGTGTCGCTCAAGAAAGAAAAGCCCTGATCTCTCTTACACACACGTGCGTTCGTTTCTAAGGCAAACACATGTTTTTATATTTGCCCTCTTCTCATGTCCGTGCTTGAGGCTGCAGCCAGCAGGCTGGTTCTCTGCCATTGGTGGCCTTGCCCCAGCGCGTTTCAGGGAGGCTGCACCCCTATAAAATGAGCTCCCTGCCCGACCTTGGGTGTGCAGGACCCCCTGGCCGGGGCAAGTGCCTGGGCGTGCTGCTTCTGGGCCCAGTCTTGCTCGCCCTCTCCTGCCCCACCCTGTGGGAGCTGGGAGAGACTTCGGCTGTTGTGTCCCCCAGCTGTTCCTGAGGCCTGCGGCTCGGGGCCTCGGCCCCCCTCAGTTGCATGATGGCGGCCTGTGGAGGGGTCCAGCTCCTGGAGTCAGGCTCTGGCCTGCGGGATCCAGAGGGCCCATTCCCTCTGAGGCATCAAGGGGCGAAAGCCCTGGGGCAGGAGGCCAGCCTCGCCCTCCTCTCTCGGGAAGGTGGAGGCAGGCCTGGTGTTGGTCAGGGAGACAGTCGCTGATGGTGGCCGGGGAGTATAGCAGTGAGGTGAACAGAGAAGGAGCATCCATGTGAGTAGGGAGCACTGCACAGCAGCAAAGGGGGTCATCCGGTGTTTTCCTTCCCTGCAGAACCAAAAAAGGTGCTCGGTTGAGGTGCAGAAGACCTCAGTCATCCTGTGGGAGCCTGTTTGTAAAGAGTTTAAAAAAAGAATCTGAAATTGCCTACTGTTTTCAAAACCTGTCTGCCGCTTGCTGTTCATCGACAGCTCCAGAAGTGCTAGCAGCATGGCATTTGGTCACTGGGAGGAACCCACGTTTGTTCTGTCTTCAGAGAGCCAGAATTAAAAAATGTTGATTTGTAATGGTTTGCTGATGCACATACAGAAGCTGTGTACTTGCCTTTCAGGGATGTAGGAGTAAAGTATACTGAAGGGGCACTGAAATGAGATTGTTTGGGTGTTTTTCTTTGCAACACAAAATACGTGGTGTTAAATTAAGCACATTTGGAACCAATAGAGTGTTAGATTGCAGAACTCGTGGCTGGAGATTGCTGTATGGGGACACCAGTAATCGACACAGTTCAAGGAGGGACTGCATGCCTGCATTGTAGAGAAGCAATGCAGCAACTGCCCAGGACTGTCCGTCCCTCAAAACAACCTGGAGAAAGAAATAACTGCTTCAGGGCAAAAAGTGTTTTCCAGTCATTATCAGGAGGAAGGGTGGTTCAATGGTGGGAACGCTGGTCTAGGCTATGGAAATCAGGGTTCAGTTTGTGTTCAGCCACAAGCATCCTGCATGACCCCGGGCAAGTGACACCAGATCCGCTAGATGATTGCACCTCAAACTGCCACCAAAGGCATTCCTGTGCTTGTGACAGGCTGCGGACACGGCATGCCGATTCTCCCTCTGAAAATTGGAGGATTTTAGAAGAATGTTATGAAGGTTATGAAGTTGAAGATGGTAAGGTGGACAGCTGTGATGGTATGCAAGCAGGTGAGAGTAGCTCCTCAGCCAGAGCAGGCTGTGCGATGTTCCCCTCTCAAAAGGCTGCGTGCCCGAGTCAAGCAGTGAGCTCTGTCAGGGGTAACCAGACAGTGCGGGTCATGGGTAAGACCCAGGGTGATGGCTCATTCTTTCCCCTTTAGTTTCAGGAAGACAGAGAAGCACCACGTACTGACTTCAACACAGCTTGTATGGGCATGCACCACGTTTTATTACTGGAGAAGTTCGTGGCTAAACAAAGGCTTAGTTAATACAAGCTATGTGAGCCTCCTGCTTAGTGAGAGGTTCCTTTGGCTTATGCAAGCTCAAATGAATGACAAAACTAGCTCTTTAGGTAGACTTTAAAAGAAAAAGCCTGTCTTTACTTACGGGAGTAAGTAAAAGCAGGGAAAGATGCTCCGTCTCAGTCTGCATTTTGGTAGGGCTTGTGAAGACTGTTTACAGGATGTTACATAACGTCACCTTTCTCTAGAAAGTTCAGATCTCATTAAAAGGCTTCACTAGCACACTGCAGAAGGAGTGGTCGATCACAGGCATTAAGTACCAGTGGAACATGCCGTATCCAAAACTCGTTTGTTGTACTGTGCATGAGATAGAGCTGCCTCTACTTGTTCTCTATTCGTTTTCCAGTTTCCATTGCATTCTTGAAAAGAGATTTATTTTTTCTATTGCCCTTGAATGTATCGGCAAGCCACTGCATATTAATGGATGGGCTCTTCGGAGCAACTACATACTGTGCTGTTAGCACTCCTAGCACTGCATTAGATGAACAGTGAGCGGCAGGCAGGCTTTGTGAGCAGGGCGTAATTCTGAATTCTTTCGTTAAAGCCTTTTAAGTGATCCCGTGGAGCTTGTTTTGAAGTTTTTCTGGTGTGGCAAACTCACTAATTTTAGAGGTTTTACCAATCCCAGTGGGAAGAGCAAAACTAGTTTTCCCATAGGAATGTCTCAGAAATGTATGCTGAACTCTCTTTGGCAGTGTTTATTTTTGTGTCAAACAAACATTAAAAGAAACTGTTCAAAAATCACTTGAGGGAATTCTGTATTCATTAAGTACCATCAGCCAGCATTAGCTATATTTTAATTACTCCAGAATTCTTGTTTATTTAGGGACAGAATTACTGCTTTTCTTGGACTAACTGGGCAGTGAAGACCTTTATGTGTAATGTTGGGCAGCAGCTGTCGTTGGATCCATTATTGCAGCGGATTTGCACAAAAAGGTTCCTTTTGACAAAAGCATTGGCTGTTTGTGTCCCTGACCTCACCATTCAAAATGTCTTTTTAAAAACAGCTGTTCAAAGTGAAAGTGTTGGTCTAGTATTCCTATCACACTTTTTATTGGAGGAAGAAATGGAAGAAGTTTTTTATTTATTTATTTTTAACTTCAAATATTGCCAGGCACATGAAGGAGTCAAGAACTGGGTGGAACAGTATGATAGGACCAACCCACTCACTTCAGAGAGCTGGATGTGACCCAAAAATCTTCTGCTAAAGCAAATTTGTTTTCATGAACTGGCAATGTTGTTTTCCTGGGCTGGAAGGGCAGACCTTATCCAGGCTTGGCTGCTCGCAAGACCGTGAAGCCAAGTCTCATTTGTCTTGTAGGATAGCAAATTTTAGCGAAAAGGAAGCAAAGCCTTTTCCCTTCAGCTATCCTTAACAAATATTAAAGTATTTTGTGACTTATGACCACTGTATACCTTTTACTTATCTCAACAAAGATCTTTAATATAATTTAGGAAAAAGTGGGAAAGGCACTGATGCCATGTGGACCTACTTGTTCTTATAGGCTATCAATGCCATTATACTCTTACTGAAGTGAGTGTGTGGAAGATACATTGTATGTCAGGATCAGTGAAGACAGAGCTGTGTAAGCCAGGTGAAGGGATATAGCCTCGACAAAGTACGTGGAATTTTGCTGCAAGGCTTGCTTGCTTGTGTTGCTTAAAATAATGAACTTTTGCCAAACTAATTGGTTTTTCATTTGTATGTGAATATTCAGTGTTGTATAATGAAAATCCATATTAAACAGATAAAAGGTTTGATTTATGTTACGTTCAGAGCAATGCAAGCAAGGTACATAAGGAAACACCTTTCTACTGCAAGGGTGGCCGAGCACTGGCACAGGTTGCTCAGAGAGGGTGTGGAGTCTTCATCCTTAGAGGTATTCAAAAGCTGTCTGGACACCGTCCTGGGCAACTGACTCTGGGTGACCTTGCTCAAGCAGGGGGTTGGACCAGGTGACCTCCAGAGGTCCCTTCCAACCTCAACCAGCCTGTGACTCTATGCAGACAGACATTCTACTTTTTTTTTCTCTTGTTTTTTTTGTTGCTGATGCCATTGCCTGTTGCTTTCCAGCACTAGCAGAAGACGACTGCCTATTTCTCAGTTAATCTCTTTGTGGCAAATCCTCATTCCCTTTTTATCTGCTTTTCTGTTACGGATGTAGACCACTTCCAAATGCTTTGCAGAGTGGCTTTGGTCCAGGAGCTGGAACGTGTGCATTTGAAAACAAAGGCTGTCCTGCTTTCCTGAAAACTGGAGGAAAAACATACACGTTGTCTGTCAGCTTATAAAGTTTCTCTAAATCTTCTCAAAGCTTCCTCAAGTCTTTAAGTCAGGCTTTCAGCTCTGATTGGTTTTTGTTTGTTTGCTTTTCTGTTGACATTTCAGTAGTGAATAAATATGCTGTTCCTGATTACTTCAGAACTGGAAAGGTGGTAGAAGCACAGGAGCCAGAAGACAGTTACAAATAACTGAGACAGTAAGAGCAGTGGATCTGCAGGGTTCACTGGCAGCTGATGAATATGATATTTACCCCAAACAAAGTAACAGCAAAGGTGCATGATGGGAAGTGATTACATAGCAGAATGGCTGCTTCACTTGCGTGTTTCTATTTTATCTACTACTGTGTCTGCAATATTACTGTTTGTTACTTGAAGCATGATTGGTCCAAAGAACTGAGTTGAGAGCTGGGAAGAGATGTTGTCATAGTACAAAAAGAAAAAAAAGAGTATTCCTCTTCTATTCTACATTTTTGTTCAATCACCTGGCAATGTAAGGCAAGATGACCTGCCATTCATATTTGCTGTAATTCGTCTGGCATAGTCGGAGCGTAGAGAGTGAAGCTTCTGCCAGTATTTGAAAAATCTCTGTATTACTTCTGAGAAACAGCGTGTCCGCTCTGTCCGACGGGCCGTACAGAGGTGTTAATCCTGAGCTGCAGAGGCGCGTTACGGAGGTTAGCTCAGTTTGCTTGCTACGCTCAGCAGGACTGGGCTCGCCCGGCACGGTGAGGCTGCCCGGCATCGCCTCCAGCAGCAGGGCAGGTTCAGACCCTTCCCTCTGCTGAGAAGAATTCCACACCTGATCTCAAATTTGACTGCTGTGTGGCTTAACGATGTCACCTAATTCTCAGCTGTGTCCCAGTGCTGGCTGTCTCCTTTTATTTTCCCTGATGCGGAGAGCTGCTGTGTGCTGGGTGTAGGCACTCCAGGGGGAGCAGGGTGGCCGCAGAAGGTTGGGGAGGGGTGTGCAGCCCTCCAGGGAGGGGGCAGTGGGTATGAGCCGAGGCTGTTGCGGCCGTGTTAGGTCGTAGGCTGTTTCTTGGGGAGCGAGTTGCTCCATGGGAGCTGGGGACAGTGCAGGCAGACGTAGCAGGTTTCGAGAATGCTCTGGGTCACGGAGGAAGGCGAGGCGAGGCCGGTGGAGTCTTCTTGAGGCTGCAGATATTTACAGTGCTGTCTCTCCATCTCCCCGTTCCCTCTCAGAGCTCGATGCTTGAATCTCGGCTGTTCTGCAGATTTTGCAACCTCTGACAGCCCTCCCCCAGCCACCCCTGGCAAGTCTCCTGGCTGCCGCAGAGGGAAGGAGGGAGAGAAGGCAAAATACTTCGGCAGTCCTTGAGAGCGGGGGCTTTCTGCCACTATCACAGGCAACTGCTGCTGTTTGTGTAAGGAGCTTTCCATTGCAGCAGCAGGATGAAGTGGTGCAGAGGAGAGGTGTGAGGGAGGGGCTCATCAGGGTGTGGCGGGGCTGATCCTCCCCTGCTTTGGGGGGTTCATGTAGCACTCCATTGCTCCCAGTCCATCACTCCGTGGGGCTTCTGCTTCATCTCTGCCTTTTCTGTTTTCTCTCTGCTTAACGGGCTGTTCCTGAGCAGGCGCATGAGTCCCACTGTACGGGGTCAGCAGAGGCTGGAGGAGTGAGTGCTTCACTGCACATCTGAACCTGGAGCAATGAAATTCACAGGGTGGGACATGCTGGAGGCAGACAGATAGTCTCAAAAGTTCAGAAGTGATTCTGAAGCTTGTGGGTGTTTCATAGGAGGGGTTGTACCCAAAATCTTCATTAGGAAAACTCATCATGCTTTTCCTTAGTGGTCAACAATCTGCAAACAGTAAGCATTTTTGCAGCTATGTGAATTCTTTGTTGGAGGAGTCTCTGTCTTATCTGCTGCTTGAGGTTGACAGGCATGGTTTTATCCTGAAGGCCTGTGCAGGGCTGTATCTTGAAGGTGGCAGCAATGGGGGGACCCCATTGTGCTACACACCATAAATGCACGGAAGGCTGCTCTATTCTGAATAGTTTGTGATTTTTTTAGGTTCAGCTCCTGCAATGGGATCCAGAAGTGGGGACAAGGACTGGAGTGGAGGGGGATGGATGGTGTTCCTATCTAGAATCACAGCCATTTCACTGGGATGTCACACAAATACAGAAATCTTAACAAATATCCTGGATGAGACACTTAAAAAAAAAAAAACACAAAAAAAACCCCCACAAAAAAACCAAAAAAACCCCCCAAACCAACCAACCAACAAACAAAAAACCCAAAACCCCCAAATCCCCAAACAGTTAAAAGTTAATGTTACGTAGCCTCATACTTGGAAGGAATATTGTTACTGTTTTTTCTTCCAAATATAACAATAAACCTATGGTGAATTTTCTTTATTGTTGGTGAAAAGCTAGCTTTGCTGAAGAGTCTGTAAATACTTGGATCACTTAACTATGTTCCTTAGAGTTTTTGTTGAAAATTGGAAAATATGTTAGATAGCACTTTAACTATGTTTGCTTGAAATATACAGATACTGACATTTCCTTGCATGATATCATCCTAGAGGGAAATTCCTCTAGCCGCTCTGGATTTTCAGAAGGTTCAGTGGTATTCTAATTAGTTGAAAAACGTGAAGACATTATCCGGAGATCTTGGCCGAACTGAAGTTCTTACTTTGTCTTCACAGCACTTCTTCCAAGACCTCTTAATTAAATCCATGAACTTAAAAGCTTTAAGCAAATGGAAATAGCTGATTGTTCTCATTAAGTAAGTATATAAAGAAGTGGGAAAACTTCTGAAGATTTTTTTTTTAATGTGGGAATTTCCACTAATGTTTCAGAAACGTGACATTCATACAGACAGCTTATTAGACTATTCTGTGTGTTCTGTTTCATTTTTCATGCTTTTCCTTGCTTAAAATGGGTATTTTTCCCTTAGTAGTATATTTTAAGCTGAAGAATGGGAAGTTTATGGTGTCAGTGCTAATAGATTAGAGGTGTTCACGGGCTTCCTGTACTATTTGCCTGATGTTTCAGAACAATGTATTCATTTGTGTGCCCAACCTGATGTATATCACTTTAAGTATAATCTTAAGTTCCGTAAAATAACTGTGGGATTGTGCAAGTATTTTTCTCTAGAGCAATAAGCAAATCATAATGTGAAAATACAATAGGTAGATTCATCAAAAACAAAGTTGAAATTGGGGGGATTTACTTCAGTTGACTTTTCCATATCTCTCTAAACACTAGCTGTGACTTACCATGGGAGCCAAATGTGTGCTTTTTCCAAATAATTTAAGTAACCATGAATTCAAATGGCATTCCTTAATTCATTTTGGAAATAGACATTATTTGGTCTCTGAGAAGAGATGGTAGAAACTGCATTCCTCCTAAAGTGCTTGGTTCTGTATCTGAGGGAAAATACTGTTTTGAGTACTGTATTTGCAGTGCTGAGACCTTTGAATAAAAGGTCTCCTCACAGGTCAATGTATTCTGGAGTGATTTGCCTTTTTAGAGAACTGTGGCCCTTGCCTGTTCCTGGAAAGTTTATACACTGCTTCACTTCCTTCAAAGGTGGAGGGCAAGCTGAATGAATACCGGGGGGGAAAGTATGTCTACTTTTTTATTGTGGTGTTGTCTTTGGCCGAGTCTTGTGAGTTTGTAACATCTTCCCTCTGATCACTGAACCAAGTGATCTAGAGGCAAATTTGCCTTTAAAAAAGTAATAAATGAAGTAGGCTATGGGAAGTCATAAAAAAAAAATAGCTAGGAAGGCTACTCGGCTTATATCTTAAGGTGATTGGTAGAGCTATTGAAACACTGCTTGAATTAAATATCACAGACCTTTCTTTCAGTTTGGAAAACTCTGAGTTGCAGCTTTTTTTGGTTACCATTCCTGTCAGTGTGAGTGGCGTTGGGACTAATGGTGGACATGCGCTGCAGTGGTCTGAAAGAGATCTGCAGAAATTGTCCTAAAACCAGTGCTGCTCCCTTAATTTACACTCAATTTTTGTCCTTCATTGCCTTTTGCTAAGGCATTGCATTGACAGCTTTGCATACGTGCTCTGGCTACACCGAAGGACCAGGTACCAGAAGTTCATGTTTCCTGTGATGTCTTGACCACGTACATCAATGAACAGGGTGGTGGGGATTTATCTCCAGAGTTTAGAAATGTGGCTTCGTTGTTTGTGTGAGGTTTCTTTGTTTGTTTTTTTTTGTGGTGGTGATGATTGGGGTGGGGAGGGGTTTTGCTGTTTTTGTTGATTTGTTGTTTTGTTTTTTTTTTTTTTTTTAAATATTTTGAAAGGGACTGACTCCTGACAATGAACTTCAAGAAAATGTGATGTGAGCAGGTGGTGATAAATACTGCCATGGTGAACTGTATTTGGTATGTGTTACTAGAGAGATGGTAAAGCTCTTCAGTCCTTTTTATCCTCAGCTGGGTTTGAAATGCTAACCTGGACTTCATAGCAGTGTGTTTTCTTGGAGCAGCGCTCTCCCTTCTGTCTGTCTGTTTTGCCCCTTTTCTCCTCTTTTATTATTGCCTATGCTTCAAAGATGGAGAAAATTGAAATTCTCTTGTCTGAAGTTGTGTTGCATAAATATTTCTGAAGTATATTGTAAGATCTACTAGCTATTTAGAAATCTAAAATGGGAGTAGGAATGGAACTGAGTGAAGTATAGTATTTGTGATTATTTAAGCTCATGGCACCTGGAGAGCCCAGTGACAAATACAATTTGCAGTACAAATGCATTGTAAATGATAGTCTCTTCTGAGAAGACAAGGTCTCAGTATGGGAAAACAGAGTGTTTGTAAAACCTTCCTAAAATTCAGTGCCTGATACAGAACCTGGAGTACAGCAAGCATTTCACCTTGTGGAAAAATGCAAAGCAAATGCCAACAGATGTGGCATTAACAAAGCTCATTTAAATTTCCTGTGCACCTGACGTGAATAATTGCTGTGTGCTCGGTTAGCAGAGCTGTAGGTATCTAGTGCTTGGAATATATGTTTTGTATTTATAGAGCCTGTTCTACAGTTTTGCTCTTTTTTCTAATAAAATGCTGTGTTTTGCTTAAATAATGTAACTAGGAATATTAAGTGAGATTACTTCAGTGAATAGCTGCACCATCAGTGAAGTGTCCACAATCCACACTAGTGCCAAAAACCACCCAGTTAGTTCCCATGCTGTTTGGTACACTCTTCCAACACAACACCTCCCGTCTTCTACCATAATTCCAATACCATAGCGGCACTGTTTAGTGATGAGCATGGTCTGAAGAGGAAATCCAGCACACAGTTGGTTTTGGGTGTGAAAGTTAAGGATGGCAAGAACGAGTTCTTAAAAAGCCTGTATTTCTTGCAGGTCTCTGAAAATGGCCATTGTGGGTGTTTCTGGTCAGTGGCACCAACCATTGTGTACTACTCGTAAACTAGTTCAACAGCTCAGTAGGCATACTGATAAAAATTGAAATGCACAGTTGTCTGAAATGGCCTCTATCTAGACTGCGTTATTTCGGGGAGATTTACTCGTCTCTGTCTAATAAATTGCATAGGTGGGGGCAAAAAATTGCCTGCTTTCATTTAATAGTGCTTCAGATTTTTGCTGGAATTTATTGCTGCATCTTCTTTGCAAACATTGGCAGCATCAGACTTAACCTTAAAAAAAGAGGAAATGTGCTATTTCTGTTCTGCCTTGTTTTGTTTAATTGAATATTTTTTGAAATATGTCTGCCATCTTCATTTGGCAAGGCCTCCTTAAATCTCTAGCCATGAGAAGCACTGCTTGCCATGTGAACTGTTTTTTCTGTCTGTCTGTCTCTCTGTCTGTCTGTCTCCCCCCCCCCCCCCCCCCCCCAAAGTTGCTGTTCTTTTTTTAAACTCAGCATAGATATTCCCAGGAATTATGGAAAAGTGACTTCATTTCTGACAGCAGCCATATGATAAACTTGCTGAAAACTTCTGCGAGCAGCTCATTTCCCATGAGCTGGAGCGTGCTGTGTGGAGCCCTGTTTCTGCAAAAGTGGTTGTTTCTGTTAAAGTTAGTTGTGCTCCATGATGGAGCACTGGAGATAATATGGCAATGAAAACATGCGAGTTTCTGGATTTGTACCAAGTAACTGCTAATTTTGGTAGTTCAACAACATTTAGGACTAGCATATCTGGAAATAGACCTTTCCTTAATTCATAAAACAGAATGGGTTGTCTCATTTATACTGACATCAGTCCTTCCTACCAGTGAGAAAGGTGAACTCTGTCACATCCTTTTATTTAGTAAGAAAAAAGCTTAAAGTGTACTTAGCTTCTCAATTTGTGTATTTTCATCATGTTTTGAACCTGGTCTTCGATGTTTGAAAACTACTGAAACTCATAATTTTATACATGGTTTTATCCAAAGGTTGGGAGAGAGGCAAGAGAGATACATTTTCCTCTGTTTCTAGTTGGTTTCCTAACTGTGGATGGAAGGAGCATTGGACTGAACCATTGGGGCAAACCTGCGTACATCTGTGTAACGCCGGGCACCATGACTTTTGTAGCAGGGGTTGTTTTCAGAGTGGGTCTAGGTTTAGGTTAGGTGGTCTCCAAATGTGGTTCCAGGTGCTTACTTGACTGATTCCTGATAGCACTATGGCTTGGTGGTATTTTAAACGTTAGACATGAACTTGTAATGATCATCTTTCATGAAGATGATTTGAAATCATTAACCTAAGTTTTGGCCTTAACATAGTTGCTTCCTTTTCTTGCATAATTTAGTGGTTTTTCATTAAATGCCACAGAAACTCTGTGACTGTGTACAAAGGAAGACTGGAATAGGAAAATGGTGGGATATTTTTTTTTTGGTAGCTTGACTGATGAACATGAGGCCATTATGTCCAATGCTAGTTTGTCAAATAATTTTAATTTGTTTTGATGAGAGATTTCATAAGCTAAAACCTTCGTCTATGTAAGTAACTTCAGTGAACCCTTGAGCCTTTCAGTGTGAGTAAAACAAACAGGATTTTCCACAAATATAAATAGTGAACCAAAAGTAGCTGTTTTCAAAGAGAAACAGCTCAGAATTGGGTTGGAGAGTAAGAAGGTATGTATTATTCAGGAAGGAAATAGGAAGCATTTGAGTGAAGTTGTGTGTGAGTTTTCTGACCCTTTTGTATAAGGATAACCCACAGAGGTGATGTTTTCCTATATCTGCAAATATTTATTACATTAGATGGATTGATATTTTAAACAAAGTAAAGCTCTTGATGAAATTTAGTGTAAGTTTCCATATGGAAACTATGTCAAACATAATCAAAGCAGACATGCAAAGTATTAACAACTATGTTTAGCAAATCCTTTAAGGTTTTGAGAAGACCTTTATGCATTAGGGATTAAATGCTTTTTTCAGATACTCGCTGAAATAAGACTTTTTCTTCTCAAAGTGTATTAATTACTTGAAAAGTGGCCTGTGAAAATAGTCACAATGCATCACAGGTTGTAAAGGACTTGCCATGTGTTTTTAAAACTCTGCCATTCCTTTCCCACACTCCTTGTGAGCCTCTCTCATGATAGCTTGCATTCAGATACACTTTATGGTGTTACTACAAATAATGTGGATTTCCAGTTGATCTTCAAGCGAAGATGTTGTGACTACAGTTAACAGCTACCTGCAAGTGTTATTGAATTTTTTTTTTTATTTATTTATTTCCTGAACCATCTTCTTGGACAACTTTTTAAAAACTGATACACCAAGTTTTACACTGGTAGTGCAATATTTTTTACTGTATTTTGCTTGTCTTCATCAACTATTGTGCATGGATGTATTTAGATTGAATGCAATGTATGTTCAGGTCAAGGTTGTAATAATTAACAAAAATATGGGAGCAAGCTAGTTCTTTTAACAGTCATTACTTCACACATTTTGTATAGGAGGGGAGTGTGTGTGTGTATATATATGCACCTCTTTTAGGTAAAACAGAGATGCAAAGACTAACCAGAAAGTTGGATTTTAAGTGACAGGGTGCAGCGTTTACTAGCACTTACAATGCAACTTTGTTTCCCTGAGCTTGTATAATGCAATTAAAGTGTTTTCAGTGCAGGTGATACCTGGCGTGATAAAACTAGCATACTTGAGGGTGGGCCTTCCTGTCGTGCTGTCTCTTCCCTTGCTGAGGATGGGGGAGTAAAGACCCCCAGGAGAGTGAACTTCAGCTCACAGACATCCCCTCCTGCTGCTCCCCATCACAAAAGCCCCTGTGTTACATTTACTTCTGGGATTTTGCGCCTTTTCTGCTCAAGAAAATATGGGTTACGAGAGGAGATAAATTAACATTATTAACATTATTAAAATACTGTTTTCTTAGAGCTAGCTTTGAAGTCCTGTTGCTGTTAACTCACAGGTGATGGGAAGGGGGAAAAATGAGATTTCTTGGTATTCCCAGGAAATGGGGAGACTCCTGCCAGCTTCAGCTTGCCCTGGCATGGGCAGGCTGCTGGCCGCGGGACCCGCAGTCCTCGGCCACTGCAGCAAGCACCATCTCCTAAGGTATTTTAGTACACAAGTCCTTTTTCACTTGGGCTTAGAGAGTTCATTTTGAGTTAAAACACCAGCCCTAGAAATTAACCTTTCCTTCTAGGAGTACATTATTTTATTTATTTTTGTGAAGTTGGCACATGGGGTAACACTAAAGCAATGTGTTGCTGAGCAACTTCGCTCAGCTCCTGATTTACCTTGAAAGCTGTTTGGGGTTTCTTTGTGGTGTTGTGTTGTGGGTTTTTTTGTTGTTGTTGTTTGGCTGATTTCCCCCCCACACCTTCTGCAAAGGTAGTTTTGTGTCAAAGTGACTGCTGAAATTCTGAGAAATCCTTCCCTTTGGAAAGTGGTTTCAGCAGCAGCTATCTGTGGGACATACTGCATCTTAACAGATGAAATCCGTAGTGAAATTCTGCAAAACAAAGCTCCGTATAAAAACTTTGCGGCTAGGTACAGTGTTGTATGTTTGAGATACACTTGTTGTGATGTAATTTTGTTGGGCAGGAAACAACCTCATTCAGCCAAAGTTTCTTTCTTCGTCCCACCAATTTGGAACTAACTTGATGCCTGCTTTTTTCTCTTCTAGCCTTCCCATTTTTTCCCACTCTGTATATCTTTACAAATACAGATTAAGGCTGTGCTTCGTAAGTTGATTCTTTCCTTTTTTCTTGAAACTACATATTGTCAAAACAGGACAATCAAAGTGGTACAAGCAAAACAAGTCCAGCGGGATATCCAGGGCTCTTCTCCATCTTCATCCTAAGATGCAGATTTCCATTGTAGTAAATACCAGTGATTGCAGAGGAGATAGGATCAGAACCGTCCTGAGACTCTGGAGAGGCAAATGGACAGGTAATTTGATTGCTCTTTACAAACACATAGACATGAAAAAGATACTACTGAGAAGCCTCCCTTCTTCCTGACAAAGGGAAGAGCGGATTCGACTTGTCCTACAAGACATTCCCAGTGCTACTGATATACCTGTTTCTCAGATGCCTAGCCAACGTGTTTTATTCATATGTTTTGGGGTTAAGCTCTCTTTCAGAAGTGCCAACAGATAGGCTTTGCAAAGCTCTTCAGCGTTTTTCCCCTTTATCTGCAGCAAAGCATGTGGATTGCTTTATATGATCATCTTCATTCTTATCTCACCTAATTAATTTCCAGCCATTGCAAGAGCCCTCGGCAGCGATGATACTTCTAGCTCTCCTAGCATCTGTTTTCTCTCAACAATCTAATCTGCTGAGAACAGACATATTTAATTTATTAATTCTTCTGCAGCCAATATATGGGAATGTGGGTGAAACTTATCATAGCCTAGCTGTGATCTCGTGGTTCCTTTTGAACTTTTTGAAGGCTATCACGGAAGCTTTGTATGTACTGAGAGGAATGAGAAATGCCTTTTTTTTTTTTTTAAAAAAAAAAAAAAAAAAGAGAAAGACTGCCTGTTTAAATTATTTAAGAATGAAAATCTAACAGAGACAGAGCTGCTGGATTTTTAGAGTCTACAGAAATCCAGAAGCCTGTTAAACTGCACACAGCATCGTATACAAACTTCTCATACGTGATACCAAATAACAGATTAATTTGAAAATTTCCATTAAGTATGGATTTTAATGAATGGTTCTGGATGCTCAGTTTAAGACAACCTTGGCTCCTACCTTTTGAGGTAAGTGACACTGTTGCTGTAGGTAGCATGTGAACCTTTTGGAAACTAAGCAAGGAAATAATACTTCAACATGTGCCTTGTGTAAGCATGTTAACTGTTTGTCCATGCAGAGTGGACATACTTCAATGAACATACAAGCAGGAGTGACCTAGCTTTAAAACGTCAGTCTGATTTCCACCTTTGTGTTCAGTGTTTGCTAACATTGACTTTTTAAATGCAAGGGGAAGACTCCTACTCTTTTGTGCATAGAATATCCAGTCACGTTATCTGTAGACCTATCAGGACTTCATCACATTATCACTGATTGTGTATTTTTTTTTTTCCCCCCCCTTTTTCCTCTGGATGAGGAAAGGTATACTGAGCTTTTCATGCTAGAAGAATTAATTAAAATGATTGCCACTTGTTATTGATTACCTCTTTAAAACTCGACTGATTAAAAGTCTCTTGAAATCAATTAGTCTTTTAAAACCAGGTCCAGTAAATGGAGATAATATTCTTCCTTCTCTAAAATTCAGAGCTCAGATGAAAGATGTCTCTCTGTCACCTGGCCTTGCAAGGAAACGCAGAGGGATTTGACTCGGTGGATCCAGCGCTTAGCTGCTGAGGGTCACGGATTTGAGAAGAGGGGGTTTGACTTTGTATTCATTTTCTTTTTACACTGATGATGTACTTTGGAAATCTGATGGTTTATTATTTCAAAACCATTTTGTTACCTACTTCTGATGCAGTGTTTTGATATCTCTTACTGATAGCTGGAATAGCTATCAGCCTCACAGCTTTCTGTGAGGCTGCCCAGGGAATGTATTAATCTTGTATGATTTTTTTTTTGTAAGTCTTCTATGCAGTGATTTTTTTTTTTTCCTTTTTTCTCTGTTTCTCTAGGGACCCTCTTATTGTAGATGTCCTCGTTTTTACACTATACCATCCTTTCTCTTAGCATTTTTCCTGCTGTTCACATATCAATAGAGCAATAGGACTGTAATTTTCAATCCCTCATACTAAAATAGGACAAATCTTTCAGAAGCATACCAATGACATTTTCTTCTTGAACTTTGAAAAATTCAAAATGGGTCAGCTCTGTATCGTGAGGAACAACACAGCGTGTTACACTTGTTGTGAATCTGTTGGCATTGCCAGGAGGGCTGTGTACCTGCGTATTACTGGCTTTTCAGAATTACTGTGTTTAACAGTAAGATCGGAAATGAAATGGATTCTGAATAGTTGTCTGGTCTATCAGGATTAATTGTTTATAAGCAAGATCATGTATTAATGAATTGGCACTCTAATAACACTTCATGGAATACTTTCTAATATAAAGTAATGGTTTCTGTGGGTGTTTGCTGTAGAAAAAGAGGGAATATTGGTATGTACTGATTTAAAAAAAAATAATTTTCTCATAGTTTGTTAAGGGAATGTGTATATAGTAGCATGTGTGCCAGGTGTGTTCCTCCTGGGCTGGGCAGGTTGGCTGCTCCTGCGAGTGCAGTGCTGCTGGGGCATGGGTGGCCGTAGGGGCTCCTCCCAGCCCTGTGCCCCTGGAGCTGGGCGGCCCTTCCCTCCAGGCTGGGGTTTCGCCTCTGGCTGGTTCTGCTCCGTGAAAGGCTGGTTCTAGCAGCTGTCTTCCTGAGCGGGGTAAGCTGGTGTCGGGCGTTGCTTTCGGTAGAGAAGAGGAAGGACCTGGCTCTGGATGCAGGAACACTGAAGAGTGGACCCACTGGCTGTTAGCGGGGTGTCTTGTCTTTTCTCCCCGTGCCGGCAGGTGTCCGGGCTGATAATCCTGGGTGACAGTCACTGGTCTGGCTTCGAGCGGCTCCGGCAGTGGCATTGGCTGTGGAGGTGAGCCCGGCCACAGCCATGATCTTGTCTTCGTAAGAAGATGATTTCAGGGGCCCCCTCCGTCCAGTCACGGTTATGTAGACCAACTTCCCTCTCTGTGGTGATTGCGTGGTAACATCTCTGTGGTAATGACAGCTCTTCCTTATATGGAAAAGTAATTTTTAGCAAGTAAAGTATTTTTAGCTTTCCTAACTGAGTTGCAGCAGCTGAGAAGGTGGAGGGGCCAAAACAGTGTCACCAGAATCTTTCCAGGAGTTACCTGCCCACAATTCCAGTACACTGGTTTCCAAACTTGCCAGTACCCTCCCATCCTTCCCATGCATCAACAGAAACACTTTCTGTCCATGTTCCTGGGACACTGGGTCTCATGGCCTAGCGGGTCCCAGCAGCACTGCAGTGGCTCTGCCCGTGGCAGCTCATGCTCCTTCTGGCTTTGACGCCATCCCTGCCATGCAGCTGTGTCTCATGGGGATGCCACCGCATGAGCCCAGAGAGGCGAAGGGACCTTCTTGAATTGTTGCTGCTCTTGGCATGGATGGTGCCAGAGACAGATCCGAGCGTGTGGTGCCTGTCTGTGGTGATGGGTATTCTGGAGAGGTGCTGCATGCGGCAGGGCTGCCGAAGCCGGTTCTCCTTCCCAGTCCCTCTCAGAGGTGCTGGGTTTGTGTGTGGCCCCACGGAGACTGGCTGCTGAGCTCCAGGTCTGGGCATCCTCTCCCGTGCTGGGGGCTGCTGCAAGTGCGCAGCATGTTCAGAGAAAATGAGTGCTTTCTGTGGGTTAAAGATACCGTCAGCAGCTTTGCAGAAAGCTGAGTGCCTGGCCTCTGGCCTTGGCAGAGCAGGGTGAAGGGTGAAGGTACCCCAGGGGGTGGGAGCTAGTCTGGGAGCTGTGGGAGGAGTGTGGAAAGGGGTGGGAATAGGGGTGTGTGCATTCCCCAGGTAAAATGGGGTTGTAAACACTGCTGAGGATCTTCATTCTGGTAAATCTTGGGTACTGCCCTTTTTAGTTTTTCTAAGAAGGAGAGTAAGTGCCTACAGGCGCAGGACATGAACAAGAATTATCTAGGCAGCACTCAGACCTCCAGACCTGGGCACCATCGGCTCACCCTCAGTGGGAGGCTGCACCGGTACCTGGGCCTGACAGCACAAGTGAAGAATGGGGTGCTGCTCCTTGTTTAAAGTAATCTCTCAGCTGCATGTGTTCTGGTTGTCTTATTAACACTTAAATATTTATGCTTTGGGATGCTTTCAAGAAGGTGAAAGGTCCTCTGTAACACAAGGGTTATTTTCGTTACTGTGATGGATTGTTTTTAGAATTAATTCTCAATAGCACCTAAAAAGTTTGTGTCCAACACATTAAGAAGCTAAAGCTAGGTACCGGCAAATACATTTAGAAAGGATTCTTCTGATACTCTTCAGGTTTAATTTTATACTGCTGTAATTAAAAATTGTGTTCAAGAGCTAGCCATCTGGATATCAGATAAAAATTTAAATCTGGCACTATGCAAACAAGGGAAATCAAAAGATGGTAACACTGAAACTTCATGTTGGGACTGGAGCAGCTGGAGTTCCTTTGGGTGGTTATCTTCAAGTGCATTTGTGCTCAGTATGTCAGACTTCTTGCTGGTTTTAGCTGTTGTAGAGCTAAGGTTTATGTATAGCAGTATCAGAAACCATTTGGGCATAAACTGCATGCTGGGTGTTGACATCACAGGAATGGGTTTCTGCTGTTAAATACAGCTGATGAAAAGACATTTTGAACCATAAGCTCAGACTCTAAATGTAGTGACAAAACCCAGATCTGTCACCTGTTAAGCTTATGTCTTCCTTTTGCTTTTCTACCAAAGCTGAGTGAGTGAGATACTACTACGCATACCAGAAAGCAAATAAATCATCCCTAACTAGGATGTATGACAGCAGCCCAGCACTGAAAACTGGGACAGAAAGCTGGACTGTGTGCGAGGAAATTGCTTTATCCAGGAGGTGTCCGGGTTCATCCGACGGCAAGTGAGCATTCGGCTGAGGTTGTGCTCACTGTAATGACGGTCACTTCTGCGGGATGTCTTTTACGACAGCTTTTGGTTGTTGCATGGTGTTTGTGGCTGGGGGTGTCTGCCTGGGATGGCTGCACGTTGCAGTGCAGGAAGAGCCAGATCTCCATGGGAATCCCTGTCAGACATGATGTGGTAAATCTGGATGGTTCTCGAGTTTGGGGTGTGTGTGGTAATCTGGCTAGTGCCTAGATAAATTAATTCAAAACATGGAATACTTATTTTGTATTTGGGGTGGTGGTCTTTCTTTTTGTGAACTGTCATGTGAAATACAAAACTATTATTGTAAAGTTTGCATGTTCTAAAGCCAAGGTTGTGTTATTTTCCATATCCATTGTGAGCTGTGTTTGATTATACATTGTGTTTTCTGGGAACCAATGTGATATAAGAATCATTTTATATTACTTATAAAATATTTTATGCAGAACTTGAGTGTTTCCACAGTTTAGAAAGACCAAGCAGTTATTCTCGTTTTCCCTGTAGAATTCTTTCAGATACCTATGTATGTTGATTAATGCACTGTTGAGGACCTCCCTTTTTTTATTTTTCCCCCTAATTTGGTTTTGAGTACCATCACAGAAATAGGACTCGCTCTAGAGGAAGCCCCTGGGCAAACTGGGGGAAATTTCAGGGCAGGTCTCTTCAGCTCATGACCCCCACTCTGTCTCATCCCAACCACCTGGCTGAAAAGCTGTATTGGTGGCATAAGGTGGACCATGAGCCTGGGCCATCTCTGCAAGCAAAGCAGAGCTGAAGCACTGTAGGGGAGGCAAAACAGATGACAACTTGTGAAAATTTCCAGAAATGACTTGGCTGCTCCTCTGCAGTCCTTGTGCTCCACAGCTGCTTGCAAGCCCACCTGTGCAGAGTGGGGCCAGCTGGGAGACTTGATTCCAAATCACACCTGATCTGAATTAAAATATAATGAAGCAGCCATTGCTGACCAGGTTGTAAACCAGTGTGCAGAGCGAGGCTTTACAGGTAAAAAAAGAAATATTCTGGCAATCAAATACAGGGCTTGCTTTTTTTTTTTGGGGGGGGGGGGAAATTCCATTTCTTCTTAGGATCTGAAGTTTGGGTTAGTGTTCAGGTCACCTATTAAAGTTTCTCTTTGTCTCCAGAAGGCTGCACAAGACTCTGCCCCTCTCCACTTCTGTGCGTAAGCAGCCCAGAGGTTTTTAGGAGGACAGAAAGCGTGGCCATGCTCTGCTCTGCCACAGTTGGCTCTGCTAACAGCCCTGTGTTGAGGTTGCCAAGGGTTTATTTTGCTGTGGGTGTGTTTATGAAATGTCAGCTACTGGTCTCTTTCAGAAAGGCTTGAATTGGTGAGAGACCAAGCTTTTAGTGCTGAGCTTGCTCTGAAAACTGAAGTCTGTTTCAAGGATGGAAACAGATTTTAGTCACTATTGTGTAAATGAAATTAATATGATTGTGAATTATTTGCTGTAGGATTTGACATTTACATAACTCCCCCCCCCAGGAATAGATTGTATATTGTATTGGTTCATTGCAAGGCACTATGAGGTGGAGAATTGTCTTTCAATGTAGAAAACTGTTGCATAGTGAAAAATCTCAATATAGAGAGCCTGATATTGCCATTTTTCTCAGTGAGTGAAATCTGATATTGCAAGAAATAGCGTGCATCTTTTAAGTATTATTTAATAAATAATACTTGTAACCTCTTTGGGGGATGCCAGCTTCAAGGGCAGTCAAACAAATGCAGTGGTCTGCTGTGTTTGATGACATTAGGGGCTCTACCTCCATGACCTTGGAAATAGACAGTCAGGCCGTGGCCTTGGAAAGTCTGAAAACTGATATTTTTCTCCTGTGTCCTTTGCTGCAGCAAGCAGACTAGCACCATGCTCACCTCTGGGGAAGCTTTTGAAGGAGGAAAGGCAAGGGAATAGTGTGTTTGCCATGTCTGTCCTGTCTGCTTTGTATGCCTGGAAGTAGGACGTGATGTCTCAGTCCAGTGGTGTGACTGGCTTGTGTCCACGCTCTCTATCACCTGAATCCAACTATTTCTGTCATTCCTGACCTCCTGTCTCATTCCTGACCTCTGCCATGGGTACCATCTGGTTTGTGCCTGATCCGAGTCCAGGTGCATGGGACTAAGGAGCATGGGGACAAGCTGGGGACCGAGGTCCAGCCTGATGGTCTGAGTGTCTGACCTGCATGGCTGCGTTCCTTTCCCCGCTCTGCCACAGGTTCAGCCTACCTTGCACGAGCTGTGCTGGGGAAAGGTACGGTATTGCTTGTGGGTGTAGGAAGATGGTGTATCTGAATGCTCTGTTCTGGTGGGGGTAGTCTCAGGGTTTAATTTTCCCTATGCAGGCTGGTTAGGATTTTTCTTACCTGAAAATGCCATTCTGGCACTCCTCAGGGGTGGTGTGGTGTCTTCCCTTCGCTGGCTTCTGGCTTTTGCTTTTGTCTGTCTCCCGAGGATGGGATCACCCCAAAAGAGGGTGCTGTTTCGGCTGGCTTTTGGGACAAGCAAGGGTGAGTTTTCTTCACAAGGGAAAGGTGTCTCCTCAGAGAACCTCTGTGCTCCTGAGGGGTCCCAGCTGCAGAGCTGTGGGTCTGTGAGGGGAGACCTTCCCGTCAACCCTGGGGGCCTGCCTGAGGGGGGAGGCCTTGGTGGATGCTCTCCTCCAAGATTGCATGGGGTTTCTCTTAGGACATATCCACTGTTTTGATGTCAATGCCACACTGCAGTTGATGTAAATATTCAGTGAAATTAAAAACTGGATTCACAAGCTTTTTGCTGCTACAGCCTGTGGCGTTTTGTGGAGTTGTGTTTTTGTGTGGTTTTTTTGCGGGGCGGAGGGGGGACAGGACGGGACATGGACGGACAAGAGAAAGATTGGTGAATAAAGTCAGTTCAAACCTGCTTTATTCTAGTGGGCTTGCTGTAAAAGTTGTCTCTGAGTCTACAGCAGTTGTGAGAGATTCAGCAGCATAAGTTTAAAATACCTAATGTTATAGCATAATGGTCTTCTTTGTTTTACATGTCTGCCTTCCAACTGTTCTTTCACAATGGCTGTGTAATTTTGAATTGTTCATGCTAATTTGCAGGGATGTTTTCCCTCTAGGAAAAAAAAATTGAGTTGTCCTTAATTATCCAGGAACTGAGTCCCGGGAATGCACTCCCTGCCTCAGCATTGCTGTCCAGCGGCTGTGTTCCTGCACAGTGCAGCTCAAGGATGGTATTTCTTGAGGTGCAGCCTTTGTCTTCCTCCCTCACGCCAGTTGCAGTCCCTCTCCCCAGGCGAGCTGTTGGGAGGCAGCAGCTCGAGCCTGAGGGATGTGGGGCAATTTCCTGGCTTAGCCTGTGCCAGGGGAATGGCGGCTGTGTTGATGGTCTTAATTCTCAATCCCAAACGTAAGGACAATTTTTCTTTCCTTATAGCGGCTCACATATCGCAGCATAAATATATGTTTCCAGAGCTCTCCAAGAGAAGCATTTAAAAAAACATGTACAACTGTCCTTTGAAATGTGTCCTCGTATTTGCAGTGGTCTCTTGAAGTGCATCCTTGAGCCGTGGTACCCGGTGAGTGGATTTCAGTTTAGTCTCACTTGAGTGGTCAGAGAAGGCTCGAGGTGTTTTTTCCCAGTGTGACCTATTACGCATTTGGAATGTTTCAAAACATGAAAGAAATTTCAGGGGGGAAAAGTCAATAAAAGTAATCTTTGCTTTTTGTCAGAGTCTAACTTGAGCCTGAAGCCTATTTTCCTAAACAGGAAAAGAGCCATTCCAGCGCCGTTCAGAAATGTTGATACTAGGTGAAGTGCACTTCCTTGTGACAGAGAAAATAGAGGTGTTACCTCACTGCAAACAGGATATCTCTTAATAGTTAGGTTTAAATATACAAAATTTTCCATAGTGGCTTTGAATTTCTGGAGCCATGAACACAGAACAAATTTTGGCTGCAATAGTATTATTACTGGCTGGCTGTCAGGAGATTTCCACTGATACCTTGTGATATTGCTCATTTGGGTTTTAGTGTTGAATCAAGCCTACTGCTTCATTAAATGTGTCCACAAAATGTTTGTGGAAATTGGCTTTTGTGATTGTTTTTGTTACTTTATTATACATAGGGTAGGGTTGCCTTACACCTTGGCAGTAGCAGTGTGAGCATGCCAGCTTCAGACTCCTCCGTGGGAGTGCGAGAGCTGCTCACTGGTGTGGAGATCCACCTCCCCTCCCAGAGGTCCGTCCCTGCAGCGGATGCACCCTTGCTTGTAATTGTAGGTTTTTTGAGATGGAAAATAAGTTTTTAAACTGAAGATGTCTTCTCCCCTCCCTCTCCCCCCAAGTCTGTATTTTCAGCACCAGAATTCAGTTGATGGTGAATGTTGTGTTACAAAATGGAGTGATTTTCTTTAAAACACGAAGGATAAGCAGGACCCAGAGTACATATTCTTGCAGTACTTGACTTGCGTTTTGTTTAATTGTCAAGCATGTGTTTATTCTAGTCTAGTATGCCAAACTGTATATGTACAGTAGGTCAGGAAAAGTTCAATAATTCTGGGAAAATGTATGTAACGTCAGTTCTCTTGCTGCAGTCTTGTCTCTTATTTGAGTGAGAAATGCGTTACAGTAAGGAAAAACATTCCAGAGATGTAACACCTAAATAGAAAGTCTCTATTCCTGGCTGTGTCTTGTGAATAATTCTTAAGATGAGTGTAGAAAGCAAAGTGCTATTTAATGAGTTGGGGTGGGGGGGGTGGGGGGGAAATCTGACCTCTCTTCCCTCTCTTAAAAAAAAAAAAAAAAAAAAAAAATTCATTTGGCTCAACTTCTTTATTTTATGAATGAAAGTATTTAGGGCGAGGATCAGGAAATTGAGCAAGTAATCACTGCATAGTTTTTGCCTGTGTCTTGGAAGTTTAATGGGGGGCAAGGGGGGAAGGGTATGCAAGAGTTAAGAGTGCAGCCCTCCTATCAGGGCAGGTAAGGTGGTGCAAGGTCAGGAGTTTGCTCTATAAGCGTGCTGAAACTTGCTAGCGCACCGCCGCTTTTTGTGCTGCTTGAGCACAGCCCGGGAGCTGGTTGGTGCCCCTCTTGGCTGTGTAGCCGTGATCCCGGTCGGGAGCGCAGGGCTGCCATGCCTGCTCCCCGTGCCGGGGGAAGCCTGGCACAGCTCTGGTGAGGTGGGTCAGGTTGCCCAGCTTGCCGGCTGCTGTGCATTGGCTCGTGGCTGAGTAGCGGGTGGCTCCTCCATGTCCCAAGAGCGGGCGTCACATCTGCTGTTCTGTGGTGGGGTTTTTAATTCCACACGAGTAGAGGGCATTTTTCTTCTTACGTTGAGGGTTTTTTCCACAGTTGTTGAGTAAACTTCCTGTCATTGCAAAATATCTTGCTGACCTCATAAGCTGACTTCAGTATTAAAGAGTTAATGAAGTCATTGAGAGGCAAAACTGTTTCTTGGCCGTATATTTTTAAAAAAAAAAAAAAGACACAGGAAATACAGTTCTTTGCATTTTCTTTCTGACTCCCAGAAATACTCTTATCCCGGAAACGTGCTCGGATAACTTTCCCCAGTTTCTTATTTCTGTACTATTGAATATTTAAAAAATCGTGAGATCTAACAGTTTTACTTTTTAAGTGGGTTTAAGAGGGATTAAAATATCTCATACTTGTGTCACGTACTTTAAAGACCAACTCTTGCAGTCAGCACATAACCATGTAGCCACCCACCCTGTGTCCCAGTGGTAAAGAGCGCATGGGGTGAATTTGTGGTAAAAAAGCTGCTATATCAATTTGGCAGTGAATTAGTGATCTTTAGTGTGTTTCTGGAGTGGTGCTGAAATTCAAGCAGAGGGTATGGTAGGCCAGAAGACAAGGTACAACTATCTGTAGCACATCCTTTTGAAATTAGCCTACTTCCAAAATCATTATTTTGACACTGATGTTGGGAGGAGCGGCTGGCTGGTGAGTCTCCAGCAGCAAGGGAGTTGCTCTGTTAGTAGCGGTGTGTGTCTCCCTCTGGAGAAATGGCAGTAACAGGGCTGGAAGGAGCTTGGCACAGCCTTAGGAAGGATTAGAGTTCAGCAAGGGGGAAACACAACCCAAACCCTACTGCTTATCGTTCTGTGTGCAATCAACTATCGGTTGGATATGTATGGTTGTTTTGAGGTCCCCGTTGAGTCACTTTAACAACCTGCAGGCCACAATTTTATGGGGAGAAAAGAAAAAAACCTGTAAGAGTATGAACACAGATCACAGAGCCCAGGAGGGCTGGGGCTGGCAGGAGCTTGGGGGTCTCTGCCCGGGGGATTGGGCATCTCCAGGGATGGAGACCCCATGGTCTCCCTGGGCAACCCAGTCCCGTGTTCGATCACGCTGTCAGGCAAGTACGGTGGGGATGTCAGGAGGCGGGTCTGCAAGCATCCCTCCTGCAGAGGCAAGCAGGGCTGGGGCTGGGTGCAGCTCATACAGAAAGCATGGGGGCTTAGACCTTTTATTCTGGTGAGTATTTGGATCTGGCAGGAATGGTCTTAGGGGGCTACAACTCTCTACAAAAACAGGCAAGAAATTGTGGAATTGGGACCAGACTTTCTTACAGCGTTGAATCTTGTAGCTGATGTGCTGTGGACCTGTGCTTGTGCAGGTGGATGTGGCAGTATCTGAAGAGGGGTTCTGCTTTTTGTGACTTGGATAACATTTCTAGTTCTTTTGCATGTATTTTTTTTTATTTGTTCTTATATTTGTGGTTTTATACATTGCTAAGCCTAGCCATTTTTTTTTCTCTTTATATCTGTGAAGCTTTCTACCAATAGCACCTTCGCTGTGAGCTTGTGAATCTCTTCTGGAGTCCCACACGAGTAGTTTTATCCACACTAATGCAGACAGTGTTTTTCTGGCTCCTCAAGTTCAGGCTCAGTCATAATCTTGCTAATACTTTGCATGCAGTCTAGGCTAATGGTCATTCCTGCTGCCTGACTCTTGTCCAGGTGGTTGTTTTGCATTCTGATGACTGTTAAAATGCTTTTCCCTACCTGTGATGAATGCAGTCTTGTCTTGTGTAGCATCTGTTCAGATTGCACTCACACAGATAATTTTCCCAGTCTGTCACAGATAATTTCACCCCTTGTCTTGTCTCTTCATTTATTTCATTTTCTCTTATTTTGAGAATAAGCTGCCTGACAATGTAAAATACCTCCTGGTTGGGTTTTTTTGTTTTTGTTTTTTTTTTTTTGTTTAGGTTTTTTTTGGCCAAAGTTTCCTGTCTTGATTGCTCACTCACTGGATTTGCCAGGAGATATGTTTTTGCTCTATCCCAGGATGCCTCTTACGCTTGGGAAACCTCCTTGTAAAAATCTACAGAACTTTCTTGAAAACTTTCAAGGGGGCACTGTAAAAATTTGACAGGAGTGGAACAGCTTGTACACTGACAACAGCAGCCTTCCATGCTGACTTCTAGCCTGCTGATCTCCCTGTAATCTTATATTTTTAACAGTTAATATATAATTAAACATATATTTGCATATAGATAAAAAATACATATATATATTTATATAAAAAAAATTAATTGGGGCATAGGTTGTCTTTTTTTTTCCTCAGGTGTCCATATAGTGCCCGGCACGCTGGGGTACTGGGCCAGGGCTGGCACTCCTCCTAGCTGTGTAATTCAGGATTTCACATGAAACAGGTGAGCTAAGATGATGTGTTGCTGGGTGAAACCTCTGATGGAAGATGAAACAGGAGGTGAAGCTGCCAAGTGTTTGCCTGGGAAACGTGGTGTGAGAAACTGAGTCAAAATAAAGGTGGATGGAGAAGTGCAATCGGATGGGAAGCAGATCACAGAAACCTTGAAGGAAAGTTGCCCGGGGCAGTAAATTGGGTAGCAAAACTTGCTCACCTTCTGCTTTAGTAGCTAAGTTCTTTGTTGTCCCAACCACAGTGCTTCTTTACATTTCTGCCATTATTTATGTAACTTCTGTAATTTATTCCTCATCCAGCTTACTGTCCTACTTTACCCTTTATGATTTCATTTGCGTGAAATTAGTGCTACTTAATATTAAGCATATGTCAGAAAGATGTTTTTATAAAGTATGGTAAATAAAATGTTTTTCACTTTTACAAAAAAGACACTTTGAAAAGTAATTTTGCAGAAGTAATACCCCTGAGCACCTAAGAGCTCATTACAGCTGTGCAGCCTGTCAAATAGCTGCTCATGCTGTGAAAATAGTTTTCTTTTCACACCTGGCGCTGGAGTTTGAGGTGTTTCTGTCCTTGTTGTGGAGTGGCAAGGGACAGCTTCCTGGGGGCAGTGGGAGGAGTGGTACAGCATCGGGGGGCTGGGGCGGGGTGGGGGTGGGGGGGAGTTGCCAACCCCCAGCCTGCTTGGTTGCAGCTGTTAATGTAACAGCTGCAACATGCTGAAAATCAGGAGATTTGGGGGGCTTATTCATTTGCTTTCTGGTTGTTATACTTCAGAGAGTGCTTGCATCATGTTTTCAAGTTTGTTTCTGTATCCACCAGTGAGAAATTACATTTTTCATAGGAATAATGACTGGGGTACTCACCTGGCCTTTGGAGTTTTCTTTAAAAAAAAAAAGTATAAATCACAGACACAAAGCAAAAACTAGAGTGTTGAGACAATCACTGCGGTTAGAGGAGCTAACAATACAGATTGTACTTGATGCCTAATAGATGCCTGTAAACTGCCAATACCATGTTGTGTGGGTTGAATAGCAGTAACCTTAGTTCCTTGGATAAACTACTGCTTTGAAGGTAGTCAATTAACTTCGGTGGGTATATTGTAAAAATGTCTTTCAATTTCTGTACTGCTTGCTTGCTGACTGATGTGATCCTTCCCTGTTACTTGGTAAAAATCTGTAGAAGGGTAATTTGGGCCCTAATTCTGCAAAGCATGAATGGGAGGTCAGCTGTAGAAATAGGAATGCTTTAGCTCAATTTCCATTTTTTGTTTTGCAGAATTATATTGAAAATTACAAAAATAATACATTATTACCCTTTATTAATATCTGTTGCTATTTTTGTCAGTTTCAGACAAAAAGCTTCTTGCCTAAAGAATGGAAAATTGCATAGGAAATTAAGACAGAAAGCTATGGGAAGTGCAGTAGATTTGATGAAACTTGCTTTGACAGGTTTTTCTTTGAAATGCCAGTTTGGTTTTTGTAGCCTCTTTGTAGCCAGGAGTTTTTTTGCAAGCACTGTAGATATTAAATACCTTTTACACCACTACCCACTGGTCATGCTTGTTTCAAAATAACTTAATTCATTGATTGGTCTGTCCACACCTGCAAATGCATAGTCAGCTTGATAATTTTCTTTGAAAACTTGGTTAATAATGTATTAAAATTAAACCTTTATTCAGGTGGTGCTGAGACTGTATGTTCTTCTGAGGGTAATGAAAGCTTTGATACTTCCCTCTGGTGGTGGTCGTAACAGTATTATCTGCTGTATCCATAGTGATACTGAGGAAAAAATGGATGTTTGTGAAATGTACTCTGCCCTGCTAAACTCCAATTTAATGTAACAGTTTTTGAAGAGTTTGATTGGGAGACAAATGGAAATTGGATAAATATGTATCAACGCTTTTAATATTAAAAAAGGAAAAATAAAATAACTGTCTATAAAGACAGACGAGAACGTGGCATTTAGAGTATAGTGTCAGAGCTGACAGGTTTGGAGTGGGAGCAGTTGCGGTGAGACTGTGCTGCTGTACAGAAAGAGGTCTGTTCTAGGATATTGCCTCATGCACTGACCTGTCAGTTTATTACTGAGTAAAAGTGTCTCATTTTAACCATATACAGTAGGACCAGGGAACAAATTAAGCTTCATTTTGTGGCCTGTGGTTGTACTCATAACTTTTATTGGACTTCTTTGGGTGAAAGTAAAGACTTCTGGATTGGATCTTCAATTTGAGTTTAAGTAGACATCTATTTTACACAAGAAATGCACTGTTTTATTTTTGTTTTTCTTGTTGAGGGGTCTCGGAGCATATGACTGGAGGCATAGGAGCTTGGGAGGTATCTGTGCGGGGATGGGCTTGAAGAAGTTTGTTCAAGAGGGGATGTCTCTCCAGCTAGAGGAAGGGTGGTCTGGGGAAGGCAGCAGTGATGACGTCTGAAGCGGGAGCCAGAGCATCACTCGGACCGTGGGACCCGCTGGGCAGCTGCAGCCCCGGGGCAGGAGCTGGTGCATTGGTGAGCTCCGGTGCAGCCTCCTTTCCCAGCCGGGCGTTTGAGGGGGAGTAACCAAATAGATGCCACAGCTTCCAGTTTAGCTTACGCTTCTGCTCTTTTGTCCTTTGTGCTGTGGGACAATGTGATAGTTTGAAGACAGAACTGAAATTAGATGGCATCATTTATGTTGTGGGTTCACCTGTGGAGTCGGTCACGCAAACTGCTTAGGTTGTGTATGGTTTGTTACAAACAAGGTTTCACTTTTACAAGCGAAACTGCGAGTGTGCTTGGCTGAGAACCCATCAGCCTGGGGATGTGAGATTTGCAGAGAAGGGGGGGGCACCAGTTATTTCGTGCTGGTGTTTTGTGCAGTGTGTGTGACTTCCCAAACTAAAAACAGGTGCAGGCTTACAGAGCTGGACTAAGTCTGTGTGCTTAAAGAAATAAAATGTAACAAGTTTATATATCCATTAACATGAAGAGGAACAGTCAGACGATTGTGTGAGGCTGCGGTGCTAATAGGGTGTATTTCTGATCTGCGCATGTTTTTGTTGCTTTGGGTTTTTTAGAATTTATTTTAAGCAACGGTTGATTTTTCTCAAATGCAAGAGAAAAGTTCTTATCTCTGCTGTTCATTAGTCTGCAGCCTCTTTGCGTTAACAGAACATGTGTTCTCGCAGTCAGGCGTGTTTTCAGAGAGCCTGCGCCATCTGACACAGCACATGCTAACGTTCCTCGCTTTTGTTGTCTGCCTGATGTTTCCTTCCTTGAGAATCTATATTTAGTGTTTTAAAAAGTATTCACTGTGGCATAGGACTCAAGGCAGTTGCCTTTCAAGCAAAAGGAAACAGTTCTCTTTAGGGATAAGAGTGAACGAAGGGCAGGATTTCCTGTGGAAACTCACCCACATGAGAGTCGACTTTTACTTTGAACTTAACGGTGAAAAAGGCTAAATGAAAAACCTGGACAATTTACACCAACATAAAAGATGATTTTTTTTTTTTTTTTCCCTCCCCTGTAACCACCTCCTTTATACTTCTCAGCATGTTTGCTGTACCTCGAATTAGGCCTTCTCTTGGAAGGCGGGGAACAGGACCATTTCAAAACCATGTTTTGGAGCACACTTGTCCAGAACTGACAGGGTAACTTTGCTGTGTGGTTTTAGTCATTTACTAGTGTGTGGTGCATGTGCTGAGGGTAGCAGCTCTAGCACATGCCACGCATGCAGTCATCCTAACACAGCTTTGTGCCATGTAGCACAGGGGAAATGCTGTAGAGTCCCTCTGCCGAGGAGGAAAAATTGGCTTTTTCAGTACAGAACGGCAGTGACTGGTAGGACGAGCTCCGAGAGCAGCAGATGTGTTCCCTGGTGAATGTGATCTGTTTTCCCATCCCTTATTAATGGCTCTAAAAATAGCCTGTCTTTCAGGATAGAGTCACTGAAAGGCTGAGCCCTGTCCCGGAGTGTGCAAAGGGGACAGGACCTGCAGAGCCGTGTGGCTGTGCCAAGGCGTAAGGAACCCTGGTTGCCACCATGTGGTTTCAGGAGCGCCACCTGGGCGCGTGCCCCATCTGCGCTGGGAGAGGAACTCCCTTTAGGTGTATGGGTGATTTGTTTACAGTGTAGGAACTCGGAAAGCTTTGCATATGATTTTAATCCGTCCAATAGCCGTGCGTGCCCCCGTGGGTGGGTATGGCTGGAGCCACCCGAGCATGCCGGGTGGCTAGTCTCGGCTGGGCCCCTGCGGGCAGGCGGCAGCCACTGCCCGGGCACAGGACGAGGGCCGGGGCAGTGACGCCTGCAGGACACCCCTGGCCTGGCAGCTTTGGGAGGGTGCCGAGGGAAGGCAGGAGAAGTAGGGGGCTGCTCCCTTCCCTCGCAAGCAGTGGGGCAGGAAGGCGCTCCTGGCAGCGGGCAGGCTGAAGGCCCTTGCCCTCCAGCGTGTGGGGCGGCTGGGGAGGGAGAGGCTGTACCCTGCTCTCTCGGCCCACTGCAGCACGCTGCCCAGTTGCTCTTCCTCCTGAAGCCATGTGAACCTTTTGTCCAATTTGAGCCACTTCTCGTGGCAGAACAGAAATTCTAGAGAGGCTGCAAAACTGGAGGAAACCAGTGAAGTTTGTGGTTTTGTAGGTAGACCAAAGCCGTCCTCCTTCCTCCAGCATGGCAAGAGCAGCGGCAGTGTGAGCTTGGCAGCTGCCAGCCAAGCCTGCCTGACCAGATTCTGGTCTGCCCAGGGCTGCTGTCATCTGCTGAGTCCAAAACCAGGCACAGCATGTATCATCCCACCCTGCTTGGCAGGTACTGGGGGGCTGGAGGAGTGTGCTGGGGATGTCAGGCTGGTGTGCATGGTGTGCAGGAGGAGGGAGGGCTGGGGCTTTTCAATGAAAGGTGAAGTCGCAAACAGAGGCTACGGCTGGCATGTATGTGGTGGTGGTGGTCACATTTATTGGCACGTAAGGTGAAAACCTACTTTTGCTTATTTCCTCAAAAAGTATTCCCTCTTCCAGGGGTCCCAGCGAGTGTGTGTCTTTTGGGTGGCTCTGCTGCCAATTATGAAGTCAGAAGTGTGTGCGAGCACGTGCTTAAGGTGCTTCATTGTAGGTTTCCTTACAGTCGTGCTGTTCTGCGTGCTAGGATGACAGAGCAGCTGTTAGACCGACCACGTTTGATTTTAGTTGGGGTTTTCTGAACTCCTGTGGCTCCTTTAAAGGTTCTGGAGAAACAAACAAATGTGTGCTCTTCAGTACTTAGCAGGGTAGCTGTTGCTCCATTTAGGAGCTAATTAAACAGTGTGTGATGGCAGAAGCATGCATATGTGCGTGATTGAAGCCCTGGTGGGATGTGCAGCTTGGTCTGTTCTTCTGGCGTGTGCTGGGGAATGTGCTGTGCAGTAGTGCTAAGGGGGGCAGCTCTCCCCCTTCCCCATGCCCCTGAGATGATCTGTGCATTCATCACTGCTCACCCTTGTTTGAAGGAGTGTTGCAACATCAGCGGCATTTCCAGCTGCCTCTTCTTGCATCACTTGCCTGATTTGGGGAGCATGTTTAGAAAATGGAATATTCCAATAATGTGTTTCTGTACAAAATGTTCCTGCTTTCCTGATTAATATTTTGTACTGTCTCAGTAAATTGAAATTTTGTCTTTAAAAACAGAAAAAAGCGTAGTACCATGCTATTTCACCTGAACTTTTCCCAAATTGTGTTAAGAATATTTGTTTTGTTTCAGTTCTTACAAGTTCCTGAGACACAAACGTTCCTGGACAAGCAGGCCTGAGTTACACGGTGCTCTGTGTCTGCAGAGCAGTCAATGTGGGTGATTCTTCGGGGGGTGTTTCCCAAAAGTGCTGGGCCTATGCTGGAGAAGGTGATTTTCCCCTTGGTGCCTGGCAGCGGTCTGCAGGTGTGAGGTGTGTTGCTTGGCTTGCCTCGCCTCGTTGGCCTGCTCCTCAGCACCTCCTGAAGTACTACGAATCAGATAAAAGACCAAGTAAACTGACTTTGTGTATGAGATAGTCAGCTTTTTAATTAATTTCTTCCCTTTAGCACCTGATGGTGCTCACGTTAATGTTTTTTGGAGACTGATGGATGTGTTTCTTTATAGCTGTCTGGCTGAGAGCAATGTGGGTTGCCCCTTTTTTCTCCTTCAAAGCAATTGAAAGCTTTCCTTTCTGAAGGAAAGTTGTTTGGTTTTGGTGGTGGGTTTTTTTGTGTGTGTTGTTTTGTTGTGGTGTTTTTTGTCAGGATTCCCTAATCCCTTCTCAGGCAGCAAACAAGCGTGAGCCAGGCGCTGCTCTGTGGTGCCCGGTGAGAGGGCAGGAGGCTGTGAGCACAGGCCCAGGCATGGGAGGTTCCCGCTACACCTGAGGAAAAGCTTGTGCATCGTGGGGGTGGCTGAGTAGGGAGGCTGCGGGGTCTCTGTCCTTGGAGATGCTCCAGCCCCCAGACATGTCCCCAAACGTCTGCAGTGGGGACCTGCTGGGAGCAGGGTGGACAGACTCCTGACCCCTGCCACCCTGGCCCCCTGGGGTCTGATCAAAATCAGCTGTAGCAGGTATTAATTAACGGGTTAGCTGCTGTGTTTGCATTGACCTTAGTCCTCATCCAGGGCTGGCCAGTGCTATGAAGGGGTCAGGGGAAGGTCCTGTGCCAGCAGAGTGGACCTTGGGCACATCCCAGTGAGGAGGTGACCCTGACCTGAGCAGGCACGGAGGGGCATAGGGATCGGGCTGCGCTGAGAGCCTGCTTGGCTAGCAGCCTGCCAGAGCAGGCAGGACAGGGCAGCTGTGGTGGGTGTCACATATTTGCTTGATCGAACAACTGGTGGCCTTTTTCCTGATTTAGCTTCTGTGGGGGCTGAAATTCAGAAAGGAAGTGGAAAAAAAGGATTACTTCTGTGACAGCAGTAAATTTCATTTCTGCCTCTCCCTAACAACAGGAGGAGTGTTTGAATGGGAAAACTATCTGTAAATACCCAATTATCTACATGATTTTGGAATTGAAAACTTTTTTTTTTGTAGCTGGCCCTTACCATTACACCTAGACGTTGGTATGAGGTGTGTTTTCTGAGGGTACTGCCTGCCCTGTTCTTGTGCAATAATGAACAGATGTCCTTTTACGTGAACTCTGAACTACTGCCCAGTTTGTGCTCATTTCAATTAAGTATTTACGTAAACTCCAAAATTACCCTAAGTGCTGCCTTTTTGACACTGTAGAAACCTCATATGAATTAACAGAGCATTACACAAATCAGAATTTAGAATATATTTTTTATCTCATGTGTTTATTCTTTATTATTTTCTTCCATGAAAGCTGCTAAAACTCCATTTCATACTACATAGCGCATTTTTTTTCTTTGAGGAGTGGGGGTGGGGGAAACAGTAAAACCTTCACTTTCAAAACATTATGTTTGGGGTTTGTTTTTTTTTGCTTTTGTTTTTCCACTTGTAACATGAGGATTGAGCCCTGTTATGTTGTTTAGAGGCGTATCCTGACTGAAACTAGAAAAACTGACTGTACATCCAGTCTTTATGCATAGAAGCCCTGGGGCCTTAATGCTGTTAACGGATCTATATAGCAAGAAGCTCTTTTCTGTAATCAGGGCCCAAACACAGTCCCTAAGATTTATATACTAAAACAACGAACTGGAGAAATCAAAATTCTAGGCATCTAAAATCACTGTTTCAATATTGCTTGATGCTTAGGTTTCCAAATGAGTGTCAATGCCAGATCTAAATGTACATCTATTTTAGAAGCAACAGGAAAGTATTTATGTATTTCATTTGAGAATTTGCTTCTGCCTAAGCTAAAACTGACTGGATAAAACACTTCACAAAGGGCGGTACATATGTCTCTGACAGTCAATCTTATAAAGATATAAATTATCTGCAAGACATCTGATGGTCTTTTATGGAAATGTAACAGAATACCAATGATGTTATTTCCAATTGCATATATCAGTTCTGCTGCTTTGGCTTCTTAGAAATTGCATTAATAATGTTAATAAAATTGAGCAAAACTGTTTTCCTTTTAGCACTTTGTTTCTCTAAATTGTTTCTTGTCAGTCGTCCCTGGCTTTGAAAACTTATTTCTCCTAGTATACTTTATTTTTACCGTAAAGAATTATCTAGATACTTTTCTTCTTAGAGCAACTGCATGTTAAGTGCAATTGTAGCATGTAAGCCTCCTCCTGGAGGATCCTGAGGATGCAAGAAGGAAGATGATTCAGCTCCCCTTATGTCCCTCTGAACAACCAAAGTGTCAGTAATAATATATAGGGCAGCTGATGCTTCCTGTGTTGAGTTGGGTGACTTTTTTTGGTTTGGTTGGTTGGGTTTTCCCCCCCATCCTTCCTGTATAAAGCAAACCCCAAACCTTTGCTTTTGCTTAAGGAGAACTGGTTGTGACACACAGCAGTAGAAGAGGTTGCTCCAGTTTCACCTGTCAGGAGAAGACTCCTTGGGTCCCTTCACCTAAGCTGAGCAATGAATGAGACCACACTGAATTTTTGGTACCTGCTGTTCTCTGGAGTTGGTGTCCTGCTCATGCATTGCTCACATGTTCAGCTGTTCTTTAGGTACCCAGAGCAGTCTGATCTGAATTTCCTGCCAGGACAGAATTTGGCAGAGACTCATTTTCCCACTGCTAATAGTGGCCCAGGCACAGTATAAATGACATTAGCTCCCACCTCCCATCGTGTCAGCTAACTCTGGAGCGGAGGCTGTGGCGCAGTTGGCTGCGGGGAGTTACTTGGCCTGAAGAGCTTGGGGGTCCATGCTGCATGGAGGTCCTCGGTCTCACCGTGGCCAAATCCAGCCTCAGTGTTCTTTGGGAAGTGTTAATAGGTCTGCTTTCCGTTCATGTGAAGTAGGGTCCTGATAGCCTCCTGAATTAGTATTGCCTGGTGCCTAGTGCTTGGGGCTGTTAAACAGGGTGAGCTGCACTGCAGGAGTTGTGTGATGCCCTGTGTTTCAGGTAGATGATGTTGACTGGGGCACTGTGAAGCAGCATTTAGTGCTCGCCACTGAGGTGACTCCTGAGCCTCTAATGTCACTAGATGCTTTACTTGGGGCTCCCAGTGCTGGGAACTTGGTGCCATGAAGCTCTTGGGAGTTGGGTGCTGTTGAACCCCTGATGACTTGTGTGGCTGACTGACCTGTGCCTTGCAGGTGGGTGGGTTTGGGTGCTCTGAACTTGCACTGGGGTGTGTGCATGTGTGTGACTTGTCTTAGATCCTTCTGAGGCTGCAGAGTTTACCCTGTTGATCCTGGATTGCCCATCCAGGAGCTCCTTTGCAGCACGAGATGCTTTGTCTCAGCAAAGTGTTACACTGCGTGTTTATGGGAGCCTTGCTGGCAGCAGGTGTCATCCCACAGGAAAACACTGTCTGTTCTAAACCTGCTCTGCTGGGGTCCCTCCCGGCAATGCCAAAACAACTTCGGCATTTCCATGTGGTGGCTCTGAATAAAGCTGAGAATAACCTTTGTGGATTATTGGGCCATTGATCAAAGGTGCACTTATTACAGAAACATGCACAGCAGTAAGGAGAAGAAAAAAAAAATACTGAAAACCCACTCTCTAGATCAAATTGAAATTAATTTCTAAGTATCTCCCTCAGTGCTTTATTTCTGAAGTAGGATGTAAACAACTTTCACATGGTCTCCTCTGCTATCAAATACTTATATTAGATCACCACATATTTCTTAGTGTGATGAACTGCATTTTGGCATCCCCTATGCTTCACTTGGCAGCAAATTGACAGCCATTCTTAGGACTACAGTATTTTGGCATGAAAGATCTCTTCTGATTTAATAGGGTGTGTTGGAGCCGCCTCACTGACAGCTTGCATATTGCTGGTGTGTTAGTCCTGGAATTGATTCTGCAACGATTCTGGGAAAGCCTCAGACTTTCATCCGTGGCAGAGCAGTGCCCAATCAAAAGGCATTTAGCTCGTAAATGTGGGTATTGTCTCAAGGAAAGAGCATTTATGGCTCGGAGTAGTTGATACACACTGATGTACACCAGTGCGTATAGCTCATAAACTTTAGCTCTTGAGCATTAGTTCATGAAAGTTCCTGTCTACAAAAGTGAGCATTTACATAATATTACATTTATTTTTTTCCCACAGAACATATTCTACCTTATTAGTTTAAGACAATATTTTATACTGGCCTCCTACGCTGTAGTTACACCCGGAGCTGTTTGGCTCAGCAGGTGTCACAAAGCCATAGGTGTAGTTGGGTACGTACAATACATACGTACCGGAATGGCTAACCTGTGATGCTTTCTCCAGTGCATTTATTTCTTGCGTAGAAGGCACTGGGAGTCTTTGGCATTGCTGCTTCAAGATACCGGCACAGTACATCTGTGAAAAGGTGTGCCACTGTCACAGCCAACAGGCTTAACAAAATCTCTAGGATATTTTCAAGCCTCCATAAAATCTAGCCTACAGGAAGAACTGTTTTGATCATTGGCTTTAGTGGCTGCTTTCACTATTGTGTCTTTGTTGCCTCATAGGAGCTCTGCAACTAAAAATTTCCTCCATTTTTGACTATGTCCCTGTCATAACTTGGACATACGAAAATTCAAATGTGGTAGCAGCAACAGCTACAGGATAGGTATACAGCTCTCAATGCCTCTCACTTTGACTTGGCTTTGAGAGCCAAATTCTTTATCAGGCTCTTGTTGGTGGCTGACAGGGATTTTCTTTTTCTTTCGTCTAGTTCATATATAACTTCTCTTGCTTACCTTGCTTCCTAGGAAGATCTCTGCTTGCTGAGCTTCTCAGAGGTTAGTAGAGGTTACTTGCAATGGGCAGATCCAGTGTCCACATGGGGATGACCCATTAATTGCTCGCTACTTGATTGTGCAGCTTCACGTGGTGGGTCCATGCCCACCTCCCGCCACGGCTGGGAGACACAAGTCGGGACAATGTTGCTCCCCTTACGGGTTGTGCTGCAAAGTACCTGGAGCCATAAGCAAGGCTGAAAGACTCTCAAAAAACAGGGATTAACAAATACATTCTGGTTTTGTTGTTGGTGGGTGTGGTACGGGTTTTTTTGTTTATGTCATTTTTCAAAGTTCATTGGCTCAGTGATTTTTCTTGTGGGATTTGGGAAGAGGGGCACTTGAGTATGTTGTAGATTTAACTTTTGAAACTGGATCCTAAAAACAAATATTTTCATACCATGTGCATTTAAAAAAAAACAGTTGCTATAGATAACAAGTAATTATCCCCATATTCAACCTAGAGGGAGTTTTTAAAGATCTAATTTAACACAAACCAAGAAAGAAACCCCACAAATACACAAGATAGACCATGGTGGTAGTTGTGATTGTGAATATTGCCAGAGCTCTATGTTAATCTATCCATGTGCAAGAACAGATTAATTTTATTTACACTGTCTTTCAGCATAACATCTGTTTTCCCCATGCCATTCCAAAATCAGGATACAAAGTAATTGAAAACTCGAGTGTATTAATGTGGTTAATCACTGCAATTAGCTAACAATTATAGTCTGTGTGATGTTGTAAATACTGAGTGTTGGATTAACTCTTGTTAATACTCTTAACGTGCTGGTTATTCAAATATCCAGGAGCCTTTAATCTTTCAATAAGATGTCGGTAATAGAAGTTAAATTTGAAATACATTGGCAGTTCGCTAGGGTCAGGATAGTTAAGATTCATGGCTTTTTTTTATCTCAGTCTTTGCAGTTACTTGTAAATCATTATTCATTGGATGTTATTGTACTGTGCTTGCATCTGGCTGGATTTATCTTACACGTGGGATGTGGACGGAGATCAACCCTTCAGGGTTGTGGTCTGGCCTCTCTTCTGTTGTGGTGTGTGCTCAGAGACAGCCTGTGCACAGAGTCTGCGGCACTGCTGTGGGTGTGTGCACACGTATTTGCAGTTATGGCAGGGAATAAATATTGTCCCTGTGCTACATACCTTCAGAAAGCATGTTGTTTTAAAATGGTTTAACTTCACTTTTTTTAAGGATATATCTGGGTGTATGTTAGACCTGTGTAAACCTGGTCTTGTTGCCATCAGATACACTGTGTTATTTTCTACACAAACAATTCTGGAAGTCTGAAAGTCTTGTTGCTCCGTCTCAGTGTAATGTAATCCTTAAGAAAATTACCTGTTTTTTAACTCTACTAAAAATAGTTATGAAAGAATGTGTATCTTCAATTAATTACAGTGTGGGAATTTTATAATTGAAAGCTGAGCTTCATTAGTGTTGAGAGAAGTCTTTTTCTTTTGTTCTCTGACACTGGATTAACTAAGAAAGCAATAGACTTGGAACAGATATTAACGCTTTGTTTGGAATATATATGTGTATATGTAAATACACACATGTATATATGTATATGTGTGTGCTTATACATATACATGCACCTTTCCTAAGTCTACTGCTTTACTAGGTTTTCATTCATACGTATATATGAATGGTATGGCATTATGAAGGAAAAGAGGAAATGTTTGCTTTTGCTTTTTTTTTTCCTTTGTTTGTTTGCAACCCATGATTTAGAGTGACTCTTGTATCACTGTTGCCCATTTAAGACGTTATTTGATACAAACGATACAGGCTGAGGAAAGAAGGGCACCTCTGTGGGTGGTGTTGGTTTACAGGTTATCAAGCAATTTATTTAAAAAAAAAAAATAGTTATATCAATTATTAAAGCTGTGAGTTGGCTAATTAACAGTCTCTGTCGGTCAAGACATACATGAATAACGAAGAGCCAGAGGAGTGTTGGGTATTTGCGAGTATGGCTATGTATTTTAACTTACACTCTTCTCAGTGGGAATGTGTTTTTCCAGGTGTTTGGCAGGCATAGCCTTTAATTGACTGTGAAAGCCTGTAAGAAAGTATTAGCTGTATAAATCCCGCAGCGCTGCGTATGGAGGAAGTTAGGTGCTGCTGATGAAAGCTTTAAGCACTTTTTCATGTGAAGTGTTTTTTCCAGACCTGGCATTCCAACGGCTGTGGGGAGGAGCTGGGTGTCTTGTTCTCCCGCTCAGTGTCAGTTGGCCCTGAGGGGTCCAGCCCCGGGTGGGCAGCAGCTGGGCGGCATCCATGGCCGGCGGCGGGCTGCATCGAAGCCTCCCTGCTGCCGGTACCTCCCAAAGGCAAGTGGTTGCCTCTCTGCGATAGAAAACTCAGCCCATCGTGTTGCTGTACTTTCTTTCCACACGCCAACTGCTTGGATAGAGGTACTTGGTGTCACTGCAGGTATGCTGGTGAAAAACGTACTGGCACAACCTGACATCGTTCCCTGTTCTAGCAACTGGCCCAATCCTCTCTGCAAAGCGCTCAAACCTGTGTTTCAGCTCAGGCGTGTTCTGCAGTTCTGCTTTCAGCGGAGATGGGCGTAAGCATGTTTGAAATGAGTTGCTGAACCAGAGTCTTGCTAAGTAATAGCATATACAAATCATGGGCTTCATTCCCAATTTTTTTTTTTAAAGAGCGTGGATGGCACTGATGGTTACCCACAAGTTGAGTGAGGAGCAGATATTGCAGAAGGGCTGTTCTGGTGTCATGCTGACCTTCTGCTGTGTGCAATGCTTGGTGTTTGCTCTAATGCTGTATTGCTGTGATACACTTTGAGTGCAGTTTTCATCTTTGTACTTGGGAGTTACAAATATTGTGTTACAAACTTGTGTGTTGTATGTGATTCATAAACTTTTTCCTGCGATTTAATTGTTCATATGAATGATAGATTGCTTTTAGTCACTGCTCTTGAATCATCCTTTATTAAATGCAGGCATTGTTCATACTGAATTAGGTGACCAATTTCAATTTTGTCATGTAAACTTTATTTTTTCCGTAGGTAATGAGTGGGGATTTTTTTCTTGGTCGTCCCCGCCCCTTTCCTTTTTTCTTTGAATGGTATGCTTGTCTGGACTTTTTGTTCCCTTATGCCCGTGGAATTTAGGAGAGACTCCTGAATATCCACACTGAGAACCTGAGACAGAGCTGCTCTTTGGGACAGGAAAGAAAATTCACAATCCCGTTCAACATGCAGCGTGTTCATGTTGTTCCCCCCTTGCTGTCATGCCCTGCCTGCAGGGAGCTGCTGTTCGTCCTCCTGGCACTGTCAGGTCACCCTCTCCCGGCATCTGCACCTGCCGAGCACGAGGCTGCAGGAGGCTTTGACCAGCCCCTACTGCCATGTACCTCAACACACACCTCGCCTTGGCTCCGGCACCTGCGTGGGCACAGCTTTGACTAGGGTCGAGGAACCCACTGGGCTGCACGGGGGTGGACCGAAACATGGCATGGCTCTGTCGAGTGGCCCAGTGGTTTGTGCTAGCTACACTGAGATCTGCATGCAGCAGGGTGGAAAGATGCATTTTTTCAAACTAGAGAAGTTTTTGAACAGGCTTTATTCTTGTCAGGTCAGGATGGGTGAGTGGTCGACGTGGCATAACTCGGTTGCTTCCTCCTCCTCCCTTAAAGTACAAAGGCACTGGCTACCACACTTTGTACATCCCAACCCCCAAAATAAACTAAATTTGAGGATACTTTTACTAACAGATGTTTTTCTTTAACAAAAAGTATTTGGTTTTTTTAATTATTTTTTTATTTGAATCTCCTGTATCCAGAATGAGGTTTGCTTTCTGTAGGTGCTGTGCGGTGTTTAGTGACGGTGCTTGTGTTGACAGGCGTAACACTGTATTTCTCTTCTACTCAGTGGCTGCTCTGAGGGCTCTTTGGCACGGCAGCAAGCATTGTGCTTCAGCCCTGGAGTCCTGTTCATCGTAAGGTCATACCAGAAGCACACAGATCGTGTCTGGGTGCTCACGATCTATCCTGTATCTGTCCAGTGACTTGGGCTTTCAGCTACTTCCATTACACTGCCGCGATACCATAGATCACTAGTTTTCACGTTGCTGCATTGTGTTTCCACGTGTAAATGTTCATCCTCACCACGGTAAAGTTCCCATCTTTCTGTGTTCAGCCTCATCCCACACTGTCTGCCTGACACTGCCCGTGAGAGCCTGCTCTGCTCTGCAGTGCCCCTGGCCTGAGGTCCTGCACAGCGGCAGTGCACTGGGAGGCATCTCCAGCTCTTCAGGGTTTAGGACCTTGCTGCTGCAGCAGACTTCTGTTCAGCCGTTGTGCATGTGCCCACTGGTTGCAGACGATGCAGAGACTCGTAGTTGTGTGCAATGCCATGCTCTTGCATTATGTGCAATTGTGCACTCTGTGCACTCAGGCAATTGGGTTTTGCCTGAAATTAATTCACTGCAAATGCCAGAGTCTGGTGCCTGTCTCCAAGAGCGATGCTGGGGTCGCTGGTTATTGGGCTCTCTGGCTGGATCACTCCAACAACGGGCTGCATCCATCAGCTGTGGGGCAGGCCGCGGTTTCCATGTTCGGGTTGATCAGCGGGCAGCTGCTGCCGTGGCCGGCTATGCACATTGTGCAGTTCCTGATGTTCTGTGCCAGGTGCTTGTTCCGGCACCGTGCAGAAAGGCAGCTGTCCCAACCCCTTCCTCAGCACGAATGTTCACAGTAGGGCTGAGCCGTGTTTTCCTGCGCTGCGCAGTACTGTGGCCAGGACTCTCAGCCCTTTAAAATATCCAGGCTTACTTCCAGGGGCCAGTTACTTTCTCTGCTTGCAGATGTATTAACCCATTCTCCTCAGAAGAGTCCCCCGCAACTTCCCCTGAAATCCAAAGGCTTACGTTGGTCCTCTGCTGCTTCCTCTAACAGAGACTCAGCGTCTTTTTGTGGTCTCTCTCCGGCTTGTTGTTTGCGTAGCTTTATTTCTGCGCTCTGATAGGTGTAACAGTGCTCGTTGGTGTGCCGTACGCCATTCTCCAGAGAGTGTTTCTCACGGGTCTGCTTCCTGCGTGTCTTGCTGTCGAGTTGTGCCTTTGTACCTCTAAGGTCATGTCAGTGTCTTGGCCGTTCAGAAGCCAGCTTTTGTCAAAACTATGAAGAGCACAGTTGGTTTCAGTGGTGCAAGATGCAATTGCTGAAGTCTGGTGTTAGTGGCAAGTTTTTCTGTTGCTTTTTTTAAGCACTGTTATGGCATCGGCCTCATCAGCTGAAGCTGCTGAAGAACTAGAGCTTGTTTCAGCTGCTGCTCGTGAGGTGTCCACTCCTAGCCTTGCTTTTGTGGGGATCTGTTTGATTTTGTTTGTTTTAGGGTCTTCCCATAACGTTAGGTTGGTTTCAAGGTCAGTGAGGTCCTGAAGGTTTGGAAGATCTTGTCCAGATTGGAGTCCTGACAGCACGTGCTACCATTACTCTTTAGGAGTTAAAGAAAGGTGGCTCCTTCCCCTTCCCTGTCTTGTTTTGTCAGAGGTGAGACTAATTCCGGTCTTGGTATCAACTGTAATATATGTGTCTTTACCTCCGGCTCCTTTGAAGAGGTAGGCACTTGATCAGTGCTTCATCGCTTTCATTAGTTCAATTCCATCATTCCTGATGTTTCCCTAAGATGTGGCCAGAATAGTTTATTTACTCTTTAACAGGTTACCCTTTGCTGTTGTTGTTTTAGGCTGCATTTCCTACATTTAAGAAAGAGTGCTACTGGGTTTTGAATGCACCATCCCTGGCTGGGAAGGTCTGTCTTTTGGTGTCTCTTACAGTCTACGTATGCGTGGTTTCTGTTGTTTCAAGAGGTGCTGATGTCTCATGTGTACAGGGTAGTTTGTGTACAGCTTCAATTATTTGGAAACACATAGCCTTAAAACAGGTAGTAGATGCTTAGTATTTATCTTTCAGCTTCTGATGTTTTTTGACAGGAAGCCCAGGCTTTAGGTTTTCTTGCTGTTTCTGCTGAAGACGTGTGCTAGTGAGTACACAGCTCTGGGCCATGGCCTGTTTATCTGTCTCGGGTTCTCTAGAGAGCTGCTTCACCTGTGTTCCTGCAGCATTTCTCCTTGCAGAGGCGGTGAGCAGCATGTTTTCTGCATTACTCCACAGAAAGCCGTAACTGCTTCGGCTTCTTTTTGTATTCCCACCATGTATTGTGTTTTGATTTAAACCCACTCACAGGAAGGGAGATGAACAGAGAAGGTGGTAAACAAAATAGGGGCTTGCTGCATTTTTAGTAGATACTCTGCTATCAGCAGTGCAGGTCAGGTTGAACAGGAGAGACCAAGATGGTTGTTTCCAGTGCCCCTTTGAGAGGCCACTGTGCCAGGGACCTTGGTCCTTAAATACCAACCCAACACTGCAGCGGGTCTGGTGCCAGCATGGCTCTGTCCCGTGGGGTGTCAGTCCAGGACAGCCCATCTGTTAGTCTGGCCTGGTAACGTACCGCTGTCGTTGAATTCTGCCACCCTCCCCTATGAGGGGGAGAGGACTTTGGCTGCAGAGACTTCAGCCCTTCTCCTTCAGGCACAAGGCCACCAGAAGGCACAGGCGGTCTTTGCTTTTCAGTGTTCACCCTCTGCATTGTGGCTGTCTCCTTCGGCACTGGCAGGGCAATCCAATATCCCATGTAATAGGAAGGATGGCCAACAGTCCCTTCCTCTGCCTCGCTCATCCTATCCCCTAACGCAGTTTTACCCTGAGCACTACCTTCTGCCTTTGTTTCTTCATTTCTCTTGATTCAGCATCCAATGAGCCACTGTTTTTCTCAGCCCAGGAGTAAAACTGCCCTAAACTTCAGAATTAAAGACTTGTGTGTCCAAACCCCCATTTTTTCCAACTGTGTTAATTCGTCTAATTATATTATATTACTTCTCCTGTGCATTTATTTCTTGAACTTAGTGACTGTCACTCTCCATGGGGTATGATGGCAGCAGGATGGGGCTCTCTTCTTTTTTCTACTGCTACTTGGGAAAGCTGTGAGCTTTCAGAAACATTGAAGGAAGTGACACTGCATTTGCACTTGGAAGTTGTCTCTGCAAATGTATGTAATAAAAACATAGCATTTAAGTAAAAGTTCAGATTTGGAAGAATCTGTACTTTTCCTTAGAAGTTTTCTTTAGACTCATGAGTAATTCTTGTTTTCCTGCTTGATCCTGGTTGGTTTGTCTACATTGACTTTGAAATCTGGTAAACCAATAATATGAACATAACGTGCAGGGTATCATCTTTTTGTTTGTCAACTGTGAATGTAAAGTTGGTACAAAATGTGACAATAATAGTACCCGTCTGATGTGGGTTTTCTTTAGCATCGTCTGTATAGTCTGATATTTAGAGCATAGCAACGGGAGTACTTACAAGTCTATTTGAAGGTAAAAAAAGATTTAAATCAAATAGGTCTTTGAATATAAATGTCAAGAACGTGCCAGTAAACTTTTAAAGATACTATAGGAGATCAAAAATCTTGATCTAAACTCTTAATTAAATCTTAACTATTAATTAATTAATCTAAACTCTTAATCTAAACAATTCCAGTGAAATAGCTGTAACGGCCATGTTGATGGACCTGAAACCAGTTTTTGAGTAAGCCTGGTAGCTCTGGTCAAACAGAACTTGATTAAAGGTTTCATTCTTCATTAAATAAGTAGAAAACCAAATATAGCAAATGCAGGGAAAAATAGCCTCTATTTCACATTTTTCTCTGAACGGAGTATAGATTGAAGGAAGGAGATTAAAAAGGCTCTGGATACTGCCTGGGACTGCATCCTTAAAATATATGACTTCAGCAGGGACAGTGTGTTGTGCAATGCCAAGAAACCTTTCGAGCTCAGGGTTTTGAGGAATCCTTTAGTCCACATAGGGCTCTTAGGACTGTTTAAGTCAGGCATTTAGAAATTTTGGTTGGTTGTACTTTCTGTTCAAGTCAGTGTGCAAAGTCCATCCAGCCAGTTCTCCTCTGCATTCATTACGGAGCTCAGAGATTTTCACAAAGTGAGTCAAGAATTTTTTCTTTTAGCTTAAAAAATGAGCCTATTCTTAGCTAAAAATAAACTTCACAAAATAGACCTGCTTTCTGTAATTCATCTACTTTCTTTCATTTCCCTCTGAATGAAACTAAAACGAAATTTTCCAGGCTGTTAATTTGGCTTCATTTAGTTCACTTTCCTTTTTCTCTTTTTGAATGAAAGGCTTCTTACCCTGTCTAAATATATTTTCTCTTTTTCTTTTTTTGAAAAGACTTCTTCCCTGTCTGAATATATTTTTGCAACAGGCTTAAAGCTTTCTTTTGGCTGTTGGGTGCAATTTTGTAGGAAATGGAAACACAGGGGAGAAGAGAGACTACTTGTATGTTCATTTTGAAAAGCCGCTTGTTTTTGGGATATTACCAACACATGTGGTATCCATGTGTTCGCAAGCTTACTACTTTTTCTTATAAGCCTGACCAATACAGTAACCAGTGTGACATAAATAGACTTCAAATGGAAACTCGGCATGAAAAGAGACTGGTTTAGTGGGATTCGGAATTCCAGGAAAAGGTCAAAATGGCTTTTAATTGAAGGGAGCAGCGGCGCGCATGTCCTGTTATTTCAACATGGATCCCACATGGTTCTGCAGTCTAGAAAGAAGTTGTGCTTGTTTCAGGGGGTAGGGTTTCTATTTGTGGCTCTGAGTCAAAATGTGTGCCGTCAGATGGAATGGTAGGATGAAACCAGGACTGTGCTCCCCAAGGCTTTGGGATATTTGCTGGGCTCAGCTACAACAGCACAGCCTGAAGAAGAGCAAACTTCCCAAGCGTTTGTGCACATTTGAGGAGATAGCCTGTGCCATCTGCTCAGCTTGTGAACACCATGTTTAAAGCAGGCAAATACTTCTAACGAAGCTGTGCTGAACAGGCTCGGTGCTCTCCAAGCACTGGGTGGAGCGGCCCGGGGCCCTGAGCCACGAGGGCAAGGGAGGATGGCGTGAGAGAGGAACATCACTTGGCACTTAGGAGAGAGACTCCTTCTGAAAGCATGCTCAGACCTTTTTTTTGCATCTTTCTTTGTCTTTCCTGGCGTTATTTGGGCCTGTTGCTCTTTGGCAGATCCGCAAGGGCATGAGCTGAGGCTGCTGTGTGGGCAGGGAAGAAGGACCCAGAGCAAACAGGGCTGTTGCAGGACTGGAGGTTGGGGGAGCCAGAAACGAGGAGGCTGATAAAGCGGGGTTCAGATTAGCGAATGGGGAGAAATTGGTTCATCAGTGGATGGGTATAAAAGGATTTAGCACTGAAGAGGACAAGGAAAAGATTAATTTCAGTTACATTACAAAAAGAATGAGATAATTTAATGAAGGACAGAGCATGGAGAGTAAAGGATGGGAAGAAGGCCAAAGAGTCTGGAAGACATGAAATATAATGTGCCTTTTTTTAGACAGAAAAATAAGAGGAAGATAAATTATCTTTCCACTTGATTGTTATCTCCAGTCCTTCAAAACTTAAAATTATTTCATTTATATGGAGGTGACCGGGGAGGAGTCTGAGGCAGAGGGCTAGATTACAGAATTTTACCACAGAGTGGTGAAAACAGAAAGAAAGGATGTGGTTGTGCCATAGGAGGGACTGTAGGCGTTTGGGGGTGTGGCAGTGCCCTTCTCGCAGCCAAGGGGAGCATGAGCGGTTGGGTCCTGTGGAGCTGGCAAGGTGACGGTCAGCCCAAGCTGTGGGCGGCCAGGGGGTGAGTCACAGCAACCACGGGGGGCTTACTGAAACCCCTGGCCCTGTGCAGAGGAGTCCTTGCTAGCAGCCCCAGTGACCTCATTAGCACCTGATCTCCCGAAATTACCTGCCAAGGGACTTGACTGGTATCTTACAGTGCTGTTTCTCCTACTCAGATTTGTGTTTCTGTCATCGCTTCTTCAAAGCTTCCTGTGTTCTGTGGGATCCCAGAAGGAATTAATCTGCAGGTGAGAGCTTTATTCTGGGCCCGTTCATGTTATTTCATTGGGCTTTTGCCTCCTGCTGTCACCCGTTTCAGAAAATCTCAGTTGTGAACTGTGATGATCAATCGGCCCCTCACTTCTTACCAGCATTGGTGCAATTAACAACCTTTTACAGAATTAACTTGTTTAAAACTGGCCCCTTGGTGCTGGGCGTTCAGCTGCAGGCCCGTGTTTGGCACCTTGTCTCCCTGCTGCCATCTCCGGGGCAGGATGGCGAGCGGTGCTCCTTGGTCCCGGTGGGGACGGGGCCTGACACCGCAGCCAGCCTGGGGCCCTTGGCATTATGACTCTCTCCAACATCCCTCGCCCCCAGTGAGCGTTCCTGACTTTTCAACTTTGGTGTTTTTGTTGTGCTGCTCAGATGAGGAGAAAGGAAGGAGGAAATCGGGAAGGTCCTACAGCTGTTGGTGACTTGCTTCATCTCGTTGTACCTGGCTTAGTCCTGGAATTATTTCTATAAATGCCTTCCCCCGTGAGACTTTGTTCTCTGTTGTTAATTAGTTTAAAGGGGTATGCAGGCAAGCAAAGTTGTAAAATTAGGTGTACCTCTGCTTAGTGACCTGAATTGATTTTTCCTCTTTCTGTTTGAATGCTGGCCTGTGCCAGCAAATTTAAAACACAGTGGGTGTCAGGAGGGGTTATATGGGCAGGGTATGGAGCTGTGCTAAATTTTGTTCACAAGGAGTCAGGTGCGGGTTGTCCAGGCCATTGGTGGGATGGTGTCCTTTCTTCCTGAGCTGAAGTTCTTGATGCATGCACCTGGTGAAAGTGCACAGCAGCTCCATAGAGGACATCTGCCTTTGGCTTCCAGGTAGTGACTGTTGGGGTTAAAAATAAGAAGAAAAGAAAACCTTTTTTAAAAACAAACAAACAACACCCCAAACTCCAAAGCACTGTTCCTCTACGTGAATCTATTTGCAGGCTGCTCCTGCTTTTTCACAAATACATGAGTTGGTGGATACCATAATAGCTAAATGTAGCAACGGGAGTGCTATTTATTAGCAGCTTTTATTTTAATCGTCACTTGTGCCCGACTCCTGCTTACGTTCAAAACGCGTTCCTGGTCTACCTTCAAAATGTAGCTGCTGTAGGTTTGTTTCGCATAGGTTTGAGATCTTGAATTTTCTAGGGAGCTCTGAGTTTTCTATATGTATTTGTATCTCCTCTGGTGGGAGGTATGGATCGATACAGTGATGCTCTCCATTTATAATATCTGTCATCCAAGGATCTCAAAGCTATAATGGAAGACAAGTAAATAGTATTGCCCATCTTGTCCCAGGCTGGGTAGTGGAGGTGGAACAAACAAGCGTTGTCATTGGCTTTCTGCTGTGACTCATCTTGTGGGGCCACCAGACACAGAAAGGTCCAGTGATCCCTAGTACGTCTCCAAGAACCATGGTGGTAGAGCTGCCACTAAGAGCTGGAGCCGTCTGGTTTTGCACTCCTATAGCCTCTTCCTGCTACTTCAACATGAGTCCATATTAGATGGTATTTTGATAGTGTCTTATCGCTGTAAGTTCTAGCTATGTGCCCTTGACACTTGCTACAAGCAATGTCCCAGGGCATCAGAAGGACTAGGACCACAGGAAACAAAATCCAGTAACCCCTTGTTCCTTCTCAGGAGCAAAATCATTATTCCTCCTTGTAACAGACATTGCCTTTTGAATGCCACGTTGGGAAGGGGGAGCTGGGAGTCGTAGAAGAATTCGGGTAGCCTTGGGTCACTGTGCACTGTGAGGAGCCTCTACAGGTTGCTCATCTGAGGGATTGCTGTCACTGCTCGGGATTTATTTTGACAAATTTTTCAGTATTTAACCTGATTTCTCAAAACCAATCTTGCCCGGCATATGGGAGGTAGATGCAGAGCTGCTGGAGCATCCTGGAGCTGTCTTGTCAACTTCCTTCTGATGTACTGGGTTGTTTTCGTGTTTAATCTTACAATGTTTTCGTTAAGTCATGTAGCAAATGGGGAAACTTCTACCACTTGCAGTAGTATTTAAAAACAAAAAGTAAGGTTGTGCTTTATTTTCTCCCCTGGGATTCCTCAAGTATTAATAACTTGCTTTAAACAGTCTTGATTGGTAGCAATTTTTTCTCCCTTAAAAAGCCGTAGCTAATATAAATTAACGTGAATAGCTGCACCATCCTTATTTATAGATTTGCACTCAGGTTTAACTGAAAATCTCAAAACATGCTAAATAAAAATCTTGTGTTTGTGCTTAACATAGAAAGATTATGTCTGCAACTAGGTGAGGCTCTCAGTGAAGAGACCTGCACTCTGGAGTGCATTTGCCTCAAATTCAGGTTTGCATTCTTTGGGATATTGTGTCACCCGTCATTTAGCTCCTGTCTGTAAATACAGGCTGAAGTGGGGTTTGGTTTTCTTTAGTGGGTTTACAAAAATGACTGACTTCTGTTAATTTTGGATTATTCTTAAAAGTTAAGAGGTCCCCAGGACATGTTGCGACTGGCATAAATAAAATAGAGAAGTGAGGAGTGCGTGGGGTTTGTTTGTTTGTTAACATGAAAATTGCCTACTACCTACTGAGTAAGGCCATACTTTGTTTTGAAAATAAATACACAGCACTGCTGAAGTCTGCTTGTGGCCTAACGCAGGACTTGTTTATCTAGTTTTCATAACTACCAGAAAATTTTAATTAGAAATTTCACAATCCCCAAGATCTTGCTTTCTTGATAGTTTGAATCTGGCCTTTTGGTTTATATCATACACAAATCATATACAAAGCATGTTCCCAGTTCCCATCTGTTTTGTAGAGTGATTGAAAAAAAAAAAAATCAATAAATCCTGTGCTATCTTCATAACTTCAGGTTAGAAGTCAGCTTGAAATCACAGCAGCTCCTGGTTTGCTTGTTTTCTTGTTGCTGCTTTTATAAAAGCAACAATCCTTACTTACTATTACTCAGTGGGTTGTCTCATTAAGTTCAGAATGAGTAGAAAAAGAGTTAAGTTGCTAAATAAACAGTTAATGAGACAGCATTTTTAGAGGGACTATTTTATTGCCCGCCTGGCTGCCTTCAGTTTTTATTTGTGTCTGCAGCTTCCTTATTCTGGCTTTGAGTTATGCTGTTCAGCCGAGGGGAAGGGCATGGGTGGGAGACATGGATGTTTTGTTCTGTGTGTTTATTAATTTAAGATGTCCCTGAGCTCGGGCCAAGATTCATCCCCGTTGGCTTCAGGTGCAGAACAAGGGGCCTCTGCTCTTGCTTGCATGCAGCCCCATGCCCCAGCGCTGGCAGCTGCCCCGCACCGAGAGCAATGACTTCCATAGGAAATACTGAGAAAGTTCATCGCTAGAAAAAATAATTGTTCCTAAGGAGTGAAAATTTCACCTTCTTGACCAGTAATGGCTGAACTCCAGAATTGTCAAGAATTGAGTGATCAACAAAAGGGAGGTGACGGATAGTAAGGGACAAACATGGCGCTTTTTTCCCTCAGCTTTCAAAAAACTTTTGTAGACTTGTAGATTTTATAGGCTTACAGAACTGGATGACTTTTATAAACTTGTAGACAAAAAAAAAATTTTTTTTTTTCACTACTTAAAAATCTTTATAGCCACCTATGGGCAAATCTTCATGCAACAAGCAGTCAGTATAAATTAGTAAGTTTAAAGTTGTATCCAACTATTTGAAAATAACACATTCGATGGGAAATAGAGCAGAACAGAAATTTCATGCCTGTATGTCTGCCTCTGGGCAGCTGGTGTCATAACTGTTACTAAAGGGAGGATGTTGAGGCATCTCTCTGGTTTTCAGTTCAATACGTTCTGCTGCCTGCCACAGATACTGTACATTCCTGCTATTTCTGGGAGAGAAAAGTCTGACTTGGGTTTTTATTCCCCACTATGATGCAAAAATTATCCAGAAGTCTTGTGGTTGAAGAGAAAACTCAACAAAAGTTTCTCTTGTAGCTGTACATTTGTATGAAAATTGGTTATCTCCCTCCATATTCGTATCTGGGGTGGCCTGTGTTTCTGAAAAGGCAGAACTTTGTACTTACCATACTTTTGCTGCCTCGGTTTTCATAACTTCTGTAGTAATCTTGAAACGCTTCTCCCAGTTTGTCCTTGACAGGAGCTCTAATGTGCTCAAGCATCCTGCAAAAGTACAGTCGTCCCTCTGAGCCAATTCCTTAGAAGTAAATCCATGTAACTTGAAGCTGAGATTGCAGGAGCTGGGTATCAGCAGTTCATGTAAAGTTTTTGATATCCAGCCAATGAATGTGTACTTCTAAAAGCATGTATTTCAATACGTATCAAGTCTAATTTAATTGCTTGATAGTCTTGTATGTGTATGAACATTGTGAAGTCATATACAAAATGTACCTTCTTGGTGAAAATCTGAGAAGAGGGGACTTGGAAACAAAAAGGAGAGGTCTGTCCATTGGCGCTTGTGGAGGAACATCCTCATGTTTGTACTTTTTTTTTCTTTAATTGTGCAAAAAACTCCCCACTTGAATGCATTGAAGAAAGCAAAAGTATCAGGATATTATTATAAAAATACATTACTCATATTCTTAATTAATTTTTGTATTTTGTTTTTCAGCCAGAAAATTTACAGAAGAATTGGCTTCGGGAATTTTATCAGGTAAGGTAGAACTTTATTTTCTCATGGACTTCTATGCACATTTGCTTATTGGCTTAATTAATAATATAAAGATCTATTGCTTTTGAAGTTGAAGTCACTATTTTATAGTCAAAACCAGTCCTAAAGAGTATGTCTCTTTCTGGATTTCTAAGTAATGATTATAAAAGTTCAGTGTATAAACATAATTTGTTCTCGTTGACAATCCTCTGCCTAAAAAATGACTTTAGTTTGGCATGTAATGGTCTTTTAAGTCTCCTGAGTAAGAAATACATTTGAGCAATTTAAAAAAACAAACAAACCAACCAACAGTTTTTGTTTCGGTTTTTTGTAAGTCCAGTTTACATTTATACTGAAATCTAACGATTTCTGGTGTTGGTTTGCAATAGATCAGTCCTGCTGTCTGCTCTTTCTTGAAAAAATTCTTGTTTAGGCAGTGTGAAAATACTGAAACTGAACCCATATTATAAAATGTGTTGTAAACTTCAGGTGTGGTGGTTTTTGGTTGTTTTTTTTTAAGCATAAAAGCCACTAACACATTGTGTTGTTGCAATAGAGACTTGCTTAATTTGCTGAGTTCATGCAGAAACATGTAAATAAGCAATAGGAAATGAGCACTGGTGGAACACAAAGATGTCATCCCTGCTAAGTACTGTGAGTGCCATTTCACTCTGACAGCTTGTATCGCATCTGCCAGAATTGATCAATCCTGAGATTCCTTTATTCATTTTTACATGTCCTATACAAAAATGGTTAAAGCAACAATATTCTGCTGTTCAAGTTTTAAAGTGAAACTGTATACAGAAAAAATTAATAGCAATATTTTATCTTTTGCTTTTTTGTAACTGAAAATGTCCTGTAATTATTTATCTGGTCAGGTAGTAGCCTATGACCTTTATTGAAATGCTGTAAAATACTGCAGTTAGCTTTTTCTGACAAGTTTAATGGATTTGCAAAAATCCGAGATGCAATAACCAGTCTTATATTCCTCACTATCTGTTGTCTTCACAAAAGATTCATCTGTTTATTTTTCTTCTTCCATCATGATTGATTACTGCTGTATGTACACGATGCTTACACTGTGCAGGCTTTCAGCTAATTCTCATTTAAACCATCTCCACATCTTCAGGGAAGACTCCTCCTATGAAGAAGAGACAAAGTGCATTTAAATAAATAGAATTTTGTTGTTGTTGGTTTTTTTTAGATCACTGCATAATTTTCAGCATCACATTACTTATTTATGCATCTTTATCAAGGAGACTCCTTACATGCTCACTTGTTTACTAAAATGGGGTGAGGACTACAGAAATGCCTCCAAATAGTTTGTGGAAAACAGGAAGAGGAGGGGAAAAGAATGAGCTGCTATTATCCTAGAGCAGAGACCACTAGCATGTAAGTGGACGTGGTCTGTCTTTGGTCCAGTGAATATTGTGTACACCAAGTTCAACATAGGAAGAAAATGATTCATTAACACTCCCATGCGGCCAGTCAAGTGCAGGGTCTGGACCAGCGAAAGTGTAGCTAAAGTAGACCTGAACCCATCCCTCAGCTGCAGTAGTTTTGCTACATCCATCTTCCCTCTCTGTGCCTCTGCCCTCCATATCTGCAATCTGAGAAAGCTGTATTTAAAAGAAAAAAGAAAGGGGTGTGAAATAAAAGAAGGTTACCAGTTCCGCTCATTGCTGGTAACAGACAGGCAGTCCTCAGCGTGTTTTGAGAGGCAGTACTTGGTGTGTTTTGAGGAACAGTGCCGTTCAGTAGCCTTGAACCCTTCTTCCTCTTCAGTGTGTGCAGCAGGATGACTGTTAACACCGTGTTCGCAAACGCAGTAGGAAGTGGAATAAAACTTTATAAAAAGCTCCTTAGGGAAGAGACTAATAGGCTTGTACCAAAAGCAGCACAGCACAGTCCTGATGTTAGGCTACGTAGCAACCTAGCAAATGTATAACTTCAGAATTTTTTTTTTTTCATTTGAATTCTGCATGCTTTGTTGAAAACCTCTGCAAATTGAAGTTCATCAGAAGTACTGGAAAATGACTCTTAATACTTCTTCGTAAACTCGAAACCCAGATAAACCACAGACCACAATTTTTTTTCCATTCTTCTGAGGAATTCAATTTGCATATGTAGTTGTGTCAGTACAGTTTGCATAACTTCTGAGGATGAAGTCCTTTTTGTAAGCAGTCAAAATAATCTCCACAAAAAAGGAAGCGCAATTACTACTCTAAGTTTAAAATCTTTCTAGAAATTAAACCTATAATGGAAACATGTCTTTGAATTGATGTCAAAGAACATATAAATGAAGAAGCATTTTGGGGCTTGTTTTTAAGTTCTGGTAAATTAAAATACAGGATTTTAATTGCTGTGATAGGTAAATACGAGTCACTTCATTTATGTATCATCATTGATTATACGCTGTATGCATATAATCTAAATATATATAGCGCTAAAATTTTTAAATTTCTGCCATTGATCTACAAATATTCTAAATTATTAACATGAAAAATATGGAAGATCTAATGCTGTTAAGTTAAACAGTTTTTCCAAGAAATACAAACAGGAAAAAATATTTTAAATAAACTTTCAGGGATGTTTTTAATGACAGCTTACAATGTAGCAGCCCATAAAGTAGCATGCTACTTGATTGCTTTTGTTGACAACCCAATTGATACAGCTGAGAGATGTTGTTTTGTCTGATCTGTTTTCCTTGGATTCATCGGTCTCCAGTGTTGTAGAAGTGGAGCCTGCATTTTGGGTGACATCCTACTTGGTAGTTTAAAATTGATTTAACTATCAAATACTGGGTAATTTGCTACCAGTTCACTGTTAGTTGCTGCTTTTCCCCCAAGGAAAACTAAAACAAGATGAAGGAAGAGTTCAGCTGAACTTAATTCCATACATTCATAGGTATTGGCTTTTGGCGCGTGCTCCCCAGAGGAGGAGGTGGTGGTGGAGCCTTTCCCAGGCATGTTATGTAGCACTGGAATAGACGGCGTCCTTGACGCGTTGCTGACAACAGGCTCCTAGGAGGAAAGAGTGGCCTGGATCTCAGAAACTTGCTTGTTTCCCATCGCTAAATTTATAGTGAAGCTTTTCCTCTTTGCTGCTCTGCTTTTTCCATTTGATCTGATGGGTGAATACATGGCATTCATTTTGGGGCTTCATAACACTTTTCCTTATGATGTAAGCTGTAGGTATTGTATTCTCATTGTGTGTAGATAAATAAGAAGGCTTAAAGCCAGCCAGTTTTTGCAAAAAAAGTAGTAGTAGAAAAAGAAAGTCAGCATCTCTGGTAGTACTCTAGTAGTGAGATGCTTTAGGAACAAGAAAAGGCTTCTGAAAGATCCATCCACCTGTCTGTGAATGCTTAACAAACTGATCAAACTACATCATCTAATTAAAACACAGTATCATAAAAAACATTCACTAAATGATTGAGGAACGCCATGTTCCTTCTCTTCTGTGGATTACAATGTTAACTTTAAAGTTAGTGTATTTTAAATTAACCTTTAAAGCATAAAGAAACAAATGTCAGCTATCCTCCCATGTTCCTCCTTTTCTCCCCGTGCTTCATCTCCCTCCCAAAGGTAGTGCGTGAAGAATACGTGTGCTCGTGTGATGGCAAATTAAACGAGAGATTTAACCTCCCCGAGCCTTCTGCCTCTGCTTTGGTATAGGTTAAGGTGGTGATTGTTTGAAGGTGTAGATTTTTCTGAACATCTATTGTCAAGTAGTGATACTCTTCAGAAGGAGCGCAGAGTATCTAAATTTGTGATTTGTGTGCTCTGGCTTTGGAATTCCTCAAATTTGTGTTTTCAGCTTTCTTCTGTGAAGCCAGAAAAGTACCTGTCCTATAGGAAAGTGGAGAATTTTGTTTAATTCATCTCCAAAAGCTAAGCTTCAGGAACTTGCCGTCTTGAAATACGGCAATTTGAGAGTTGGCCCAGTGGATTTTTTTTTTTTTTTTATTCCATAGTTGTCATCAAATTTTGCATCTTATTGCCTCTTGACTTAGTATCACTGAACTAATTTTTTAATTTGTAAACATGAATAAGGTGGCCAGGAGCATTCCTCCTTGATCTGTAGCATTTTGAAAGTCAGCTCTCTCCAGATAGCTGCTGGTCGGGGGGGGTTCCATCCCATGCCTGTTCCCAGCCCTCCTCAGCTGGTTCAGGGCTCTACCTGTACCTGTACCATCCCTGCTCCTGCTGTCCCCTTCTGAACCCGCCCACCCTGGGCGCAGGGTCCGGGGTCCAGGAAGGTGCAGGCAGGCAGATGGGGCTGTCCTGCTGTGGCTCAGCCAGGGGTGGGGGCGTGACGGGACCACGGGAAGCTGAACCCAGAGCTGGTAGCTCCTTCATGGCTTAATTTGGAACCGCGAAGCCTTGAAAGTTGAAGGACCTCCTGTGTGCTGGAGAACCCCATCCTTTTTGTTGAAGAATGGGAAAGTGTAATGAAGCTGACAAAGGCCACATGCTGATTTTCTGCAGCTCTGTCTTACTTCTGGAGTAGAGAAGGTACAAACTGTGCTTTGCTTTTTACCTTGAGAAGAAGGAACACTCAATGAACTGGCTGCCATCTGAAGCCACTTTTTCACTTGTTAAGTTTGGAGTTGGAATGGATGGCGAGTGGTTATGCTTACTTGCTATCTAAAACATGCTTTGATTTGGGGGTGGGTGCTAGGTTAGAACTTCCAACAACAGATTAAATTACTTCTTCATTTCTTCGTTCATTGTTGCAGTCTTTCTTCTTTGTGCAAGGAAGCAATCAAGATTATGGAAATTATTAAATACCCATCAGTACCTGTAGACATTGCAGAAATCTACTTTTTCCTGCATGCAGTACTGCTGCCATAGATGGATATATATCCATTCGTAATACGGATCTTTATGTATAAAGTGGAGTATGATGCATATAAGCCTGTGCCCAGCGAAGCAGCACAAACGTGCCGGGTGTCCTCTGGCGTAGTTAAAACACCGAAGCAGGACCATCTCAGCTGGGTGAGGTACACACTGGTGCCACTGCTGCGGGGCGGTACAGTGGGCAGCCCTGGTGTGAGCTGTTCCCAGCGCCACAGCGTTGGCCAGAGGTTTGCTGTGGTGACAGCAAGTGCTTTGATAGCAAGATGACTCGCTCCTCTCCGCCCCTCAGGAAGGTGAGCGGAAACCCATGCAGGATGGCAGCACAGTGGGGCCTTGGGCACCTTTGCAGGATCTTCTGCACTTCGCTTTCAGTACGGAGTTTGTTGCTGTGATTGCTGTCCCGATAGAGAGAAGATTGGTATCTGTGTGTAGTCTGCAGACGGGTTGTACGTAGTATTGAAACATTATTAAAGCCTTTTGATAGGTGTATTTAAGCTCTGTTTATTCCAAGTTTGATGATTCTCTCTGAGCTTTACTCTCAAAGTCCCTTTCCAGTTGTTGGTCACAGCTGACTTTGAAACAATCTTAGCTTGAAAGAAGATGTGCTTGTGCTTGAAAAGGCACAGAGTCCTATGTCATAGTGAAATCTTAGGTGGTGTCTGACTTCAAACATAAAAATAGGTCAACTACTTTGCTTCAAATGTGGTCGAAAGAAAAAGGTGATTTAGAACAACTTTTAGTGTGCTGTAGATGGAATTGATGTTAAAATAGGAAGCACAATTTCGAGATGTACTACAATCACAGACTTTTAACGTAATTAATGTCTGATTTGCATCAGTCAGGCTATCAGTGCATATATCAGTGAAACTTTACTGTAATGCCCTTAAAACCATTAACCACCCTACCCATGTGATTACTAAACAATTCACTGTTTTTTCTTCTGGCATATTTGTATTTCTTAGTAATATTCATAAAATCTTTGAATCTTCCCTTTCATTAAACAGTTTGATCATAACCTTTAAGAATCTTGATAATCTGCGTGGTAGCATAGTCAGTTATTTTAAATGCTATGGATTTGCAGGCTGTGATTTGTTTTGTTTTAGACCCTAGTAATAAGACAACTACATTTTGCAGATATGTAATGTATGAAGCTGACAGCATTTGTTCAGTTGAATGCTTTTGGCAGCCCCTGTAACTGGCTGGTCAGAATAGGCTCTAGGCCACCAAAATTTTTGGAAGAGGTGGGAATTATGTCTTAAGTGGTTTTACATGATGCTATTTTTTTCCTTAGTTTAGAAAGAAAAAAAAAAAAGGGCGGAACAGAAGCTATGGTTGGAAGATAAATGTCCCTGAAGATAGGGTAATACTGTAATGGGATAAAATATCTATGAGAAAAGATATCCAGCCTACTGGGCATCAAGTTTAGGGAAGGAGGAGAACAAACAACAAGCAATCATTTTGCTAAAAATCAGCTAAATATCATGCAGAGGTGATTAAGAGGAGAAGACAGCTTGCCTGTCAGGAGTGTCTTTGCTGGGGGGGTTGTCGTCTTTTGTTCATGCAGTAAACAGTGGCCCTGTCAGAGGTGTCAGCTATTCACTTCTAGCTCTCGGGTGGCAACAGTTGTGACCTGGACTTGCATTGATTGTGTGGGTATGGAAGTGAAAATGCACAAGGTTGTCGGCATGTTCTGGAACAGCTTAGCACGTTGCATGCTTTGGTTTGTTTGTTGAGCTGGAGAAATGTGTAAGCATTTTGTAAAAGTGAGCGGGATCATTACCCATGTTGCACAGTGGCTCTGGAAGGATGTCCTGAGGCAGTTGCGCCAGCCTGGCTTTGCTAAGGCAATGCTAAATGACCAGTATGTGTAGCAAAATCAGTCCGTGCATAGGAAGATCATCCACCTCCTGTGGTATAACTATCGCCAGCATCAGCCTGAGCGCTGCAGAAGGAACCAGGCAGTTCAGTAACGTGCTGTCTTGTGCTTTGCACTCCTGCACGTCATCCTCCACGCGATGCTGTGTGACTCCCAACAGCAAAATCTGTGTGCTTGTTAGAAGTGGAAGCAGGCATTATGGGGGAAGGATGTTGCAAAATCCCAGGGTTTGCAGAGCTCGCTCTAGTTTCTAATGTTTGAAGCAGAAAATAGTATTTGCAGTTGAAAACAATCCACTGGAATCAAGATAAAAGTCTTGTAAGCAAGTATGTCGTACCATGCACTTGATAATCAGAAATTGCAGCGAACAGGGGGGAAAAACCTTCTTATAAGGAAGCAGAATTCAGTGAAGTCCTAATGCTGGTGATTATGCTTCATCTTGTAACTATGAATAGTTACTGGTAACTCGGGTCTTAAATATTTTTAGTTCAGACTCCCGTCCTCTTTTCAGTAAAAATTCTCTTACCCCAAAAACATGCCTTGGAAACAAGGAGGGAAAGTGGCTGTTGGGAGGAAAGTGAAAACACAGATTGTGAGAGTAGTGGTTTGGAGCATTTTGTGTGTGATGGGAAAGTTTAGTGCTTAACAAGAAACTGGATGATTTGATGAACTAGATGTTATGCAAATGCTAGAGTATTCACAGAATATGCAAATCGGATTATTGTCCCACTTGTGTAATGTGCCCAGCACCCAGGCTCACAGGTGTGAGCTTAATGTCAGTTCGCAGGAAAAAAATATAGGGGAACGAGAAGCTTCAAGAGCATCCAAGAAGCTGTTTGCAAGGGAGGGCCCTAGGGGCACACACAAAGGACTTCTGTTGATTGATTTATTTATGGGGGGGGTGTGGGGGTGTTCTTTTCACCCCCTCCTTCCTCATCTATTTTACCACAGTTTGGGGTGGGAGGAGTTTAGGAGCTGGAGCTATTGGAAATCTTCGCTAATTTTAGTAACGATCTTTTTTGTAGCATTCATGGCAAATGGCCATTTTAGATGAAAGTGTAGAGGCAGAGGGTTGTTTTTTTTTCCAAATGTAGTTGTCCATGTTGCTTAATGTGTTTGAGAGTATTTAGAGCCTTTATTTGTAGTAATACAGAAGTTAAAAGTTTACCTAAAAGCTGAAGGTCATCTTGGTATTGCAGCGTGGAAACTTTGTGTATTACCCTTTTCAAAGAAAGAAGAGAAGAAAAAAAAACAACCAACCTACAAAAAACCCCAGCCACTCAGAAAGTTTGTTCTTTAATTATTTTAGTGGACTTAATCCTGTTTGTTTAACTAGAAATGGTGATTAATCAAAACGTTGTGTTACAGACCCCAGCAACCCTTGCGAGTTTAGGTCTTGGGCCTTTTTCAGATGGGTGCTTTTTCCTCAGATAGGCTTGTTTGGGGTTTTTTGTTTGTTTGAATCCATAGCCTGAAAACAGGACAGAAATGCCTGCCTGCGCTGTACAACGTACGCATGCACGTGCTGTAGCACACTTCTCGAAGCTGAAGCCTCACTGCAGATGGTTTGGGTGAGCAACCCCCACTCCGGCGGGAAGGCTCAAGCACGGCTGGGCTGCCCGGGGGGACGTGCCTGCACTGGGTGCCAGGCGGCCGGCAGCCAGCCCAGCCCTGACATCATGGAAACTTGCGGCATCCTGCGCCTGCCGCGAGCAGAAAACGGGTCTCTGGCATTTGCCGCCTCCATCTGCTCCTTACAGCAACAAGCTGTGACTTGGCATGCCGTCTCCCTCAGACGGCAATGAGAATGATAGGTCCCCACCCATCCCCACGGAGGAGAACCCTTCTCTTGGGGTGGTGGGCGAGCGGCTCGCCCGCTGAAGCGGGGAGGTGGTGAAGAGCGGTGTGCTCCCTGGAGCCTGCTCCCTGCCTCCCTGCTGCCTGTGCTGCAGCCTGTGCTGCAGCTGTGGAGATGCTGTGGGTGCCGCGTCCTTGGGGAACAGAGGCACGACGAGTAGCTGTTCAGGGAAGATTATTGAGAGCTTTCACACTTCGCAGCGTAAACTCCAAGTAAATCCCTCTGCCTTACTAGTTTATGTGTTGGTTCCTTTTTCTATAGTGTGCATTAATGCATAAACATAACCTGTATTTGGAAACATGTTTTTCCCTTACTCAACCCTTCTTACTGTTTTCTGTCACATACACTTCGTTTAAAAAAGAAAAAAAAAATCTACCTGCTTAAGGTGAAAATTTCCATGTATGTGCCTCATCTAACTTTTGGAGGAAACCTCCAGGAGAAAATGTTTCCTCATTCTGTAAATGAGACTTAGAAAAATACCCATTTCTGATTTGAAAAAATAAATGTACGTACATGCTGGTAGTAACAGTTTCTTTACAAAACTGTACTACCTGCAGATTTCGGAGCAGGGAGTCAGCGGTTCTGGTTTTGGCACATTTGAAGGGCTGTGTTTTTTGCCCGTCCTTCGAAGGCAGATGAAGTGGAGAGGCAGGCGCAGGAGCACTGGCGACAGGCAAACCAAGGAGCTCCCCCTGGGAGATGCCAGCCAGGCCGGGGAAGGAGGGGCACTGGAATGGGATGCAAACCCTAAACAGTGATGGGGACTATAAACAGGGGCGAGGATGCCGGGCAGCTGGAGCATGGGTATCTCAGAGCTGGGGGGAGCCCTGACCTGTGGCTATGGTGGAGCCCTGCCATGGGTAAAGGTCTGGGAGCACCTCGGGGGTGTCATCCCCACCCTGAGCTGCAGGGCGAAGAGCTGTCTGCAGGTGTCCTTTCTCCAGTAACTCAAGTGACAGGGTAATAGGGGAGGGTGTAAAGGTGCTTACCCAACTGATGATAGTGATCCTACATTACTTTGTAAGGGTTTAAGAAAAAGCCCTGAAGGAATTACTTAGAGTGACCCTGCAGTATCATTAACAGTAAAGAGCTCAAAATGCCAGTCATGGAGTTACCTCTGCTGTGCATACCTGACAAGTAATTGCAAGTCAGTCTCTTCCTATCCTTAGTTTACTGCATACCATTAAATTACATTAAAATTTGAGTAGCAATTGCTAGACAATGATTTTCTCGGCTGTGGTCACACCGTGGTATGGTAATGTACCAGATGTGATGTTCAGCTGTGGATACTCAAATGTGCGTTGAGGTCGTACGGTGGTAACCCCTTCACACAAGCTTTTCTTTAAATAATGACTTTTATGCCCCCAAAGCAGAGCTCTGACTTGCAGGCGCAGGGGGGAGCTCTTTTCCCCTCTGTAGATCAGATGCCAGGGGTTGCTTTGCTTACAACATGAAGACCGTTAGAGTAATGGTTCCCTTGGAAAGCACCCAATGCAACCTGCCAAGCACTGTCCTGCCGTGGGGGTGAGGGCAGACCCGCACTGGCACAGCAGCGGTAAATCCCCTTCCCCTTCTCTTGCTCTCTCCCTGTGGTCCTCTGCCTCGTGCGCTTCACTGCTCTCAGCTTCTCAAAAAGCGAGACAAAGGGTTCTCTGCCAAACCTCTTACTACAACTTCTTTGAACAACTTAGATCCAGTCTATCAGGTTGTTCATGTAGACAGACTATAGATAACATAACTAAATTTTTCTGGATGGTGGGACTGAATTCAAGTGCTATAGGCAACCTTATTTTCAGCGTTTCTTAACTGTAGAATAACACTTTCAGGTTTCGACAATGTTCCTCTGTCACAGCTAATGTGTAATGTCTGTTTCATGTCAATAGAAGAAGACCCTGTCTCAGTGACAGGGAATTTCAGAATGCCTTAACCACAAAAACCCCACTATGACTATCATCGGAGTCTCTTGAATCACTTAATAAGAGCTAGAAGTGGGATTTGTCAGTTAATATCAAATATAGAAATACAGAAATACAAGTAGTGCAGCTTCTCTGCACTACTGCTGCTTGGCTGTGCACTTGTAAAAATTTTATTACTTTTTCGGGTTTTGTTTTTTTTTTCTTCTTCAGACTTACAGAAATTGCAAATACTTTGAATGCTTTAGGACCACAAATGCTAAATTGATTTGTACATATTTCACAAGGAAACTAAAGCTCCCATTTTGATATTTTGACTTTTTTTTTTTTAAAGTGATCCTGGATATGGGAGATCAAGGCTCAAGTTCCTCTTCTGCCTAGCTTGGATCAAAGTCTAAAAATGATGCCCTCACTCTTGTGCATGCGTTACCCTCTCTGAGAGACTCGTCTTGCCGTTTGCAGAGCTGGCCGGCTGTGTGGCACGGGGCTGTGTCCTCTCCCAGCTCCTGTCGCAGCTCCAGCAGACCTGTACCTGCTCTGCCCTGTGGCACGCTGGGCTCAGGGCACTGCGACTGCAGGGGTACTCTCCTCCACCCTGTCCCCTTACCTGTCCCCTGTCCAAATAGACAAGGACCTATAGGAATGGAAAGAGATTAACTTTATATTTTTTCACCAGTTTTATATTTGTACTTAACTATGTTGGAGCAGCTTGTTCAATTACCCATATCGCAAAAAACAACTTCTAATCGTGGCTTCCTTTACCTATTTTTGTGTATCCAGAAATTGAGCATAATGCCCAACTTTGTACAAACATTGTGCTACTGTAGATGCAAATTCAGTGTTTATGTGATCTTGTATATGGTCTTTAACCTCTGGCAACTGTGAGTTTTCAACTCTGAGGTATTCATTACTCATTATTATGTACTGTTTGTTCTTTCATAACAGTAGAAAACTAGTAAAAGGTAATGAAGCAGAGCCAATTTGCTCTTAGTTGGAGGGTATTTATTATATGAGAGGATGTAACTAATATTCAGGTATGTTTTTGTGGTTTAACCTGCAAGGAATGCCATGAAGGCTTCTCATTGCTATTAAGCCAGTGCTGTTTCCTCATTAAAAAATGGCATATAACTTTTTAAATACCTGCTGTGATTTCAAGCTGTCAAAGATTTGAATGTGAACAAAAAAAACCTGTGTCCTGCATCTCAGTTCAGAGTCTGGAAATGTTTTCTGTTGCAGCTGCTGTAGCACAGTAGTTGTTCTCCAGTTTTCTCAAGGCAGGATTCCACGTTCAAGGCTCCCTGTTACTCGTCGTTCATAAATGTGAGATAGCTTATACCTAGATCCTATTTGAAACCATTTATTTTACTTTTGCCTTACCAGTTTATTAGTTTTATTAGCTCTGTAAGAAGAGATCTTAATGAAGCAAACTGTTGTAGCAGTTAAAATTAATAACGTGATGTGCCAGCACATTTTTGCTGTGTTCGCAAGAAGCGGTTACTGGATGTGTTGCTTTGAAACAGTACGAGTTGGATATGTTTGCTTTACAAGATTAAATAGTTACAACTGTTTTCTAATTATGGTAATTTCATAGAGCTATCTGAGTAGATAAGATCAGGACTTGGAAGCCAAAACTGATTTGGAGCAATAAAGCACATGGAGAGTTGGGACTGCCTGTTGTTTAGGGACCACAAATGAGCTCTGTTACGAAGTTCGACTTCACAGGCTGTGTTTGGTTAATATTTATCTCCAAGATAGTGAAGAAAATGAACCAACCAGTTAAACTTCATAAAGATGCTTGATTATTAGTTCATTGCTAATGGACTCTGTGATTGCAGGCTGCAGGTGGTCCCTTAAGGCAGCACCGCCGTCGCGCTTTTGAATGTCGCGCCTTCTATTCCACACACATAAATGGTTGGTGTTCTGCAGGACAGTGTGTTTCTTACAGTGATCATAAATTAGGCACATCACACTGCAAGAAGATTAGCGTAGTGGAGATGTCGGTCTCCGCAGACAGCAAGTACTCGGGAGTGGTGTGGGCTGACGCAAGACCACTGTGGTCCCAGCTTGCACAGCTTGAGGCTCACAACACTGCTGTGAAGCGCAGCTCGCTTCCATGCCTGTGGATGAAGCAAGCTGGTTCAACAACACGTTATCCTTAGGAAGAAAGGGGCATCTATATGGGGACATTTGTTTCTGTTCTGCTGTGTTGCCCCTGTGCTGTGACCACGTGGGCAGAGCCTCCCCTGCACCATGGGCAGGACGGCATGCACCGCAGCCTGTGCTGCGTGCCCCTGTCGGTCGGAGCACTCAGGTACCTGTCCCACTGCCCGCGGTTCATTACGAGTTGAATGCCTTTAAACATAGAGAAGTTAGTCTTGGGCTTTGGTTTCCACAGCTTAGTGTGGCTTTTAAGTTTCTGTTTAACAGTTCTCACTGAAAATTAGACATTTAGACTTTTTGGAAGTTGAAACCTCTCTCCTGAATGTTAGTAGTTGTAGCCAAAACCCACTTTTTATATGTTCAAAACCACTTTAGATACGTGTCCTCTTTGGTGCCATGTTTGGTGTTGGACAAATACTTAAGAAAAACTTTCTCAGCAAAGCTTTCTCTTAATTGTTTGTAAATCTATAAAATCAGCTAGTATTAATGTAAGCTTTTATAGTTATAGCAAAGGAAAAGTATTTGCATGTCCCAGCTGGGTACAGTTTCTTGGGTTCCAGGCATTTTTTTAGCCATCTTTTCTGTAGTCGGCTTTTTTTTTCAGTTGCACTTTCCATTGAGTCCTGCTGTAGCTCATCCTTGGTCCTTACTGATGATGGCCTGTTTTTAATGCAAGATTGCTACATATCATAGTTAGGCAGAAATCGGCATTAATGAGCTAACTGAAGTGCACAAAGATCCACAAGCATGTATGTGGGAGGGTGTATTTACTTTTTTCCTTTATATAGTAACACTTGCCAGTAGCTTACCTCAAAATGCTTCACCGAGCAGGTCGGTGTCAAGATTTGTTTCGATGATGGGGAAGCTGAGGTACAGAAGAGGAAGTGACTTGTCTGAAATCACTTGGAAACCAGCGGCTGTTAGCTCCTTTTTGCGAGTCTACAGCATTTCTAATCTAAGCTAGGTTAATTTACTAAATTTACTGCGTGATCTGTAAATAGTAGTATGCTGTATTCGCATCGGCTTTGGCATTCATGAACTGCTGCCAGGCTTCCCCATGCCCCAGATGGCGCTGGGCTCACTGGCTGTTTGACCGCCCCTCCCCGGCCACTGGACCTGGGCTCCCTCCTGCCAGGCGCACTGCGATGAATGGTGACTGCCTCGCGGCCCCGTAGGCCTGCTGCAGGCTCTGACGGGAGAGCGGTGTCCAAGGGGCATCCCTGAGAAGTGATGCACCGCCAGCCGGTGGTAAGACCTCGCTGTCGACTCGCCCTCTCGTGCCTGATGGGCACGTGGGGCACGGGCTCTGATGAGTCCTTCGAGCAGAGATAGGCAGTGTCGCCTGCCAGTACTCATGGGTCGGGACAGACCTGCTGCCAGTCCCTTCCACTGTGCTTCCCTGAGAGCTGACCAGCTATGTTGTTGTCATGAAAAGGTGGCAGTTAAAAGCAGGGATGCATTACTGTTTGCCTTTTGCTCAATGGAAAGCTGCTGCATTTCAAATTTTGCTAATCTTTAATTCATTGCCTTTGAGCTTGATTTTCTAATGAGATTATTTGCGTGGTTAGGAATGAGGAATTTTGTACCCTGTCATCAGATCAGATGACAATTTCTCTCTACTGTGGTTTGAAAGAAACATTTTTTTTTAGAGACCTTTTTACTACAAAGTTAGTCACTATTGATTTACATAATTAAAAGCATGACTGCAAAGGCTTATTGTGTCTATCCCTTTTCAGAGTTTCAGGTACAGCTTCAGCAGCAAAAAAATGAGTACAAAAGGAGAGCTATCCCTTTTATTTTTTTTCAGTTATTCTTCATTGCGGTGTGTTGAAGTTAGGCATGATTATTGTAAAGACTTCTATCTCCTGCACATGTCTGCCACCCATCCCCAGTACAAGAATGGGAGAGAATGCTGTGGCCCCTGCGTGGTAGAGAGCCCCAAACCTGCCAGTGCCAAAGCCTGCGGAGAGAGGAGTTAATTTATTATTCTGGTCGAAGCAGCTTGTGGAAACCAGGCCGTTCTTCCTCTGAATGGCTGCACGGACAACGTGGCCTTTGTGCTGGCTGGGACCGCTGAGTGCCACCGAGTCAAAAATAACAGTGAATCATATTTCAGATCTTTAATGTGTTATTTACCCTGTATGCTTGCACCAGCATGTACTTGATTATTTCAGACTGTTACCCTTTTAAAAAATTGAAATAGTTCTGTAGCTTGTGTCCATTAATTCACAAGGTAATAAGACATGAAATAAAAGTTGTAGAGACTCAATATCAACACGGAGACATTTGTAGATGTGTTGTTTGCAATGCTGAATATAGTTAAGGCAGAGAAAACTTATTAGGACAAAATAAGATTGAATGTGTGTTTAATGCAGCAGCAAATTTTATAAATGCTGTATATTTGATTTTGTGCATGACCAAAAAAGCATACATTCTAGGTTTTTTAGTATGATAATTGCATCCTAGTGCTGACTATTTAGTATTTAAGATATTTGCATTATACAAGACTAACACTTGAAATAGCGTGATGGATTTACGTGCCTCTTGTATTAGATACGTGTGTGTGTGTGTATATATATATGCGCCATAGTGTGTGTGTGTTACTTAAATACTTTTGTAAATAAGATACTCCATAAATAAAAATATGAAATGTGACAGCTAATCAGCATTCTGTCATGAGCTAATTTGAGATATTTTGTAAAAGTGGGAAAAAATCACTTTAATTCAGGTGTTTGAACTCTTCCACCTCCGAGACAAGGAGATGTTTTGATCATCTTAATGGTGTTAGGTCCTCTTTGAGGTGAGTTGGAAGAGGTTAAATGAGGCTTTAAAAGAGGCTTTAAATGCCTAGGAACTAATTCATAGGTTAAAAAAGAAAATATTAGCTAAAAATATTTGAGATAATTATTGTGTATTATGAGTCTTTCACGTGCATAACAAATGATGCTCTCCTCATTGCTTATTACTGTTCTGCCAGCTACTTCTCAGATAACAGCTGATAGTCCTCCTTTCGGAAATAACACATCTGGATTTGTGTCATACAACTTTGTTAATATTTGTGTATCTGTTTCAGGTTGTACATGCACACAAGCCCCACTTCATGGCTTTACACTGTCAAGAATTTGGAGGAAAAAACTATGAAGCTTCCATGTCTCATGTGGACAAGTTTGTTAAGTAAGTAACTGGGAAGTTATAATGTGGTATATAATTCTAAGCAGAAGTCATTAGATGTGTAAAGTACATAAGCTTTGAAATATTTTTCGACTTCAGCATGTCACGTGACCTTGCAGAAGGAAGTGATAGGCAAATGTTTATGCTTTGTATTATTTAAGAAATCGGGAAAAGTAATAAAAGTCTCCTCTGGCCATGTCCTGGCAAGGTAATCCTGCAAGATATGGAATATGTGTCTCCCTTTTGTATCATCTCTGAGATGAAGCTTATTATGCCTGGTAATCAAACAATTTCGTATTTGGAAAGCACCTTCAGGCTCTGAACTTGGACGGCGTATGGCTATGCTTCTGGGCAGTAGTTGTGGTAGATACATCCCAGTGCCTTCTGATAGTGGTGATGTTTTTAATAGCTGGTGAAACCGAGAAACTGCTGGGAGTTGGACAGAAGGTGGTACGGTTGAAGTATAAGCGAAGCACAACTGATTTACAAAAACTTACAGTGTAAGTCAGGGTGAAAAGTTAAGAGTTTTAACTCGACCGTTTAGTCAGCAGGAATCCTGCCAGAACCGTCAGCACATCTAATGAGCAGAGTTTGAAGAAGTAAGAAATAAAGTATTTCTCTTTATAGGTGTAGACTATGAGGTGGGGAAGAACCTCAAGGCAGGAATGCACTGTCAGTTCTCAGCAACTGCTGATGCTGCATCGCCATTAGAAGCGTCTCTGTACATGAAATAATGTCTATAAAAACACTTTGTGGATAAGCAGCTTTTTTAAAATACGGATCAGAAAACTGAGCCGCCGAATTCCCGTTCCCGAAGGCGGCAGGGCTGGGGCATCCGTCCGCAGGGATGGAGCTTCCCGGATACCCGGGCAACGGGAACGGCTCCACCGGCCCTTCCTGCCGCTTCTCCTCCCTCTCTGCGGTACCTGGCGAGGTGCGGCTCCCACCGGCACAAGACGCTTTCACCGTGGGCGCGTGCGATCTAACGAACCGGCGCCCGTCCGTCCGCCGTCTGCCGGGGAAGAGCTCGGGCCGCTGCTGCGCCCCGGGCCCGGGCCCGGGGCGGCGGAGGGCGGTGCCGCCCCGCCCCCGGAGCGCCCCGCCCCGCCCAGCGGCGGTCCGGCAGCGCCCTCTGCTGGCGGCGGGAGGCGCAGTGCCTGCCGGCGCCGGTGAGCGCGGGCTGTGCGGCGGCAGCGCCGCTCCTCTCCTCCGGGTGTCCGGCCGGTGTCATGCGTGCACAGCGAAGGACGCGCTCTGCAGCGAGCGGCTTCTCTAGAACAGCGAGCGTTGACACGGGCATCGTTGCGCGGGTCGGGTGCGCCGGGCCTGCCCCTGGCTTGTGCAGCAGGGTCGTCCTGTCGCCCTGCTCGGTCCCCACCAGTGTGTGGGGAAGGTGGAGCTCGGTCACAGCGTGAGGAACTGTGGCCAGCGCGGAGCAGATGGCCCGCTGGGTCACAGGGCATGGCGGAAGTGTGTCTGGCTTTCAGAAGATAGCTGTGCTGGGGCCTCGTTTTGCTGTACCAAAATTCATCCAAACACCAAAGGATTGTGACCTTCATTCTCCTTTACCACCTTCAGACGCACCCAGTTTCTTAAAGCTGCCTGCAGGAGCACCTCAAGCAGCACCGTTTACAACTCGCAAATGACAGACTCCTCAAACTGCTGCTTTTAGAGACCCCGGTCTCCATCGAAGCAAAAACCTGTTGTCACCCTGCAATGAACTGACTACGCCTGCCAGCACATTAACGGGGTTCAGGAAAGTTAAGCTCTAAAGTTGAGACCATGGAGCCTTTAGCACGAATCGCCCAATTTTATGGAATTTTGTGGTCTTCAGAATCTTGAGTCCTTCACAGCTGTGTCCAAATGGTACTTAAGAATTGCATGACTCATGTTGAAAGCGTAGCTGATGTGGTCAACGCCAAAGCTTGCAGGCAGGTGGCTATACCACAGGAAACTTTCATCCCTGAAGTTCACACCAAAATGAGATGAAGGCCTGTAGTTCCTTTGGGTGATACTGGGGACATTACAGTACAGAGAACGATGCTAAAGCAATATAGTATCTTTGCATCTCCCTTTATATTTTCAATCTCTTTTTTCTCTTTTAGAGAATTGTTATCAAGTGATGCGATGAAAGACTACAACAGAGCTCGAGTTTACCTGGATGAGAACTATAAATCACAGGAACATTTCACGGTAAATTTCTTTCTTTCACAAGTTTAGTTCAACAAATGGTGAATTTCTTCTGTTAAACTCTTTGGGGTTTTTTGATTGGTGTGGCGGTGTGAGCTGTTTCCGTCATGATGAGAATTACATCTTTACTAAGAGCGTTTACTTTGTAGGACATGTAAATGCTGATATTGCAGAAGTGCATCCATTTAAAAATGAGTAGAATGCCAGAATGCACGGAAAGTCTTTTGTTAAAAATTATTGTCTAAGGTTTTTTTCCCCTCTAACAATTAACCTTCTTGGTGGATCAGAATTACCTTCCGTTCACGAAAACGTGTTACTGTCTGACAGTCTGAGGTGGTGCCAGCTCTGCAGCGTGATTAGCTGGCGACAGGGCTTGGCAAGCGTTCAAGACTTGTGTTACGAATCTCTAGAGCTGATTCACAGGCTCGCTCACCTGTGGGATCGTGAGAAGAGCCAGAGCACAAGTTTCCACTAGTATGCAAGTGATGTTTAGGTAAATGTAAAAGCATGTGTGCAGTCGCCTTTTATGCGGAGCAGAAGTGATCATATGGTTATTGCCACGACTGTACAATGTGCGAACAGGTCTGCTGTTTATTTAGGTGATTACTGCTAGATTGTACCAGAAAGAACAGCCCATTAGAGATGAATCAGTGATGTTTCCCTTCTCTCCAGGACAGCAGCTTCCTTTTCCCCCTGGGTACTGCTTGGTGGCAGTCGGCTGCCCCGAGGAGCCCTTTTGCCAGGCTTCCCGGTGCCTGCTGGGGCTCTGCTCCCTGTGTGTGAGCTGGTGCTGCCTGGCAGCCGAAGGCAGCAGCTGGGACATGCAGTTCAAACAAGGAAAAACCAAACCCCCAGCGCGCACACAAATCACAGCTTGTTAGCATATAACCTAGGGGAATAAGAACCTGGAAAGGCTTTTATTTATTAATTTTTTAATGACTCTAGCTAGGAGCCCAGGTAACGTGGAACTGGAGGAGAGGTAATCAGGATTTTCTTCTCTTTCTCATCAAAGAGGAGAAAAACAAGATTATCAGCTTTACTGAGCCTTAGTGGGACAAATCTCGCATCAGCAGTGTTAAAATTGCATGCTGAAGACATTCAGGAAGCCCCAGCAGATGAAGGGCAGTAGGACAGAACTGCATCTTTTAGAGTCTCTTATAGCTCAGAGCTCCATCCGGATGAACCTGCTCACTAATGAAGACCCCGCAGGGGTCCCGCCACAGGGCTGTGGTGGACCTCCTGATACGGTGAGAAGAGCTATCAGGGGCTCTGCATAACCTGATCTGCTTTCAGCAGAGGGTCAGACCAGATAATCTCCAGAGGTCTCTTTTGACCTACACTTTTCTGTGATTATGGGAAAAAGGGATAGTCATCTGTGATCTTAATTTGGAAAACGCAGTATAGAAGACTAATGCAACCTATAACAAAATATCTGTAGCTTTTTTTAAAAGATTGTCACAATACTTTATAGTATGGAAATTATTTTATTTAACATGAGGTACATTTATTTTTGATGCTACTATGGTGGATAAAAAGGCTCTTAAGGAGGTTGACAGCAATCCTAGACGTAGAGCATGTGCTGTTTGCGTCTCTGTTAAGAACTCTGTATTTTGCAAAGTTCCTAATTCAAGAAATAATGTGGTTTCTTGTTTCACATACTAGCATTATTTTCTAGGCACTATGTTTTCTTGCAGTATTCCCCAGCCACCTTTGTGATTCTCCCTTTCCTGTCATAAATATTACTTTGCATATCTCTTTCCTCTCATCCTGTATTTACGAAAGCTAGGCCTTCCTGGAAAAAGAAATTCTGTCAACATATTCAGTCAATACAGGGGGAAAATAAAAAGACTGCTTGTACGAATATTATTTTCCATGGAAAATAGTCTAACCAAACGTGTGTTTATTATTTGATTAAATTATTCTCTGTTGAGCTAGTAACTGTAAAGATATAAAACAGGTTTGTAAAGGTGTTTAACGTAGTCCCACGTGACAGGCTGTTTGTAAATAACGCTACCTGTACCAGTAAAGCGGTGTTGAGTGGCTAGGAAATGGTTCCACCAGTCTCAAATGGAGACAATCATAGGAGGGAGGGCATTTTCCATAGAAGCCCTCAGATCTTTTCAGGTGTAGGCTCGTCTGCATTAGTAACCTGGAAGTGAGTGTAAAAGCACTGCCGATAGAATCAAAAAATAACAAAGTTACTGGGAAATAATGATGAGCGTAGTACCAGTGTGAGTTGGTAAGGTGTCTCCAGCAGAGAGGGGACTCCCTGTCTGGGAAGGAGCAGTTCTGGAAAGGATTTAGAGGTTCTGTTGGACAGACCAGAAACGAGCTCCCGTTGCAGTGCTGTAGCTCAAGAAGGAAAGCGATCTTTGAAAGTGTAGCTAGTGGAGAAGGAGTGTAAGAAAGATGGTGACTTTGTCTCTGTATACAGACATAGTGAAGGCAGTATGGGTGTTCTGGCATCCAGTTCTTGCGTCAGAATTTTTAAAAGCATAATGAAAAGATGGAGGTGACTCACAGAATGATGTTTCTGGCTTTTTTCTGTCTGTCATTCTTTCCAACCTTTAAGAACCTTTTAGAGCTGAATCAGTTCAGTGTGGAAAAGGGAAAAAAACAGAAGACGAGCGATTATTTAATTACGCTTTATATTACTATCATCGGGAGAAAATGCTGTGTGCTTGAGGAATATTTTATACTTTCCTTGTTAGACTTTTAGTAGTAGTGGCTTGGAACCAAAGCTAGAAAACCTAGAAAGGAGAGAGGATACACCTTCATATTGAGCTTCTTAAACTTCCTGACTTCTTATAGTCTACTTTTTGGCACTTAATGCTGACAGTCCTCATACATAGTTCCTGAGACTACTGTCGTGAATCAAAGATTCATATAGATGATTTTTTTACACATGTGATTTGAACTGGCAGTTCTTCAGCTCCTCTGTTCAGTCTTGCTGTGCATATAACTTATGCATTGGATAACTGTCTGAACAGGGGTTTCACCACTGTGGTGTGTCCATTTAGGGTAAAGTTTTAGTCTTATCTCCAGTGTGGTTTGGCTCGCACGATGTTATGCATCTCCCTGTTTCCTCATTAGTTCTGTTTGATTGCAAAGTTCTTTAACTTCTATGGGCTTTTTTCCATCCCTTCTAAGGCACGGAATTGGCAGCAGATGGTAGCCTTGTAATTATTATATTATTACCTCTCTGTCTTTGAAATATAAACATTTATCACATATATTGTTGTATAATGCTATTTTCTTTAGAGATGGAGAAGCTCAAGTAGTTGCAGTTTGGCTAACCTTTACCCCTGCTGCTTTCATATCCCCTTTTCTAGCAGTTTTGGCATCACTTCTTCTGTAAGGCTCTCCTTGGCTTGGCTCCTGCAACGCTAAATCAGATTTTGCTGCCCATAGTTACTCAGCTTGGCTGCATTAGGACTGACAGTGAGATCTGAGAAAGTGTTTTCAGAAGCCTGTCCCTTCAGCATGCAGCCTCTCTCTTCCAGTTCAAGGCAACCTAGGATGCGTGTTTTACATGCGTGTTGTGAAATAAAAGAAGAATGTGATAACGAGGTGTCTGTCGTGGAGTGATTTGGTTTTAAAAGCTCTAATAATTCGCTATGTATTAAGGATCAAAACGGTTCATTTCGCATCATCCCAGACAAAAATAAAGTTTGATACTACGCATTTGTCATTTATGGTTGTGTATACCAAATCTGGTATAAAACAGACTGGTTTTAGGTTTGGGATTTGTGGGGAGAGAGGGGGAGGTGTCGTGACTAGGGAGAAAACTGTGGTTCGGTTGGTTGGTTTTGTTTTGCCATAGGTGATAGGATGAAGCTGTGTGAGAATTTGTTCCACTCAAAACTTACTAAACGACACACACAAAATACAAACCCAGCCCATAGGATGAGCAGCGAGTTTACAGCCTGGGGGAACGTGTTAGATGCCACTGGCCCTCTGACAGCTCGTGGCAGGTCTCTGGTCCCAGTGGGGTGGTCACCTTGCAGTCTCTAAGGGAAGGGTTGAGAGGGAGAGTCAGATTTTGGCAGGGACTCTTGACCTAAGGCTTTCATTAAGGTAAGCGTTGTGAGCATTTGCAGCAGAGGTTTCACGGGGAGTGCGGGGCAGCGCGCACATGCATATGGATGAAGCAAGTCATATCACACCTGAGAGATGCACAGTTTTATAAAATTTAAAAGTGATCTGAAGATTAATCTCTTGGCAGAAAGCTGCTACATTAGAGCTAATGCTTATCAGCTCTGGGAAGATGACAGTGTCAGAGTTAAGAGCCCTCAACAGTTATGAATGAGGTTTATGGGTGACAACCTTTGCAAGCGTAACGATGGCTTCCCAGAAGTTTCAGATTAACTAAACAGGCAGCTCTGATGCTGTTCCAGTTATGACTGGAAATACTGATAGCAAACTAGTGTGGACAAACTGACTCGTGTGCTAGCCAGAAATTTTCAGATACTCAAATAGCTTGACAGTGCTTTTCAAAATTCAGCCTCCTGTAAATCTCTGTTTAAAACCATGATACTTTTTTTTGGTCATATAAAATGTAATCTAGAAGGTGAATCTTAGTTTCTGTTAGAGAATGTATAATTAGTGAAGAGAGAAGACACATATAAGAAGACTGAAATAGGTAAAAGTCTGAGAAGCTGAAAAATTCAGTACAATTGTTTTATTTATTTGTGAGTATACCCAATGGACTTCACTCTTAATAAAGCAGGTCGTTGCGATTGTATCAATTTTTCCCAATGTCCTAGCATTTACATTCTCTGTTAATTTTACTGTACTTGGTATATTTCATGTAAGGGGTAAATTATAAATCTTAATGCTTTTCTATGTGAAGAGTTACTCAAAAATAGTTGGATTTGATGAACTTTTACCTGTTGATACTTCTCAAGTAGCCTAAGTTAATTGTGAATAAAGTACTTTTATTCTGGAATGAGAGCATTCACACTGAAGCTGAATAGCAGCAAGAAATAAATTGATGTTTTCATCAAATCCATAATTATTTTTATATGAAAACGTCAGTATAATCAGTTATTTTTTTTTATTGTAATTAGATCAAAGCTAGTTTTGTTTGGTGCCCTGTGTTTATTGATTTCTGGGATATTCAATTAAGGTTTTATATTGCTTAGCAAATGCTTTTTTTTTTTCATTGTTAAAAGAAGGCAGAAGAAACCCCTGCATAGCTTAAAACATACTTGCTGTGTTGAACGTGTGGTTTCAGTAGGTTGAGAGAGAATCTTTATTGCAGTAAGTCAAATCCTGAGGACTCCTGGCAAACCAGACCTCTGAGAGCAAGCTTGTCACCAGCTCATGCCTCAAGTTTTTAGGGAGCATGTTACGAGTTGTGTGGTCGTTACAGCTCTTAGCTGATTTGCGGAAGCATCTGCACAGTAGGGTAGTTGCTTTACTTCTCAATATAGATTTATTTTTAAAAAACAAACAGAATCCTCAATTGCCTGTCTGCTTGCTCAGCCCGATAAATAACTTTGCAATGAAAGAAATGCTGTTGGGCTATACATCTGATGTGCTGAAGTTTCAACTTGCTCCTCCTAGTAAGGATGTATTGCATTGTAATTAGTTCATTACATAGCAGATATTTTTCAAATTAAAAAACAAAAAGATACTTTTCAAAACTAGTGTTTCTGACATTAGGAAGATGTGTTTAAACACCACCAATGCCATAAACCACAAAGATTATTTTGCACTGCTAATACAAATAAATTGAAAGGAGAGAGGATGCTGCGCTCACATGGCTGCCTTCTTCCAAAGTTCAAGTATTGTGAGAGAATTACTGAAATGAAACTTCCCTTAAATAACCACCCAGGAAATGGACAAAGATAGATTTATTAATGGAGAATACAGCAGATAATAGTCCATTTTTCTGATAGGCTTTATTCCCCCACCCCTTGCCAAATCTGTGGTTGGGTTATGGAGGCTGAGATGCTTGCCTTGCTGAAGATAACAAAGGTGTTGGTCTGTCGGGAGCAAGCATGGGTCTCCTGATGAGCAGGTCTCTAGAAAACACTCGGGGGCTTTTATGGGGCACAAATCCTTGGTGTTGTGTAGGGGAACTGCATGTTCCTCAGGCTGCCTGTCTCTGTCCGCCCCCGCCCTGTGCACTCACCCTGTGCACTCACATTCGGGGGCATCCCCATCCAACCCAGCTCCTGACTCCCTCCACCGACGCAGTGCATCGCTATCCTGGGAGCGGGGCAGGAACAGGCAACTGCAGAGGTGCAATGGTGGTCTTGGGCTGCACAGCGCCCAGTGCTGGCTCGATGCGGGGGGTGGGTTACACCGGTCAGGTGGGAACAATAAAGATAAAGTGAGGATAAACACTATAAAAAAAGGCGAAATGCTCAAATTCTGCAGTAACACAGACATTTTCTCTTAGACTAGGTAAATGAGTACATGCATTGCCATAATGTGTAGAAAATGGTTATGCTTTTTTTCCCTCCCCCCCCCCCCCCCCGATTGTTTTTACTTGACTCCATGCACTCTGTACCAGTAGTTTTTTAGATGTAAAATGACTCTTAAACTAAGCTAGATAAAGCACTGGGTGGCCTACAGTAGGATCTAGGAGAGGACTTTGCTCAAGTCATTATCCTTAATAATAATAACATGAGCTAGCATGACTGGGAGGGCTCCAGTGGTGAGCAGTGGTCCTAAAAATACAGACGGACAACATTTTATTCAAGTGTGTTATTTTACCTTAAAATTGTATCTCTCATTCCTGAGAGAATAGTAAAGTTAATTTTTGTTAGATTAATGATATTTGAGTAATATTTTTGGTTGAGCTGAGTTCGAATAATTGGCCATTAATTGAAAAAGGAAATTGAATTGAATTTATCTTGTACATAAATCCTGTCATAGTTATTAATGGGTCTTAGAAAATATCGGCCTGTTCCCAGAAATGAATGGTGTACACTGATTCTTCTGAGCTTATTAGCTGTGGCAGTTTAGAGTTTTGTTAAATAAAAAAGATGATTTAGGAAGAGAGACATAATTGAATTGAATATTGGGGGAATTCACATGCCTGATTAGTTCTCAGCCCATTTCTCCATTAACAATTTTAAGGAATTTTCAGTCTTTGCAGAAAGGCAGATTTTCCCCAGGAGGTGGAGCTGAAGCACCAGACTGCATTGCTGGGGCCGCCTGGCCCCGCAGCCCCTCTGTGCACTGGACCTTTTTTGGAGGAGGCTGCTGTACCACCATGCTGTGGCTGTGAATGCACGCTTAAATACGCACCAAGCATGTCCTTCTCTGTGGCCCCAGCTGAGGCAAGTGCAGCTTTCAGGGTTCTGGGAAGGCTAAGAGAAGGAGTTCTGGTGCAGCTGGGATGTTGATAACAGTCTTAAATTTGTAGCTATGTATCAGTGGGGCCCTCTGCCGAGCGGGAGATTTTGGAGTATGTTTTCTTGCCAAGCTTATCCTTTACTGTATTCTTGGTTTGAATTTTCTTCTGCTAATTACATGAGCCTGTTTCCACCTTCTCCTTTTTTCTCTCCGTTCCTTTCCATGGAATTTTATTTTGTACTTGAGTTTTTATAAAGATATCTTTGTTTTTATAAAGATATCTTTGAAAAATATGCCAAGCTAGAGAAGTAGGACTTCATTTCTGGTCTTAAGCCATAGCATCATAATAAAATGACATCTCCCTGGTACTGAATACACATCTGCGTGTTGGTATGATTACAGCCTCACGGCTCTTAATTTCCCTCTGTTAGCACCGCTGTGGTAGGGGTGGTGGTCTGTGGGACTCGACAGCCCTCCTCACTAATGGTGGTGGTGTAAGAGGTTACAGGACCAGGATGCTCCTTCCTGTGTTCAGCTCCAGAGAACTCATCCTGTTGCGGCTTCCTGGGTACTCCTGCCCCCCAGTCCTTCAGAAGGCCTGGGCTTATTTCAGATTTCCTAAAAGCAATACTTAAACGAAGTACTGTTTATTATACAGCACTGGGTTCCTGCAGCGTGCAGCGAGGTGAGAAGGTGGCAGAAGCAGTGTCTGGCAGAGATGCTGTACCTGGAGGGATGTATGGGGACAGGGCTGTTCTGCAAGGGAAGGTCATGCCACAGGAGGAGCCAAGGGATTGTCACTTGGCTGTGTAGACTCTCTCCTGAAATTAACTCCTATGGGTTTCATCCAGGGAACGATCTTCTGGAACAAAGAAACGTCCACAGACTCTTTTCTAAGAAGCACATATGAAAAGCTTACAAGTATTTTGTCATCACCAGCCTCCACATGTAATTTCTAATCAAATGTTTCCTTCTGCCTGCCTGTTTTGTGGGGGTTTTTTTGTTTGTTTTGGTTTTTTTAGAAATGAGTTAGTATAAACATTTTAAAATAAGTAACAACTTTTTAAACAAATCTTATTATGCAAGTTCTTCAGGATTTTTTTCTTGGTACTCAGGCACATAGGAACGTGTGTAACGCTGGTGGGCTGTGAGAGGATGCCTGGGCCTTGCCGTCCCATGAAATGTGAGGCAAACGTCTGCATGGCGAGCCTCTGAGAGACGCTGTGGAGCACACGATTTTGTGTTGGTGCTTGCTACTCGGATACTTATTTAATTTTTACTTTCTGCTAATTCCACTTCCTAGGTGAGAATAAAAGGAATAAAACCATTTGAAAAATATGCTAGTCTTCCCTGTAAACGCCCCTAAAATGCCAGAAGCAAATCTATAGCCATGCGTAGAAGTGCCTTCTGGTGAGTTGTAAATGGGAAAATGAGGATTTAAACTCTGTTTGTACGGAAATACAAGTGATGCAAAGCCAGATGAAGCCTCGTGGTGGCAGTGTCTTTCAGTGATTAGATTTGTTACCGCACTTGGTGGGAATACCCGGCAAGACTTCGTTGCTTCTGCACATCTTCCAGCAACCTCCTTCTTCATCTTGTTCATCGTAATACAGAATCTCTTTCCATTACAGCTTCCTGGTTTTTGAGGATTCTTGATGAAATACACAGTTGGGAGCTGTTTGAAACCTGCATCACAAAGTTTGACCTCTTCATTAGCTTTTATCTTTTTTTAATTGAAAAAAATGAGTTCATGAAGTGAGCTGGTGAATGTAGAAGTTAATCCTACTGCTTCTGACAAAATCATGAAAAAAATGGTTGTATAAGTATTGTCATTCTGTGACATAGACAAGTATTTACAACCACCTGAAATGAAATCTCCCACTTAATTTCTTAGGGAACTAAGTCGGCTGTCAGGTAATCGCTTCCAGTCTCTTCTGGATGGGAAATGGGATCTGAAAGGCGTTGCCACAGCAGTACCTTCCTCCGTTTTTGATTTGTCTTTTTTTCCTATGCATTTTTGAAACAAATCTATAAGACGTCTATAGAGTTCTTCTTGCTGTGAGGAATTTCATGGCTTATCTTCTACCTGTTTTCTGACACTTGTGTATAATGGGAAGAGGAGGAATAATTACAAAACAGTGAGAAATTTCACAGATCGGTAGCCCAATAATGCAGTCTTGGGTCAATTTACAAATGTGCTAGTGCTGAGGAAATTGGTGATATAGCAGCTTCTTTATACATAGAATCGTTATACTGTTTGTATTAGCTATGGATTTACAATTTATGGGGAATTGCATTTTCTATGGGCTGTGGATTTTATATTCAGAATTTCATACTGCAGTCATGCAACAGACTACATGTTTAGAAAAAATGTGAGATTATTTGTAAAGAATAATTATAACCTGTTTTTGTAGAAACCTATATGTCTAAAAATCAGCTGAAATATTTGAAATTAAATTATAGACTACAGTATCCGAACACAAGAGGAAATCAACTATTTCTAAGCTTTTAAAAATTAAAAAGACTTTCTAATTGCTGTTGGAAAAGTGAGGCTAAAACAAACTTTTTTTTTTAATTAAACTATAGCTATCATATAAGGCAAGACATGCTGTGGTGGTTGGTTACTTGGGCGCAGGTACCTTCGAGGCGCATGACTCACCCGCACTTGTGTGGCACCGAGCCTTGCATTCGCTGGTATCGGTGTTTCAGTTCAGAATTTCCCGAGAGTCGAGGTCGTTTAAAATTAACCGTACAGGCCACGGGCGCGGGACGCAGCTCCCCAGCTGCCTGGCCTCAGCTCTGCGGAAGTGCAGACGCATCAGGAGAGCCTGGATGAGGAAGAACAGCTATGGACGCCTCATGGAGAGGCCTGCACCCGGCACTGGGGCAGAGGCCTGTCCCAAACCCTCCCTGCCACCCGTTCCTGCCCTCAGCCTGGCGTGCGTGGGCAGACCGGGCCGCAGCAAGTGGGAGGTGTGGGACTGCAGTACCGCTGTCCGCTGTGGAGGCACGGTCCTGCTGAGCCGTACTTCCCTGCTTGTGCTAGAGGAAGCCAGCAAGTTTTGAGGACCATGAAGGAGAGAATAGTACAGGTGACATTAAACCTAAAACGCCTCAATTGGACCTTTCCACTTGGGCCCCCTGTGCCCTCCCTTGCTTTTCAGGAGCGTTCACGCTTGACAGTGGTTATAGGATTTTGTTTCCCTTTCTGTGGTGCATGTTGTGTGTGGGATCACCTGGGGCTTTTGCCGGAGCCTGGGGTTGGGCTGTGGGTCGGAAGGTGCTCGGCTGTGTGGGCAGCTCTCCGCTTTGCCTCAGCACCAGCTGGGCCAGCCGGCAACGTGATGACCTGCAGCACTGTGATGGCCATGGGCTGTGATGGCACTTGGCATTTTCTGAGCTGGTGAGGAGGAGAACAAACTATGGAGGAGAACTGCTCTCGTTTCAGCGTAGGAGTGTGTTGCATTTTTGGTTGTTTCTGCCTTGTTGCATATTTAATTATTGTGTTTTCTTAAAGTAATTTGTCCGGAGATTTACGGAAAGAATTATTGGTTGGCTCAATGCATACATCGAAACAGTAAATCTTCTCAATCATATTCCATTTATTCAACAACTCTGCTTCTGACAGTTCAGTGATACTGCAGAGATATTCCTGAGGCTTTAACTCACGAGTCCTTTACAGCTTAGTGTTTGCTGCCTGCTTTTTGCATGACAGTTCTCAAGTTTTATTTAGCTTTTTTCCTTTATTTATAGTACATAATACTTAGAATTTGTTCTTCTTAATCCTGCCTTGAAGAGTGAATATAATTCAGTTTGATATGTAAATTTGTTGTGTGCAAATAGTAACGAATTTTGAGAGAAAACATGGCTAATAGAGATTTTTCACTTACTGTGAATGGAATAAAAGTCCCATTTTCAGGCCTTTCATTTTATTTTATTTTAGCAAAGTTTCTTTGAAGTCCAAGAGCACAGCAAATCTTCTTGGGGTGAAAGGAAGAAAACCTTCTTGGCAGAGGAGCTGAGAACAGGCTCTGCAGAGTAAAGGCTGTCCTAGTACAGGCACAAGGCTTGCAGCTTTGATTGTGGCATCCACCCCCCCTCCCTGAGCACATGAGGAGTAGATTCACATCACTGCACCCAGTCTGCAGTTTGTCTGTCCCCGAGACCCCCACACTGCGTGCTGGGTAGCGCTGGGTGCAGCAGAACTGCGCCAGACCAGAGACGTGAACATTGCCTCGTTGCGTGCGGTCGCTGCTGTGAGCTTGGTGCTGTGGCACTCGGCTGGTCTGGCTCCCTGATCGGCGCTGGGGAAGCAGATGCCGTGTTTCCCTACCCGTGTTTACGTGTAAGCGCTCTCCTGGCCAGGCTGGAGTGGGGGTGAGGGACCTTTCCAAAAAGCAGAAAGGATAGCAGAGTACTGCTTGGTATCTATTGTTAGCAGCTCATCCGCAAGTGATTTGTGGCCAAAGATTAATAACTTTTCACATTAGTGATTTGCAGGCAGCTGCTCACTGTGTTTCAGTACATGACTGCATTCTGCACATCTGGTGAACGTATGTTGGTAAACATTTAAATGCTATAAAGTATATTTACTCAGACCTAACCCTTCCCTTCTAAAATACAGGAATCCTTCCAGCCTTCTCTTAGGACTGTGGAGGCATTGCTCAGCGGCCCTGCCGTTGTCCCCAGTGTCCAAACACCCAGCTGCTGTTGAGGGCCTGTGCCCGCCAGCAGGTCCCCGGCCCCTCTCCAGCTGGAGAGCTGGGCCACCCGCTGACAGCCCTTGCACTTCTGCTGCAGGCCAGGACAAAAGTGTGCTCCTCTTCGGGGCTGAGGGTTTGAGCATGTTTTGTGTAAAGGTTCGCTAAGTGCTCAGGAAGGTGTTGAATATTTAATGGAACAGGAAGAACAGTAATGAAAAACAGTAGTATCCACTGAAATAACTGAAGATCTGGCTAAATAGTATAGTAAATGTTTTAATTTGAAGTTTGCAAAGCCTCACGTGGGTCCCCTTTAGAAATCTGGGGGCACAGTTGTCAGGTTTTGTCTTTCCACAGAAAAAAAAAATTAAATTACTAAAGTATTGGGCAATCGGATATCTTGTTTGCATTTATGCGGTAGGGCTAAGGGCAGGACCATTTATACATTGCTCTAGCATAGCCACGATTTTATTAACAGCTCTTTTCAAGTAATGCGTGTGAGGAATTTTGTTTGCACAAACAAAATGTTTGATTTGGAACAGGTTTGGCTTTCAAGAAAAGATGTGAGACTGGAAAATGTGAAAATAATTGCTTAAGAAATTATGAAATGCTGTTTAAGAAACTTGCTAATGTGTTTGTCTGAGGCATTGAATTAATTTTTAAATAAGAGCAGCATGACTCTGTAGAAAAATAATACGTATACTATTTACTGATATAAACTAATGGGTTTATTAGTGTTTGAAATAATGTTATAATGCAGTATTCATAGCCAAAAAGAAAGAAATACATGAGTCTGCTCACTTCCTTTCTATGAATAGCATGTGGCAGTCAGGTTTCACTGCATAGCTTACCAGCTATACATTTCAAAAAGGCTTGGAAATGCATCTAATTTTTCACAATTAAAAACAAATGGATAGGAGGAAAAGATTTTGTTGTATTACACCACCTAATCATAATCTCAAGATGCTACTATTGATGTGAAAAGGCAGTAAGCAGCCCAATTTCCAAGGGAAAAAAGATTAATAAAAAACTGCACAGTTCTCAGTGAAGTTGAGTTGTGCTGAAACCTGCAGGCTCTGTGAGCAGGGGCCTAAGGAGTTTAGGCAGTGGAGTAATTCCCAATGAGAAAAGCCAGTTAAAAAATGCCTAGCACTGATGGAGAGGTAGTAGTGTCTCCCTTCATGAAACCACCATGATGATGGTCAATGCATACCAAATGTCATACGGTACTTTTAAAGAGAAATTAACGTTCAGAGATTTTGATGCTAGTATTAAAATGCCACAGACACACACTTACTACTCTGTTAAATTTAACAATGTTTACAATGTACAAACCCAAACTAGAACCCTTTGACACTGAGGAAGTGTTTCCACTTAGTTTTAGAGGGCTTTCCAAGTGTCTATTGATCAGTGTTCTCTAACAGCACAGAAATAATGTGTCTAATTTAACTGGCCACATGGAGGAGTATAGAAAAAACATTAGTTATCCCTTGAAAGGCTTGGAACATCGATAGGAGGACATAACATTAATGACTTTCCTATACACGAGCTTCAAAAACGGCTAAATGAGGAAGAAATTACAAATTTATTTTCCTATAATTTCTGCAGTTGTCTTGTTTTACTGCACCAGTAAAGCATTAAGCAATGAAATGTCACACAAGGAGTATTTTCCTGATAATTTGTCTGACATGCAAAGCATATAAAACAAAAGAGAAAAAGATGGAAATGTGAGGTTTAGTCATTTTGACAAATTTAGTGATTTTTTGCTCATGAAGTCTGGCTAAGAGTCTGCTGCTTCTGTCCAAACAATTTCAAATATTGCTGTTTTCTAAGTGGCTCACTGTATCAGGAACATCTTTGTTGTCTCAATTCTGTCCTTTACCCTGAACACAGATTGCTAGTTTTATGGTAATTTACTAACATAAATAAATGTGTAACAAAATTATTTAGATCTCAAGCTTTTGTTTTTCAAATAAATGGAATACTAGGTCTCCAGAGGTGGGTAGTAGAAGTCCAGGTTGGGAAGGGATATATTGTTATCAGTTCCCTTCCTTTGGTTGTGCAGTATCGAAGTGTAAAGGAGTTTTGGGTGGGTTTCATTTTATCCCACCTTTTCCAAATAAACAGAAGATTTTGTGGGGAAAAAATATAAAATCTGATTTCTGAATGAACTAAATTAACCCTGAACATTCATTCTAGAACAGACTGGCATTACTCCCAGATTACCCGCAAATCCTTTGTAGACCAAAGTTTCCTATAGTCCTATACAGGATTCCCTTCCTGTCAGGTGGGAGTTGAAGCTGGGGGCTAAATGCTCTTGAATGTTGCTAAGACTGGGTTTGCATGTGGTATTTAGAAGTGCATGTGCAACAGATAGTCTTTTGTGTTCTTCTAGTTTGACTACTCAGGTTGTGCATTTTTCATCTTTTATGATTAGTGGAGAAGCATTTACAGAATCATAGAATCACAGAATTGTTTAGGTTGGAAAAGACCTTTAAGATCATCAAGTCCAACCATTAACCTAACACTGCCAAGTCCACCACTAAACCATGTCCCTAAACACCACATCTACACGTCTTTTAAATACCTCCAGGGATGGGGACTCAACCACTTCCCTGGGCAGCCTGTTCCAATCCTTGACAACCCTTTTGGTGAAGGAGTTTTTCCTAATATCCAATCTAAACCTCCCCTGGCGCACCTTGAGGCCATTTCCTCTCGTCCTATCGCTTGTTACTTGGGAGAAGAGACCGACACCCACCTCGCCACAACCTCCTTTCAGGTAGTTGTAGGGAGCGATGAGGTCTCCCCTCAGCCTCCTTTTCTCCAGGCTAAACAACCCCAGTTCCCTCAGCCGCTCCTCATAAGACTTGTGCTCTAGACCCTTTCCCAGCTTTGTTGCCCTTCTTGGACACGCTCCAGCACCTCAACGTCCTTCTTGTAGTGAGGGGCCCAAAACTGAACACAGTATTCGAGGTGCGGCCTCACCAGTGCCGAGTACAGGGGCACGATCACTTCCCCACTCCTGCTGGCCACACTATTTCTGATACAGGCCAGGATGCCATTGGCCTTCTTGGCCGCCTGGGCACACTGCCGGCTCGTGTTCAGCCGGCTGTCGACCAGCACCCCCAGGTCCTTTTCCGCCAGGCAGCTTTCCAGCCACTCTTCCCCAAGCCTGTAGCGCTGCATGGGGTTGTTGTGGCCGAAGTGCAGGACCCGGCACTTGGCCTTGTTGAACGTCATACAATTGGCCTGGGCCCATCAATCCAGCCTGTCCAGGTCCCTCTGCAGAGCCTTCCTACCCTCGAGCAGATCAACACTCCTGCCCAACTTGGTGTCGTCTGCAAACTTACTGAGGGTGCACTTGATCCCCTCATCCAGATCGTTGATAAAGATATTAAACAGAACTGGCCCAAATACTGAGCCCTGGGGAACACCACTTGTGACTGGCCACCAACTGGATTTAACTCCATTCACCACAACTCTTCAGGCCAGGCCATCCAGCCCATTTTTCACTCAGCTAAGAGTATACCTGACCAAGCCATGAGCAGCCAGTTTCTCCAGGAGAATGCCATGGGAAACGGTTCAAGGACTTTACTAAAGTCTAGGTACACAACATCCATAGCCTTTCCCTCATCCACTAAGCGGGTCACCTTGTCATAGAAGGAGATCAGGTTAGTTAAGCAGGACCTGCCTTTCATAAATCCATGCTGACTGGGCCTGATCACCTGGTTGTCCTGTACGTGCTGCGTGATGGCACTCAGGATGATCTGCTCCATACCCTTCCCTGGCACTGAGGTCAGGCTGACAGGCCTGTAGTTCCCTGGATCTTCCTTCTGGCCTTTCCTGTAGATGGGCGTCATGTTTGCTAACCTCCAGTCAACTGGGACCTCCCCGGTTAGCCAGGACTGCTGATAAAGGATTGAAAGGGGCTTGGTGAGCACTTCCACCAGCTCCCTCAGTACCCTTGGGTGGATCCCATCTGGCCCCATAGACTTGTGTGTGTCTAAGTGGTGTAGCAGGCCGCTAACCATTTCCCCTTGGATTATGGGGGCTTCATTCTGCTTCCCGTCGCTGTCTTCCAGCTCAGGGGGCTGGGCACCTGGAGAACAACTGGTCTTACTATTAAACACTGAGGCAAAGAAGGCATTAAGTACCTCAGCCTTTTCCTCATCCTTTGTCACTATGTTTCCCCCCGCATCCAATAAAGGATGGAGATTCTCCTTAGCCCTCCTTTTGTTGCTAACGTATATATAGAAACAGTTTTTTATTGTCTTTTACAGCAGTAGCCAGATTAAGTTCTAGTTGGGCTTTGGCCCTTCTAATTTTCTCCCTGCGTAACCTCACGACATCCTTGTACTCCTCCTGAGTTGCCTGCCCCTTCTTCCAAAGGTCAGAAACTCTCCTTTCTTTCCTGAGTTCCAGCCAAAGCTCTCTGTTCAGCCAGGCCGGTCTTCTTCCCCGCTGGCTCGTCCTTTGGCACATGGGGGCGGCCTGCTCCTATGCCTTGAAGATTTCCTTCCTGAAGAATGTCCAGCCTTCCTGGACTCCTTTGCCCTTCAGGACTGCCTCCCAAGGGACTCTGTCAACCAGTCTCCTAAACAGGCCAAAGTCTGCCCTCCGGAAATCCAAGGTGGCAGTTCTGCTGACCCCGCTCCTTACTTCTCCAAGAATCAAAAACTCTATCATTTCATGATCACTATGCCCAAGATGGCCTCCAACCATCACATCACCCACAAGTCCTTCTCTGTCCACAAACAACCGGTCCAGCAGGGGCACCTTTCCTAGTTGGCTGACTCACCAGCTGTGTCAGGAAGTTGCCTTCCACACACTCCAGGAACCTCCTAGACCATTTCCTCTCTGCTGTAAGTTGCAGGCCCCCACAAAAACAAGGGCTTGCGACTGTGAGACTTCTCCCAGCTGCTTATAGAATATTTCATCTGCTTCTTCATCCTGGTTGGGTGGTCTATAACAGACTCCCACCATGATATCTGCCTCGTTGGCCTTCCCCCTGATTCTTACCCATATACACTCAACCCTATCGTCACCATCATTAAGCTCTAGACAATCAAAACACTCCCTAACGTACAGGGCTACCCCACCACCTCTCCTTCCTTGCCTGTCCCTTCTGAAGAGTTTATAGTCATCCATTGCAGCACTCTAGTTGTGCAACCATGTTTCCATGATGGCAACCATATCATAGTTTTCTTGCTGCACAACGGCTTCCAGCTCCTCCTGTTTGTTGTCCGTGCTGCGTGCACTGGTGTAGATGCACATCAGTTGGGCTATTGATCCCGCCACCTTTCTGGGGGGAGAAGCCCTAATTCCTATGTGACCATTCTCAGGCACTTCCGTGGTTTCTAACACATCCAGAACCCTTGTGTCTTTACTGCCGCATAGATCTCCATCCCCTACCTCCACTAAGACAGCAGACCGAATATGCTCGCTAGCACATTGTTCCTCAAACATTGGCATGCCGCCCCCAGGCTTATCTCTAGCAAGCCTGGTTTTATCCCTTTCCCCCTTCAAATCTAGTTTAAAGCTCTTTCAGTGAGCCCTGCTAACTCCTGTGCAAAGATCCTTTTCCCCCTTCGAGACAGGTGTACCCCATCTGTCACCAGCAGGCCTGGTGTCGTGTAGACCGACCCATGATTGAAAAAACCCAAAATTCTGCTGGTGACACCAGGCTCAGAGTCAGGTATTAATCTGCTGGATCCTCCTGTTTCTTCCTCATCATTTTCTGCAACTGGAAGGATAGAGGAGAACACTACTTGTGCTCCTGATCCCTTAACCAGTCGTCCCAAGGCCCTGAAGTCTCTCTTGATTGCCCTCAGACTTCTTGTTGCAACTTCATCGCTGCCTACCTGAAAAATCAATAATGGATAGTAATATGAGGGCCGCACCAGGGTAGGAAGCTTTCTCTTCACATCTTTAACCTAGGCCCCAGGGAGGCAGCAGACTTCCCTAAGAAGTGGATCTGATCTCCATATCGGGCCTTCTCTTCCCTTCAGAAGGGAGTCTCCTATGACAATGACCCGTCTTTTTTTCTTCATGGAAGCAGTTTTGACGCAGGGCATAGGCTGACTTAACCTCGGTGACACCTCCAAGCCAGATGAACCATCGTCCTCGTTATTGTTCGGTTCCACTTGCAGAGCCTCATACCTATTATGCAAGGGCACCTGGGAAGGTGGGGTAGTGACAGAAGAGATGTGCCTGCTGTGCCGGGCAGTAACTTGTCGCCATTGCCCCCTATCCCTTAAGTCACTGTGTTCAGCCAGGTGGAGAGAGATGGAGAGATGTTATCCTAACATTTTGAAAAAGGCTCCTCGTCTGCATATGAGGATGCTTTTTTTTTTCTTTGCTAGAAGTCATTGCTGTATGAGGGTTATGAGACATTAATTGTTTCTCCTTCCTTAAACTAGAAGGTGTCTCTTATACCCACTTAATAATAAGCATAGAAAAAATCATGCTAAAAATAGTAATCGGCATCCTGTGAAGTGCTTCGTCAGTCAATGAAAGTTGTGCACAAGGAGGTGATTTAAAAAAGAACAACAAACCAACCCCCAAAAAACCCAAAGAGATTCTCCTCTTTGTGCCATTTATTCCATGTTTATCAAAGCAGACTTGTAACCATTGCGTATTTAGAAAAATGGTCCGAGAGTGAGAAGGAGAGTACGACTGTGAAGATGGGATCTGAGAGGCATGGTGCAGCCTCTGCATTTTCATGGGGGTCTTCAAAGCAGATGACACTGTGTCGCAGTCCTCAGGCTATGACAATTTCTGGCAATAAACCAGGATAGGGAAGGGGGATAAAAACAGCAATTGGATTGCTGTTCAGACAGTGTGGCCCTATGGCAGGATTTGAGAAAACAGAAAAACAGATTCAGTTTCTGCCAAATAACAAGGGCAGTAAAAGAGAAAAGCTCTGTGTTTGGAACACTGACAAGGAAGTGCATCAGAATATCCAAGAGAGAACATCGAACAATATAAAGATGATGGAAGGTGTAAATCTGTGTTGTACAGTATTAAGCCTCATCTTTAACATATTTGTGAAAATGAGTAGATGTGTGAGTACTCCTGCATATTGGTAATAAACTAGTCTGTGTCCCTTGGAGCAGGCTGAAACAGCAAGTGTTCGTAGGTATGGCTTGCTGGCATGGAAGTTATGGGAAATAAGGCTGCCCAGAAATTGGGGCGAGAGTTTGGGTGGTGTTCATATTAAAAGTTCATAGTTGGTGGTTTGACCACTTCTGTTAGGACAATTAGGGGGTTTAGACCACAGAAGAAGAAACCGTGTAAGGAAAGAAAGTATGTACAGATGGGTAATGTATGAGAACGTCAGAAACAAAGTACTAACGATCAGGAAATATATGGACCTTGAGGGTGGGAGAAGACAAAGTAAATGATAACTTTAATGTAAAAAACAAACAAACAAACCAAAACAAAAAGCCAACTTTTTTTGCAAGAATTTGTGTCTCTCTCAGCTAATTATAATGGCTTATTAATCTCAGGCTCAAAAGGCTGCAACCTAAAATGTCTTGCATTCCTGAAAAGGTCTCCAAAAAAGATGGAGTATTTCTGTATTGACTCATTTCGTTGTGAAAGCAGCTACAGTTATAAATCCCACATTTAAATATCCCCATTACTTACAATGTTCTCTTATGCAAATTGTCTTTTAAATAACAGTTGCTGTAATGTTAGAGCATTTTAAAGCTTCCCGTCTCCTTGATACCCGGTTACCAGGTAAGAATTTGAAAATCACTCACTTTCATGGAAGAAACCAACTGCACCAGCTTTGGATCCTGATACAGATAATGTGTGTCTCTTACAAAAGGGAAAAAACACCTCAGTGCATCCTAACCTTTCATTTCTCAAGCACACACTTGCCTGGTGGTTTGGTTTGGTTTTGTTTTAATGTTGATGCTGGATGGAATCAGCACACCCAAATCCCCCACTGAGATACACGTGCACGGATACAAGTGCTATCAGATTATACGAATGTCTTATTTTGACACGCCACTTTTCAAAGAAAGCTGCAATCTAATCCCCTAGTTAATATGGTACATGAAAACAGGTAATACGCTGATGGACTTTGTATGTGCTTGGTAGGGGGGGTTTAAGGCATGATGAAAATAAAGCGCTGAGAAACATTTGAAAGGTATTATGGTATTCTGGATACTTAATAGGGTATTTCTTATATTGTAATTATACTTTTAGAATTGAAAAATGATGTTTCATCACAAAATAGCAGAAAAATCCTAATATAATAAAGAAATAAAGGCCAAGATGGGGGGGGAGGGGGGAGGATTATGTACCTCCATTTCATATGTTGCTTTACCATATTTCCAGATGACTACCCCAAAACTGAAATATTGCTCAAGTGCTAAGGGCTTTAAAACTGGAATTAACTTTGCTTATCAGTTAGTGAGAGTGAATTTACAGTATGCAAGCTACGTGACACTTGCTTCCATAGGAACAGAGAGTGTAAGTCTTTGCACTTAAACTCTTGTGCTAACTGCTTAATTAGATCTAGATCTGCTGCCCTTACTTTAGGCATTTACCCAAGGTATACATTTTCCCTAGACTCACCCTCTAGACAGAGGAGCAAGGACCACTTTCTGGTGGTACCTCTAGTTATCTTTTGACAGTAGTGGGAGAATACTGTGTGTATGTCAGATAACTCAAAGGTGTATGGGGAAGAAAGGGATGAAAAAAATAATTTGGAGGCTGCTCTTTTCCATGGAAGGATTAAGTGCAGAACAGCTGCTTTGCTGTAAATTAATTTTGAGTAGTAATTTCTCCATGTAGACAAGGGTTATTCTTCTGTATATGGAAATGATTTTTTGAGGGTCAAAAAAAAAAGTAACTTTAGTGGGCTTGGAAGAGTGAGAAAAATCTGAGCTAAAAAATTAGAATACTTTGAAAATACAAACTTAAATAAACTGTTTCGTGTCGATAAGTACCACTACATTACTCTTGGGTCCCTTTACAGCAGATAAAGGTTACCTTTTGGCATCTCTAGAAACAGTACCAGACTTGAGGAAAATTCTGTATAGTGTGGGGCTGTGTGGGAAAAGTGCAGTTTGTTTTGTCACTGACCGCAGTAAAGCGTTGCTTCAGGGTGCTTCTGTCAGGGTCAGTAACCAACACACTCTGGCCAGGAAGGTGCCTCAGAGCAGCTGTTCAGGAAACAGGCACTTTCATAGGGAATAAGTTGATTTTAGGTTGTGAGTTTTGGCAAACTCAAGGAGAGATCATTCTGGATAGTTTTGGTCTGTCAGTGGCTGGTTCACTGGTTGTGAGAATGAGACCTTCTCTCCTAGGAATGAGATGCAAACAGGAGTTCTTCTTCCCACTGTGATTGCTGTTACAAGCCACATCTTTATGTTGTCCTTCTTCAGTCAGCTGCTTTCAGCAGAGCTGGCTGTGGCAAATGAGCATCCTCCACGAGCAGGGGTAGGGGAGTGAGGGGAGAGCCATCAGGTGCTGAGCACCGCCGCTTCCCTGGGGACCTCCTGGTGGTCCTGCAGCTCTCACGCCCCTTGCCTCTGAGACATTCAACTCAAGCTCTGCCTTATTTCCGTCATCCATAAAATGGTGCTGATCATCGCCTCTGCTCTCAGATTTATTACCTTTCATTGGCTATTTAAAATACACTAATACTAATATACGGATACTAACATTTTCCCATTTGTTTCCTACAAAGTAATTATGTACATATTTATGCAAAGAAACAGAATCTTCTTTCATGGCAGCAGAAGCCTGGGTGCAGGTTTGAAGATGCTCTCCACCAGAGACTTGTATCTCTTGTGGACTCCAAGTGCACTTGATGATGTGAACATGATTTCAGCAGGACCTGAGTAAATCTTTTGTCCTTGCTGCAATTGCATGTACACTTACATTATGTTTATACACTTAGTTCCCATGCAGTTGCAATTTATGAAATAAAGAGAGCACAGGGCTATCACAGTCATCCATACTTAACAAACTGCTACATGTGAAGAGATATTTGGAGGTTTGCAAAAGGACATGTAGCTGTATCTAATATTGAGTACCTATTATCATGGATTAAATAAAATATATTCTAAATATTCAAACTCTAAGGATAAATGAAGGCAGGAGAGGTGTTAAAACAGGAGAAATAGCAACTTTTACAAGCAACCTTGAGAATAGTTACTCACTCAAGACATCTAATCCCACAACTGTGATGTCCATTAGGTCAGAACTTAGCAATAATTCTTCAGTTGGATAAGTATTTCTCCTCTTTATTGTTTGCCAGGGGGTTTCCAAGTATGAGAAACTTCCATTTCCATGTATTGCCTGATGTACTTGTTGGCTTCTCATAACACATCTTTGGCTGGGTATCCTGTTTATTGGATGTCTCGAAAAGATTTTGTCCATGGTTGGCTATAGTCTTAGGAAGTCACAACAAGCTTGAACCTCCAGGCGGACCAAGACTATAGTCTGCATAATCCTAAGAAATCAGCAGACGGTGAGAATTGCCATCTGTAATTTGGTTCCTGCAGAGGCTGACTTCCTCACTTGGGATGACCTCTGCCCACTTTCAGGTCATTCCGCAGATAAATGAAAGAGGAGCCTAAGCCAGCAGATGAGCACATGCTACGTAGCAGTCTTCACAGAGAAGGTGGTCCAGGTTGGCACAGAGGAAGTTCAGGCTTCCAACAAGAATGCTGTATCTGGGAATTCTCCGTCATTGAAACAAAACCACACAGAGGTGGCGGGGAGGAAACCGTAGGACACTTAGAGTACAGAAGACTCTAAGCTGTATCTCGGGTCCCTGCACCATTTCAGTCTGGAGTAAATCCAGTCCCTTATCTTTTGTAGGCTTACTAAGGTTTGAAGTTTACTACTGCATTTCACTACCTTTGGTACCTTTTAAATGCTGACAGCCTACCTGACAGGGCCAAACTATGATTCTGAAAAAATCCCAAACCAGGTTGTGGACCTGGAGACAATGTCACTTGGCAAGTGTTCTTTATGATTTCTAGCGCACTAGAGGTCTACTTAATTTTCTTGCCTTTAACCATGAGTCAACAAAGTATCACTTGCAAAATGTCTGTAAAACTTCTTCAGAGATTGCAGTGGATGTTAAGACATTTTCATTTTACAGTGACACCTTACTCACAGGCCAGTAAGATGGTATGTCTTTATACTGGCTGAGTGGGAAAGGTGATGTTCCTTAGCAAGGATAATGGAGTGGAGAAGGCTGGAGAGCGCTATCAAAGGTGTCTGTCTCCCTCAAAGCATATCCAGAGTGATCAATGTTTTCCAAGGGGCCTTGGACCTGTCCTCAGTCTTTAGCCTTCTCCCAGGTGAGAGGTTTCAACTCATGAACTTGTTCTCTGCAATCCTTCTGCCAGACTTTCCAAATAACCCGTGAGAGCGCCAGGATCCTATGGCTTGTCTCAGCCAGCTCTTAAAGTATTTGTTCTCTGATCTCGTAACACTAATATAAGAGTTAAAAATTTCATTCTTTGACCTGGATCCAAAGCTGGTTTTTTTGTAATTGGTGCTTTGGTTTCTGATTGACAGAGATCAACAAACCAAGAATGTTTTACTGAGTTGCAGAGATTTAATTGGGAAATAGGGTGCTTTGCAGTGAAATCTAAGGACTGTTCCTTCTAAACAGCGTCACAAAAACGCAGATGACCATCCATACACTTGGATCGTTTGTTAGTCATCTGCGATTCTCCACCGTTATCCTTCAGGACTTGAATTTAAAAGCAGGCATCTGTCCATCTTAATACAGAAGAGGCGTATCAGGAAGACTGTGTGCTTGATTGCTGTGCATGTCCCCGTGAGTCCGAGGTAGTCTCCTTATCCTGACTTTGCAGCGCTGCTGTCAGTAAGCCAGAAGCTGCTTGGCTTTCAGTTAATGTCATTACATAATGCTGCTCCTTTAATATGACCTTTAGCTCTGATACATAATTTGGAGAAATAGTCCTGCATTTACTTTTCAGTTAGTATTCTGGAGCATACCCCAGGAGGGTGACTATCATTTATTACTCTTCCAAGCATAGGACTTCATGAAGGCAATTTTTTAAAGAGCATGAGCTATTAATTATGCTAAGAAAAGAATGTGTTACTTTGAGCGGCCCATCCGCAGAGTCACATTTCCTCCTTGTCTCTGCTTCTTGTTGTCTAGGACACATTAAGAAGAAAGTGTGAGATTTCCCGACAAATGCATCTTACTTGTAGATACTTTTCCCATTTTGGTATCCACCTAGTTTCACATGAGTTACCCTTTTAAGGAACTGATTACTGCACTAAATGGCAAATAACAGCTATTTTATGGTATCACCAATGACTTCCTGGGGATAGACATAAATGTTTTGTTAAGAAATTGCTCAGAGGTGTGCAATTAGTCCTTGTTTTTGAGTTGCAGTTCCTTGATGATGAGAATATTTGGCCCATAATTACAGCACAGTCTGCCTGAAGCAGTTACCTGTGCAGTGCTTACATGCCTAGGTAAGCGTGAGTCTTCCAAGCCCTGCCAGCTGTGAGTCCCACAGACCATGTCCTCATGCCACATATATCCCGTCCCTGACCTCCATGTCACTGACTTGAGTACAGTAGAACCCACAGTTAATACTCTTCTAAGTATTTAAAAATAGTCTTCCTTTTTCTGTGGTGATATGTTAGTGTTTGTGCAGCATCTCAATCATCTTACCCTGGAAGGATGAATGTCATTGAGAAAGGGAATTTCGAAGCTCTAAGACTGTATGTAGAAGGTGCCTTTTAAGTCAGTACATAACAGTGGAAAGGAGGTAGCTAAATTCAGACCGGAGTGAAGTTAGCTGTGACAATGCAGGACGCAGTACATGCCATTTTCTTTGGCTCTTGGAGAGGCAGCACAACCTTAAACTGCTGCAATGAAAGAGATGTCGGGGCAGCGATCCACTGGCTGGGTCCATAATTCTCCCTGCCTGCCTCCATCAGCCCCAATAGTGGCGATCAATAGAGCCACCGGAGTCCAAGAACGATGCCTCTTACCGCAGGAGATCCTTCCTCCTGCTCTCCCCTGCGCCCTCATCCCCTTTCAGCTGCCAGAACAATATTTTGAAATTTATGGAAAATTAATTATCGATTACAGATGTGCCCTGGTTCAAGGAAGGTAAAAACGAATGGATGCATTTACGATGAGGGACGTAATCCGCTTTATGAAACTGATTGTCTTTTACTCTGCTCCTTCCCTCCCTCTTCTCTTCTCTTCTCTCTCCTCCTGCCCCCTCCCCCTTCCCGTACGCTGGATAAAAGACAGGCCTGATAAAGTGAGAGAAACAAGATTGGTTTTCTAAGGGCACCAGGCCCTTCATGATCAGCTAAATCATGGGCTGTCTGGCTCTCTGGCTGGGTGATGACCTGCTCCCCGCGCCGTGGCACTTGCACCCCCCTGCGGGATGTTATGATGTGCACCCAGGCGACTGCAGGGGGCTGCAGTGAAGGTGAAACTGTCATATCGATCTTTTTAGCACTAAAATATGAGCCACTTTACTCCGCTCCCCGATGCTGTGATGTGAAAAATAATAACTCGGATCCAAATTAAAAATATTGATCTCTGGAAGGTGTTGAAAGTAAATAAACACCTTCCGAAGTTTTCGGGTCAGCCAAGAAATGGTATTCAGCAATAAATGTGTCGGCATGTCAGAATCCAGGGTTCTTGATCTGTTTTTCCTTTTGAATTGATTTTTCATTACTTACTTCCTAAAAGTGTTGGAATTTGGTCCTCTACCGTTAAATCCCAGTGTTTGGGCAAATTATTTCTTTGGGGCTTATGAGGTGCTCCTAATCCACTCGCTCATTGATTGATTGATTTTTGACTCAATAAACTTGCATTACCCTTGCTTTATTTAAGGCTTCCATCATAATTTTTTGTACATTTAGGCTTGACTTTTTTATTTCCTTCTAACAGATGAGCTGACATTGGTCTATCAAACATGTGGGAAAACAATTGCCACAAGGTTAATTTTATTGCTAGCTCCATGCATTTTAAGTAGGTGCCAGGTATTTTCCACTACAGGCTGATAAATTGCAGTTGAACCACTAAAGCATAAGAATGAATAGAAGCACTGTAACAACAACAGAAACCCCATATAAATGCATCACATAGCATAAGCATTAAATGGATTATTTTTGCTTCATTGGTTTAACTTCATTTTACATCCAACCAGAAATAGGTGCGCAGTAATGTAATGAGCTCTTTAACTGTTACTCTGCTCATGCACTAATGCTGCAGTGTTATGAATTGTGGTGGTGTAGGTATTTCTGATTAGCGGAAACAGTAAGACGCAGTAACATGCATTTTCAAAAAAGTCGTTTTCTCTTACAAACTAGCCAGTTTATTTTTAGATACCAAAACATTCTTCAGGAACAGATATATTAATGTTACTATTCTGGCAACTCTTATGAACCTGCTTTTTAATGCTGTTTTAAGAAATGGCAGAGTGCCTGCTCTACTATTAAAGATGGTAGAAAAAGAAAAGTTGCAATGAGAATGAGGGTAGCTTCTCCATTAACATAGAGAGAGGTTTGGTCAATGTTAGAAAAGTGTGTTAAAAAGCCCCTTAAGCAATTACGTCTTTACTGTAGAGCCTTAAATGTATCCCAGTTTTCATCGAGTCAGTACTCATACCTTTGCAAATTTCTGTGCATGTGAGTTTGCATTTTACAGTGTTCCCTTCCTAGATTTACTAGCTGGTGCCTGATGGTTCAAATATAGTTAAGCTCATGTGTTTATTGTGTTTAATACAAAGATACATGATCAATTAAGAGGAATAAAACTAGAGCTCCATAAATTACTTTACAGAGCTGATCGCATTTTAGTCATTGTCCACTTTTTTGCGTAACTGCATTTCATCAGCCAGTTTTTGCTTTTGTTCACGTGCATCTTGTTAATGTCCAGAGGCTCCTTGGAAGTAGCCAACAGATACTTTCAATTGAATTCTCTCAAATGTATCCATGTGCAGGAGTTTGATTAAAATTCCTGGGGTTCATACTATTTTTTTAAATTTTTTTTAAAAGCCTGCGTCTGCTTGTCTAGTGTTCATGTGGCTTGACACATAAGTATGCTACCTAGCTCCCAGGTTTGCAACACGTATACATAAAAATATGTATGTTATCACCATCTGTTCAGCGAATACCAACTTAAGACAATTTCTACAAGTTTTGCATTTTGGATAGATTTATTTATTTTCTTTAAGTGTCATAATTAAAAGTAGACTGTACTAAAAAAGGGGGGGGTGGGGGGACCACTGTCAAAACGTATGGTGTATTCTCCTTCTAGACTTTGATTGGTAGTGAGCTTCAGATCTGTAGGTCAGTCCCTGAGATGTTCCGGTCTCTGCTTGCAGGAGTTTCCCTGTTGAGGCTGCAGCTCCATGGCTCCTGCAGCGCACTTGTTCTGGGAAGTGACAATTACAGGGGGTGAGGAGGGTCATCAGTTACAATGGACAAAATTTCAAATAAGACTTTAAAGATGAGAAATGAAACCTTGAATTTGACAGGCTATCCCACAAGACACTTGGGGTACGGTGATGGTCGCCGTAGGGAGATGCTCTCACCAGCTGGTCAGCTGTGAGGAGGTTTGCGGGGATCCTGGCCAGGGAAGGATGCTGGTTTGTGCCCACAGCCATGGTCCAGAGTCTGCCACAGAGAAAGGGAAAATAGGAAGCGTGAAGAAAAGGTTCTTCAAGGGACAATTTGTGGGGGTGGAATTTTGAACTTTGTTGCTGGATGTTTTCATGAAAATAATTTGTGTGGCAATAGCATTTATAAGTAAGTGTTAAGACACTAACATTTCGTTTTACACATGCAGCTTGCCTGAATGTAGAGAGTACTTGGGTGTCCTTGAAGAGTTTTGCCTCTCAGTGTTCCCGTTCTTGCATGGAAGTGCACTGAAGTGCAGCGAGCCCAGGCTGGGCGTCTCTGCACTCTGTGGGCGTGCAGCTCTGGCGCGGTGCGCCTGGGCAGGTGGGGATCAGCGGGGCTGCCAGTGGACCCTTTTGCTGTAAGAACATGAATGATAAATGGTTTGCTTACATGTCGGGAATCAGCAGCACTTGAGATCCCACCCTCGGCTTTAGTAATCTTTTGTGAGGTGCTTCATTGCTTTGGATCACTCTGGGGCTCATGATTGACACAACAGATCACGTTAACAGAAAGCACCCAAGTGTTAATCGGCTGTGGCTGCAAAAGGGAATGGGGGAGTGGGTCACACAGTGACAGTCGTGAAATAACTGTAGTGGATGTTCTTCTCCTCTCCGACTCTCCTTTTCCATTTCTGGCACAGAGCTTTTGAATCTCCTCCTGAACATTGTAGACTTGAATTCAAGTTATAGGATTGAATATTTTTAAAGAAGTTACAGTGTAAATCACTCTCATGCCCCAGAGCTTTATGGCGTGCGCCGTGGTCTTCCTCCTGAAAAAAGAGAAGGAGAGAGGGGGAAGGAGGTAGGAAGCCTTTAACGCTGGTTTTGCTGGGCTGCGGTTCCTCTCACTATTTATAAGACTTTGGCATTTGGAGGGATGTGCATTTATATATGCATATATATGCTTTTTTAATCATAGCAATTGGGTTGTCATGAATTTGTGGTGGCTGTAACTATTCTGTTTCTGGTGATCTGGGAGCAGAAACAGCAAATGAAGCAGCAGAGCGTCTGGGTTTTGAGCTCTCACGTGGACACTGCTTGCTGGCCGTTACCAGCTCACTGATAGTTCGCCATGTCTTGGAAAAGCCATGGTGGTGGGTTGACCCTGGCTGGATGCCAGGTGCCCACCAAGCCGCTCTATCTCTCCCCTCCTCAACTGGACAGGAGAGAGAACATATAACAAAAGGCTTGTGGATCGAGTTAAGGGCAGGGAGAGATCACTCACCAATTACAGGCAACACAGTCTCAACTTGGGGAAAATTAATTTAATTTATTACCAATCAAATCAGAGTAGGATAATGAGAAATAAAACCTAAATCTTAAAACACCTTCCCCTCACCCCTCCCTTCTTCCCAGGCTCAACTTCACTCCTGAATTTTCTACCTCCCCCCAGCCCTAGCGGCACAGGGAGACAGGGAATGGGGGTTGCAGCCAGTTCATCACACGTTGTCTCTGCCGCTCCTTCCTCCTCAGGGGGAGGACTCCTCACACTCTTTCCCTGCTCCAGCGTGGGGTCCCTCCCACAGGAGACAGTTCTCCACAAACTTCTCCAACGTGAGTCCTTCCCACGGGCTGCAGTTCTGCATGAACTGCTCCAGTGTGGGTCCCTTCCACAGGGTGCGGTCCTTCAGGAACAGACTGCTCCAGCGTGGGTCCCTCACAGGTCACAAGTCCTGCCAGGAAACCTGATCCGGTGTGGGCTCCCTCTCTCCACAGGTCCACAGGTCCTGCCAGGAGCCTGCTCCAGCGCAGGCTTCCTACGGGGTTACAGCCTCCTTCAGGCATCCACCTGTTCCGCCGTGGGGTCCTCCACGGGCTGCAGGTGGATACCTGCTCCACTGTGGACCTCCATGGGCTGCAGGTGGACAGCCTGCCTCACCATGGTCTTTACCATGGGCTGCAGGGGAATCTCTGCTCCGGCATCTGGAGCACCTCCTCCCTGCCTCCTTCTTCACTGACCTTGCTGTCAGCAGGGCTGTTTCTCTCACATATTCTCACTCCTCTCTTCGTCTGCAATTGCTGCTGCACAGCAACTTTTTTTCCCCATCTTAAATATGTTATCACAGAGGCGCTACCACCGTCGCTGATGGGCTCGGTCTTGGCCAGTGGCAGGTCTGTCTTGGAGCTGGCTGACATTGGCTCTGTCGGACGTAGGGGAAGCTTCCAGTAGCTTCTCACAGAAGCCACCCTTGTAGCCCCCCCTCGCTATCAAAACCTTGCCACGCAAACCCAATACAGCCATTTTGTAACCTGCAGTATGTTTCATATGCTTTCAGATCATTTGTGATGAGGGGAATGAAAAAAAAGAAAAGGGATTTTTACTAATGTCAGTCTTGTAAATGCTGTTTGTAAACCTGACATTTTCCTATTTGTATGTGCTCAATAGCAAAGATCCTGTGTTTATTTTCAGGGACACCTTTTGACTGTGGGTTAACTGATACTCTTAGAGTTTGTTCATAAAAGGGCCACTTCAGTAATCGTAAAAATGGAAAAGGAACAGTTCTGTAAGAAGGCAGGCCAAGACGACAGTAAAATAGTAAAAACACAGGTTCAAATGCTCTCTTAACAACATAGAGATGGAGAACAAGAAAGAATTAATAACAGTCTTAGAAACGTTGTCTTCCTCCTTCATAACTTTGCAGTCATTATCCTGTGGGCATATTTGACGGCTGTGTCTAGCACAATAGCCACTTAGACTTTTTTCCTTTCCTATTCAGAAGTATTTCCAAGTGGAAAAAAACAATATTAGGAATTTTCTGACCTCTCAGAGGAGTTCATTATGCCCCGCGCTTCAGGAGGAGTCAATGGCAAACAGCGTAACACCTGCTCACCAAGGTTCAGTGGCCATCGAGCCTTGAGGAGGACCAGGTTCCCACCTGGAATTGGGCATCCCTTTCAGCTTGTACATTCACAACTCACCCAGCAAAGTCAGTTTTGAAGAAGGTGCAAACTATTCCCTGTTATGGGGGTGGTATAGAAACGACTCATTTGAGTTCTCCTCTTGGAAAATTACAATTTTTTTTTTTCTCACTCATTAATTTGCAAAACAGACTGTGAATGATTTATGATCCAAGCCCAAGTGCAGTGAAATTATATGATCTTACGATAGGTAAGTTCTTGACAGGAACAGGATTTACCTGCTTTTTTATGTTTAGCCACTGACTTCTGTGGGTCACTGTTTCATCTGCTACTTTACTTGTGCGTGCCTTGAAGGAAACATACATGTGACATGTCAGAACTTTTAATGTCTCTGGGTTGGTTCCTCCTTAGATAAGCAGCCCTACTGAAACCCAGGGTGTGAGCAGCTTGCATCTGAACAGTGCCACCTCTTTCTGAAGTGGCAGTACTGTTGTCTGAAAGTTGGTTTGGGGAGTTTGGAGAAGAGCAGCAAGACTTACTGGAGCTTGAGAAAATATAAGCTGTGAAAGATTGGCAATACAGGGTATGGCTAGTCTAGATAGGAGAAAACTGAGGAAGGCAGAGGGAATAAACTTTTCCCTATATTGTCTGAAAAAGACATAAAACAAATAATAATTTTAAAAAAGCCCCTTTTTACAATGGAAGCTTCCATGAGCAGGTTATGCAAGCAGCTATTGGGAATGACTTACAGTTGGTCCTGCCATGGTAGCAGAGGAGACTTCCCAGGGCCAAATCCCTCTCTTTCCGTCGTTCTGTTTTATCTTGAAAATTAAAGAGAGTCCCTCTATGTATTTGGGTATTTCTCTCTATTTTCAAAAATCTTTTTATTTCATTGGCGAAAAGGAGAACTTTGAATTTCATCAACCTGACACCTGATAATACTAATTCATTGGTTTAAAGAGGTTGCAATACAAGAACATCAGCAGCTGCTGCTATGCTGTGTCATTACCTTAATCACCTCACATTATCCTAAGCAAACTTCTACTGGTTATGATATTTTTAAAAAAAAAAGTCAATACCTGTTTAACTATTACTAGTTGTGTTCAATTTGTCCTTTTAAGTTAAGATCAGTGTTTTGGGCAGAATGTCTTTGAATTCAATCACTTGTCACTAGACTTTCTTAAAGAGTAAGAAAAATACGTAACTGACACATTGGCAAAGGTTTGACCAAGCTGTATTGTGGTTGAACCATATATCAAGGGAAAAGACAAATATGATTGAATGCTGTGTCATAGCACCACATGTGGGAAACAAATATTCTGCAAGAAATCTATTGGTGAACAAACTGAAAAATTGTTAAGCTCTTAAAGAGCTTAAAGGCTTGTTAGCATTTTTTGACAGAGAACCACTGAAGCAGTGAACATAAAAAGAAAGAGCAAAAAAGTCATAATGGCTGATTCAGAATTTAGATTTGTGGTTCTGTCCATTCAATGTACTCTCTCTGTAAGGATGCTCGCTCCTCTTGCTGGAACTGGTAAGGAAATTTTTTCTGACACCTGTGAACCTTTTTACTCCATTGTTTGAGAACTGCTCCAATTACTCAATTTTCAGTTGTGCTCAGAGAATTTATCAAGTTACCTTTTGTCAAAACTGTAAGAAAGTAAGACAGGACACATTATTTTTTTATAAAATACCATCTTCCTTCGGGTGTTTGGATGGGTTTTGTGAAAGGGGCTGAACCCACAATGTTTGGGTCTAACGCGACCATCTGCTACCTCACCAAAAAGGTTTATTTGTCCAGGACTGGTATCTGATGTGAACACTTTCTTGTGTAGTCGCCAGCTTAGGACAAAGACTTAACATCATCCAGATGAAGCCCCCCCTTACTACATGTTCTAAATGAAGCAAATATGCATAGTAAGTATGAAGATCAGATGAGATTAATAATCTATTAATGCACTTTGGGTTTGCTTATCTTCTCACAGGTTAATAAAAGCCTAGTAAGAAAAAAAATTAGCTGATACTAGACATAGTATTAAAAAGAAAAGTTACTTTCAGACAGAACAATCATGAGCATAAACAAATACCAATCTACTCCCAATAATGTTGGTTTTGTTCCTACTGACCAACATTATTTCCTTAAAAGATTATCAAATGAAATTTTAAGAGCAAAATGAAGTTGAACACTTTTCCTACCTTCAACAGTAAAGATATGTTTAATAATTCTGAATGAATCTGTCAGTTGTGGTAAATTTTACTGATACTTTCTTTATTCTTAAAGCACTGAGATCGCTGATAATTAATAAGCTTTGTAAAGCAAACACAGGTCAACATGTGCGTGATAAATGGAGCTGTTATTGTACATAGGGAAACAATTAATTTGTTGCTCCATATGGTCTGATGTCCATTAACATGCCCTACTAATAATGCAAAACAGAAAAGCTGTAATAGAGTGTACGCAGGTTTTAGGTTATGTACAAAGGAAAGTATTGTAATAATCTATTCAGACACTAATTTGAAAGTAGTATTTTTCTTCCTTTCTTTCCAGCTAGCGAGTAATGAGTTCTTCCTTTGACTGGTCAGGTTAGACAGCTGTCGTCATCTTTACCGTAGCAGAATCGCTTTCTGCTGGTCTGCCTTGAAAAAGGGAGCAGTGTTCTCTTTTTTAGTACAAATGCAGGGAAACTTCAGGAAAAACATCTCAGTCTTATTCAAGTCTCTTACCATATGACTTCTTTTTAATGTATGTTCTGTTAATCAATTAGCTGTAGAACACATGTATCGCATAATCAGCACTCACATCTGACTTCATTTTTGGTGCTGCTTAGTGGGGGAAACATTTTAAGATGTCAGTGCATATACCGCATAAAATTGTAAAGAGTGATAATTTCGCTGTGGTGTGAGAACAAGGTTACTTCATATTTCCCAACTTAATTTTAAAAAAACTCCAAAAAATGTCTGTTTCGATTTCCTCTTTAAAGTTTCTTGGAGAAAAGTAATCTCTGGCTAACACACACATGCTTATCATACACTATGGCAATAGCCAAGTCTTTGTGCCTGTCACTAACGTGGGAAGAGAAGGAATAAAGCAGTTTGAAAATACCAGGGGAATCCCAAAGCAACAGTGGCTTCACTAGTTTGATGTGCTTTCTGATTTTTTTTTTTAAAGATAGCAGTTTGGTTCTGTTTTGATGTAGTAGCTTTATAATGTAAAGTTTTCATAATTATCAGAGCAAAATGTAATTAACTCACAGTAATATTCAGTGTGTTTCCAGATTAAAAAAAACCAAAACCAAAACAACCCGTTGAGTATAGTCTCACACTTCTGAACATTGTCTTCTGAGTTTTGAAGCTGTAGCTATTCTTTCAGGAGAAAGCTATTTTTAATTAAAGCAAATGGAAGTCAGGACTTTAATTTGACCTCTGACATGCCATCAGTTCCTATGTTTAAGGAGTTAGCAATGAAATATCAAGCCTACAGTACATGACTCGATCAAATTTCATTAATTTTCATTTCAAAATTCTGTTTGTGCTAGAGTTGATACATTTAATTTAAAAAGTTAAATTTCCATTTAAATTTTAGTTATTTCTTTTTATTTTCTTCATTATTGTGAAAAAATTTTAATAGTCGTTGGTTGCCCTTTTAGGGTTCTTCTTTTGACAGTTCATCTAAGAAAATCTGTGATTTGATACATTTTCTGATGAAATACTTGAGACACGGTAGATGTTTTAATTGTCCTGAGATACATTTTTCTTAAAAGTCTGTGGCAATCTGCAGGCTGCTTTTTAGAAACACTGATTGATGAATTCTGCTGTAATTTAAACTAAAAGTTAATAAGACAGGCCTACACGGATCTGATGCAAGTTATTAGACCTGTAAGGCACTTTAATATATGCCATTTATTATTCAAAGAAGTGCAAGCCAAAAATGTTTCATGTGCACTAATAAAAATTCAATATAATTATTTCAGAGAACTTCAGGAAATGCGAACGGTCAGATAAACTGAATTTATTAAAACAGTATCCAGTGACAGGAATGCTGATTGACCCTCTTAGGGCTCCACTTCGAGCTGTTAGTACCTCTTTCAGTAGGAATTCGTTACTCCTTGAACTTCCTTTGCAAAAGTAGTTTTCCACTGTTCCTTATCGTTGAATTAAATCCATGACATTTGGTGTTTCACTTTTGCTATCTGCTTCAAAATATCAAATGCGGATGCCTCTGTCCAGTTGCCTAAATTCCTGTGGTTTTCTGTATCCTGGAGTCCTAGAGATGATCTCAAATAATGCTAGCTCGCCTACATTTTCAGCTAGTCAGACGTGAAATACAAACCGAATCCTATGGCTGTCTCATAAAGTTTAAGGTTTTCTATTATTAAAATCTTCCTTTGAAATAATAAATGACTACAGGCTGTCACGGCAGGGTCTAGAAAGGCCAGCACGTAGAACGGGCTGAGATTTCATCTGAGCGTAGTTGAGTTTTATAGATCTATTTATGAGATCCAATACTGTAATGATGTAATTTTACTTGTCTAATAAATGTAGCTGTACAAGCAAAGGATAGCAAACATTTCCATTGTGACCAAAATCCTTTAAACTGCAGCCACTTTGATCTTAGAGCTCATGCTATTTAATAAATGCTGGCTATTCTTCTAACAATCACAATTATTTAAAGGGTTTTCAAAAGGGATAGAACAAATCAAATAAAACAATTACTGTTGTATCTCATTCTGAAGTTAAGTGTATTTTTTATGTGGGTCTTGTTTAGTGTCTCCTCCCAGTTTTCATCCATTATCACAATAATTGAGTTTGTAGCTGGAATTAAATTTATCAAATTGTGTTATCCTCTTTTGAAATTGGATAGGTATCCTGGCAGTGGGAGCTAGAAGTTAATCTGCTTTGCTAAAGCCTCCAGTGGCACAGCGGCAACAGGATTGAGAAGGCTCAAACATTTTCCTGTCACCCTGGACACGATGTAATTTCTCCTCAATCCCTTGTGCAAATAATGACATTTGAATCGAGCATTAACAGGCTTAATTACTTTAAAATTGTCATTTTAATTTACACTGATATAGTATTGATCATACAAGCAGAGATTAAGCTGTTCACTGGAGCAGATGATGGGGAATTAAACATTAAAGGGTCCTCGTGGGGCTGAGAGGCCGCCCAGAGAGTGCCAGAAGAGGAATGATATTTCTCCGTAATGAACTGGCGGCATGCAGGGACATGAATCTTTGGCCTACTGGAAAAAGGGAAATAATGGGGTTTGGGAAGCATTTGCAGGTTATTCATTCGCTGCCATGCACCAATTCTCCAGTGATTCATCCACCTCACCAACATTTATTTATCTAGCAATTTCAGGAGCTCTGACCTTTCTGCTAAGTACATTTAACATAAGACGGAGTGAAATATTTCAGGTGTAACTTTTTACAAATATTAGTTATTGTTTCTTATTTCTGACTAATATTAAACAGAGTTATTTAATCTGCCATACATACTTGCGCCCGTTTGTGCGACTCATGATGATCACATGGACTTCATAAAAAGATCCAAGTATTGTGGGATTAAATGAGGTCTTCCAAAGTCCTTGACCTCATATACTTAAAGTCTGATTTTCTTCTTTGGTAAACCTGAATTAAAGTTAATTTAAAGCGAGCTGACTCAAGTTTATGTGGAAGATTATACAGCATGTAATAGTAAAAATGACGACTAATCCTTGTAAAACCTCTAACCTAAAAATGTCACCGCTCTTGTATGAAGTATACTTTAAAAGTCTGAGAAGATATATGGAATAGTTTAAGGCAAAAATTTTCATTTCAGTAATTTGAATTCGTCTAATAATTTGTTTGAAATGTGGTTAGGAAACAAGTATCGCTATTTTGAGAATTTACTGTTTAAAAATTCAAAATTAAATGTGGATGCTAACTTATACAAAATCGACGTTGTGTTTTCATATATAGCAACTAAATATTTTATTTTTTCCTGTCTTGAACTAGTAGGCTAGTTTTCCTTTATGCCTTACATTTTAGTTTTATCAGGGAAAACTATAAACATTAGTGTGACAAAGCAGGATACTAGATGAGTCAGAATACTTGCAGTCATTACAATTTAAAATAGAGTGTCTCCTTTCTGAAAATTGACATTTTCCCATGTAAGAGAATGTAGGGCCAGATCACAGCCCGTTGACTTCAGGTATTAAATTCTATTCTGTTGGTGAATATGTAAGTTCCTGAGGAAATCCATTGAAGTCGATAGCATCTGTGGGTTTATTAGTGTAAGTTTCTTAGGATGCCATTTCTCTTGCATGTGACAAAGGGACTGTTCCTTAAAAGTAAGGAAGATGATGCAACATGGGATGTTGAATTTTATTACTTACTTTTTTTTTCCACTTAAAACAGGAAAATGCGTTGAATAAAAATACAATCTATTGCTAGATACAAAAAGGCATGGTTTTAGGATTCTGAAATATATAGCAATAATTTGTGGTGGTTTTTTTTAAAAAGCTTTCTTTGAAAGCTAAGGACAAATGTTTATCTTTTTTATCAGAAAGGATGTTCTGACTGGTTTTGTGTGGGAAGGTTTTAGGGTTTGGGTTTTTTAATTACAGCCTTAGGCACATACTTGTTTGCTCTCATTATTTTCTTGTGGTTTTGGCTGCTAATATGGGTCTAGTAGTTTTTGTTTAAAAATATTACTGTTTTCAATGAAGATTTTTTTAAAAAAATTGCCACATCTTTCCTGGGCTTTTTTTACATAGTGGAATTTATTTTCATTTTGCAATCCTGCTTTTGGGCTGTTGTTTACTTCCAGATGCCGAAGTGAGTAAATGCTGAACTGTGTAGATAATGCCTACTATCTATGAAAAATGTCTTGATGCATTGCGTGCTAACACCGTGCCCCGTGGCTGAGCGTTACCTTGGGAGCCGATGCAGCTGAACTGGTGTGAGGACAGACACAGTCCCGCTTGTGTCAGAAAACACAGTTAAAACCAAATGACTAGTGCTGAAATTTGCATTGCAAGTGAGGAAGTGTTTGCAATGGTGAAGTATAGCATAGCTGGAAGTATTCAGTCTGCATGAGTGGAAGCAAAGGAAAATGAAAGGAAATGGCAGCGTATGGCTAAGGTGGAAGAAGGAGCATGTGTACTGTAGGAAAAGCAGCCACGAAAAATGTTGAAGCCTCGCAAGGTCTGTGTTTATTTAGACAAAAATGTCCTTGCTCATAATAGGGACAGGGTTGATTGATAATGCACGCGAGCCTATACAGAAAAGCTGCAGTATGTTTCATTTGTTTTCAGTATATTTTATATTTCCAGTATGAGCCATCTATATGGAATAACATAAAAACGATACCCTTGGAGAAAAAGGAAATGCATTGAATCATATTTCCGGCTGTATATATTTGATCACAACTACTTATGTACAATATAAGCATGGTGTGAAATACCAATTTTATGGGCTTTCTGTTATCTTACACGATCATATAACTTTTAATAGCTGAGACCAAATTATAATATGGCTGATATTTGCTGTATTTCAAATCAGATGTTATGCATTTGGAAGTTGTATGTCTGGCCACTTCCTGTTTTCCTGGGCTCTAGGTAATGTCCTCATTTTCCTTGGAAGCGTGGGAGACGTGTAGCTCCCCCCTCTCCTTTTCCCACGTGCACTCTGTGTTGATTCTGCGCGTACGTGTGTGCCCGTTGTCTTCTTGCTCAGTTGTACTGAGTATCTGCAAGTAGTGGAGGAAGATAGGAGTTCATGCTATTTTTTTTAAATGTAATGCTATAATTTTGGTCTTTCTGAACAAGTAGGTATTTGGGTTTATATTGTATTCTTGCAGGAGGGTATTTCTATTTGGACAGATGCCGTATGTACATGATACTACAAAGTTCTGTGCAGAGATAGCCCAGCTAACCCAGACAGGAGAAGCAATGTATTGATGTTTGCACGACACTGCCCTGAGCTGATCCTCTCCCCAGAGAAGCTCCCACCTTCACTTGGCTGTGCCACTTCTCAGCCAGCTTAGGTGTGTCAGCTCTGACTGACCTGTGCCGTGCAGAGCCCATGCGCCTCCAGGGAGGAAAGAGTCTGCCATCTCCTCGTGCACATGTTTGCAAATAAATACGCGGGAGGTGGCCCTGTGAGGTGCCTGATGAGAGCTCGCCTGCTCCTGGGTGTGTTCCTCGCCTACTGTGCCACTGTCCGTTCGAATTGCTAAGCCCAGGTTGCTCTCTAGGTGGATTGTGCGTTTCTGTTATAAGAAGGTAACAGTCTATCTCCAGTTCTTCCGTAGGCTAATGTATCATTGCAGACACTGATATAGACATCTGAAATACAATTAAATGGCAGGAATGCTCTATTTGTCTAAACAAGACAAAGCATGGAATGGGTTCATTTGACTTGAAACATGTAATTAGCATAACCCTTCTGGATGCTTGTTTTATCATTTGCTGTATAGTAAAAGATTGATTATTGCACTGTACCTTTTGAATTTCATTAATAGAATTGTTTTGTCCACTTGATTAATATGTTGCCTCAACCCTAGAATAATCAGATTAAACTAGGTTGCCTTATTCCTTTTGACTTGTAACATTCTTATTTCCATACACTAACTTTTCACTAAGGCCCCATGTAAATTGGTCTTCGGTGCATTTTGTCGTCTTAAATGCGTTTCAGCATACATCCGTTCTTGAATCTCTCCTAAAGGTGTAGAATGGGTATTTTGCTGTTTGCACGTATTTTATAAGCTAATTAACTACTGTCTTTTAAGTTTAAACAGTGGGGGATGGAAGTAGGGTGTTTTCACTACAGGTCCTTTGACAAATTAAGCATCTGGTATCCATATATGTTAAAGTCTTTCTGGTATTTTAGGTATTATTTCACATCATGGATCCCCAATTTTGAATATGTGAGCCATAAGACATTAAGGGTTTGTTTTAATTATTATTTTATTCTCTAAAACAAACCAAATTACACAAAAGACTAAGCCTTGCTCTTCTCATGAGTTAGTATTAAAGGTTTTCAGTTGTGTAATAATGTTCAGCATTCACATGTTCATGATTTATCAGTTGTCAGCTGCATTAAATCAGTGACATCCCAACAGCTAAACAGGTTTTGTTGCACTGAAATCAACTGATCCTATTTAAAGGAATGTTTCTCTTTGTTGAATTGCATGTATTTTGAGATACTTGGGAGTAAAGTCTGTTTATCGAATCTTTCCTAAGTCCAGAGGAACTAAAATAGGACTAGGATAAGGACAGTCACCATGCAAAGCAAAGGCTAGACCTTGGATAAAAAGCATGCCTTGCCACTTGTGCTCAGAGAAGCTGCATTTCCTGAGCTGGCCAAAAAGGAACACAAACCATTACTTTCAGGAGAGGCTTGTGGACACAGCTTGCAGAAATCCATTTGTGAAAACTACAGTTTCAGTTTTGAGGATCGTATGTGCAGATTTCACTTGAAGCTGTCATCTGTATAACGCGATAAAAGCTTTCAAGTGAGAAGGCTGTGGTGTTTTCTTGCCTTACCTTGCTTGCATTACTTTCCATTTTCTCGAGAAAGGAGGATTTGCTGCTTGATTAGGTAAATTTAGACTTGGTAAACAGTAACTAAGGCAGTAGTAACCAGTAAGAGTGCCACATATATCCTATTCCTCTGACTGAGAAACCATGTAGAATTAAATGCTGTGGCAGATTTTGTTGCAATTTCTAGGTTGCACAATTACAGAAACAGCAAATACTGCCTATGTGAAAACTGATACAGCAGTGCATTTTTCAGTCCTCAGAAGAGGCATGGGCATGAACTGCTTTGGTTTTGCTCGGTGTCTAGTACTCTGCTGCAACTCCACAGTCCTGGATTTCAGCATTTTGTTAGAATCCTGCAGAATCCAGCAGCTTTGCTGCCAAGTGCAACATCCAGCTGTAGCATTTCATTTTCTGTGCTCCCTTCCTGCCAGGGGCTGCCTTCAGGTGCTTCATGCTTTATAGCAAGCTCGCAGCAAGGAGCCGCAGCCCAGCCTATGCCCCTTAAGTCTCTGCAGAAGGACAGTGGTGGGACAGGGTGTTGAACCCTGCATCCCTTGGAAAGCTCAGATCTAAGTGGGCAACTTGCCATGTCTGAGAAAACAGCACAGCAGTAAATGTGGGGGGAACAGTCGCCTGCAGTTTCCTGCCCTCCTTAAAGCCCTTGAAGATCGGTGAGGCCTTAACTGAAGTGCCTGGACACGCTGCAGGATTTGAAGTCTGGAAAACCCTTAAAAACAATTGCTCTCAATTTTTCTAGTAATTATGACCATGCATATTAAATTTTTAGCTATCAGCCATATTGAAGTGGTTTTATGGAATCTGGGGAATCGGTAAGAAAGGTGTTTTGTGGTAATGGAATTAACAAATTGCTATTAAATTTCAAGGCTCTTTTCTGTGCCGTGTAAGAGGAAGATTTTTGTGTTAAATTTCATCTTTGGCATTCTGATAAAAGGTGAATGTCAGAAGACACGCTTTCAAAAAATATGTTCCTGAAGTCTTCATGCAACCCCTCTGCATCCCCAGCTCCCTAAGGAGTGCCTGTTTTGGCCCTATTTGGGCAATTCCGTGACTTGGCAAGCACTGTCATCATTGGTGCTGCTTTCAGGAGGGATGTTGCTTGTCTTTCGCTTCTTCTCAAGTCACACATTCATGAACAACACTCACATAACTAGCACTGGGAAAATCTCTACTTTCTCTGGCATTTTCTTTGGCTTCTGCTCAAATTTTCCTTTCAGTTATTAAGAATTAGTATTTTAGTGTGTTACAACTTGAAAAGGTCTGCTGAATTTTGAGCTCTTCCACCTTGTGAAGAAGCGCAAGAATCTATGTAATTAGTCACTTTTATGTTCATGAACATTCTTTTACTCGCAGGAGTCTTTCTCTGGCTTCCTCTCATGTGCATACATTATTGCTCTGTTAGCATCGTTCTTGTTGTCTGCTTCAGCAAAAGTATCCCCTCCATATTAGGCAGCATCTGTATTTTCTTCATGGATCTTTTCCTTGGCTTCTAACATTGTGTACAGCTCCACAGACGTTTCTGGATAGCTGCAGTCGGGTAGCTTGTCGTAATGAGCCAGTGCTGTGTGAGCTCTGACTCCATCACACCAAGCTGTAACTGCTGGAGAAGATGCCTTTTGGTGCTTCTGGACAGGCAGTGCCTGTGCTGCCTCTCACCGCTCCTCCATCGGGCGACTTTCGGCCACTGGGCTTTGTGCAGACCAATGTGAGGTGAAACTAGTACCAAAAATAAAGTGTTCCCAAGGCAATAAGTAAGAGATTTCCAGGTAAACAGTACTGTAAGCTTAGGAAAGTATATAGGCTTCTGTTCAAGAATGATTTATTGTAGGCCTCAGTATCCTGTAAAAGAAAGATCCCAGTGACCAAGGGAGGATAGAACATATTACCAAAAAAAAAAAATCCTTCCACAATGACAGATCTGGAGAAGGGGAATCTACAGTTGACTGGGCCACAAATAACAGCTAGCACTAAGGGAGGAGTTCTTTCTGTACGGATTTGTCTTGAGTATAATTAAACATAATTTCATTGTCTAAAAACCCTGTTGTAAATTACTTCTGTTGTGCTAGGTTCCTGATGAAGTGAAATACATTCTTCCCGTCTGGGAAGCAGGCAGTAAGAATCGGTGACTCTTTCCGTGTGTGCACAGGCTCATCTCAGATTGTAAACTGAAGACGTAGTTATACCAATTTCTGCAAAAACGTTTGTGGGGGTTGGTAGGAAAGGAGAGCAAGAACAAATCCTGTCTCAAAGTCTTCATACCGTATGGACCTGAATACAGGCAGATCTTTTTCCGACAGAAGGGAAATTCTGTCTGTAAAATGGACTAAGGCAAGGGGTGCTTAAGAAATACAAAAGCAGAACAAGGGAGAGGGAAAGTAACGGAAGGTGAGAAATACTGATGGAAAAAGGACCCCTTGTTATGAGCAGAGGCAAAACGCCTCTGCTGTTCTATCCATTTCAAAGGAGTTGCCTTGGCCAAAACTAGTAAATGGGAGTATACCAGGGAACACATGCATCTGATGGTGGAGCCCATCTCCTCTGCCCTGTTCTACATACCCTGCAGTATACAGTCTTAGGACTCACTGGAGACGCTACTGGGATCATCCCAACTTTTAATTACAATTAACTGATGGGTGCTAACTGCAGGCGCTCCGTATACCCCCACTCTGATAGCCTGTGGCTATAGAGTGAGTTTGATTTTTTTTTTTTTGTCCACCTCTGTTTACATGCTAATACCATACGTAAGAAGGAAGTTAAACTAAGATTCTGTTGGTTCATCAGTATACTTTGTCTGTACTCATCATTTCACAATACAAGTATGAAAGAATTTAATCACTGCCACCATCGCTGACAGTGTGTGTCTAAGTTACATAGGCGAGTCTCAGGCTCAAGCAGGATAGCCGTTGCACTGCCTTAGACTAACATCTTCAGCTGGGGTGGGAATGAGGGATTTGCCAGGAAACTCTTTCAAGTGGGTGAGAGCATCAGTTGTGAGAAGTGTCAAAGCATAGTCTGAGCAGCACCCTCAACAACCCATCCACATCCTCAGCTGGGGAATGTTTTGCAATAGCCTGCCACCTGTGCTAGCATTTAAGTAGGCTGAACAGGATTCTGTGGCAAAGAAGTCAAGTCTCAGCATATTCTTTTTTAATTTTTAATTGCTGAGAAGAAATCAGATTTCCTTCAGAATCTCTTGGCAACTTTTCCACTCCTTAGATCTGGGATGGAGCACGCATTGTGATAAAAGGCGTGTACTTTGGATCTTTCCCTACAGACATCTTGTTATATGAAAACTATGTATACTACACATAGAGTTTTTATATATATACACACATGCATGCATAAATAGATGTAAAAAATACATGGACGTTCAAAATTTCTTAGCAACAAAATGTGAATGAGGTATAAACTTATGTTCCAGGATTAAGATTTAAGTTTCTGTCTACCTGGGTCAATGTTTGAGGTTACTAAAGTGTTTGAGTCATTGAACTTTAAGACTGCATTCATCACAGCTTCCTAGACTAATATAAATTTCTTCCCATTAAGTCAATAAGCGTGGTTACATCAGACAGCAGTTCTGTCTAGAAACTAAGATTAATGTCCATCATAAAAGTGACATGAAGAGACAACTCGTTTGATTTATACAGACTATTTTTGTCTTCTCAGTTTTAAAATAAAATTCAAGTTATTACTTCTATCAATTTAGAGGTTTTCTTTCTCGCTTTTACTATTACTAAAACATTCTTTTCAAATGGTGGCTTCTTTTTAATTCAAGTATGAGCCTGTAGGAAGAAAAACCCTACCTGTAGGTAGACTAACAGTACAACTGACTGATATTTTTCACTTCTTTCAAAGAGCTTTTTTTTTTTTTAAAGTTTTTTTAGGCTCTTTAATTAATCTGTTGCTGTTTTCTGTATGAAAGTATATTCCTGTTTAGAAATGGAAATCGGTTTTTATTTATTTGTTTTCAAATTCAGATGTAAAAATACAGTTTACAGTACTGCAGCAGCAAAGCGTGGTTCTTGAGCCTTACTGTAACTCCGGATCAGCTGAGTCTTGGTCTTTTGAGTTGTTGTCAAAGCCGTCTCCTAGCCCACGGTGCCCTGCTCAGTGCCGTGGCATCCCTAGCTGCCATTTCATTCAAAAGCATTGACATCATACTGAGCATGAACATATCTTCAATTAATTCCGTTGAAAATTTTAGTAAACTTAGGCCTCAGTTGCAAGTTTGGAGGCTCTTAGTTCTCATCTCCCATACTACCTTTTAGCAAATTTCATATGATCAAAAAGCATGCTACAGGCCATGAGCTTTGTTTCTACAGTGGTCTTTTTGTTATTAATGGATCAGCTTCACGAAATGCCTTATGATGCTATGCTGTTCTTGAAATGCTTAAATATATTTTCTTTACCATTTATTAGCTCATAGCTAGAAAATGATGGTAATATGGTGATGCTAGCAAGGCCAAAAATAGGATATGAGCAAGGCAGTGGTGACAGACTAGTAACTGGAGTAGTCTTAAGCTTACTTTTCATATGCTCTATAGAGACATTTGTTTTTGTTTCTCTTTTTTAAATTTTTTTTTCATTTTAAAAGTCAGGCATGGGCATTCAAATGCTGCCTTTGTAGGAAAAAAACCTCACAAATTAAGATGGTAAGCCTTTGAGCGCAATTACATTGTTGTTTCTAGCACAACACCATGAATTCCTTTGTGGCAGTTTAATAGCTGAAGGTTCATCTGAGACTTTGAAAGGTAAAGCATTAATAGAAATGATGAATTACAGTTCCAAGCAAGATATGGCAAACATATTTCTAACAGTTTCTTCCTAAACTGTTTGTGGTGTTTTCTTTGTGAAGTGAACTTTTGCAGCAGACAGAGTGGCATCCTTCCAAGTTCCTCCTACCATGAAGCTGGATTTCTGCTTCAGGATAAATCACGAGCTGGCATGCCCAGGGAGTTGGCAGATTCAGGCACATTCATCCTAATGCCTTGTTCGTCTCAGTGCTCTCACCAGTATAAGTAGATCAGAAGGTGTGAGCCAGCATTTACTTTCTTCTGACTATATATCTGATGTCTGTCTGATACAGGGGTAGCCTCACAAAATGAATTACCTGCTTAGGGATAGAACATCAGCAAGCGTCTTACCTAGATTAGCAGAATTGCTGGGATTTCTTTTATTAGCATAAAGTAATGTCTTTGGGATTTCCATGTTAAGAAGATACCTTTGCTGGAGACCAAGCCTTTGCTTGGTCTTTGCCTCTCATTACCGGTTCTCTGAGATTTGTCAGTTCTCCCAATTCTAAAACAAGGAGGAAGCAGTAGAAATAGGCCATAGTAAATCTCTCTTTATTCAGACTTTTTAGGATGTTGAGACAAAAAAGCTTTAACGAGTTCTACTGTTTGCTGACTGTGTTACCACTGAATCAGAGGGTGGGAGTTTCTCGTTTTTTCTTGAGTAATTCAGTTTGCCCCATGGCTTGCCAGAATTTAAAGAGAAAAATGTTCTTGTCTGTCATCAGAGCAATGGAACCTGCATGCCTGTAACAAATGTCAAGTAAGTGTGCTAAATATTTTTTTAACTGTAATTAGTCAGGAACATGTTCCTTTAAAAATATGATTAGCTTAAAGCATTAATACCACGTAAAACAGGTATTTGTAGAACTTGAGATGTAGATATGGCTATTTTGGGGTGCATAAGGAATGTCAGCATTTCGTTGAACTTCAAACCTAAGCTCTGCACTATGCTAGGAGTCTCCATTGGTGGTCCCAACAGTTACTTTAATTTTAAAAATCTGAGTACAAGCAGAATACTTATAAATGTACAAAATGTACCGTATTGAAATTGAAATTTTAAAAATCAATTAAAGCTGTTCTGTAATTGTGCACAGACACTGCATGCTGCAGTTAAATGACAGTAGGTAATTTGTAAACTGTTTAGGTTCATTGTTGGCCATCTCTTAGAATTGATTGTCCTTTAATTAACTTATATCTATCATGCATATAATGTGATTCCCAATAAAAATTACAGAACTTGAATTGAAATTGAAAAGTTCTGAAAGGCAGAAATATAAATAATATGTATTATATATGTGCGTACTCCAACTTACATGGACATTCTGAAGATATTTTAATAACAAGGCAGGTTTTCCACATGATTTAATTATCAAGTGACTTGACTATTTAGATTAGAGGAGTATAATTTGGTTTATTTCATAAAGAAAAGCTTTACATCTTTATGTCCTTATTGATTTGCCAGTAGTATTTAATGAGTTTCAATTCACAAAAGTTACATTAGTCAAAATACATATTTTGGATTGGTAAATGTAGCCTTATTTTGGAAATAAGACCACTTGAAGAAAATGCTGAGCATAGTTTAAAATGACTTATCACAAAGTATTGCTCCTAAATGTACATGAAGAAATGCAAAATGGCAGCAGGCTTTCTGTTATTTTACATATAATTATTGTATATAATTCCAGGAAAATTAGTTTATTTTCAGTGATCCTGATGTTTTCTTATGTTCACTAAACCAAATGATGCTGGACGTGTTTTCAGTTATGCTCTTATTTTAGTTTGCATACACTGAAATTTTTTAGGATTCTTCCTAAGTCAATTTTCAGTATTTTTAATGAACTTTGACAGGGTAAGCTTAAATCATTGTATTATTGCTGCTTTGTTTTATATCATTATACCTTTATGGAATCAGTGCAGCAACTGGTGCAAAGGGTGCAAGGGTTTATAATATCTAACCACATAAATCATATTGCTCTGAATTTCAGTGAAGTAAAGCCTGTTAGGAAATACTGGGTTTGGCCCATTGTTAGCAATAATAATTAAAAAACTTATAATATGAATCTTTCTCTTACTGAAGTGGCAATGTACGGAGTAAAACATTGAAGAGTCATTGCACTGATTCAGGTTTATCTGCTCAGTGTCAGTGAAGAAATACTTCTGATTTTTAATACCAACTCTCTGTATTAACAGCATTGGATAAAAGACAAAGAAAAGCTGGGAGAGAGACTTTTTTCCTGTTCTTCAAGGTAAAATATGTTGTATTACGTCGGTAAAAGTCAGTAGAAATTCTGGTTTTCAAATATGGGCAATTCTCATTGTATTCATTGTTCAATACATAACTATGGTGATATAAATAGACACTGAAAACCTTACTTTTTTGGTGGTGTTTTTAGAGATTTCAGACCTTTTCTGCATGTTCCAGTGAAGCCTGAGAATATAGGTTTAGGGAGGGTGTTAAGAAGAGGGTTACAAGTGCATTCCGCTCAGCCCAGGTACCATTGCCGTCACGCTCTGCGTTACAGAGGCTCTGGGTTTCTCTTGTATGTGTCAAATGGCTGCTGTTTTGCCATCCCGTCCTTGAGTTTCCAATAAAATTGCATTGAATAAAGAGCACAATGGTGTAGGTTTTGTACACCGCAATCTGGAAACACCCTAGGGGAGGTTTTGACAGTGATGACAGTTGTTTGCAGAGGCACTGGCTGAGCGAATACATCCATTGGAGTCTAGCTGTGAAGCATGACCCTGACGGAGCAATTCTGTAACAGCTGTTGATGTGGCAGGCTGCTTCATGCAAAGCCATGCGTTCTGGACCCAAGTATGGGATAATCTCCTGAGAACACAACCGACCTCCACTCTGCTCGCACAGGCTGGGCTGAAGCTCCTGCTGCCGGTGCTAGGCTGCCCCAAGGCTGGCGAAAGGTGGCTTCGGCAAGTCCGTGCGTGCTGCAGTCCTCCTCCCAGCTGCAGCACGGTCGTAATCTGGGTGACGCCGATTAGAAAGGCTGATGTAAGATAGCCTGCGTCTCCAGTGACTTAAGTCATGGAAGGCTGCTTCTTGCTGAATATGGAAAAGAGTATCTTAAAACAGCACTTCTGTGCAGGGTGGTATTCTGATGGTTTTTACTCGACAACATGGTTATTTTTTCTCACACGGCATGTAGGCCTTGTGCTTAATTCTAGCTTTGACTCATATGATGGCTACAGCGCTGTCATCATCAGCATTCCTGGACTGTAGAAGTTTGCTGTTAACAGGTACTTGAATTGCAACTGCATTACACTTCTGATTGTATGATTGCTTAGAAAGACTGTTGCACAGGTAACCAGATCTTTGTATCTAGGCCAAAAGCACAAGAGTAGTATAGTTTAAATTATTAATTCTAGTTTCTCAGCTGGCTCCAGTAGATTGCCATATCATTATGTTTTCCTTCCTCATCTCATGCAAGAATGAGAATCCGGTGATTTCAGTGTCCTCAAGGTTGATGCCCTTGCAAGAAGCTGTTCTCTCCCTCAAACCTGTGTCCCTTTTTTAAGGCTGTCTTGTTACACTGCAGTTCATCTTTGTTATGGTAATTTAAAAATTTAACAGGTTTATTAATCCTGCAGAATTTATTATAGTCAAACATGAGATATTATTAAGTTGCTATTGTACGAAGCATTTACCCTCGCTGTTGGAATGACTTGTCCTCTGCATTGGCAGACACAGAAACATTCATTTTGTTTCCTAATTAGGAGAGCTGCAATCAGGAACCATGACAGAGTTCAGCTCCTCAGTGTACAGCATGCCAGGTTCCATAGTGCAGGCTTTATAAAATTCTCTTTAATTCAGGAACAGAATATCATTAACTTTGTAAGTGGATGAATACAATGGACAAGCAATTTAATTAACTTCTAACATTGGATGTTGGACAGGAGACAAAATGAAATTATGCACATATTTCTTATGCAGGCAGTCAACCTTGAAAGGGGCTTGATTGTGATGGGTCAGACAGGGGGACAGCTTTGTCCAATTATTTGATGTTTAGTCCTAGAATATGAAATTTGAAATTTGGTACTTTGTAAATCAATCATCTCTTAGTTTGAGGCAGTTACAAAGGTTCTTTGAGATACAAAACAACCGCCAGTGACTGTGACACGCTAAATACAACCTTTTACCACATGGTACTTTCCTATTTGAAGATGACCTGTATAATACTAAATGAAATGGGCATTAATGCCTCCTCATCAAATTGAATTTGCCATCTTGAGTGTATTATGTAAGAATATATCAATGAAATACTAAATTGATTTAAAGTTTTTAAAATTAAAATTATTTAGAGTCAAGTAAATGTGGTAAGAGTCAGGCAGCTTACCAGTTTCCTACAAAATGAAGCACTTTTTTTTTTTGGTAGAAGAAAAATATGGTAAAATGTTAAACATCCAGCAGTCTCTCCCATCTGATGAGAAGCTATCCAAGTTGCATCCCAGTTCCAGTAGCACTGCCAAAGGCAAATCATATCTCATAAAACACAGTCGAGAGGGACTGGTCACTGGTTGTGAACGAACAGTGCAGATCAGCCACCTTACCAGGTGCATAAGCACTAAGGGATTCATGCAGAGCGTTTCTTTTTCTGCCTGCTGGCCCTGAATGTTGTGCAGAGCTCTGCTATATACAACTCATTTACTGACCAGAGCTGTATGCTGGGGTTTGGCTGGTAGTGAAGGAGCCACTGATTCACAGGAGCAAAAAGACTGAAAGAAATTGCCCTGGGTTTCTTGCTGGGCTCACGTTATGTCTCAAGTTTTGCTTCAGAACCAGGATTTTTGCCCTCACAGCATCTCCCTTTTGCCCTCGCACATCAGGGGAATGTTCCTGGAAGGATATTCCATGTACTTGGTCTCTTCATGGTTATCAGATACCTGTAACTAGTCTAGATTAATTTCTGTTCAGTCTGGATCTGCTTTGTCCTGTGTCAATGTTGCTCTTCAACTTAAATAGTTCTTTCCATTCTCCTGTGCTGCTACTCATCTGTGGTTTATTTGCAACTTTTCTTTGTTTTGCTGGGATATAAAGTCAGCCTCTTTTAGTCACTTCTTGTATGACAGGATCTTATTCTCTAATCTTGATGGCCTTTTTTCAGTGTGGTCAAACCTTTTACATGGGAGATCAGAACTGTTGATGTGGTTCCAGATGATGCACCATCATCACGCTCTACAGCTGCATTAATGTTTTTCTAACTATGGCTGTATCTCACATGCTGCATGCTAAGATCACTTCTGCCTTTTTCACAGCTGCATCCCTTTGGCGGTTTGTGTGGTGCACTCACTCATGCAGTAATGGGAGGACAGAAGTATATGGGAATAAGGAATAAATTTCTGGAAGAGGTTAAGTGCTACTTTGGTCCCTGTTGCTATTGGTTACACTCCTAAAATGACTACAAAAATAAATGTGAAATAGCATATAGAATATAGCTTGCTTCCTGAAAAATAATATTCTGCACTTTTGTATGATCTTCTGCAGTTTGAGGCTCAAGCTTAGTTTCTCTCGGTTCGTGAACTGTTACCAATATCCACTGGATAAGTCTGGTTCTTTGTACAGTATTTTGAACTCTCTTTGTCAAGAACTTATAAATGCCTGGGGAATATTTTTGACTCTCCATGAGGTTTAACACTGAAATAACTGTTAAGTATTTAAGCATTTAACAGCGTATCTCTTTTAGTTACACTTATGCTTATTCTGTCTGCTATGCTTACAGATAGAAATTAGATTTTATTTCTATCTCTTCTCATACTAAAGAGCCAGTGAATATTCAGAGCAGTGCAGTGTACTTTGTTCTGGCTTTGAAGCCACCGGTGGAGTCCTCAGCAGAGGTTTTGGCTCTTTCATCGCACGCACGCACTTGTTGCAGTCAGGCCCATTAAAAAGTTGCTGGGACAGAATTCAGAGTGTGGCCCTGAATTATAGTTTTGAATCCTGTATTCAGACAGCCTCCTTTTCGTATTGGTGCGGAGCCAAGCTGTGTGCCTCTTATCCTGATTGGGGGCCTCTAGAGTGCTTGTAATAGAAATATTAAATAACAGTGTGATTAATGACTTTGTGTAGGTTCTACTCGGAGTTCAGGAATATTGATAAGTGGCCTTTTTTTAACTGTTCAGCATACATACACTTTCTTTGACTCTTGTTGGCTCCTTGGTCTGTCAGTAATCTTTGCTTTAAGAAAAAGAACCTCTGTATGATTTTTTTTTTTAATTGAATTGATTTGTAATTAAAATGTTAAATATCTCTGTGCAAGATGTCAGTATCAAAAGTCGTATTAAATATTCTTTGTCAGTGTGGTAGGTTACATACCGATAATTCATTTACTTACCAGACATGTTTATACATAGCTCAGATTTTTTATTTGTTAATTTTTTCTTTTCTTCTTAAATTAACTAGTCCCAAAGACTCTTTTAAAATTGAATATGATTTTTCATTTGCTATATTGATGCAGTAAAGAAATTATAAAGAGAAGGTAGTAGAGGTGGATCATGTTAGCTGAAGATCACTCATTTTGTTAAGTCTTCAGAACAGGAAAATGAAAGTCCTGGGACTTAGGTTTTTTTCCTGAAAATGTACTATTGATGGTTGCTGTTAGCAGAGAGACCTCTCTGAGGTATCCATGAAAACCAGGTCTTCAAACAAGTTATTTTTTTATGATGGTCTCTTGATTAAGCATCTAAATGACTTGGGATTTAGATATCTTGGAATTTTTAAAACAGTTACTCCAATCTGTCATGTAGACAGGTCACAACCTTTTTAGAAACCTAAACAGATAGGCCCATTTAAAAAAATCTAAATCTTGGTAATGAGTCCAGAAAGAAATGGTACAAGTGATAAAACTATACATAAACACTCATGGATCAGTTGTTTCCTGCATTACATTTAATTCAACTATTATAAAAACAAAAACCCCAGAATTTATTTTTTAATTCTTTGGATTTTTTTTTTGTGGTAAATTGATAGTGACTATTCCTCTTGATAGTTCAATTGTTATTGGTCTCACACTTAAAAGAACTGTTCTGAAGAAATAAGAAGGAAAAGAGTGAGGGAGCAGTGCTAGATGTTAAAGGTATGTCTGGTGCTGCTAAACTACAACTTAACAGGAAAGATTGTGGCATTAAAATTAGTTGAGGATGGTTAGAAATCACACTGCATGTTCTGACAGCTCATTGAAGCTGGAAACATAGGAAGTGTGAGGTTATTCAGCTGGCACAAAGTAGTCAGAAGTATAACTTCACTGCCTAGCTGCAACAGTACGGCTGAGAGTTTGTTTGAAAAATTGGCAGGCACATAAAATAGATTACAAACAAATTAGAACTTTTAAAGTCAAAACCAGCATGTGGAAATTAATCTAGAAATGCAGAAGTATCTTTGCAGGTATGGGTCTAATATAATTATAGTAAACAAATGAACAGGATTTGGGTAGACCTAGTGCTAGATGCTCTTTTTGTTCCCACCAGCTGTACCTGCAGGCTTCTGCTATCAGAAGTCTCCACTGCTTCAGCAGCATTGAATTAATGGGGAAATGGTCACTGGAGAAACTGTTAAGATATTAGCAATTGTGCAAGCAAGTTGTGGTACTACAAGTTGCCTCTTTACAACATAGGTATGTTTATATTATGATACGTAACATTGTTTTAGGTTTTATGGAGTGAAAGAGTCTTCAATACCAATCCTGCCAGTGGTTTTACTCTTCTCAAGTGAATAATTCCATTTGCTTTAATGAGAGTGTCATATGTAACTACGCAGATATTTTTAATACAGACCAAGTTACAGTATGTTGAGAGAGTTTTTTAAGTTTGTCACTGAGTATTTGGAGCCCACTCACTTTTACACTTTATTAAAGGTGTAATTATTCAATGCTGTTGAAATTAAGCTGATACCTGTGTTTGAGGTACGAAGCTGCAAAAGTAGTGCGTAATTGTTTGAAATGGTCTGGTTCGGGCTCCGGCTGTCTGCACGTCAGGTAGACGAGGCCTCTTTGGGGGGAAGCTCAATAGCAGTTTAATTTTATGTGCTTTAGCTGATAAGTCCAATTCAGGAAATGATAAATTGCTGGACACCTAATTTGTTTGCAAATAAAAAGTGATAGACTATTTTATAATGAGTTGATCTGTGTACCCAGCCTGTTTTTTTAACCTTGAATGAATAATAGACATTTAGTGTTCATTTAGCTATACTGGATCAAGTAGCCTATGAACAGAGTTGACAAGCATATACTTTAACATTGCTCATTGTTTGTAGTTACTTTGTCAGTCGCTATTTAGATGTGTTAGACCCAGTCTGTGCTTGCATCGTGCCCTTTCTTCATTTCTTGGAAAGTGAAAACTGTATAAAAACTAACTTTTTTAAGGCAAACTAAGGGCAGGTGTTTTCACAAAGTGTTTCTAAACTGCCACAGAAATCCAAGGTAGCCTGTGGCTTGTTTCCTAGCAGAATTCTAGAGCTGTTTTGCTGTCCCCGTACCCTGTGGCAGCGTACCCCGCACACCAGCGCAGCAGTGACCGGGGAACAGCCAGGCGCTCCGCCAGCTTTGGCCACGCTCAGGTACCCGAGCAGTCCCCTCAGCCTGCTGCGGCCCAGGGGAGACAGGCGGGACGCTCCCGTCCACACACGGCTCCTTCCCGCCTCCCCAGGCGGGGCCCTGTGTGGGGTGCTGGGCTGGCTGTGGGTCCGGCTCGGGGCAAGGGGCCTGCTGGGCCGGCCAGGGGAGCGGGGCCCGGCCTGGGGGTGCGAGGCTGCCGGGCCGAGCAGGCACCCGCCGCCTCTCGGTGGCTCCTGGCGGCCGGGTGCGGGCAGCCCGTCGGTGCTGGCACGGGGCCTCAGCCCGGCAGCAGGGCCCTGGCTCGGGAGGTGGCGGCGAGGCGGGTGCTGCTACCGGCACCCCGGGCCTGCGTGCCCCCCCTCTCCCGGAGAGGCCGTGGGGAAGTTAGGGCCTGCACCGTTTCCCATCTCGGGTTTTTCTATTTGAAGTCTCTTAAACTTCGTTGCAATCCAGATAAGGTGTCCCCGTATAGTAGCCGATAACAGTGCTTTTATGTAAAATTACTGTCTTCCTGTCTGGAGCTGCTGCAACTTCTCATTTGCTGTTTTTCCCCGACTGAAATGTGGCAGCTAATAGACTCCATTTTACTAATGGGAAACTAATATGGGCTCTTGATGTTCGGGTTTATAAATATGTAAAATATTTTTTTAATTGTTGTTAGCAAAACAGACAGGTAATCAATAATATCAGGTGTGACAAACACACTGTTGACATACAGCATAGCCAGAAGGACTGGTAAGAGATAAGGGCTTCCTGTCAGCAGTGCCCCACGCTAATTAATATTCAGACATTGTCATGTTCGATGATAAATGAATTCCTTGAACTATATTGATATAGTAGGTTAAACATTGAAAAAGTTGGGTTGAACTTTGACTTTAAATATTCATTAAAGCTAATTATGGATTTTATGACTACATGAATTACAGTTTCTGTGTCATCATTGGCAATTTATTTTAAATTTATTTAAAGCAATCTTTATATATTAGCTTTATCACATTTAGTGAGGTAATGCAGTAAATGTTTACTCTGTACAGTAATTAAACTTTTATTCAGGTATTTCCTTTATGCATTAAATTTCCACTGTTGAAATGACGTACTTTAAAAAGAAATTATGCCAATTAGCTGTTAAAAAAATTATAGCTGTTTTAATCTTCAGACTTTTGGGGCAAGATTTCTGTATAATCAAAGGAATAGTGGTTTTAATAATGCCAGATGTGTAACCCATCAGAACCAATTTGTTTATCTTGCCATCAGTACCAGTTTTTCCAGATGAGTCTTTTGGCATGGAATAATGAAAGAAATTTCCAATATTGTACTGAGTATCATTCTGGAACCTAATTAAAAGCAGCGATCATTTAACTTCAGTCTACTAACAGGGAGAAGATACGTAGTTTTTTCTCCATAATACATTTGGGGGGGGAAATGCAGAACTCTTCTAATTAACGTGCTAGCTGTAAGTTAAATTTTTCTATCTGTTTCTACAGCTGGCAGTACAATTCTGTACGCGCATGTGGTAAGAACAGTCAGGTACTTCTGTTAGTCCTGAAAAAAAGCATTTTGTTAATAACAGTATTGCCATGAGATAATCGCCTGGCCTTTTCACTGAGTTCCTGAATGTTTCCGTAAGGGCTATTCTCACAATAGCTTTCAAAAGCTAGGATGTGTTTGACTGTGTACTCTACAATTAGTGGTTGCGATATTGAAAGAGTTTCTAGGAGTTCACAAAGGCAATTTTACCTAGTCTACCTGTAGGATTTTGTGTGGAGGTCTAGCTATTTGATTTTAGGAGTGTAAAGCAAAGCTGTTTAGTTACAATGTACAGGGGAGACAGAAGAATAATTGGCAATCAGTTTTCACATTCTTCTGCATTTCTAAGCTACTTGTCCAAGCTAAGAATTACTATTTTTCATGACTGTCCAATCTGACTTTTCACTTTGATGGTTTCTGCTATTTTATTTAGGGTGTATATTCATGCCTATTTACAATGCTTAAATTCATCTATAAAGCAAAATGTGAATAAATTTAAATAGAGCCACCAGCTGTGACTGTGTGGTATTTCTTCATGGCCACAGATATTACTTTGAATTGTGTATATACTTAAGGGAGTAGCTAGGCGACTCAAACTCTGATGAAGCCCTTTCTATTTTGGCAGCTCCTGGCTTTGCTAGTAGGGTAGAAAGCCACCTGGCTGATCAGTCCAGAGAATTACACGTGCGGTCCTAGTGACCACCTGAGGTCAACGGGTTGTGCTGATCTTGCTGAACTTTGAGAAACTTCTGGTATTACTGAATACCAGGTGATTTTGATACAGTTACAGACCCAAGGGTTGGGAGGTTGGCCTAATAAATTAAGAACTTTCTGATCTGAGCCAAACTGTGAGCTATCCATTCATCACTCTGCAATGGGGCTACTGAAACACAGTTTCCGTGACTAGTCTGTGTTTGCAGACTACTTGGAAAATAAAGTAGAGAAGACCGTGGCTGCTCCCTTCACTTCATTCTGGTGAGACATTACATGTACGGCAGAGCATATGTCATCTCCTGTTCATTTCTTGGAGCAGTACCACTACGATTCAGGTTCAGAGTAGCTAGCAAGAGCTTGTCGCACTGTGTCTGAGCCTTAATTTCAGAAATTAGGTTGCTCTGAATGCTTGAGATGAAAGTCAGCATATTCATCCATTCAGGGAATAACTGCAGCACTGTCCATGGGGGGCCTGCAGTTGCAGAATGTGCATCCTCCTCAACCCTACAGTAAAGTCAATTTCGGTGACCCTCAGTGCATATTGTTTTTCAGGCTTCTACTCTAGCAAGACTGTCATAAAGAGGGCTTAAATGTTTGCAGATTTGCTGATTCAGTGTTCTGCAGTGACTAACACAGATGTAGCAGAAACTGAGAAAGTAAGGTACAATACATAACACGACTTCTGAGGTTGCATTTTAGTAAAAGCACCTGCTTACAGATGGCATAGAATTTGTGCTAACAGCAGAAGTAATCAATTTCAACAATCCTTAAAGTGGAACAAATAGTTTTCTTTATGTTTGAAATTTTTAAAAGTTGAACTCTTGGGGTAGTTTATAATTTGTAATGTGTTTCTGTATTATATTACTTAGATACTGTATGTACTCCTGCTACTGGATGTGCCACTACTTCTTTTTCCAAAGAATATTAAAATCGTAAATAACACAATAAAGCAAAGTTCTAGACTTTGAATTAATAGCATTTAACTTATTGTTAAACTGTCATTTTATGAGAAATAAATTGAATTAACATAATCTCCTCAACAAAAGGGCCTACGCATTAGGCCCTGAAAGAAAGTTTCTTTTTACTTATATTTCATTGTGTTAGGGCAGTGAATTATAACTGCACTCCATCATTTTTACAAGTTAACAATTATGTACATAAACCTGATTAAGTCTATAACAATGCGGAAGATAGTGATAGCCGTAATTTCCATTCCATTATAGTTTTGCTTCTTTTCAATGGTGTGTTTGGAATTACACAGTCAAAGCCTATCTTAATGTTAGTAGTATCAGTTCCTGAAACTGTACAGTGTTACTTAACCACTATCAGAGATTCTTTGTGCACAATTGGTTGACACTCGGTGCTACAAATGTAGACTATCAAACCAAACTTTTGCTGCATAATTCCTCAAAATTAGTTTTTAAAAATTAGATTAAAACTGTACGAAGTCAAGCAGTGAGCAAATCAGGATGCTCAGAAATAAAGTTGTAGCTTGAGCACAAGTGACGGTACTATTTTTAACAATTATGGCATTTAAATAAAACAGTTTTTAGAGCATCTTGATTCTTCTTGGTTTACTTATTGACATGTTACATAGAGAAGCTTCAGAATTCATAATCCTGTCACCTAGATTTAAATTTTCACCTGTCTTTAAAATGATTTATGCCTGATTTGGATAGGTCACTATTTCAAAATATTTTTTTTTTTAGTTAGCCTTACATTTCCATCTCAGCTGTGGCAAGGGGAATTCCAATGAGAGTAAAGGGAAAAAAGTTTACCCTGAAGGTGGTCAAACACTGAAAAAGAGTCTTCAAAAGGGGAGGCAGTCTCCAACCCTGGAGATTTTTTAATCATCTGGGCAATGCCCTGAGCAGCCCAGTTGTCAGCCCCGCTTCGGACAGGGGTGGACTGGAGACCCCAAAGGTCCCTTCCAGCCTGCATGATTCTGCTACCCTAGATTATGAGAAAAAGAAAAGCTCCCTTAAAAACCGTATTTAGATGTTACAGGTAGGCTGAAATGGCCACATGTTACTGACGTAGCCCGGGATTTCCCATTCCAGGATCCCTTTTTCATTTGCTTTTAAATTTTTCAGACTTGAGGCATTTGGGATGATATTTTCCAGATCTTGCTTGCCGAGGCTCATTTTTTTTCTTCTGAAGATCATATAAGGGGCTGAAATAAAGCTGTATCCTTATAATGAGTTCTTAAAGAGTAATATTATATAACAACGTGTTATCTTTATATATGTCAGATTTTGCCCTATGCATTGAAGAAAGAGATGGACCAGCTGGGAAGAATTCAGAAAGAGTAGGAGAGGGGAGAATGGCTCAAGTCTAGAGAACATGACTTTAATGCACTCTATTAAGTTAATAATAGCTTCTGGTAAAATAGAGTAATCATGTTTAACTAGATTTTATAATGGAGAACTCATCCAGCTGTTCATACTTTGCTTTTTTAGTAATATAGATATATATCTCAGATTCAAATTATTTAGATTTGATGTAATACTTAGGTTGTAAGCTTTTATCTAAGCTTATCTAAGCTCTCTAAATAAATAAGCAGGTAAGAGCTCAACTGTAGTGTCCTCAGAAGTACTTTACTTAATAACTGATCGCACTGATTTCAGTAGGATAAAAACTGTGTGTGTATAAAATGCATCGATGTTAAGAATATAAGATGCTTATGCATAAGATGAAATTCTGTGATACAGAACCTGTGATACATATTGTGAGACACCTACTCATCCGAGCAGTATTTATGAACCCAGTCACTGCGACTACCTTCACAAGTTCGCGTGAAGCAAGGGTACCACAGCTGAGCCCCATGTTCTAACCCCATGCGAAGCCCCTGTTTTTGATCAACCTCACCGTACCTTAGTTTTATCAAGGAGAATTCTGAAAATAACTTTCTTCCATCCATGTTTTTGTTGATGATGATGCGTCTGAGCAGTGCCTATGTGCATTCAAAGAAGCAGGCACTTTTAACATAGGATTTGCTGCCTTTCCACAAAATTTAAAGTTGTGACAGCATGTACTTTTCTTTCTTTGTTTTAACTGGGGGCTTTGTAAGTGAGTTTAGGAGTTATTTTCAAGCATAACAATTGGAATTTTACCTGTAGCTTGCATGTGATTTTAAGACTCTTATCTAGTTTTAGCTCTCTGAGAGACAGAATAGACTTTTCTCTACAAAAAAACTCTCTGTAAACATATTGCTATTTAAGAATAATCTCCTGTTTTTAAAATCCAAAGGCCAGAGTATAGGAAAGTTTATCCTGAGACAGCAGTGTTTTCTATTGCTAATGACAATTTCTTCAGTTAGAAATTAAATATCAGGTGGCAATGTTTTTATCTTGTATCAGGATTTATTTTTTTTTCTGGCAGTGTGTCCTTGTTGCAGGATAGTTAACCTTGAGTTCTCTACAAGAGTGTCTTCTGCATTTTCTTATTTGCTTCCTCCATGTTATAAAAAAGAAAACCAAAGACGTAAAGGAAGCTGACTGGGTCACAGGGAAGTGTACTCATCAATTAAATGTGTGACAGTGTTTTCTGTTGGATGGACTAATATGTCAAGGAGATGGGCAGGACCTCATGTTTGTGCTTTTGACAAATCAGCAAATGTTTAATCTCTGGATGTGCAGCGTCTCATAAATAATGCAGCAGTCACTGAACCAAAACACTGCTCTGCCAGGAGGGTCTCTGTCATTCTAGGAGTAAAAGACAAAATGAAACTAAATCATCCTTTTTGTTTAATGCATTGCTTCTTTTATACTTCTCAATAAGAGTTTATCTAGTGGCAGGCTGCTTTTTTTTTTCCCCTGAACTTTTGTTGAGTGCATCAGATGTATTTAAAGGCTCATCAAGTTCTCATTTAAAATTTATACCGTTTTTTATATTCCGCCTTAAAGGCTGTTTACACTACTTTTTCCTTTCTCACTTGATTTTCCTTTACACTCTTCTAATATGTAATTTTCCTCTTATTAACTGGAGGAAAACAGTATATTATATGACTGTGAAGAAGTAAAAGCAAGCAGCAAGCTCACAGTATGTATAGGTGACATCTTGGCAAAGCTTCGATGACATAAATGGAGCCAGGAAGGGACTGTCTCGGCCGGAGCACCCCGGGTTAGCAGCCTTCCAGTCCATGGAGGTTCACTGGACAAGGAGCAGGGGTCACTGCTGTGAGGATGTGAAGAAAAGACTGGAGCAGGAAGGCAAAGAGGATTGTCCCTGTTAAGGAAACTTTCTAAGTTTCAGGATAGGGAAAAATTATGTCAGGCTGCATTGGGAGGTTGTGGAAGGCTCTTCTGCAGAGGTTTTTAGGTGCAAGTTAGAAAATTGTTTATCAGGCATGGCCTGAATTGCTAACTTGCAGACCCTGGAAAATGTTCTGGTGGAGGAACAGTCCTTTCTATGATAATAGGGTTGTCGTTCCATGTTGCCTTTCACGTGTCTCTCAGAAACAGTCAAGCTAAAACACATAGGATGCACTGGGTCCTGTCTGGGTGGCAGGTACTGGACCAGATGAGGGATGGCCAGCTCATCCTGACATGGTAAGCCATGCAGCATTCCTTCACCAGCCTCTGCAGGGTCTGCATTGGCAGTCTCTGCTGCTAGTGTGCGACCATGGGCTTTTTACCTGCTGTGTTTGAGAACCACCTCTGGGCTAGATGGTCTCTTGCACTTCAGATCTTCATTTCTCTATTTCACTTGCGTAAGACACTGTGATTGCAACAAGCACTATTTTCACTCTGCTATGATGTGTGTGTTTGGAGCACAGTGCCATTAGTGCCAGTTGCAGCTGAGTTTGCTCAGGCCTTCTGTAAACTGGATCCCAGAAGTCTGAGAGTGGGTACCCCGAAAATGAGGGATATATAGTTATTAGACAGGGGAAGCTTGGAGTGGGTTTCCTCCTATCTCATGGGAACTTTGTGGCAGAGAAAAGGGTCCTAAAATCCACAGGAGGCTGACTGCCATTCTCACCAGCTAGACAACACACCCTGCATTGTGGTCAGTCTGAAGACAGATGGCATTTCAGCTCTTGTCCACGTTGGGACCAAAGTGCTTGTACCTGTGCAACTAAGGGGTATGCTTAGGTGGTATCCTGAACAAAGATGCTTTCTTTAATAATGGACTGAGGATTAAGATCTCAGAAATCTTCAGAAACCAGGAAAGTACTTAAGTATTTGTAAGGAAGAGGTACTAATATTTTGCTGAATATAGGTGGACTTCGGTATGCTTTCAAAATCCATTTGCTGAAATGGGAGTTTATAAGCTTTTCTGAATGCAGTAGAGATTACTTCTATGTTTACATACTTTACTTGGTTATGGGCTAATCACTGAAACTGTAACAGAATTCCATAGTTGGATTAGGTCACTGTTTTGGAAAAAACTAAAGAGAATAGTTGATCGGCACTAGATCAGCAGAAGGAGTTATAAGTCCTATCTAAATCCGAACTATGAACACACAGTATTTTATTTTCAATAGTAACTCAAATTTTTCATATATTGTTGTGGGCACTAAACTCTGCTGCTGCTTATACTTAGAAACACATCAGTTCTGCCAGTGTCAAGAAACTTAACATATATTCAAACATCTAAGCCCCTCTGCTAGATACTTGTTTATTCTTTCTCTTCGGGTTAGTGCATTGTGAGAAAACGCTTGCCTCTGTAGGTTTCACACCAAAGCCAGGAGTAGCAGTTGCACTCCAAGTGTGGCTAGCAGAGGTGGACATACTGTACTGTTCAGTCATTATAATTATTGTCAAAACACTTATGAACAGGGAAAGCTGTACAAGCGTGTACAAATATTCCTAACACTCCTGTTAGATTTTAAGTGTTATGCCTGAGCTGCAGCTGGCAAAGTCATTCACTTTGCACAACTCGGTAGGAGGATGGAAAATCTGTGCCTGGCTCTCAAAAGCTATTGAATCTCTCAACCCTTCTCTTGTTTCCATACTGCAGTTTCCAAAAGCATTTGTTGTGCTCTGAAAGTGAAGCAGAAATTATCAGGCTTTTATAAAAGAATTGTGGGAATGTATTCGGTGTTTAGAAAGGTACTTGTCTGTATTACTAATCGCATCCATTCGTTTGGTATTTCTAAAAGTACACCTGGTAATTGTGCCCTTACCATGTTTAGTCAGCTGTTAAGGATCTTCTTTATAATGGCTTATGAAACTTCAGAGAAACAGCAAAGGAAATGAATATTTTAATAGATCTTAGAAAATGCAAAAATTAGTAATTAAAATTTTTAACATTAGTATTTAATTTCTTCTGGTTTTTTTAATTGGAAAGCATGATACTTTTTAGTTAGCCAAAGTAGATATTTTTATAATTTCTTATTTTATTGTTGTTTTTTACAGGCTCTAGGAAGTTTTTACTTTCTTCATGAATCTTTGAAAAACATCTACCAGTTTGATTTTAAAGGTAAGTGAAGGAATTAAATGTTGTTAATTGTCAATTGGCTTTATACATCAAGGCAGCTTTTCTGTCATCTTTCCTGATAGTGGTGCCTAGCAGTTTTTTCTATGATATGCAGACTTCTGTATAATGCATGCAAGTCCATTGATGACAGACATTACTTTTCTTACCTTTTATAGACCTCTTAGAAGAAGTCAATGGACCGGCCACAGGTTGAAAACCGGTGCATTAATCATTCCCATTCAGATGGACCTTTGGATCCATAGAGATCCCTGATGATTTCAGAACTCTGAATGGCCACAAGGTTCTTTCATGTAGATCAGATATAGGACCAAGACTTTAAATGTCCAACAGTGATGGTCATTTTGCAAAGCAGCTGAGGTAGATTTATGGCTTAAATTACTTTGGAGCAGTGCAGGTCATTAGGAGGGCGTCATTGTTTTTAACCCACATTGATCCATCAGGTTGGAGGTCTTGCTAAATTGTAGAAGTTTAAAAGTAATGCTAGGCTATGTACATTAAATATGAGAAATATCATAGAAAATTACTGAATGCTTCCTGAGGTCTATATAGAAAAGATTATATAAAATTTATATTAATACAAAAATCTTCTGAGCTTCATTTAGCTTCCTGAGCTGAATCACATTAATACTACATCTAGCATCCCATTAAATTGAGACACTGTTGAAATGGTCGTAACTATGGAGTGAACTAATTGTCTTATTTATATAGATTCATTATTTTTGTTCTCAGTAGAGACAGATTCTCTCTGCTCGTGTAATTGAGAGTACAGGGTCTTCCTTCCCTGAAATATTTGAACGGTAGTTCTACGTATATAGCAATTCAAGGTTTAGCCAACATAAGTCCTCCTGTCATCATTGGTTTCAATACTGAAGGAAAATTTTAGCTATAATATCATAGGTAGTTCAGAGTAGATTTTATTTCTGAGAGACTGTACTGGAAAACTCAGTAGTGAGGTAGGGACTTCTAATGAGAGGTCATACTTAGTCTTTCTCCCAGACTAGAACAGTTTTGCAGACACTAAGTAATGATAGTATTATCAGATGAACTGTGTGCAGGGTGGAAATACTGGAGGAAATTGGCATTGCACGTGAAGCTGGGTGTACAAGGTGTTACCCCAGTCCCTGGACTGAACAGCCTGCTGGTCCACTGTTAATAACTTTATTCATTTTGCCATGTGAATGGCTTTGTGTATCAGTAATATGTGAACTCTATCTGCACACCTAATTTCTGAGCCCACAACTTCATCACACTGCTGGAGGACTAGCAGTTTTGCTCTGAATTCCACCTAAAGTGCCCTCCCACTGGTCATAGATGAGAGGTGTCCTGCTCTAGCGACATCTGACAGATTGAGATGACAACTGTTGTAGGAAAAGAGGAGCTTTACCGGTTTATTTATTGTTGATTGACAGCTTATTCGCTACTGTACAGCTTTTAAAACAAAATGTAAGAATTTTAAAAAAGTGAGAAAATTGAAGGAAAAAGTGTAGGGGAAAATAATCAATATAAAAGAAATAAGCAGATACTTGTTCCAGAAAATAAATGCTTTAAATGTTCAGCACTTCATTTTGCTCGGCAAAATCTTAGCAAAGCCAGATGGGGTGTGAACCATGCACATGAAGATGTGTTTGGCCCAGTCATCACTTGGAAAGAAAAAACTCTTAATAAAAATCCAAGGAAAGCAGGTGCTACACTGAATCAGTGTTGTAAGTCACCTGCTGTTCTCTTAATGTAGAGCAGAATCAGTCTCCCAATGTAGTGTTTGTAAAATATGACCCTGAAGGCTCCCATCTTTCAGGGGAAGTGTAAAACTTGCCTCTTCTCTCATGACTATTGACATTTTCACAGTGTATTAAGCTCTTAAATCAGAGGAAAAATCCAAATGGATACAAACGTTCTCTGCACAAAAATCATTATGAAATTCTGGTTCTACTCAAAAGCATGCAAAAAATAGATGTTTATGTACAATTCAATATTCCTGTAACATCACTGTGTCTTTTCAAAATTCACTGCACAGTTGGATGTGACTGAATACAGCCTTTGCAAAAAAAAAAGGTTGTCTCTGTTTTTCAGTTCTCAGGAAGACATATTTGAGTTTTAAAATGAGAACAGTTTTCTCCTACGGCCTCACATATTATTTGCTACAGCATAGAAGGAGTTGGACTATTCTTACAGTGGTCAGAGGCCCAAAAGTTTGTTTACAATTTAAACTGTTGACAAGCTATGTGTTCTAAAGGGCCATCATCCAACAGAGGGGTTTGCTGACTGGGGTATTAGGCCAGTTTCAGTCTACCACTTTGATTTACAGAAAGAATCTCATTTTCTCTGGTGTGAAATCAGAAATAGCGTAGAAGTATTTTTACTTGGAGATACATGAGAAGGCATGCTTCTTTCCTCCTGCATTTGCTTCTCAGCAGTCATGTAAATTAATTGCTGGTTCGTATTTAGCATTGATGTTAATGTAATTTGATGGTAAAGTGCCTCCTTTCTGCCAAGTGCTACCTTTTATTTAGGTTCTCACAGGAGAAGCCTTCAGTCCTTACAGTTCTGCCAAATGTTTTCTGTATCCTGAATGACATGGGGATCTTTTTGCTGACACTGTTAAACTTACTGAAAGAGGCACATCCATCCATGATCTGCTTAGAATGATGCCACATTAGTTTATCAGGATATTTGTTTAGTCTTCCTGTGGGAGCCAGATCTCAAAGTGATTGGCACATAAAGAATGCTACTTTTTTTTTTCCCCTGAAGATCTATTGCTACATTACAGTAAATGCTTCCTCAGATTGTATAAAATATTTTATCTAGACAACTTAAAGTGACAAGTTTTTGTATTGCTTGGTATTTTCACCAGATACCCAGTAGAACTGGACAGTTCAGGGCTCTTGGTAATAGTTGTTTGGAGTTTCTCTCTTACGCATTCCTAGTCAAAACTCAATCCAGTTGGGTAGTTCCAGGTTAACGGTAGCTGCAAGATAGCTGCCCGAATTCCTGTGTCGGAGGAGTTTGGTAAATTAAGTCAGGTTCTCGCCTTTAGACATGCCAATACATTGCCCTGATCAGGAAAGAGACCGAATACGAAGTGGATCAAGAAGCAGAACCTCTTGTTCATGAGCTGTACAGATCCATAGATTGATTGTTAAGGCTGAAAAGTCTGTGCTATCTCTGTCTGTGATTCATTAAAGACTTTGGAAAGTGATGTGCTTTACCACTAAGTCTCTTTTACAAACACAGCACCCATTCCAGCTTTAAATTCACGTGTCAACCTCATGTGCTGATAGCCAGAAATGGATAATCAGAAAGAGGTGGGTGGCTACAAGGTCACAGAGCAGCTGATACGGGATTTGAATGGAATAAGACCAATTCATCTTCTACATATCCCCAGAGCAAGATTTTTACTTTCTTGGTTTGAAATAATCTGATCAGGAGAACTGACGCAGAAGGCCTAGTATCAGTGAAGGCCATTCAAAAATAAGACCCTTTTTTTATTCTAAGGGTTTTAAAGTGACTATACAAATAGTTCAGAGTTGGCTGAGCTGCATGTATAAGCACAGAACATTTCAGGAGGAAATAAGGAGAAAAAAGAATGCCTTTTTGTCCTGAGACCTGATTTTTATTTTTTTAATCATTTTCAGTCACTTAACTGATTAAGGAACACCCAACTGAAACTTGGCAATTTATGTTACTGGCCTTCTTGATTGATGGAGACTGGCATGTAGGTAGTGGGGATGTTGGCAGAGCTGAAAATCGTTTCCACCCATGCATGCAGGGATGGCTGTACTGCATCAGACCACCATTCTGTCTGGTCCAGTAACTGTTACTAAACATGGCAGAGACCCAGAGGAAATCCTCTGATGGGCAGCCATGAGGCAGTTCACTTCAGGAGTCTGTCTAGGTTAGGCCTTGAAGCTTAACAGCTGTCCTCTCTAAGGCTCTGTTCGTGCATGTATGATTTCTATTGTAGTTCTAGGTATTTAAATAGTTACGAATATCCAGTCTTTTTCAGGATCTTGCTCAAGTCTGACAGTCTGGGACAGTAAGTTGCCCAGCAAAATAATGTGTTAAGTAGAAAATGAACTTTCTCTTTTTATCAGGTTTCGCATTGCTGTTTCTGAATTTCATTGACTGTCCCCATTTCTGTTTTAGGACATAACAGAGAGAAATTTCTGATTTTCCTGTTCTAGACCACTCAGTAAACCACTTGGTTTTGGTGCAGCGTATTCTCTGCTACTCTCACGTCCCTGAGGAAAAACATTCAGTCTGTTCATATAAGAACTTTTTTTCACATTTCTTGTTTTGTCTCAGGGCATTGTAGTATTTGAATGACTTCAGTGGATGACTTGAGGATGTCACCTTTCTTTGCAGAGGCAATTGTTAATTAAAAACAAGTCTACGTCAGATCAGTTCCACAAAAGGAATGGGCTGCTCAGCTTGTGGTCAACTCATCTTTCATTAGGAGTTCCACCAGCATTACTGGGTCAGTTCTAGAGTGACAAAAATCAGACCCCCACTGACACAGCTAGCCCGGCAGACAATTTAAGCGTGGCGAAACACTAAGTCGATGATGATTGTCAATATTGTTGATCTAAAGCAAAAGGCAAAAAGCTGAGATGATCTAAATGAATGATTATGTACTTGTTTGATGGGTAAAAGATGTGATTAATAATGTGTTACAGATGTGCATCAGTTGATGCTCAGGTAGGTAGACTTAAAATCTGAAAAAAAGAGTTGCTAGATAAAACATACGGATAATCACTACTCATAAGTAACATTTTTCACCTTAATGTGTTTTGTATTAATTAATTTTCCTGTTAATTATCCAGCGTAGATTGCTGGATGCTGGCTGAGGACACACACAGGCATCTCCTGGAAGAACCATGCCAGAAAGTTTTCAGTGCAAGGGTGTACAGAGACCTGGTTCATAATTAGAGCTCCAACACTTTACAGTGCTCTGGATAGTAAAAATAACAGTACCCATAACTGTATAGCTTCAAGATGTCTGGTATAAACAAGTATGTTTATACATGGTTTAGTGGTCTCTGTCTTTTCCCCCAGAACAGCAAGCAGCAGTGCTTGCATATTTTTGCTAAGACCCTACCACCTATTCTGCAGATGCCACTGCTTTGTCAGTGAGTGCTGTAAGTTGCTTATAATGTTAAAGATATGTATGTTAATTTTGTTTTATATCTCTTCCTAGCTAAGAAGTATAAAAAGGTTACTGGGAAAGAAATCTACTCAGACACTTTAGAAAGCACGCCCATGCTGGAAAAAGAGAAGTTTCCACAGGATTATTTCCCTGAGGTATGTACAATCCCGTGGAGCATTCCCAAATACTAGGTTTGATTCTGATTTGCTCTGATTACTTGAGTAGCTACTCTCAGTAATGTAAATAAGGTCAGAATCGAGTCTTGTGTTTTTATTTGTTTGTTTGTCAGTTTCTTGTCACCTATAATATATGTTCTAAGTCATTGCATGGATTTACCAAATTCAAATGGAGTTCTTTGTATAGTAGGAAATCCTTGTGAAGGATGGAGACAGTGATGAAAAGATTTGTTTGTGCATTTAAAACCAAAGAAATAGCTCACAGTGCCAACTGCAAGTCTGTTTCAGGGAGACTTACTCCTTGGCAGGGTGAGACATGACGTTGAATGGATTCCATTTATATTCAGCGGCAGCAGCTCTGTAATCATGGTTGCAGCGATACTGGTTTCTGTTCAGTACAGCTAGGTACTACTGCAGTCACTGCAAGTATGGAGGGAAAAGGTGGTTTCTTATTGGTGCAAGAGTACACGTAACTTGAAAACATACTGATGTTTTCCTCTGACGCTGCCCTCGTACTCCCTTTTTTTGTTCTCTTAAGAACTGGGAAGTGCTGCATGTTTGAACTTGAAGGTGAAGGTCTTGTCAAACCCAGAAACACAAGCACAGCTGAGGGTTTTCTTCCACTGCACCCACAAGTGCAGTTGCACATGCAAGTGCAGTCTTTGCCTGCAGTTCTCTTCCTTGATATTTAATTTGCTCATTTTTAATTTCTTAAGAACATCTAGAACATGGGTATTTAATGGTGTTTACTACAAGCCAAGTGAAAAAATTTGTTGAAATCCTATAACATCTGTGGATCAAACAGGCGTGTTACTACTTTAATATAAGGAAGAACTAAATAAACTTTTAAAATAAATTTAGAATTTGTAAATATACACACTTACAGATATTTACATAGTGCATATGTGCTTGGAAGAGCATTGCATAAATAATTACGGGGTTGATGAGATATAGGTTATTCTTTTTCTTGACTTTGATACTAAATTATTTATTTTTATATTCTATATCTCTGTACTGGAAGGGAAACTGCCTTTGACATAATTTTACTAGCTTTTACCTCCTGTGAATAAACATTTTAAATACTTCTTTGAAGTTAAGTTTCAAGGAACCAAGCGGTTACTCAGATATTTATTTTCCTCCTCCATCAGCAATAAAGTGTAGCATTATGGGTGATTGACAATGTAAGTAGGAAATTAACAGTGCTGTTGAATGATTTGACTGTAATACTGAGAGCACTGAACACCAGTGTGCGAGCACTGTTATCACAGTTAACAGCAATAGGCCAAATTATGGATTGTTCATTGATACCCAGGAAGAATTATTTCCATCGTTATTTCACTGCTGTTGTTTCATCATGAGACTGGCAAATTTGTAACTTGTTCAGCATCGTTTATTACCACCTCTTACATGAACAATTCTTCACAGTCTCTTGGAGAAATGGTTGAGTCTAGTGGCTTTCCCACACTGTTTTGTGGACCAGAGGTTGTGTTTGTTTCTTGTGGGTGCTCAGGGGTCAGTTGTTCCCACGTTTGTATTTGGAGCAATAGCTTGTATATTCAATACACCCTGCAGTGCTGCTTTAGGTACAGGACTATTAGGTCCAGAACCCAAGAAGCAGCTAAATACCTTTTGAGGATCTGATGCCTTCATACTGTTCCCATTCGTTACATTACCTTAAATGACTTTTCTAAGGAGAAAGCACCATGTTCTGGTGTTTTCAGGGATACTGTTTACCTGGAGGAGGAATAAATAGGAAAAGAGAAAATCCACAAACACTCGCAATTAAGATATGAATGAATCCCTGAAGCACCTTGAAAGCTTAGTTCTGTTCCTGCGCACAGCACAATTCCTTGTAATAGTGTTGCGGCAAGACTCACAGAACAGGCTGCAGGATTTACCCATTTTATTTCAGAGCTTCGCACAGTGGGAGAGGAAAGTGATAAGGGCTTTCTAGGACTACAGTTACGCAGATAATAGCAGCATCGATATTTACAGTTCTGTGACTTCCCATGCTCATTTGGCATGCAACCTAGCATAGACCAAGCCAGCATATTTTTCATGTGACTTGAAAAGTTAGAAAATAATTGTGATGATTTTTACACTATGCTGTTCTTCATTTTGGACTGAAGACCAAAGACTGTCTGAAGCACACACGAGTACAGCAACATCAAAAACCCAACAGTGACATAGTTTTGGTTCTCATATACATGTTTCTATTTTTAAAGCTTAAATTAATCTTGTTATCACCTGTTTTCTTCCTAGACAAGTGTTGGTAATAACGATACTAATTAAAAGACCACAAAATAATGTATTTTGAAAATTTGAGTTGACACAGCAGAATGCATGAGCAGCATATCTGTCCAAACATTACATTTACATGCTCTTGTGTGTTTTAGCCAGACTTCTTATACCACATTTACAATGTTTTGTGTGAGAAATGGTTTAAGACTGATTTCTTTTTATTACTGCTGCTTAAGGATGATCTAAAAGTAATTACAATGATTGAGGCATAATGCAATTCAAAATAATTACAGCCCACTGCATATAAAACTAACAAAACTTTCTGTCTTGATTTATGGGTCCTCTTGGCTAGGCATAAGACTCAAATGATGCCTCTGGGAGCAACACTCCAGATAATGTTAGGCCATTTAAAAAAAAGCAGATTTGTGTAGTCTATCAGGCCTGAGTAATTTTTTTTTTCCCATAGTGAGAAATTGGTTGTTATCATAGATCACAGATACTGCTCAAAGCTCTTATGAAAGATGAATTAATTTCACTAATGCTTTAATGCAAACCTTTCATGGAGAAGGCTGTATGGTGATAACCTTACTGCGGTCTCTCCTTTCTCAATGATGATTTATGTTGTCTTTTAGTAGATGAAACTGCCTGTATTCACAATCCATCTGCTAGCTAAAGGAATCCTATTAACAGAGGATCTGAGAAGAGACTTAATACTGTAAGGTGAAAGATGTGGTATCCCCTTTCTGGGACATGAAGTAGGAATTTTTTTTCCTATTTTAAAATGTAGATACCTCTCTGAGAGTATACAGATGATCTATATCATCTCTACCTGTTTTTATGCTGGCTTACAGATGGTGGAGCACCTAGTGACTATAAAAAATAAAAATAAAGATTGTCGCTTTGAAATCGACAATAAGAAACAATTTTCTCTTTCTTCCTTCCCAAGCTATAGTTCTTCTTTAAATTCTGTTTCCAAAAGTTTCTTCTTTCCAAATACGGTATTTGGAAATATTAAAGCACATCAGTGATCCAAAATATATAAGGCATGTTGTTCAGCTGCAATATATATCTAAGGTGAAGGATAACATTTTTATATTTAAGATGTTAAACAGTGGTTCAACTACTGGGCTGTATCAGGTCCAAAGCCTACTAACTTTTGCATTCTTAATGTTAAATAGACAAATTATTAATAAGTTAATTATTTATTGAAGTTAAAGGAATTAAGTAAGTGTGTTCAAGTTATGAGTACCTAAAGGTAATTTACAGGTTGGGGTGGGGGAATATACAAATTACACAATAAAACAAGTGTCATTTTATGATATAAAGACATAGGTGTCCTTGCTTTATTCAGCCTAGGCTGAGTAACATTCTCCAGCATGAGCTGAAGTACCTCCCCAGTCTCCTGTGCTGGCTTCTACTTGGGCCAAGTAAAAGGCCCAAACCATCATGTTTGGTGTTGTAACTATTTTAAGTTATATGCTCCAACAATAATATAATTCGGCTGTATAGATAAGTCCTAAAGAAAATCTTAATTGGAAGAGAATGTAGTCAAATGCTGAGTTAGGCTTATCCTGACCAAAGCAGCAAATACGCTGCGAGATTGGCGTTCTGATTTTGTCATTTTGGGACAGGTCATGTAATCTTGCTGTTGGCAGTTCTGTGTCATGTTATCATTGTGCTGCTATTACCTTAATAGTATAAATTTTATTATTGTAATTTTCTACCTTTAATGGCTATTTTATAAAGTAAGTTTTGTAATGACTCTTTGCGTTCTCAGTGAAATGAGCTACAGAATTACTATCATATTTTGGGTTGGGCATCTAAAACGTAGGTCCATTGTTTATACTCCGATCAACCCTGTTCCAAAGAAGGGAATTCTTATAGACGTAAATGTTCTTTGAAGAGTTTGGTGAAATATAGGAGGAAAAAAGAAGGTGCCTTGTAAAACAGAAGAAATATTGTAGATCTGACAGTGGATATGAAGTGTGAGAACAGGCTGGTAGTCCTTGCTGTGCTTTCAAACACATACCATTATTTTCAGCTATTTTTGGCAATGACCTAGACTGGAGCATTACACTTCAGCTGCTGGCAGGGTCAGGCCCCTCTGACTTCACATCCCTGCTCCTGCATTCCCCTTTATCCACTTGGTCCTTCAAGGTTGTCTAACAGATGCAAAAAGGGACCCCTGAAACCTCTGCCCCACCACGTGTATACTCGTACCTATTGCTTCCACAGGCCTTCTGCCAGCTTGACATGGTAACTTACAACTTTCTTACATATAAATACTTAACTTGATCTTTCTTTCAAAAGTTGCATCATTATTGTATTTCTGTCTTCTCAAATAACTTTTAGTGAAGAAATTATGTATTGCTACTGGTTGGCTACTTCACTGGTGATGTGTATAGGAAGAAGCTGACAGCAATAATGGTTTGCATGTCCCATGGTTTTGTATGTAAAAATAAGTGGAGCAAGTGTAGGTTTTATCACATATTTCTTATATTTGCTTACATCATGCACAGATACTTAAATGTGGTCTTCCAATAGATATATTCTTACTAAATTCTTTATACTGTATTTTCTGGTAAATAAAGGGTAATGAAAGCATTATGTGAAAAAGCAAATTACCAATTGAATTATTATACTACGTAATAGATTTTGTCATTAGATAGATTGACTTCATATTCTTAAGCTCTCACTATACATTTTTTTTGATGAGTGCCATAGATATTTTCATTTGCAGACTTTTGAATTTATGTAATGACTTCTAAAAATCTTTAGCAGTAAAAATATGACTGATAGTGCAGTTACAATGCTTGATAGTGTTCAAAGGCTGAACTGGGCTTGAGTTTTCCGTATACTGCATATTATTCTGAAATACAGGGAAATTAGAAAGGTACTTTGAACGGTTTGTATACAAACTCCTAAAAACACAAAAGCATAAATTCCTTAGTTCTGTAAACTGATCTAAGGGAAGAAAGGAAGTAGTTTTGGGGCAGGAACTACATTCTGCATGGTTTTTATGGAAAGCTGTCATAATACACACTCCTTTTCCTGGCTAGTTAAACATTGAGTATATTGTGAGTACACGAAACACAGGTTCCTGCATGAGGCTTTGAGGAGGAGTTGTTCTCACTGCGGTGATGTGGGCCTGTTAATGCTGAACATTACTTGGTGCCTCAGTTGTTCTTGCTGCTCAGTATTCAGCTGCTTCATATACAAGATTTCCCGTCTTCCTCTGAACTGTGGTGTTCCTTTAAGAAGCTGCAATTACACTGCAGTCATTGCCACTTTAATATGTCTTTCCTTCATGCCCCTGCTTTGTATGGTTGAATAAACCCTTGCTGGGTCACTATTTAATTTGATATGGTCCCTCTCAGTAAAATGATGGAGAAAAGATGAATTAAGGCTCTGTGCTAGTCATTATCAATCATGGTTTGTGTGCATTACTTATTGCTCACAGTGCTTTTTGACATTAGCCCTCTATAACCTCTCTCTTCATGTTAATGTTGTCTGGAGGTCCTTTTACCCGATGTAGCAGAGGTTATTTATGTAGGTGGTGTTTCTAGGGGGTTTTAAAAGGTCAGCACGATCTCCTGAGAGACTCTATTCACAAAGAAAAGGCTGGCGGAATGTAACTACAAGTTTTCAAATTGTGATTTTTGAAAAAAAAAAAAAAAAATTTTTTTTAAGGACTTCTAATAGAGAGGTGTCAGAATTTCAGTTACACTTATTAAAGTAAATTTTTGGCAAAATAGCCTCTAATACATACTACTGCCCTTAAAACCAGTATTTGCAGTGTATGTGTGAGGAAACACCAAGCTACTATAAGAAATCCTGGTTTTTACCATGTCATGAAATATAAATTGTGTTGCAAATACCTTTTAATTGGCTTGTATCAGTGTATGCTTGCATGAAACAGAATAAGGCAGCAGTGCTGAAGGTTGGGCATACTTTATACTGGTGTTCCTTGTGTTGGTGAGGTCATCAGTGACAGAATCAGAGTAAAGTCCTGTGGGATGTCTTGCTGGAGAAGTGGATGATGATTGACAACAGGACTCTTTGTCTCATACACTTTGGCTGCACAAAACCTTAAGCTAATTGTACGTGTGTGAGCCCGTGGCAGCAGGAAGGTCACATCCAAGGGAGAAAGGGATCTGGCTGATCTCACTGCGAGGCTTCTCACTGCCATCTTAAAAGGAGAGGTTCCTGAGGGCTGGGAAAACAGTCATTTTCAAGAAGGGTCCCAGGTGGCCTCTCCTCAGTCATCGGAAGGTGATGGAGCAAATCTTCCTGGGTGACCAGTTGCATGGACAAGGGGAGTGCTGTGGATGTTGTATGCATTGACTCTATCAAGGCCTTCGATGCAGTCTCTCACGGTATCCTTGAAGCCCAATTGCTGACATGTGTACTGGGTAGGTGGAGTATAAGATGGCTGGAAAGTTGGCCAACCACCAGGCTCACAGGGTGGTGAACAAAGTCAAGCTGGCAGCTGGTGGTGTTCCTCAGGGGTCGATGCTGGGATCTGTACTATTCAACCCCTTTGTTAACTGCTTGGAAAACAGGATGGAGTGCACGCTCAACTTTGCAGATGATGTCAAGTTGGGGGAGCAGTCAATATGCTGGAGGGCAGGGCTGCTGTTCAGAGGGTCTTCAACAGGCTGATGGGAACCTCATGGAGTTCAGCAAAGGTTAATGCCAAGCTTTGTCCCTGGGATGGGATAGCCTCATGAAGCAGTACAGGCTGGAGGTGACTATCCAGAAAACAGAAAAGGACCCGGATCTTGTTGGACAGCAAGTTGGACATGAGCCAGCACTGTACTTTGGCGGCAGAGAAGGCCAACAGCATCCCAGGATGTGTTAGGTCCCAGGAAGGGACTCCTCCATCTATTTGGCACTCCAAGGCCACATCACATCTCCAGTGTCTGGTTTGGGAACCCCTGTACCAGACCGACTCAGGCAAACTGGAGCAAGCATAGCAGAGGCACCTCTGGGGTTGGAGCACGGGATGTGGGAGGAGAAGCCAGAGAGCCCATCTGTGCCGCCAGGAGAGGGAGGAGATGGGGGACCACACTGCTGGCTGCAGTGGCCAACTAGTGGCTCTTGAGGGATGGGGCCAGGTGCCTCTGGGTGGTGTGCAGCAACAAGACAAGGGGCAGCAGTCATCAGTTGCAGCAAGGGAAAATGTGATTTCACCGTGAGGGTAAACAGCAGAAGAGGGGCCCAGAGAGGTTGTGGAATCGCTGTCCTTGGAGATGCTCAAAACCCAGCTGGATATGGCTCTAAACAACATGATCTAGTTGGCCCTGTTTTAATGTTGCATCTTTTGAAGTACCTATTATGTTGCCAAAGAGGAAAATAGCAATTGAAAAATGACAGCTTGATTGAAGACATTATCTTGGGCCACATCATAGGCTTGGACAATGTAAGTTCTATGTATTGTTCTTCAGTAATTAAAAGTTCAATATAGTTATTTTTAAGAATGAAATGACAGAGCTCCCCTTTTTTGATTGAGATTAGATTTAAGCCAATTTTGAATGCTTTTAGTATTTAATTTTTTTCATTGTTTTGCTTTTGAATAAATGTTGACATTTAGCCAAATCTCAGCTTGTAACTGTGCTGTCACAATCATCACAGAACTGTGAATAGAAGATACCTTATGGGATTTGTAGTTCAGCCATGAAAGCCGGACTATTAGGAAGATTTGGTGTGTTAGCCCTCCAGCCAGCCATTCCCTGATTGACCAGAGTGATTGCTGGATCTACAGAAGAGGTTATGAAAAAAATTACAACAAAGTAGATATTTATTCACAGTCACCACAGAGTTTTTCTCAGTTCTCAGTTTTTCTCAGAGCTGCAGTTTAAGAAAAATCAAAAGTTGGGCTCTCCTAAGACAAAAGTATAAGGATTCAGTGAAATGAGTTCCCCTCTGAATGTATCCATCAGCTGGATTTCAGAGTAGTGAACTGTTAGGATTTCCTCCCTGAATATAACCTTATTAGACCTAGGCAAATTTACTTGCTTTCAAAAGCCCAAATTCTTAAAAGATTTAAGCACCTATAAGCATCAACAAACAACTGATGTTAATTACTAAATATCTCAAAAACACTTATCCCCCTCATCTGTAGTTACAAAATTGATGGAGTCAGCTGCCAGGAGTCACCAGACAGGTCTGCGGGGGGATGGTGGTGTAAACATTGCATACACTCAGAAGAGAAGTCCATTTACTGTGTATAATCCTTCTGGGTTTAGGAGGTTTTTCTCCTTTTGTCTATAGGAAATCTTTACATTGGGCTAAACATTTGTTTTGTTAATTTATTTTATTCCCTCTTAATATATGTCCTGTGAGCTGCTGAAAGCCAACTGTAAGTAGAGACATAAGAACAGAAGAAAGCTGTTCATTGTGTGTCCACAGTATCAAAATATGAATCAAAATTCACTGCATGAAGGACTTTGCTGTTAGTCACTGTTCTTGGACTGGACGGTCTTGAGAGGACTACTTCCTTGTGCTGCCCACTGCTGTAGCGATGCAAAGCTGGTAAAACTTGTGCAGGAGAAGCCTCCAACCCTTCTTTGGCAGGGCCAGCACAGCTGGGTCCTCAGGTAAGCAGCCAAGCTGCAATTTTCCCTCTGGCTCTCGCAGTAAAATTTGGCTCTAGCAGTCTGTGTAGGAAGGTCCCACAAGCCTGCAGAAAGGCGATTCTGAAATTGCCACCTGAAGTAAGAAATACTAAAAACGGGTTTCCCAAAATCTGGAGTTCATAACTGTGCGTAGATTTTGTAGACAATTTTTTACTTGTTAGTTTTGTAGCATGTAGGTAACACTTTTTCCACAAAATTACAAGCTCTCAAGTTGAGTGTGATCAATGAAATAAGCTGTCATTTACAAGTAACTTTGCACACTTTCCTGGGTTTGGATAGAAGAGAACAACTGCATATCAGTAAATAGTTTTCACATTCAAGCTTTAAAGAATAAGCTATTATTTATTCAGTAAAATAAACACTTTAAAATCTTCATAAGCATAGTTGGAATGCAAGGAGAACCCCAATGGGAAAGGGGCTCCAGTAAAGGAGTGGTGGTGTGTCTGGTTGGTCTTGACTGTGGTTACCATGTTTGTGCCTGAAGAGGGGAGGAGGTGGGAGATAGGTAACTGGTATCTGAAGAGTGATTAGGAAACAGACCATTTAGATTTTGTGAGGCACTTCGCTATCTCAGCAGTATTTGGGACATTAACATTTCATGAGGACCGTCTGTTCACAGTGAGGTGGATAAATACATCCGGCAAGTCTCTTCTGAAGGCAGTGCTTTAGGAGGGGCTTAGGAGAGCAATACCCCTGAACGGGGGGGATGCTGTGCTATAGCTGGCACTTTATTCATAATAAGGAGTTGCAATCTTTTGCTACAAAATCATTGGCATCATTATTTAGGCCTGTCTGGTGCAATATTCATTACCAGAGAACATTAGCCTAGCCCCACATTCATTGTTAACAGTGAATAAGTAGGATGCAGAATCATGTCTTTTTGTGGGAGGTTGTAATTTATGGCAGTGGCTTAGGAGTGGTGCTGAAAAAATCCTTTTGCTGTATCATAAGTGCCATATGTTGGCATGAGCTGATTTGTGGCTTTCTCACGGATGTTGCAGTTTTGATAAATGTAATGTTTTACCATTATTTACATTCCCCTTAACTTTTATAGAAATACCGTGTGGGTTGGCTCAGCAGGAGAAATAGCTTTCTAGCAGTTCTCATTCATTTTAATTTGATGTAAATCTCTGATGACATTTTACAGTTCAGGTAAAATTACAAAGAAGCCAAGACATTTGTGCATAGGCAGTAAAAATTTGCTGGTTTAGGCTAAGCATAAATACAGTTGTAAAGCTTTTCTAATAGGTTATCTTTCATCTATAAACAACTACCAGGGCTTATATTAATTTTACATGTAAGTTTATAACTGCTGCAGGACCAAAAATATAAATAATTCTAGGATTTATAGGAGACACGATACATGTTTTCAAGGTACCTCAGTTGGTGTGTAGTGCTTTTTAGTTACAGCGTATGGGTGAACTTTGTTTTATTTTGTTCTCTGTATAAGTATGTCTCACTTTCACAGTAATCCTTTACTTAAGGTAACTGATTCTTATTTGCTTATTTTTCAGTGCAAGTGGTCCAGAAAAGGTTTCATTCGAACAAGATGGTGTATTACTGATTGGTAAGTTACATCCTTAAGTTATTTCTGATTATGTGTATATTATGTATGTTTTTGTTAACAAATATTTCAAAGAAGGAATTTATATGTATAGATTGGTCTATTCATAGAACAGATTGGTTCCAAAACAGTTGCTTTGCTTTATTATTTATTGAACACATAATGCTCAGTAAGTTGTAGTGATGCATAACAAAATGTGATGTTAATACTCACATGTATGTGCAATTAGCATGGGATAATTCAGGTCATAAGCAGCTTCTCAATCAAGCATGAGCAAAAAAGCTTGGTGTCTGTGACCAAGGCCACAGGAGTCAGTGTGGAGCTCAAGGCATCCCCCCACTACTGCTCCCCATCACACCTAATACAGCTGAGGCTCTACAGCGTCTCACCTGGGTCAGATACCTGTGCCTGGCTCTATGCAGCCCTTATGTCTGGGATTTCTGAGGAAAGAGATTGTTCTCTACGGACTCTTTAAGCCAGCCCTTTAAGGCCAGTCCAGTTTCCACTGAAGTCAGTGGAGGGACCCTACCTGTAAGGAACGCAGCTTTTTAAAATCAGTTCCTACTATACTACTTTTACTGGAACAGAACTTTTTCTTTGTCGTATTCAGGTCAGGATTCCCATTTTAAACCCAAGGCATGGTCCTGTTCTCTGTGAGATTGCTTAGTTTCATCCTAGAGTAGAATAAAGCACCTGGCAGCCCAGCACTCACTAGTAGGATTTGATGGAGGAGCAGCAGAGAGCAGGCAGCACACCTCTTATCTGTGCGCTCATAGACTGCTGAGGAAACATCCCATCGAGCAAGTCTTATTTAAGTTCAGTGTAACCTGGCTGTTGTCAAAGCAGAGTTCCTCATAAGATGTGCTGTGAAAATCTACAGAAGAAAGAAACATTTTTTGCTCTTGGGATCATCCAACAGCCTAAAGAGATGGGGGCTGAGGGGAGCAGACAACTGTATGAAAGTAGAAGTTGAACGTCATTATGGTGTTATATGCTAGATCACTGTCTTTGGAAGAAGCAGTACCAACTAGTGTTGACAAGAGGTGTATCTCATAACTGAAGCTATTTACTATCCCTGTTTGAAAATGGTATCTTTAATAACAATAATAGTAGTAATAGTAGTAGTGTATGTTGGGGGGAGCAGCTGATTATGCAAAACACTATACCTGAGAGAGCTTGAAAGTTTTCCTTGTCTTAACACAAGGAGGGCTCAAACCCACAGATGGTTTAGATTTCTCTAGTCCTACCTGGAAATCTGACCATACTTTTTTGCCATTTAGTCATAGTTTTGGTCTCTACTGCTTATTTATGTTATAGTCACCTAAATGTATGTGAACATTCAACATTTTTGCCTTCGTCCTGTGGTCATTTCATGTCTTAAAATTGTAAGCTTGATTTTAAAGTCTGATGAATGTTCACACAGGCTGACTTTTGAGTGCTGAACCGTGTTCTTGCTTGTTTGCATAAGCATGTTTATTAGATTAAGAAAACAGTTTGTGAAAAATTAAAAAGCAGCAGATTTTCTCCTTTTACAGACTTTTGACCCAGAAATCAGGCAGGCAGCTATAGGATAATGTAGGTTCTTGTTAATTTTTCCAGATCCATATGACATAGCATGTGATTCCAGCAGTAGAGATCTGCAGAAGTGGGTATTTAGCACCAGTTGCTAATCTGGCCTTTCCTCTTATACCATGACTTTTCCAGGTTCTGTCTCTCCTATCCTCTTGGATTTCCTCTTTGCAGAAAAAATAATGTGAATTTATTTTTAGGCTTTTCCAAGAAAAAAATGCTCTTCAGAGATAGGTTTAAAGGAAATGTTTTCTTGCAGGTTGATACTTAAAAAGGATAGCTCTTGGAAGGAGCAGTCTGTAGCTAGATGTTCTGATCAGATAATATACTATGCTTATGTTTCCTAAGGGTATATTGGGAAGTAAGAGTGAGGAGGCTCGCAGCTTTTTCTGATCTGCAATGGGGTGAGCTACGGTGGTAGTTTTGTGTCTGGAATAGTCTGCGATTATGATCCACATGATCTAACAAGATCTCAAATGTTTCTAATGGAAGTTGAAGGGGCAAGTTACTGTGAACAATTTCTGGAGAATGAAAGTGAAATATTGTGGAAAATACAGAGGGTTAGAAAATACACCTGATTAGGTCTAAGTGCATAATGTGTCTGTTCATGGTATCGTGTTTAAAGCCAGTCTATGTGCATACGCATATGAACAAAGTTCTGGCCATTTTCATAATCGTGGCTTTTGATCTATACATTTCTACATGCTAATAGTTCAATAAAAATATAGCCATGAGACTTGTTGTTAATACTTCTGTGTGAATCCTTGAAGGGAGCTATTAATTTTCCCTGCCTAGGAAAACTTCATTATAGAATGTACCTCATGCCAAAAACAGAGGGCTTCCAAAAACCCAAAAAAGTGACCTTAAAAGATTTCAGAGAACTGTCCCCTTTTTCCTCCTGTGTGATTCAGTGATCTGCCCCAGTTGAGTTCCTCTGTGAATCCAGATTTTTCACATCCGTTATTCTTCATTAGCTTATCTTGAGTGTGAACGAAGAACTAAGGAATCTCGGGGCACTCAGAGATTTCATTTTAAGAAAAAACAAAAGAGAACTACATAACTACATGCACTTTTTTTTTGCCTTTTGTTTTAGTATCTTGAATATAGGGGGGTGGGGGGGTGGTATTTATTTCTATTCCAGAACTATAGTTCTTAGTGTTATTGTGTTAATAGGTGCAAGATAGTGCCCTGAATGCATTACAGTCTTAAATACAGTTTACATATATAGTTTATATTTGGTAGGGAGGATGGAGTAGAGAATACATTTATAAAATGTAGGTATGGCACCAACCTGGGAATGTTTGCAAGTATATCAGAGGTCGGAATCAGCCATCAAAATTGCTTTGATATTTTAGAGAAAGTAGGATTTCAAGATTAAAGTCAGGGAAGTGCAAAGCATTGTACTTTGAGAGGAGAATTCAAAAGCACAAATACAATATTGGGAATAACTGACTCATTACCCATACTGTAGAAAAGGATCAAGGGAGAAGAAATTGAGTATGTTCATTATTATCTTACTGAGATGTGTTAATAGATACATCATGTGAAGGACATGAAGGGGGGAAGGTATGGTAATTATTTAATTGAGTGCTGCCAAGGCCTTTGATAGAGTACTCTGCCTTGTTTTGAGTGCTGTGCTTTAGGTAAGCTGGAAAAAGAACAGGAGGGTCAAGAATGGTAGGAGTATTCAAGTAGGAGTTGAAAAAATTTGGCTCGCCACATCTGGGAGACTGGTTGCTGTCTGTCTCCCCTGCAGAAAGGGCAGAAGGAAATAATTTTTCGTTTGCAGGAAAACAGTTCATATGATGAAAGTTTTAATTAAAGGACAGGGAAATTGTAGGTGGAAGGTCCTTCATTAGCGAGTTTTAAGAACAAGCACTTTTTAGGCAGATGGGGATGGATTCACACCTTCACACAGGAGGTGAGTTCGTGAAATGAGGTCTCTCCCTGTCCTACAGGGATTCTTTCTGTTCATCCTTCAGACAGGCAGGAACGGACATCTCAAGCCATATCTCCAGATTATGTTTTGTAGTTATGTACTAATTATATATCTTAATACGAAGGTTAGTAGGACTAATTTATCATCACTGTGAGTTCATTCAGCAAGATACGCTGTTCCCTGTAGCGAAAAACCCCCCACCAGTATCTTTGGAAGAGGCCTTTGTGCCGGCTGCTTGGTGACCTGTGTATCTTTCTCGTGCATTCGCTGTTTTGACTGCCTTTACTTGCTGTGTCTAAATCTGTTCCCTGACTCCATCACAATCTGGGGAATCTCCCTGTGCACAGCTTGGGGTTTCTGCCTGATACCTCTCTCTGCCAAAGTCTGTTCCCATGTTCTCTCTGGCAGCCTGCAAACTCATTTTTGAACATGAGATATGTTTGCCTTCTCTGTTGTTTTTTATCTCCACACTGAATTCTCATACAAGAGATGTCTGTGCACAGGACTAGTAATGCAAAGTCAGAATGATTTAGCCATTTGTTCAAATTCAAAATGCTTGGCTCCTATAAAGGGAAAAACTGGTTTTTAAATCTGAGATCCCAGGCAAGGTAATACAGTCAGATGATGGGGCTGAGCTGTGGTTCACCTCACAAAGAGGACTGAAAACTCACTAAATGGACCTTTCATTAGCAGTAAGGCCAAGGGAGAGGGAAGACACTGAGGACATTCAGTGGATTTTTCTGTGAAGAGGCAGCTTGAAATCCGTAGATGGCTCTGGGCTAAGCCCAAATGGTGTTCATCAGTGAAGCAGATAAATGAGAACATGTGTTTTATTGCTTTATCTAGTAGCATCTCTGCATTTAGCTTAATCTAAGGTGGAGAATGCATGGTTTTGGAGCCCTTTGCAAAATGATCGGTATGTGTCTGCGACTACTATTGAAGATAAGAGCTGCCGAAAGGGGGCATAGCCACAAAGTACACAGTGCCTGGAAGAGCAGCGCTTGGCTGAGGAGCATTTCTGTGGCCATCAGCATGGTTTCAAGGGGTCTCAGACAGGAAAACCAAGAACCCGCATGTCTGTGAAGGGAAGCTGACAGAGATCCTTTGTCCATGGAGTATGCCTGAGCTGCCAAGGACAGGAACAGTACTGAAGCATACTTGGACAGAGAGCTTAAAACAGGTCTAGTATGACTACCCCCATCCTGCTTAAAAATGTCAGCGATACTGGACTTCTATTAGAGCTGTGGCAGTTTCATTTTGCCTCCATTCTTCCCATAACATCTTTTCTCATTTAAGTGCTGGCTACTTTCGATCAGCTACAACCAAATTTTGCCAGCATTTTTTCTGAATGTGAGAATAAAGCATTTTAAATAGCCTTGTCTCTTATAACAATCCTCTAGGACAGACTTACCTCTACTCTGGTATGTAATTTCTGTTTCTTCATAGTTTAAAAGTTTAAAGAAATCTATTCAATTATACCAAGGAAATTTTTTACCCTTGTCGGTCCAATGCTAGTCTAATAATTACTATTAGTGTTCGTGGAACCTACCCAAAATGTATTTTTTGAAACACTAACCAAAATTGTGCCCTCAAAGTGAAGTGCAACAGCTTTTTTAGCACATAGCACTATTATGCATGTAGGAGCTAATGGGGCATACCACTTTTTGCAGGTGCTGGAGGGACCTTTCCAAAACTTAACGTTGTCAATGCTGTCCCTTAAGTGTCACTTTTGGAGCTTCACAGGAGACACCTTTCCTTCAGTCCTTCAATGCAGTATGCAGGAATTCCTGCATATGCTGGTTTGTTTGAGGGGTTTTTGTTAGGGGGTAGTGATGTTGCTAAATCTGTGTGAAAAGAGTATTCCAAGTTTTCTGGTTTCATTGTGACTCGCCATGTCCCATTACCAAAAGAGCTTAATAGCAAAGCAGTGAGATGATAGAGGTTTTTAAAAATGCAGACCAGGTCTCTAGGACACAAAAAGCCATGAGCAGAGTAAATAAAAAGCAGAATACCAGCTTGGCCTTAACAGCTGGATAGCTTTCTGTTTGCCACTCAGATGTGTCCTGTCTGTCAGCAGTGGGAAACCAGAGTTCAGAAAGACAGCTTGCCTTCCAGGTGACTCCCAGCCCACTAGAAGTGACACCTTATATGTGATTAATGTAGGTGACGGTAGGAAATTCCTCCGTCTGGGCATGTTTATAACAGAAAATTCCTTCTGTGTGAAGGTTTTCTGCCACAGTGAAAAGTGGGATTGTGTGAAGTTTAAGGTGTAAGACTATGGTTGCATACTGGTACATTGTAAGGCTAGCCAGTAGTATTATTGTTAAAAATACTGTTACCAGCCAAAATCAGCCAAGTGGTGTGCGGTCTCAGCAAATTCCAGTCCCTGTGTCAAGGAACTTATGCACTAACACTGAAAAGGATGTAGTTATAAATAGCTGTCACAACAAATGGATGGGAAAATAGGGTGGACACATAGTGATCATAGGAAGTCATGGATCTGATAGGGCGGGTCCAGAGGAGGGTCAGAGGGCTGGAACACCTCTCCTGTGAAGAAAGACTGAGAGAGTTGGGGTTGTTCAGCCTGGAGAAGAGAAGGCTCTAAGGACACCTAATTGCAACCTTTCAAGATAGAAAGGGGTCTTAGAAGAAAGACAGAGAGAGACTTTTACCAAGGCCTGTAGTGACAGGATAAGGGGCAACGGTTTTAAACTGAAAGAGGGTAGGTTTAGATTGGACATAAGGAGGGGATTTTTTACGATGAGGGTGGTGAGACGCTGGAACAGGTTACCCAGAGAAGTTGTGGATGCCGCATCCCTGGAAGTGTTCAAGGTCAGGTTGGATAGAGCCTTGAGCAACCTGATCTACTTGAAGATGTTCCTGCCCACAGCAGGGGGGTTGGACTAGATGACCTTTAAAGGTCCCTTCCAACCCAAACCATTCCGTGATTCTATAATTTAGCTTTTATGTAGGGGGGCAAAATAAGGTATTTCTGTTTCACAGGGGTTTGAAGTTGGTGTCATTGATTAAGAAGGAACTTCCAGAATATCTCTATTTCTCTTGTCCTCAGCCAAACCAACAACCACAGATTTTCCACAGAAGCAATACGATTCTTTTCAGAAATCTCTTCTGTCAGTGTTTGGCCACTGGGCACTGTAACAGCAGTCCTCGACTCCTGGGTGTTCCTCCTGGAGGGCAGAGCTCCCAAAGCTGAGACAGCGTTTACCCTTTGGGGTTATTTCCTTCTACAGTGCACTACCAGTAGTTGGTAGGGGATGCCAACGCGATGGGCTTTGGCTGAGCCAGCCCCCAGCCAAGTGAAGGGACCGCAGTCTGACTCCCTGCCTCACTGCAAAGTGGCAAAGGATGAGTTAATACTCCTGTCTTTCAGGTTAGAAAGCAAAGCTGTGAAAATTTACAAATTTTACTGATTTTCTGAGGCTAGCTCCTCATCTAAGTCCTGTGAGGAGTGGTTGAGGGAACTGGGGTTGTTTAGCCTGGAGAAAAGGAGGCTGAGGGAAGACCTTACCGCTCTCTACAACTACCTGAAAGGAGGTTGTAGCGAGGTGGGTGTCGGTCTCTTCTCCCAAGTGACAAGTGATAGGACAAGAGGAAATGGCCTCAAGTTGTGCCAGGGGAGGTTTAGATTGGATATTAGGAAAAATTCCTTCACCGAAAGGGCTGTCAAGCAATGGAACAGGCTGCCCAGGGAAGTGGTTGAGTCCCCATCCCTGGAGGTATTGAAAAGACGTGTAGATGTGGCGCTTAGGGACATGGTTTAGTGGTGGACTTGGCAGTGTTAGGTTAATGGTTGGACTCGTAAATGGTTGGTCTTAAAGGTTTTTTCCAACCTAAATGATTCTATGATCTTATGATCCTGCAGGCACAGTCCAAGTTAAATAGCCTGTATCCTCTTCTCGACGGGAATTAGTGCACAGATTGACCACTATTATCTTGGCCTTCTCCACACAGGGACAGATAAGGAGTTGCAGTGGTATGATTTAGCCTTTAATGTCAGTAAAATTCTCCTGTCAATAGCTTTTCATTTTGTTTATTGCAAAGCCACAGTTCTACTACGTATTTAGCTACAGCTTTATAAACTTGAAGTTGTTTGTTTACACATTCAATTTTGTTTTAAAAATATTTTAGTGGGAGGGTACTGCTTGATTTCTGTGAATTGTAACGGACAAATAGCTTTTCATTTTCATATTATGCATATTTTAAGCAAAAGCCTAGATGCAGTCTTATCTGTGGATGAGTTGTCATAAGTTTGATGATAGTCTTTGACAATTTTCCGATGATGATAGCTTAATTTGCACAGTCTGTGTGAGTAAATATTAAGGTAACATAAGAGAGAATACAGTAAGTGTTATTATGTTGAATGCTTTGCTGATGCAACAAATGTTTTTTTCTTTTATCCTGAATCATTTTATTTTTTTTCCTTTTTTGTCATAGTGCCTTTGACTTGGTAAACATTCATCTTTTCCATGATGCTTCCAATTTAATTGCTTGGGAAACAAGCCCATCGGTTTACTCAGGAATACGGCATAAGGCTCTTGGCTATGTACTTGATAGGTATGTATTAGCTTTTACTAGCCTCTTTCAATCTTCTGTGTTCATAAGCAGCATATAAAAGATGTTTCAAAAGGCACACTCAGAAATGTAGAAATTATTCTGTGAACTGAAAATGATCACTTCTTATCAGAATTTTCTACACAGTGCCAATTACAGATCAGTTTATGACACTTACTCTTTTAAGCTAAATTACTGAGATTGGAGAATCTCCTGAAGTCACCAGAACTTATAGAGTAGAGAGCAGGTTTACTTTTTAAATGTGTTAATTAGATTAGCTTCTTTTTAGTCTGCGTGGAGTCTAATAAAGCTGCCATTCAAGTATGTTTTCATTTACAGAATAATAGAGTAATTCCAGTTGGGAGGGACCTCTGGGAGCCTCTTGTTCATCTTCCTGCTCAGAGCAGGGCTGACTTCAACATCAGATCAGGTTGTTCAAGGCTTATCCGGCTGAGCTTTGAAAAGTTCCACACACGGTGATTTGCAGCTTCTCTGGGCCACCCATTACTGTGTTTGACTACCTTCATTGTGAAACTCTTTCTCCCTAATATCCAGTTAGAATTTCCCTCAAAGCAGTTTGTGTCCATCGCCCCTCATCTTTTGGTGTGCGTTGCTGAGAAGAGTCTGGCTCTGTCTTTTCTGTAACTACCAAATAGATAAAGCCAGCTACAAAATCCTCCCATAGCCATCTTATCTGTAAACTGAACAAATCCAGCTCTTTCAGCCTCTCCTCATAAGTCACGAGCTCCAACCCCCCCAGTGTTAAACCCTGTGGTGTTTTAATCCCAATACTAGCTGAGTGCAGTCGGCAGCTAATCTTTTTCAAGCAGCAACACAGCATTTGTGTGCCATCATCACTGTTATTAATAACATCATGGTTTATAATGGTGTTACAGAGTTGATTCATCTGATGGGTGGTACAATGCAGAGGATAGTCCCAAAAATAACCCAACAATTTACAGCTGCCCTAATTAGCAGTTATAAAGTCAGAAAAAAAGCTTTTTCTTGAGTAAGAAAAAATTATTTCTGCGTGGGCATACATGTATTGGCAAAGTAAACAGGTATTTCTCTTACAAGGTACTGCTTGACTTCATGTTTGCCTGAGAAATAGAGCTTTAAAGTGTCTCTTCAAAGCAGCCATGGCATACACTGCAATCTGTGGCATGAGATGGTGCTTAAAACAAATTGCTTAGGCTGGAAAAAAAAAAGGCAGAGCACTCTACGTGCTGTTTTCCTGCCCCAATCCCTGGTGTCTGGTGGCCCACGGTGGCGTGCAATGTGCCAGGGCTGCCTCCGACAGCGGTGCCACGAGTGCCGGCACGTGCCAGGCTCAGAGAGCTCTCTGCAGCGAGACCCCAGACAAGCGCGGGACTGCTGTTGCCCTTCCCCATAGCGAAGCTTGGGCAAGGGTCACTTGGCTGATCTTGCTGTGGGGCACCGAGTGCTGCGGCATGGGAAGTCCCAGCCCAGCCGGTGGGTGCTGAGCCCCATCCCATCACCCAGCACAGACTGGCGGTGGGTGCCACGTCAGTGACGAGGGCTAGCACATTGCAGCTAGCCGAGGGGAGGAGAGCAAGTGCCTGGAACTCGTGGGGAGTTGTTGCTCCACACGACTTAGACCATGGTCAAGGGGGCTGAGAGGAAGGACGGGTTCGATGTGTCTCTTCCTTCTGGCATTTGCTTGCAGCCTTCCCTGTGTATGGCAAATGCAGTGAGGAATTCCCCACCAACAAGTAACCGTTTACTCTCGTGACTCTCTGGCAGCAACCTAGAAGTTAAAGACACTCCTGAAACAAATTATGTGTTGAAAAGTATCTTTGCGTATGCAGTGTTGTCATTTTTCCCTATGTAGATTTTCACTGAAAAAGGTTCTGAAATGTGGAATGGGGTGTAAATACCTTTTCAATCACATTCCATCCAAAGTTTTATTTCTTTCTGTAAGTTTTATCTTAGTTAAAGACAGGCAGATATTTTAGCAAAAGAGACTGCATTTTCCGCTATGTATAAAGAAGTGCTTTTCCTGTGCACCCCAGCAGAGGGCTAAGGAGGAATTTCTCCAAAATAGCATTTATTTTCACTTTTGGGGGGTGATACAAGGATGAAGAGGAAAAATCCAGTATGTCTTCTCTTGTATCACTTGTAAAACCTGTTCAAATCATCAGCAAACACTGGAGGCACTTGGAAGGTTTGCAAATAGGTGGCATGCAGTGGTTTATAAAAGATCCCTTATTTAGGGGACAGAGACGCAGTAAGATCAGGATCTACTCTCAGTGCAGTTTGAGACACAGATACTTGAGTTCTGTTACGTAGAGCAGTGTGGGAAAGGTCTATTTTTATTTCATTTTTTCTTGGCTCCATCGGTCTCCTCTCCTTTTCTTACGCTTTGCATGAGGAAACTTTAGCAAACCTGTATAAACCTTTTGCATTATTTATTGCACACTTGTTTACAGCATACAGTGTGCTTCATTAGCTAATTTTGGCTTTGGACCTCCCACGATGCCCTGGCAAGGGTAAGGTAATAAGACTGTAGTATTAGTGTCAGCTGTGGGTCAGAGATGTCATGATGGTATATCATTAAAATGTGACACTGCCAAAAAACTGCCCCAACTCCCCTGTCCTTAGAAAAGAAAAACTTCGATTTTAGGTTGCACACTACTACTGTGAGCTTGCATTCAGATGAATTGTTCATTTTGAGAGAGCAGCCAGCCGCAGATCCGGACCTCCATAGTGAAATGATGGGCTGACTCGCACAAAAGGGGAGTTCTGTAAGAGCAGTGAATAATGGGAAACCCCTTTCATCGGCATTGCTAACCTTTTGGCAGCCACCAGCAAACTCTATTCTGATCTGCTGATTGGGGAGGACAATACACTGAAGCTCACTTTGAATGAATGCTACCACCAACAGTGTCCCCATTCAGAGGGTTTTGGGAACCATCTTTGACCATTGTCTGCCATCACTCCTTCAGACAGTAGGAAAAGGGAAAGTGAGAGCGTCTATAGGGGGAAAAGTACTTCTTTTCTTGGCTTTAATCTCTCTTTAAAGCTTCATAGATCTACATTTCCAGCTGAGCTACTGGAACTATGCAGTGTCAGAGAAATACAGAAGAGAGAGGTTTCAAGCTGAGCTTTTAAATCCCCTTATCTGCATGAACTAATAATGCAGATTTAGTGCTGTTAAAAACAGAGACTGATAAGTCTTTCCTTTAAAGCCTTTAAACTGCTAAAGAGCATTTAACAGCAATGCAGTTCAAACCCAGTGAACAATACTGAGAAGGAAAACAGTTTAATGAGCTAAACCTTCACTGAATGAAACAGAAACACCTTCTCACAGTTGATTTAGGTCACTGTGGGAGTAAGTGAAAGCACAGTTCTGTTCGCACTGCATCTTCATAAACATGAATTAAGTACAGCCTTTTCATGTAAGGTAAAAGCTATCACAGGAGTTTGAAATACAAAAAAGAGAAGAGTTTGCAAATAAAGCTCAAATGAATTTAACTGTTAAAATCATCAGGGAAGTTGGTTTCGCCAAAATTATTTTAACTGCAAGGTTTTAACACATAGGCACAAAGCTGCGCAACATCTCTAAATTACTGAGAAGGGGATGGGTTAGGGGGGAAAAAACAAAAAGTGTTAAGTGAATGATTTAAAGTTGCCGCTGAAAGTTTTCTCCTGAGGGAATCTATTAATAATCATAATAACATGTTTCGGGAGTAGAAAGGTTTAATGTTACAATGGTGTTTTGAAGTGATTTAGCTTTAATAATGTTAAAAATATAGCAAGAAGAATGCTTTTAAAGACAGCTAGCTGGTATGTGCTGAGCCAGATTGTTTTTAGCATTTGCCATTTAGTAAGTGTGAAGAAAATGTGGTGTTAGATAGACTCTTTAAAGACTAAGAGAGTTGGAATTACACTGGTGTTAAGCAAATATTTGCTTGTATATTTACAAATACATGTACAGTGTTATATGTAGAAAATTGGCGTGTGTAATGAGTCTTTGTCAACGCTAATGTAAACCCAAACTAAATTCCCAGAAGTCAATTATGTTGCTCCAGATAGACACAGATACAGTCAAAACTGAATTTGCTTTATCAATGAGAATAAGAACAACTGCTTGATATTTTGTGGGGCAAAAAAAATTCTTCCAGGTCCATTTTGGATCATTCCCATGTACAATTAGCCCTATTCGCATAATACTTGCATTTTTGTATTTTCTAAAGTTGGAAGGTTTAAGCTATACATGAGAGTAAGAAAGAAAATGTAATTTACATTTTAGTTTAGTCTTTCATGCATCTGCTGTAATTAATGCTTGTGCATATGTCATATTAATTAATCATATTGGCATACTAGTCATGTCCTTTAGACACTTGCTGGGGAAAAGTTGTCTACTGAATTTAATAGCCTGGCTAGGGAATGAGTAGAAGCTGTAGGATAGGGTCCTTTAAAAGTATTAGAAGAGAGTTTGCGAAGGACAAGGACGTGAGATGTTAGCCTGATACTGTGGTTCTTGGTGTGCCAGCCATTTAAACTTCCTGAAATTATCTAGAGCATTCAGATCCATAAAATGAATGTGTTTTTTTTAAAGAAAGTGACAGTGCTCTTCTGTTTTCCTATTGAAATGTTCCCTGGCCTAGTTCAACAGAAACATTTTTACATTACAACTGTGAAATCTTGGCATAAAGCTCCCCTTTGTGCCCTTCATTATTTTCTCACAAATATAGTCCATTGTCACATAGCTGAAGTTAATTTGATCAACATTGGGACATTTAACTTTTATGTCCGGTCAAAGGAGCTGTTTCATGCTCATTTTGGGTATTCAAAAGAAATGATTGCCAGAAAAATAATGTTACTATTAACAATTCAGAGCAATTAGTTTCCCAGGGAGAGGCGATGTGATGCACCGGCTCCACACAACTATTCTTTGTCATTTTATGGATGCTCATCAGTCAACTGTCACATCTTCTCAAAGACCCCTCCAATCTAAATGTTTCTCTTTGGGCTTTTCCCAGAACTAGCAGCTGAATGAGCAAAAGAAAAGCCACTTAGTTTCTAGGCAAAGGAAAACTTCACTCTAAAGATCTGGGTCATTTGAGAAGATCCTAGGAGTAGCTCGCTTTTGGGGGGGGGGGGGGGGGGAGGATTTTTTTTAAATTTTATTTATTTTTTGCAAGAGTGATTTTAACATCAAGTGAAAACTCTCTGTAATCATGTGCCTTCAAACGTTTAGTGAAATTTCTGTGTATTCAGATAGAATGCACTCCCAGGGCAAATAAACCTTCCATCCAAATGTCTTCTAACAAAGGTTTAAAACCCTAGATCACATTCAAAAAGACAGCTTTTCATTAAACACCCTGAGGCTCATCTCATTAATATTCAGTCACACACCCACCCCCCCTTTAAACTAAGGTTAAGTGCTCTCAAAATTAGGGTGTTTGTATAATATGCTCTTTAAAGAGTAAATCCAGCAAAATTGCCTTGTTACTTTCAACCTGTCAAATATAGTCAAAGACACTTTTTCCTTGCTGCTTGTTTTTCTGCTGGCTCGAGCTTTTGCATGTTTGATGCAGTTGTCAAAAATTTAACTCGTATGTCCTTCCTGTTTACACAAACACGTTTTGAATTTTATTTAGATTTTATTTTTAGCAGAAAAATACTTTTGTACTTTTGTATGCATTGTAATGGAAAATGGAAAATATACATGATTATAATTTTAAGGTCACAATAAATGCATTTCCATAATAAGTGAATGATGATTTCTGGTAGTCCTAGTCAGTAATTTTGCCCTTACTCTGTTATTTTCAGCATTTGGGGGTCTTTTTTTTTTTCTGTTTTCTTTTTGGCATTACTTAATAACTGAACAGGTTATTAATAAATTTGCAGCGTTTATTATTCAACTTGTAAATTAAAGATCTGTTTTTTCTCTCATGATAAAAAAAAATCTGTATAAACAATAGCAGGTTTGGAAGCAAAGATCTGACTGGAGAATCAGCAATCCAAAATCCAGAACTTTAAGAACTTGCAGGTGTCACACAGAAGGGTGTCACTTAAAAAAAAAAAATAGTGTGGATACACTAAGTCACTCTTCACTTTGCCTAATGTGAATAGAATTGTGGGTCTTGCAGAAGAAATGCTGAAAATAAAAGCTCTGAGGTTTCCTGGAGGGGTTTTCGACAGTTGTTTTCACGAAAGCAAACTCACTGTCCTATGGTGTGGATCGCAATAAGGGATTGTCAATCTGCTGGTGAGCTGGGGTCACTTTTGGCGGCACTCTAAGCCTCCACCTCGTCTTTCGTAAGGGCTTTACTCCTTTTTACCTATTTTCCAGTAATAGGTTCTCCTGGAGCTGCCTCAGTTGGCTACCGTGTCTTTCTAGTAGAATATAACTGATGTAACTACAGGCTAGATTGGATGTATTGTAAAAAAATACCACTCCCAGGAGAATTTGTGTAATTAAACACAGAGAATTGAAGAAAAGAGAGAATGCCTCTTAAAAAAGAAATGGCTGCAAATAACTTGTTGCCTGCTTGATTTTGCTCTGAAAATGGCTTTATAAGAGAATGTGCAGAGTGTGTCACATTCTCATTGAGTTATATTTCTCTTTTTACTGTAATTTGTTCCTTAGAGAGTCTGGAGCTAGATAAAGAGCAGTCATTAGTGTCTAGCTAAAGGTGACACTCACATCAGCATTCATTGTGGTTTGTGTCTTTTGAAATATTCTATTGTATAGCCATATAATCTTCCAGGATAGCTATGATTCAATTAAGAAGAATCTATATGGGCTGTTGATCCAATTTTTATTCATTTGCAGAGAAATGAAAATAAATTGCTATTGTGATTTTATTTACAATGCTCGCTGTAAGATGATGCTATGAGCTGATAGTTATAAAACGGAGAAATGGTTGAAAGAGCTCCATTCTGCTTCCGTTTGAGTCTATGGGCACTAAGTGAATAACCATCTTTCAACGTTTTTACTCTCATAGGAAGGTAGGATCACTATGTGAGAAGGTTGTTGTCTTTGAGTCTTGTATTCTGTGTCCTGGAAAGATACATATTCTCCCTAACAGGTAAATAACCAGGTGCAAGTTACGGCATTTTTAGCCGCTTGTCTGTCTGTACAAGTGCTGAAGTAGTTGTAGACAGACTTGGCAGACGTTTTTCATGGACTGACAGGTAAATAGCTGTTACTGCTTCACCTTTTATGAAAGCTTCTTTATCTTTCTTCCATCGGTGTAGGGTTTAAGATGCAGCTAAGATGATTTAGTTTCTCACTCCAACAAGGAAAATGGTCCTGCTATCTCTATATCCACCAGAATTTTCTTTGTTCAAACCTAATGTTGACAGGTCTAATTTTTTTAATCGGTGTGCTCTTTTGACAGAGAGAGTTTTTTCCCTTCTCTTTAGCACTTCAAATGTTTCTGTCATGTCACCCGTCGTTTGTTTCCGGTCTTAGCTCAGTAGTCCACTGTTGTGCGATTTTCAAAGGGATAAGTGCCCAAGCTAACAATTAAGTATGTAAAATTTGTTGCTAGTTAGCTTTTCTCAATGTCAAGCATTTTTTAATCCTTTGTGAGTGAAGTCTTTCTGTGTTTCTAGTGATTTGCATTACCCTGTTCTAGAAGTGGTTGGTTTTATTTTTAACTCGCGGTCCCTCTGAGCCTAGCTGTTTCGCCAGGCAAGCCGATGGAAGCATGTGGGTTTCTGTTGCTAGCAGCGCCCTGTGGCATGATGTGGCCAGTGTCCTATCACCGTCTGCTGTCCCCTTTGCCCACACAGCCATCTGCAGGAGGTCAGACTGGGAAAGGTGTTTGTTGCAAGTCTGGCGAGACACATATCTGGCAAGATTTCTTAACCATTCTGCCACTGTTCCCATTGATGAACTGTTTAGGACATACAGTGCCTCTGTTCTGAATTTTTCTAGATTTGTCACAAAAAATACTTTCCCCAGTCTTAATGAGTTAATGGATCGGTATCCCATTGACACATATTCTGGTTATTTTCTGGCTTGCTATTTGCACGTTTAACACTAAGCGAACACAGGATTTTTGCTTTACTCCCCTACATCTAAGCCCTGCAGAACAGTAAGCAAGAATTGCAACATCTCAGTCTTCATGCAAATTAAGATATGGCAGTTATCTGCTGCCTGCTTATGACCAAGTGTTACCAACATTGAGGAGTTCCAGAAGTTACGTGGAAGAATTTTAATCTTCCATGATAAAGTAAAGGAAGATTCAAAAAGACATGCAATTTCTTCGGTTTCTTCTTGTTTTCTCTTACATCAGATGAAGAGCAAGAAAATTTCTTTGTAGCATAGCACCAGTGCCGTAGCATTGTATTCTCCTGTAGCAAAATTGACAAGTACTTACATCATTATACATGGCTGCTATTTCATTAGGCGAATGTCAGTGTCAGGTAAGATCATGGTTTTGTCAATATAATGAAAATACCAGTCAAGTGAGGAAAAAGTCACAATTTTCCAGCTCTAAAAATTGATTTTTATTGCTCTTCTTGTAATCCTTTCTTTGGATTAAGTATTTATTATTGATGTGGTCTTTCTTTTAATCTTAATAGCTGCTGACATTGTAATTAATTAAAAAATACAACATTTTTGCCCAAATGGCACTATATTGAAATTAAAAGTGAACATCACATATTAGTTAAACAGCCCTGGCAAATGTCTTGAGTGCTAAGATGATTGCCTAAGCTTCTTGACAATTCCCTTCATCTTGCTGTATGCTGCTTGACCTTTTGAGATGTTTTGGTGTTATTAATAGGTTTTAGCTATTATATCAGAAAGAACAAGGCACAAAAATGTGATAAACTTTATCTTTTTAATGACAGTGCTACAACACCTTAGGCATGCCAATGAAGGCACTTACATCACGTCTTTTGAGGCACACTTAGACAGTCACCAGGTAACTTTTATTCAGAATTGATGGGGATTTTTCTGGAATTTTTCTCTAAACATATATCTGAGAATACAAAATGGTGTGAGCTGAGCGCTGACTGTGCTGCAGAAGGTAGGCAATACGCAGAAGAGATGACAGGGTTCTGTTTCAAAGCTTTCTCTAAAACCTCTGCTGGAGGTGGATCCCCCACGGACCAGTTCTTGAGGTGCAGGTGTGCAAGCTGATCTCTTTGACTAAAACTTATAAAGGAAAAAGTAATGAGGATAGGAACGGCAGAAATCTGAAAGGCCACACAGCAATCCTGCGTTTAGTTTTGTATAAGCCAAAACCTATCATTTCCATTCTCTTGATCTTCAGTTCCTTAACATGGCTGTGGTAGAAGACAGGTTTCACTGTCGTCGTTCCTTGACTTTCCACCAGAAGTCACTGCAGGAGTTGTTATTACCTCTGGCATTATAAATTTATGGAGAAGAAAGTGTGTATAACCTTCTTATCCGTAGGTCACCTGCTACCTCCATACTAGCACTTGGCTCCCACCAACGAGATGGTCAAGTCACTTTCTGCTTTTTTTTTTTTTTTTTACCCCTTTCTAAACATTCCTCTTTGAGGTAAGATCCTCTCTTGTCAAGAAAACGTTAGCTGAGCATGCCCTTTGCAAAGTGCGGCCATGAGGTACAAGCCTGCTGCCTGCAGGGTCTGGCTGCAGGATGCTTACAGGGCTGCGGAGCACCTGGCAGCACTGCCTCTGCACCAGTAGCCTTTCGGTGACCCTCCCGGTGGCGCTGCGCGGTGACTACTGCGAGTGGATGTGGGCAGGGGGGTCCAGGCTGCCGCGCTGCACACAGCAAGGGTGCAAATGGCCCTGCTGGCTCAACCTCCACAGTGTTTCCTGAACACTTCACTGATCGGCTGAAATGTGAAAAGGTTTTACCATCCCATGCAGAGACGTAGGCCAGCGTTACTTTTACTAGCTTCAGATCAAAACAGAACCTGTGGTTCAAAGCTCTGCTTAGGTCAACAGTAAACAAGATCAGCAGTTTAACCTGAGAAATGATTGCCATACCGAGACTGAGCTGTCCTCTCTTCTCTGCGTAGTTAGTTGTGATTTTTGTATTCCTTTACTAAGGAAAGGACATTTTATATAGGCAGTCACATGTCCTCTGTAAAAGCAGATTTTGGACCTTAAATTCCTCTGCATGGATAATGTGTAAGAATGAAGAGATTGTGGAAAGATATCTTACCCTAGAAGCTGTACAAGAAATACGGAAGTGCTCATATTAGCTAGTATTTAGCTTAAACACATTTAGTTATTATAAAAATTTGCTCACTGAATAAAATATGGCTTGACCTCTGGATTGTTTCTTCCCAAGAAACGTGACACTGTCCCTCCTTCTCTTCCATTCAGCCTGTTTGGCAGAGCTGCAAGTTTTTTGTTTTGTTTTGTTATGTTATTGTTGTGTTTAAAAAAAAAAAAAAAAAACCCTCAAGGCCCTCTTTTCAGCGGTGTCAAGTTAGGATGAATTGGCCAGGGAGGCATGTTTATAGACTGTGTGAAGAACTTTGTCTTTGTGTGGGAATGCTGGTGACACTGGTATGGCTTGCCTGAATGAACTGCGATGACGCGGCTAATAAGGTGTCCTGCTGAGCGCCACAGCAGCCTTTCTCAGACCTCCCACTTAATGCCATTCAGCTCCAGCTCAGTGTAGCTAATTTTTCCCATTCCCTCAATTCTTTAGGCCTCCTTACAAACAGAAAAGTCAACTTTCACACCGAGGAGAAGATAAGTGCTTTAGGAAATAATCGTGTAAACAGAATGTTACCTTCTGACCTGATGCTGATACCTTGGTCTGGGACAAAACCCAGCTGGCTATTGCATTAGACATGGCTATTAAAGGAATAATGCTGCTGATCCTCCTTACAAAGTGCCCTGAGAAATGGTTTAGCCAAATCACAGTGCCTCTTGTCACACTGAATCACGTTCAGCTGCTCTCTTCCATGACCAAATTACTGATATTTAGCCGCTTCCTTGTCTTCTCCTTTCTTGTGACAGTATGGGAGGGGGATAAGTATGAAAGCAAGGGAAAGTCGGTCATGTTTCTAATTGCCCTATTATTTTCTGGCTGAATTTCAGTGCTTTGGAATGTATATACAGTACACCATATAGCTTTTATAAAAGAGGGTACATTTCATAAAGTATCTTTAATTGTAACTACTATAATGAGTACTTTAAAATAAAGTAAATTACGAAAGGATTTCAGTGAATCCAATAACACGGAATTGTTCATTTTAAGATTGCACTAAGCGATTACTTTTGGTGTTCTGTGTAGAGACTAAAATTAATAACTAGACCCAGATTTCCAGTAGTATCAAGGAGAAGAGGAACCTCTGCCTCTTACTTGTTTCAGTCTTGGTAGGAATATGGCATCCAGATCTCCTAAACAGCTTTGAAAAACCTTACCCTTCACAATCCGTTCAGCTGACGCTGCCATCCAGACTGAGGGGTCTGTCTTTACATCAAAGTAATTTGACATAGCCTAGGCTCCAAGACCAAACCCTGAGCATTTGCTTCTACTGTGGCATTTGTTTGACTTCTCTTGAGGTTTGCCTATCGCACGGGTCCAGCCAGCCCCTGCTCTGGGCTGGGTAATGCTTTCATCGCAGGCAGGCCAATCTAGCTCAAGCTAAAGCTATTCAGCATCGTAGCTCAGAGGGCTTCAGAGGTTTCTCATAATTCTCCTGATGCACCCAGAATAACAGAGAGTTTTTGTCACAGGTCTTTAGGAAAATGTCAGGGGACTGCCATGCTAAAAAGCACTGATGAGTGGAGGTCATTTTGCTAGAAGTCTTACCGACGCAGCAGAGCAAGTACATTTCCAGTGCAGACACAGTAACTTCTTTCTGTGTTTCTAAAGCAGCTGCTGATATCCAGTGTGAGGCAACCTGCAGTTGTTAGACCAAAATAAGAGTTAAACGTATTTATTTTGCAGCAAAGAAATTGCTATAGTAATTTAACATTAACTTGCACCCTTACCAGTGATGTTTACTCCTTAAAAAAAAGTGTGAACCATGGATCTGACTCATCAAAACATTTAAGCACGTGACTAACTTTGACTGTAAACTTTACTTGAAAGTTACAGTTGCTTGAGTGTTTCCTTCTTTTACTGTCCTGTCATGTCCAAAAAGCTGTTCTGTTTGCAGTCTGCCTCTTCTCGAAATACAACAGAATTTGAAAAGAAACAAAGAGTAACCCAACCAGTCCAGAAGACTTTCAGTGTAGAGCCATCAGTTAAAAATGTAGAATTAGTTTGAAACTGGCAAAATAATTAAGGTAATGTGTTCCAAGTGTGAAGAATCTAATACTATTATCAAGGACTCCTTATGCAATTAAAAGTTCCCTGTTTGTGGAACTAGCAGAAGAGAAATCATCTATGGCATTTATATTTGTGTGCTTTAAAGTTTAACAAGGTCATCAATAAACCCAGTCATAAGCGTGCTTGTTTTCCAGTGGTCCTTATCTGCCATATTGAATTTGTTATTTTGATTTCCAAAATGTGCAGAAGTAAAAGAGATATCTTTGGTATGTTCTAAGTGCAAGTAAACTCTCTTCTCATAAGCGATACCTTCTGGAGCAAGAACAAAGGATTAGAAGAGTGAACATGTTCTTCCAGCCTTTTCAAAGGGAAGACTTCCCTTTCTGGAAAGGAAGGGCTGTAATCTGTTTGAAAAGTTTTCTATTTTATTTGCATTCAAGCATTGGATACATCCTGATTGCCCATCGTCTCTTGATGGCCCTGCACAGGTCACAAGAAGCAGCACAGCTAGTTAAGGCATTGATGATTTTTTGTTTGCTCTTGCATACAGAGTTGTGGAAGTGAGATATTTGTAGCTTCTCTACAGGCATGAAATTTTTATCTGAGTCGCCTATTTTGTCACAAGCTATTTAGAAAAGTTGTACAGGAAAGAATAGAGCCTTAAAGTATGTTGAAGCCCTTCAGGATAATCTGGTAGTCAGCAAGTGCAAGTTAAAGGAAATGGCACTAGGTCCTCCCACTAAAAACATAAGATTAATGCTGGTGACATAGGTTGGCTGCTTTCTTTTTATATGATTCAGATTTATCACTCCATTGACTGATTCATGGCAACATTTTTAAAGGATTATTTGATTCATGGTTAAAGGAAGGGTATTGTTATAGAAACACAGAGCAAAGTAGAATAACGCAGAATTTGAAGCCTTCCTAGTTCATTTGCAAGCACTCGTTAAAAAAAAAAATTGTCTTCTGAGTTCTCATTTACTTGTACTCATGATGAACTGTATATATTTGTGGCTTAGAACGCGGAAACAAGAGGAATGGAACACTTTTGTTTAGCTCTTGCTGCAGTCCTAATACCTTCACTGCATGTCCTTGGTCCTGGCGAGACTCACAGTGTTTTGCAGTACTTGATTTCTATCCGAGTCCCCCCAGTGCCGGGTGTTTTTCCTGCGTGTTCCTATGGGAGGAAATATTGCTGTGCTCGTCTTTATTACCATCTCCTTTGTTAACTTGGAGGCTGATTCTAAAAGCACAATCAAGAAAATTAGTTCTTGTGCCATTGATTCAGTGCCATTGTAGGCACCAGTAAGTATTTCAAAATAGAGCTATCAGAGTACCAAATTGCTGAAATAATTCTAAGATTTGGGAACTCTTCAGCTAATAATAAGTTCCAATGGTAAGGACAGTAGGTTACATACATGTATTAAGTTGAGTCATTTAAAGCATATTTTATTGTTAGGTATCCCAGATCATTTAATAAATACATAAATGTGTATATCCCTTGCTCTGCCACTGTTGGTAATTTTACTGTACACCTAAATTTCACCACCTGTGAAAAGGAGATATGTCAGGAAGAGATGTGTCTCGTAGTTCTTGAGAAGTAACATTATCACTATTGTACTTCAGTCTGTCATGAGACACTGTTTCTAAAATGTCCAACAAGACAAACTACAAGGGGAGCAACTGGTTAAAATTATCCGTTTTAAAGCTGGCATTGATTTGTATGCAAATCATGTTTAAATCAGGTAATGTGCAAGACTATGAAATGACTGAATTTTAATTAATTGATCAGAAGCAGACTAATCAGCTGTTTTGTTCATCGGGTAGGAGACATTTTAACTGGCTATTTTTGGAATAGTCTGTTTATTTGGAAAATCCATCTTTGCATAATACAATCACAGGCATCAGTCTCATAATATCAATTTGTTTTAAGAGGCCTTCTTTAGACCTTGATGTCATTCCTGCAATATCTGTCATTTCTTTGTCAGCGGTAAATGGCAATGAGCAAAGCCAAAACTAAGATATGAATCAGGAAAGTTGGCAAAGCAAAATCAGTTTTTCTTATGTATAAGTTGCATACCAGATTTTGCAATGATAGTGTTAGCAAATTGTGGTAATGTAAATGGTTTAACTTTTAAGTTCTCATTTTCCTTTAATGTGCCGTGAGGGCACTAATCAAACTAATGTTATGTACAGGTCAAGAGTGACAGGTTTTTCTCAGTGCTTGCTGGGAGCTGACAGTAGACAGTATTTATTAACAGTACCTGCAATAATTTGTCAGCTGAATGGAGGATTTGGAGGTTTTCATACCAGAAAAGGATAAGTCTTTGCAAGAGATTTTGCTTCAAATGATCACTACCTTAGGTCCAATGCACATTAATTTTTCAATAGAATAATATTCCTTACATAATAGATTACCGTCGACTAAAAATGTGAGATGTTTTTAAGAGGAGAAGCAGTATCTCACTGTAAATCCAATGTTGTATCTTTCTTTATAGCTTTGAAAAGTCTAAATGGATGTAATGTATTAAAACTTTTAAAGCCATTTGAAATGAATGCCTCCTTGCTGGGCAGTATTGTTCCAGGAAGCCTACTTAACTGTGCATTACTTTATAATCCTTTACCTATCTATATGGGCCCCTGCCTCTGGCTCAGCTGGGATTTCTGGCATCGTAACACTTATGTATTTATATATTCCCAGAAAGTACACAGTGTATCGCCTTGCATTTGTTCCTTATTTCTTATCTATTGTACATCTAGTATACCAATGCAGGTTTTTTTCTGTTTTGTCTGTGTATATTCTTTGTAGCTGTAGCAGCCGCATTTCAGGTATTTCATACCTTCCTCAGCTACTGATAGGAAATTAATTGTATTGATTCCTGTTTTGAAATTAAGCGTGAATCAGTGGATTTCCAAATGCCAAGATCTCTGGAAGCATATAAAACTGCACATTGTTAGGAGTACCAGACAATTGTTGTTAATAATAGATAAGTTAATAGTATAATAACAATTTTTAATAATACATGATTTGAAAGATGAACAGTAATGCCTTATCTCCCTGTTTAGTACTGAGCAAAGGCTTGAGAAAAAAGTCAATCTTTACTCCACATCTGAAAAGATCACCTTTTAGGTGTTAGTAAAAGTCTGCTTTGAACAAAAAAATGTCTTTCAGAGAACTATAACTGAGCCAGGAAAAACCTCTATCAGCTGTGATGATTAATGTTTATCCCTAACATGTCACTTCTCTCATATAGTTCTTAGAGTACTAACAAACGCTAGTAAACATTATGATCACAATCTTACAGATAAGTAAACTCAAAGGTAGACGTATTCTGAACTCGCCGCTAATTTGGGGTTCCTAATTCTTAGCTGCCCAGCCCGAAGCCATATACTTAAACTTTCAAAGGTGTGGAGTACCTCCATGATGCCCTCAAGATTCCTGTGATGCCCAAATGCCAGTTCTGCATTATTTGTACTAACTGCTGCAAACTTGCTTTCCTCCAAATTGCTCTTTCAGCCAGACAGGGGAAATCTAATGCATTATTTTACTGGGGTTGGAGATAGAATTGCCTAAGCAAAGAAAATCAGCCCAAAACCATGGTTAATATATTGTTCCAGTATAAACTGGTAGTTTTGATTGTTCCAATAATTATTTCTGAAATTGTGCTGAGAAGATAAGATATGTGTATTTGTGCATCCTCACATATACGTAAAGCTGAATGACAGGTTTGTTTTGTTTTGTTTTTTTCCAGAATTATAGATCAGCGGTTTGAGAAAGTTTCGTATTTTGTCTTTGGAGATTTCAACTTTAGACTGGATGCCAAAGCAGTAGTAGAGGTAGGACTTTTATTTTTCTGCTGTTGTAGACCCTACCAGGTTTTATTTCTCAAATATTTTTTCCTGCGGAAAAGCTAAAAGTGACTTAACAAACTAATCTTAATATTGACATCAGACTTGGCTAAGAATACTTTTAACAGGAAATTCTGACAGGTAACTAAAACCCACTGTTGTGAATCTGCTGAAGCAATCAGGAAAAACACAGCTGACATGCTGCATTTCTTCTCAGTAGAAGTGTGTGAAGTGAGTATCGGCTGTAGATGCTGGTGGACTGCAGAGTCCATGCCACCTGTTCATGGACCTGTGTATAGAAAGGAGAAAATGTGGGTGACCATCTAAGATGAGACCTGGAGTCTTCACAATGTATGCAAGAGTCTCTTCCACTGGCAGACATGCAGATTCCTTGTTGGAAATCTCTTCGGGCTTCAGCACAGGATACCACATTTCTGTTGTATGTTTGTGACTTTCGCCATGTGTTTGTAGCTCACAGTGAATCTCACAGTCATTTACTGCAAGCGGAGTAAGTGCTGGTTTATATTTCTACTCTGTGGGGAAAAAAAGAGACATTTCCTAAATGTCTGTGATAGAACTCCACACTTTAAAAATACAAGCAGACATTTCTGCAGACCTTTGTGACAGTAGCATCTCAGCGTGGAAGGGTGACTGGAAGATTTGTATAAAGCCAAAAAGAATGCAGTAAACCTTTTTCATCATGAGTTGAGATTACTCATGATTTTGACTTGACTTTACTGCTAAAGCTCAGCTCCAGGTAACATGGGGTCAGAAATGATGTCCAGGTTGAAAATCAGTTTAAGCTCATGGTTTTCCCACTTTAATTCTCAGAGGTACTGTAGTGTCTTTTTGGTGTCCTTGAGGATAGGCATGTATCTTCTAAACCAAAAGCTTTTATTTTGTAAATCAAGCAGTGGGAAGTAAGTGACCTGTGTGTCAAAGGCTGGCTACCCCTCATACAGGTGCAGTGCAGTTCTCCTTCCTTACGTGATGATTAGTCCTTCATCTCTTGAAAAACAGGAGTTTGACATTACAGCACTGCGTATGTAGCTAGTAACTTCCTTCTTGGAATCCTTTATACATTGCAATCATTTAACCAACAAACTTAAAGCATAATTGAAATGAAATTCAAGTCACTGATTCAGAATATGCAGCTTCGTACTGCATATGTTAAGGACTAAATTCTGCTCTGCTACACTGCGGTTACCATAGTTATCATCAATGTTTATAGATTACTTGTTTTTGAAATATTATGCCTGTTTGTTTTTTATTCACTAGTGGTGCAGTAGTATTACTGAGAATGCTCCTGTCTGAGAACTCCTCTATCAGTCATGCTGCAGGAGAATTATCTCCTATACCCAGTATTGATGAAGGGCACTGTAAGTTTTTCCCAACTTACTAACTGCCTAGTAGTCGGCAGGATTGAAACTGCAGAGAATGCTTGCTTTATTACCAATAGATTGATTCCTGTATTTATATCTGTGAGTTTCAAAGCGATCCACTTGTAACAAAATAATGTCACTAGCCATAGATGATGCGTACTGAACGAACTGCACAACAGGTAGTAAGAGTACAGGTGATTCTTAGTCCTGACACAGTACTTTTCATCTTAGGAATGCTTTACCAGTGTCAATTAATGTTGTTGCATATGAGCACACAAGATGTAATTTGAAGATGAATCAAATTCATTTACCCATTCTTCCTAGATAAGGTGCATGCATGTGTGAGTGTAAAAAGCATTAGAATAATACATATTTTCTGTTGCTTTTTTTGAGAAGTAGCATACCCCATTAACCAGAACTTCACCCAGCTACTTTGCAACATTAATTAAACATAATTAAAGTTGATCTAGAAACTTCCACTTGTAATTTACGTATGCACAGTTAAAGTCATATTAAGCTTGTTTTGTAGTCTTCTGCATTTGGTACAGTTTATAAACCGGTATGTCAGAAGATCCGAAAGATTTAAGGAATGGTTGTCTCATGCAGTTTACTACACAGAAGTGATAGTACAGGCAGTGTGTCTTTGACAGCATCTTAACATCGGAACAGCCATGAATAAATCAGTAGTAAGCATATAGCACTCTGTTTTGACAATGAAGTCTAGGCTCCTAGGAGACAGATCAGTTTCTAAAGTATAATTTGGAAGGGCAGAGTTACAGGCCACCTGTAGCAGGAATTATTGTAGATAGGACCTAATGGTTTGATTGTATATAAGATGTATAAGATCCAATCCCAAATCACTTCACAAACTAGTTTATAAATGGTGTTTCTCAACTGTGCCATTTTTCCAAAGCTGGCAGAGGGCAGAGTGCCTTGACCAAGGCTGTGCACAACTGGCAGTGGCAGAGCAGGAACAAAAATGGCCATCTAACACTCAGTGCCAGCCAAAGTGTTAGCCTGTGCTCATGTAGGAACCTCACACTCCAAAAAATATCCTGGTCCCTTCTGGCATTCTAAACGTGTGCCTACGCAAACTGACATTAACCATTCTTTTGACTATTCAGCACTGTAGTTAATATTAGGAATTTTAAGGGTTAATCCATTGACCTGTCATCTTTGTATATATTACTAAATTTATCTCTGCTTTTCTTGCTGACCTTTTGAATTCCCTCTTGAGACCACAATGTGCTGAACGCTTGGACACTAAGATGCTATGAGCAATACATGAGTTGTGGAAATGTAGACTGTGGTTATACCAAACACAAAGAATAAAGTGTATTTCTAAAGGATTTCTCAATTAAGCCATTGAAAGGGAGAATCTGAGAGCTGTTTCAAATGTGGAGTCCAGACACTGAAGTGCAGTGTGCTATATCAGATGCCAAAAATGTTGTGCTTATTAATTCATAATTAATAGACAATAAATCATTAATATATAATTTATTAAACATTTTATGGGAACCTTAATCTAAAGTCATATTGATTTCCTTGCTAGGAAAATCTGCTTTACTGTTGTTGGAGTAATCCAGGGGGGGGTCAATAAAACAGGTAAAGGCTTCTGGCAATTCTGAGATCCATGTGTGCATTAACAAGTGCGTTGTCCAGAGGGATAAACTGGCAAGAAAGAAATAGGACATCTGTAGCGTAACAAGCATAGCAAATACAGTTGTTTTACAGCAGATTTGAATTATAGTTTGAGCATAATTTGTAGCTTGGCATGATGGTGTTCAGAGAAATACCTACAGCTCACCCATTTAAAGCATTTTAAAGTTGTCCTCAGCCTGAAAAGGGCCAATGATAAGGTTCCGTTTTAGTCTAGTTTTCTTGGGCCGATGTGTGATTCGAAATACAGGGAGCATGAGAGGACCTGGAACCACAAGTTTTTTTCCTGAAGTCTCAGACATTTGTATCCTCTGGGTGTGTGCCAGGCATCGAGGACATCGGGGTCTCTTTGCCAGGTCTCGGCCAGTGATGCCCCATCTTGGTTTTGGCTGTGAGATCTCCTAAGGCATGCTTCATGCCACCCTCTCCTTGGGACAGGCTAAAGCCCCCAGCCACTGTTTACCTGAAAATAAACGTACAGAAGTGTAAATGCTACTAAGTGTTAATTATAAAGGTTTGGTATTGCTGTAGTAATAAGCCTCAGAGGTTTGTCTTGTAGCTAAATCCCTGGCAAATCACCGCTCTGGCTCACTGCATCAAGAGGCTGAAGAATAAACATTGCCTTGTTACTTCGTTACCCGCACACCTAATCAGTGGCCCGATCCAGTGGTCTCTCAACTGGTATCTGCTTTGTCACAGCTCAGATGCTGTAGGTGCAGGTTTTTGCTCATTATCCCATTAACGACAGCTGCCCCAGCTGTGCTTGCCCAGGAGGCGCAGCAGGCTGCTGGCACAAGGATGCAGGACCGCAGAGGGGACCTGGGCTGCCAGCACTGGCCCTGGCCGAGCTCACCCCAGGGCCTCTGTCTCAGGACGAGTTTTAGGGGACCCTGTTTGGGTCTAGCACTCTGACTTTACTTGCTCCTGTCAACGCGCATTTTAAATTACTCAGGGTTTTATCGGGTGGGTGCAGACGGGGAGCTGCATGGCAAGAAACGGGGAATGCTGTGGTCTGTCTGCTGCATTCAGCTTGCGAACACCTACCTGAGTCTGGTGGGAGATGCCTTTCATCCTGAACAATATGCCTCTGGGCTAATGTACCGGCAAATTTGTAATGGCCAAGTGCTATTGCTGAGGTAGCATGAGTGAATCTTCCTAATGTGGATGCTGAGTTAGTTCCTGATCTGCTCTGGTGGTATCATCGGGGGCCTGATCCTGACATCCTGCTGGGTCTGTGTAGCTGAGCTGTGAGGTCAGTCCCCCTCCGTAAGGGAGATACGCGCCACTCCTTTGTTATTGTAAAACATCCAGAAAATCTTCTGTTAGCAGTCTAGCCTCTTAGAATGCACCACATTTTGAAGATGCGTTGTAGACTCATTCGGGCCAGCAAATTACAGACACTTTTGCGCTGCTGTTTGTGATGTGTCTTGCTGGCATCGCATTCATTTAGTGCTAAACATCTTCAGTTCATCATCCTTCATGCCAGAAGTGTTTCCAAAAATAAACCTTGTAAGTAGGAAATGTATTTAGTAAGGCAATACATACAAAAGAAAGATTTACATTTCCTCAGGTTTTGATCACTTTAAGGCATGCTCTAAGACCTTAATTTTTTTTCTGATGGTCAGCTAAATTAATCCTACATATGCAAAGTTGGCCGAGTATTTTGCTGCTGTTTAAATTCAAAGATTTGCCTACTGAATTTTTTTTTTAAGTGCTAGATTTTTTGGGTGGTACAGCATTCTAATTATTTGCCCACTGCTTCCAGGTATCTTCCAGCACATCTATTCCCAGCATGTTATGGAAGTGTCTACAACATGTACAAAACTACCATAAACTTTTACATTAGTTTGACTATGAATTCTAGTATGTATCAGCTTCTCTGCAATGTCTCTGATACAGGTATTGTCACAGCAGTTCATAGAAACATGAACTTGTGATGTTTCTTTGTGTAGAAGATGGTTCTCCTATAATTTTTCCAGAAGTTCTGCTCTCCTTGGGTTTTAAGGATAATGCAAATAGGTCACTGTAATCTTTGTGGTTATCAGAAATACATTGCAAATTTATAGTAGTGTGTGTGACAAAGGTAGTTTTTCTATTTCTGGAAAATTACCTTCTAAAATTGAATTGAAAGGAGATTTGATGAGGTGACTTTAAAGAAATCTGCAGCAGCAATGAGGTATACTGTAGGCTGAAGTTGAAGAATATTCCAGAAATTTAAAAATTATTATGAGTTAGTGTTTTCGTTCTTCAAAAAAGGTAGTAGGGTAAATGCTTGGAGGTTCTGAAATTAAACAAGACTAGTTGGCTATCACCTCAATAAAACTAGGATACTAAAAACTCTGAAGCACATTAAGGGTAAGAAGGGAACTGAAGTTTGTGGAGGGATAAATGAGGGTTTTCATTACAAAGAACTGAGGAGGACAGGTTCTTTTTGTTTGATATGAGAAATTAAAGAAATGAAGTTAGTGTGAGTGAATGCATGGAAGAAGTAAGTTAATTCTCTTCTGTCAGTCCCTGAGAGCAAGCAGCTTATCACCTGCTGTGACTGCTGTAGACCACACAGGGTTTCACACTGTGATGGGTCCAAGGCCATTCTAATCTCCACTTTTACCATTATATAGATATTTAATTTTTTTTAATTGAAACAACTCATTAGCATCTAGTATTTTCTGTAAATTCTACAAACACTTGCTAGTGTAAATGTAGAAGCAGAATCGGTCCCATAAATCTCTCCTTGCCTCCTCATTCACAGGGATCTATGGAAGTGCAACTGGGAGGGTCGTGACCCCCATCAGTAAATTTGTAGGGCTGCCTACGCACTGGCATCCCGCGCGGGCTGTCATTTTGTGTCTTTAACATGCAGAGGTGCCCTTTCCCCTCCGTTTGTTAGAGCAGATGTTTAAAAACAAGAGAGAGTTCCCATTCTCATTCGCCCAAGCACTTTGCTGGAACTTGGTGGTTGATGCGGTGCATCAGTCAGGAGCTGCCTCCTCTCATTATTTCCCTGCACCAGCCCAGAGCATCACAGCTCACAGCTTCGGCTGTGGTCATCGGTAGAAATATTACTCCTTCTGTTCCTTCTATCTCAGTGAGTCAGTTTACCAGTCTTGCTTTATTTAAATCACTGTTCAAGTGTTAGGTGGGTCTAGACCAAGAAAGAGTATTTTTGCTGTCAGCTGGCCATAGTAACAGTCTATATTAATCTTTGAGAATTACTGTATTTTCATATTTTAAAAAAAATTAGTTATCCACTGAAACTCCTACCTATAAATCTTCCTAATCCTATTTGTCCATCTTAGGAAAGTACAATCAGGCTTAATAAACTGGGCTTATTTTGACTGTTTTGGAGTAAAAACTTGTTTCTGGCTGAGACTGCTGATTCAAAAGTCTTTTAAAGTTCCTTGTACTTCCAAGAAAAGAAGAAGGATAATTGTGTGCTCCTCAATTCCAAGAATTGCAACTCAGGAATATAAAGTTCAGTATGCAAACTGTAGGTCTTTAGGAGAAAGTCGTACTAATCACAAAATCCATTTGCTCAAGGTAAACCATAACCTTCACTTGTATCCAGAAAAAACAGTTTTCATTTTTCCCTCACTAAAGGACATTTTGTTAGGGTTGATAGTAACTTGGTAAGCTGGAGAGGGATAGTGTATCATATATGAACATTTATAAAGGTAGCAACAGAAATGCTGTTCCAGCATTCCAGTCATTTTGGCTTACGAAAAGCTTTCAAGCTCTATCTGCGGAATAAGGAGCAAAGTCCTTGTCTTAAAACTAGGAATTCATGCTTGTACACCTACCCTATCTACTTAATGGGTTACATTCAACCAAGATATTTCCTTTCTAGACTTCTGCCAAGCAGCCATTTGATAAGCCATAACTGGAATTGCTGATTAAATGTTTTTTAAAAGGTAATAACTATTCATAAAGAAGTTGCATATCTGGCTCCATCATTCACTTGCATTGTGCCTCTCTGCCACCTCTGACCATTTGACTTTATATTATCCAGTAAAATAGGAACGACTTCATTCTAGCATGACTTTTTAGCTCCTACCATATTGCTGGTGCTACAATGTATCACATAATTTTCATTTGATCATACAGTCTTGGCACAATATGGCCTTTCATTTTGAAAAAGACAGTGGTGGCGTCATATCTTTTTTTCAAGTGTGCTTGTGCCAGCAAAAGTTCAAGGAGCACTCCCTGTTACTGCTGTGATGTGTTCGTCTACAAAACATGGACGTCCTCCTGTAAGACACCTCTCTCTTTTGAACATCTTTTGTTCAAAAAAAAGCTGATGAACAGCTTTTTATGTCGAAGTAATTGATTTAGATCTTACTCAAATATGAAGAAATATTTTAAGTTGAACTTGTTTCATTATGGAGTCCTGTGTTTTGTGCAGTAACTAGGATCTTTGCGAACTCCAGCCAACAAATGACCCATTAGTAATTGTCATCAAAAAGATTAATAGCTAATTAGGCAATTAGCATTGATTTGGAAACCTGAGGTGGTCAGACTGTGGGTGGATGTGGAGACTTGATTACCTTCTCATCTTTATAGGTGTGCTTCCCTGAACAAAAACAAGTCATCTGGCAGGATGACGCTCTTGCTGTCTCCTTGCAATATTGGTGTCATCACTAATCATCTGGCTGTCTTGTCAGACGCAAAAATATATATGTGTGTGTATGTGTGTATTTTTTTCAACTAAGTATTATTTGCAGAAGATGCTTTGAATACATCAGGAAAAGCGCGTGTAAGAATTGCACATTCTTGTTACAAACACAGCAGTCATTTCTTTTTCTAAAATTCTGCCTTTTTTTGCTTTGACAAGTGAGCATTCAGCAGAAATTAGTAACGTTTAATTGTATTAAAAATACTGACATAGCATAAAGAAGTAAGTGTATATAGTCATGAGCATATGCAATTCTGCCTCCCTATCCAAAACCAAACTAGACGTTGTTATCTTTTCTAGGCAGTGATGATGGGCAGATGTCTATATGTATACATTTAAGATCTCGGCTGCATCCATTTAATTCATAGCCAAGTGGTAAGCTCTTGTAGGCCCTGCTGAATTCCTCAGTGCAGGATAAGTGAACCATCTGCTGTATGACAGTAGTTCTAGACAGCATAACATGGCAGCTGAAGCACTAAAGTATTTTTAAATCATGTTCTATATCTTTGGAATATTGTTCTCTTTAACCCAGTTTATTTTAAGAGTATTTTCAGAAAACAAATTTTGTATGTGACATTTCTTCTAGCTGTGACTATATATTTTCCTCAGCAGTTTCATAAATTAAAACAAAAATTGAGAAACATTTTTCTTTAGTAAATCCATATGATAATGATACTTACTATTTTAAGCATTTTATAATTTCCATAGCTACAAATTTCATGTTTGTTTCCTTATAAACATAATCTATTTGAATGATTTGAAATAATCTGGTGATTTTGGGTTTTGTGACCACAAATACCATTCCATTTAGTATGGCAGAAAATGTGATTACAATTAGAAAATCATTAAACTGGAAAATGTTTAAAGTGGGGATTATGCAAATTGTGTTCTTTGAAACCATTTCAGCATAGTGATGCACTTGCAGAGAAACACTGCTAAAGGAAAATGTAACATTAATGATCACAAAGATTACACAGGGACTACGTTGGCTGCAGTATTTACAATAGTTGATATTTCAAATAGCTGATGTTTCAAATCTGTAACAGGGTTTCAAAAACAGAAGAGAGTATGTATTGGAAACCTGTGCTTAGGACATGTGCTCTTTCAAGTTCATGGGTCTTGAATTACGGTTGGAAATCACTGTTGGTTTTACTCTTCTAACTAGACTATGAACCTGTCTGCTAATGCTGGTTCGTACCTTACTTGCATCTTCAAACAGACCTAATCATAGAATACAGGTCATTTAGTTTGGAAGGAGGCTCTTGAGATCTAATCCAACCGCCTGCTCAAGCAGGGTCACCTAGATCAGGTTGTACTGGACTGTGTCCAGTTCAGTTTACAATATCCCTAAAGCTGGAGACTCCACAACCTCTCTGGGCAACCTGTGCCAGTGCGTGGTCATCCTCAGAGCAGAAAAGTGTTTTCTCATGTTCAGAGGGAACCTCCTGCATTTCCGTTTGTGCCCATTGCCTCTTGTCTTGCCACTGGGCACTGCTGAAAAGAACCTGGCTGTCTTCTCCTTTCCCTCCCATCAGGTGCTTATATACATTAATAAGATCCCCCAGAGCCTTCTCCAGGCTGAACAGTCCCAGCTCTCTCAACCCCTCCTCATATGAAAGATGCTCCAGTCCCTTCATCATCTTTGTGGCCCTTCACTGGACTCTCTCCACAGTGTCCATGTCTCTCTCATACTGGGGAGCGCAGAACTGGACCCAGTACTCCAGGTAGGCCTCACCAGTGCTGAGTAGAGGGGAAGGATCACCTCCCTTGACCTGCTGACAGCTCCTAATGCAGCCCAGCATGCTGTTCATGTACCAAATAATTTATGAATAGGAGGGTATCAACCTACACATTGTAGTAGCTGCACATCTGGTTTATGCGAACAGCTGAGACTGCTGAAAACTTTTCAGTTGGGTCCTTTCTCACTGGTAAAATGAAAAGAAGTCTCAAGTATGTAATTGGCATCACAGCTAGGCATCATAAGGCATCACATCATAAGGCATGAAGAAGCCCCTTTATAAAAAAAAATCCTTAGCCTCAAAATATGAAAAAGATGGCAGTCTTTCTTTTCACTGCTTTAATTCTGATTTCTCCTTCTACACATGGAACAGAATGAGAAAATTACTAACTGCATAATGATTCGGTGCTGAAATTGCAGAAGCCTTGGCTCAAACGAGAAATGGGCAATTCCTAACAGAAAGCAGAAGTATGTTTTAAGAACAAAGGTGAACAGATGACAACCCATGCACCTCAGTGCATGACAGGCTTGAGAAATGACATGGAGTGGCAGTAGTTGAAGAAGGAAGGAATCTTTCCAGCAACTGGATCAGACATGGCAGTGAGCTCACAACTAGTAAGGGCAAGAGCCTGCAAACACCTGTATGTTGGATTAACTGCCTGGGTAAGGATTCCCTGTCTCAGCTCTTGACCATCCCTGTGTACCTGGGTGCTGTCTTATCCCAGTCCTGCATTGGTATGTGGTTTCTGCCTTTGGGGCCATGGATAAATACCTTTTGTTTCTCTTTAAGACATTTATCTTACCTGTGGGTGTGTTCTCCCAATCTTCTCTCTAGCTCACTCGTTCCCTTTCTCTCCATCCCTCTAAAGGTTCTGCACCCAGTTCCACATCTCCACCCCATCTCTCCATTTGCTGGTTGGGATATGGAGAACAGAAATGTCTACAGCTCTTCTCTTCTCCTGTTCTTATTTAACAAATATTGAAATTAGGTCTTAAAACAAGAAAGAAAAAGTATATAGAAAAGTAATCCTTTTCTAAATGATAAGAGTATGAGGAAGAATGTGGTCAAGAATGCTGATGTGAAATTACTAATAGTTTGCATTATGAAGTGTAACTTAAACACCTATGTACCAATCTTTGGTGTTTGGGCATATAATTAGATTATTTTGTTCTCCTTAGAGACACAAAATCTGCAAGAGGTGAAACTCATGTCTTGTACACGTTTCATAGTCTATTGTGTGATGCCAGAGTAGATACTGAATATACACATAGCAATAAATATGCCTTTTCAGGTGATTTGTGCATGTTTTGAGACTGATCTCAAACCTTACTGCTCTGTAGTCATGAGTTGTTGAATATAGTTGGAAGGGTTGGAAATACTGACACAATGAAAACTGTCAACAGCTAAGAAACCTATTTCTACCTATTCTAGACTTACATCAACATTTGTAAGTCTAATCTTCTCTTTCCTCTTCTGCAAGAACTGAAGCTGATTAATGCATCTTTTTAGATCAGCACAAGTGGCATTTCACACATCATGTTTTAACATTGCAATTATGCCCCTAAGCCACTCAGAATCTGACTCACAGACACAAAGAAAAAAACTCTTTAGATATTTCTGAGATGAGGTATGTGTCTTTTGGCTGATTGCTCCATTGAAGAATAGTTAATTGCGGTAAGTGAGAAAAGAACAGACCCTCTTCCTGCAGCTTTTACAGCAGGACGAAATAAAGAGGCACAGGTATGCAAATGCTACCACAAGCAGACCCCTTCTTACAAAAGTAGCAAATTAATTGACTAAATGTTGACTGAACCAGGACTATCAAAACCTCGTTATGTCCTATTAAACCTTTAAATAGTTAGGAACGAAAGCTTCCAATATAGTGCTACAAATCATAGAATCATAGAATCATAGAATCATTGAGGTTGGAAAAGACCTCTAAGATCATCGAGTCCAACCGTCGACCCAACACCACCATGTCCACTAAGCCATGTCCCTAAGTGCCTCATCTACTCGTCTTTCAAATACCTCCAGGGATGGGGACTCAACCACTTCCCTGGGCAGACTGTTCCAATGTTTCACCACTCTTTCAGTAAAGAAATTTTTCCTTACATCCAATCTAAACCTCCCCTGGTGCAACTTGAGGCCGTTTCCTCTCGTCCTATCGCTTGTTACTTGGGAGAAGAGACTGACACCCACCTCGCTACAACCTCCTTTCAGGTAGTTGTAGAGATCATGCAAAAGAGCCCTTTTTTACATGTATGAAAGGAATTGTTCCTTCTTTCTTGTGTTCTTCAATTAATGTGTTCTTTTGCTCCGTAGTGGCTGGTAGTTTAAAGCTGTAATAGGGTTCCCTTCTTCCTTCAGTAAAGTGATATTAAGCCATCCTTATAAAAGAAAAATGACATTGCTTTGTTTCTAAGATAAACCTGCATATCATGGAATAAATTATTCTTAACAGCTTACAAGCTTCAGATCGTGTTTTCATTCCAGTTAGAAATGTGCATAAGATCCTGGATTGGTTTTATCTTCTCAAACAGTTCATTGTAAATAACTGTGTCTCATATAGATTTTAACTTTCTTTACAAGCTAATTCTAGGAAATGTTGGAAACAAAATCCTGTGTAAAATGAAAATGTAATAAAAATTTATTAAATTAAAATGCATAAAACTTCAGGTCTAATAAGGACAGTTTTATTAATGAATGTAAATCGCAGCAACCCATCTGAGGCACCTGCTAAATGTTCATTATAAATTACTCTCATAGACATTGTGATGAGTTTCATATTGTAGCCAGATTTATAAGAGCATGCAGATTGCTTCCCCAAGGGACTGTATATTTACTTAACAGTGTAGTTAATTGCAATTATTTATTTTCCAGTGATTGCAAATGGCTTTTGCATTAAAGATATATGTGGCTATTAGGAATTATTCAATTACCTCTCTTTTTCTCTGTAGCCTAAGTCAAACCTGAGCTCAGATTCCCAGAGGTAAGTCAGTAGTGTATTAACTCAGTATGTTCCTTAGCTTTGTGCTGGGGCCAAAACTCTGTAGTCGTAAGTCCTCTCAGCAGAGCTAGCTTGAGAAATACTGATTACCCGTCCCTGCAGCTGATTTTTTGACATCTTCCGTTCCATACTGATGCTGCCACGCTTATTGGCAAGATTCATAGGAGGTTAATTAAATTCATCTTCAAAACAACGAGGGGCCAATGAGCCATATCCTCGTTGCAATAGTAAATTAAATGATGCAATTGTTTCTACTTCCATCATGGATAAGGGGAGAGATGAGTGAATGAATTGTTCTCTGGCTGCCTCCTCTGGGGCCCTGGAGGGTCTAGTAGCATGTGGTCGTAAACCTGCTTTTAATTTGTGGCTACAGGAAAAGATGACACTGTTATCAGCAGGCAGAGGTCTCGCACAGCATCACGATGTGAAAGATGACACTGTTTAAAAACTAAAAGGAACTCCATTCCCAGTAGGGCTTAGCAGCTCCTCCTGTTTCAGATGTAAATTAATACAAACACGGTTACAGAGCAGAACAGAAAAGATGATACGTTGATCAAATTTGGCACTGCTTGGGCTGTAATTAAAACATACACAAATAGAATTATCTTGTGCTTTCTAATAGGGCTGAGCGTCATTAAACTAATTAATAATGCAGTCTATAAGCTCGGCTCTGCTGCTGTGATTGTTCAGAGTGTATGTTTTATGCCTTGGGTGGCAGCAACTGGCAGCTGGGAGGCTCAGCTGGCACTGGCTGACGGCGGGTGACAGCAGTACCAGCAGTGCCTGTCTCCACACAGCCCGGGCCGGAGCTGGCTGCTGCCACACCTGCCATTCATCACCTAGCTGACAGTGATGGTGATGGATAGCACTGGGGGGGCCTGAATCCTTCCTCTTCTCGCTGGTGGCCGGTTGCTGCCAGGGATATACCTACTGACCCACGGGCCGGCTTTGAGGATGTGGGGGCTTCTGAGGACAAACTCCATTTCTGAATGGCTCCAGTTCGGAGATTAGTCCTATACACTAAATGACAGGGGAGAGGTGGAGGGGGAAGAAGGAAGCTCCTGGAGGGCGTGCACCTTTCATCAAGGGCTTGTGGATATCTGTTAGCACAAGGAGTAGTGCTCCTGACAAAGCAACCAGAATTATCTGAAGGGAGACCTTGCAGCTCTCCTCAAGTTGGCTAGTTCAAGAGGCTGAGACTTTATTCAAATGCACATAGAAAAATTGTCTTGACAATGGCTTACAGTATCCACTGTATCCACTGCAACCTTCCCAGGTTTAACAATGCTCATCTATCTAATAGGGTTGCAGGTTAATTTCTGCTTGATGACGTACTCATTAAGAAACAGATCCTGAGATTTGTTTGCCAAACCTTTTGACAGTGCCCAGGGTCTTGCACCTGTAACACGTGGAGCGTTTGAGTCAGAATATGGGAAGCACTTCATTGCATGCTTAACTTTAAGCATTAGCAATCGATTGTTTTAAGTCAGGGCAAGAGGGCTCATTGTATTGCAGAGACTGTAGCTAGAAAAACACACATATAACTAACCATTAATAATATCCTGACTTGAAAATTATTTTTATAAAAGCAGGTGTAATTGGAATAATTAAATGGAGTATTGTAATGCATAGTGAAAGTCTGTAATAAATATTTAACTAAAGCCAGCTATTTTTTTTTTCTGCTTATATCTAGTATAGAAACTCATCAGCTCAACTGAGGCAAAATATCACCTGGGGAGATGCTATAAAATATCTTTTTCTCCATCTAAGAATTATGTCATTTTAGAAGAAATAGATGTACCTGGAAAAAAAATGCATTCTTTTTACATTTCAGTTTATTCCTGGTTGTTACCGTGATACAAAATATTAATATCTATGGATGAATTATGCACTAATATTTGAAAGGCACCCATTGATAGTATAAAATAGAAAAAGAGGGGGGGAAAAAAGCTTGCACTCTGCATATTTGCAGCAGTATATCAAAAGCATATGTATATGTATTTTCATTGTCATAAATGGAAGCCTAGAAGGAGTCTTTTCAAAAATACACCGTGTAGTATAGAATGATATTTTGCTTTCTTAAAAAAACAAAATTGAGAAGAAAGAATTTGGTATCCATCTGAAAATCAAGGAACAGGATCATATCTGCCTCTATACTGTACACAGGAACTCCTGTTGCAATGGCAAGTTTTATTCTTGAGTTGGAGTCAGAAATACAGTAAGAGTTGATGAACTGAATACACGAAATCTCTGGGTATGTGCGCAGCTATGTTAAAACATTTTAAAAATGTGTTTAACAGATTTTTACCTGAAAATAGTCATTCTCAAAAGTAGGAGAAAAGTACACTAAGGAACCAAGATCGATATTTTGTGAAAAAAGAAAAACCTTATTTTTATTTAGGTTTGGACACACATTTAGTGTTGGCAGAAGAAAAACCCTATCATTACTATAAAGTTTACAATGTCACTTCCTTACCACTGACTAGTGGTAAATGGAGTAGTACTTACAGAGAATGGACAAATTGCAGTGCCTCAAATATATAAAGCTTATTTGTGCTAGGCCATTTATATGAGCCAGGCAGCAAACACCTTTGTGTAGAGACACTAGTTTGCTGTTGCATTAAATCATTTGGCATGTAATTCAAATCTTGCTCACTTCTGTTTCCTTTATAGTTAAGGCCACCTTATCTAAACTGTTGTGTACAGTGACAGATAAAAATCTTCAGATTCATATGGCTTGGGTTTTGTATGTAACAATGGTACAAGGGCTTTCTGAGTAAAAGACGGCTACTGCATCTCCTTTCATAGTGGCACAGTTAATGCAGCGTCTTCCCACAGGACAGACTGGTTTGTGTGTGAGCTGCAAGACACAGCATCGCTCCGCATCCATCGTCACACCACAATGCTGCTTTATGGCCTCGCAGTGGCTGGAAAGCTGCTCTGCTTTGTTCAGCTCCACTAGAAACTTATCTCAATGTCCTGCTTTTCTAGTGGAGAGGAAGAGCTTTCCTTCAGAGTTTTAGGGTAAAAAAGGTATTTATTGACTCCACTGGTAAGTAGTTCAGGCACTACTGCTTTATCAGTGGCTAATGGCCCCAGGACCCCATCATGCCTTGGTAGTATAGTATATGACAAAAAGACGCTACTGTCATCTGAGTAACACTCAGGGATAGAGTATCTCAAGAGTTTCAACTATTTGACCTGTCACAAACTTTATTAATTCTTGCTTTTCAAGATCCGGGTGAAGTTGCCTTAAATAAAACAAGGCATTAGTAATGTTTAATGGAAATAAACCCAATGGCTTGACAAAGAGTAAATAAAATGTGCAGTCTTTAGTCAAAGAAATCCTCCAATTTGGCTTTTTAAAAAAAACCACATACCAGAACAAAGTCTCTTTCCAGACTAAATTTTTCAACTGTATTTAGTAATTGAACCAAATTCCATTAACACAGCAAACTCCCACTAACTTCAGTGTACTTTGTAGCTCTCATTTCCATGCCTGTGCCATTTCTTTCATTTTTTTAACACATTCCTGTTTCTGAATATGTAATTATCACTCAATAAATCCATTTTGAGATTATTTCTATTTGATTCTATCCCACTCAGACATGCATAAAAATTACAGAAATAAAAAACATGATTACATATTTCCACAGTTGAATACTTACTCATCAGCGAGTTATTGACTTGCCCCTTGCAAGAAGAATATAGGTTCTCCTGAGTTTGATTCTTGATGGGATCTCTGCCATGAAGTCATCGAGGTAAAGGTATTCAGTACATTTTATGTTGGACTGTAACCTTATGATGTAGGCATACATGTAAAGCTCTTTGGCAGACTTAGATTTTTAGTTTGTTTCTCTTTCTTCCGGCTTCTTCGGACCTCTCTGTGTTAAGATCACCTTACAAGCAAATGGATCTGGTTTGAAAGTCCCCATTTTACTTCAAATTAGCGTAGACATCAGTATTAATTTTAAGAGGTTCAGAAAACACACCTTTAACTACTCAGCAACTTGGAATAAACACATGCAGCTTGTTACACTTTTATCTCCCTCATGGTACTTTCTGTGTTATTTCTGTAGCAAAGCAGTAGTAAATAGGCAAGCAGCTTCTGTTCATCAGTCTTTCTGAGGAAGACTCACACAGTGGTAGTGGAAAACATAGTTTCTGACAGATTTGGATTGGATGCAGGTCTCCACTATATTTTATCATTTTGTGCATTATTAAAGGAAACGTTGATTTTCCAATCCACATGATGTATACACAAATCTACCTTTATTGATATTGATAATTCAGACAGCAATTTTACCTTTCTCAGAACAGGATTTCCCATAATGTATCATTTTTCCCGGTCCCAATTTGAGACGAGAATTTGACATTTCAAAGCAAAATATGCAAAATGACAATCCAGGAATCTCAAATCAGCTGTAATAGTTGTTACACTTTTTAAGTTGCTCCTTCTCAAAAAAAAAAAAGACAGTTTTTTAAAAAGTATGAAAAGCTTCCTGGCCACTTATGTGATAATGCAGGGGATTTTAAGTTGAGACTTTTCAAGATTTTCTTTTCCTCCTGTGAGTGAACCAAACATTGAAAAGAGGGGCTAATACTTTGAAATCCCATTCTTTCTAACACGAGTGTTTCAGGGTCAGGTAAAAGTGCTCCAGCCACTCATAAAGAGCCCCAGGTGGCTCTGAAGCAGTCGTACCCCACCCCACACCCTTTTCAGTTACGCTCATTCTGATCTTTATGGGTAATTTTAACCTAATATAGATAATTCGTACTTGGGGATTTTCTTAGATGGAGGGTAGGATTTAGGAATTCATCTGAACAGTGAATAATAAATTATTTAAAGTACACTTTCCAGTTGGTGCAGCCAGACGATGAGCTGTGAAAAGCGAGGAGGGAGATAGCGCTTTGAGAAATGCCGTCCGGGGCCAGGCATATTGAGAAACGCTGCAGGGACGTGAGCACGTGCTCGGGTGAGAGTTCTCGGCAGAGCATGGCTGTGCTTTCACCTTTAGCCTGCAGACGGCTGCCTGAGCAGCTCCTCCTTTCTCCCAGGGCTTAGAAGAGGCGAGTGGCAGCCATGTCACCTGCAGAGAAATGTCACCTCGCGCTCATGGTGGCAGACTGAGGATCCAGGGCCTAATGTTCGTAATGGTCCTGTACCTTAAGTGTTCTGTGCAATGGTGGGCCGTCCCCCCTTCTGTGGTGTGGGTAATGACAGTGGCAGCACTGGAGGGACGGAGGAGTCTGAGCCGGGAGTGCCTCCTGCGGCTCAGTGCCCACCTGCCCCTGACAAGTGCCAGGCCTGCACTCCTCAAGGTGGGGCCTGGGCCATCTCCTTTCGGTCTGCTCAAACATCTGTGTCACATAAAGAAGATGGGTTGTCACAGAAACTACATTAATTGGCCAAAATACAGTTTTGTCCCAACTAATAGCCATCACGTCTGTCTGAGAGGCAAATTCAGATCTGGAGAGCACGGCAGGGATTGTGCCCGTTAAGTCCCACTGAAAGATGGGGTTTGAAAGACAGACTCCTCACCCATCTGTACCAACTTCATAAACATGCCCCGTGTCACCTTGGCACTAGATTCAGGTAATCGGTATGTAGTAAATTGCTTTATTTTAAGCTTTGTGTCTCTGAGGCATAGGAGAGGAGATGGGTAGTGTTATTTTAAATGTTCCCCTTACCCAAAGGCCATTTGTTTCAGCTATCTGTTGAAAAGGTCGAGGGGACGAAGTGATGATGTCGGGACCATTCTCCTGCTTCTCACTAATCCTGCCTAAGGACTGAAGGACCACTAGGACTATGTCCTGTGCGTGCTGTGTCTTTGAAATGGTGTCACCTTTGTCTTGGTAATACGTCGTCATAGAGGTTCTCTATATCCTGTACTGTGTAGAACATCTCTTAAATCTACAGTCCGATCATGGAGATCAAATTAGTTTCTTCTTACAAAAAGCCCAAAAGGCTTTCTTAGTGAAGAGTGGGAATGGGGTGGGATACGAGTTCCTGGTAGTGACTGATACATAATCTCTTGTGAAAATTTTAGCATCTAATCTCTGTGTTATTTAAAATCTAATCCTGAATTTTTGCATTACTGCTTACACAAGAACTCTGTTAGGATGTTATTTACAGCTATTACAAGCTTTCACAAGGCTCAATAATGTGTAATAATTTAATATGTAAAGCCATTAAAGGGTTAAAACAAATTTTATGAAAAGAGATTATAGGATCTTTATCACATGTTGTTTATCTGATCAACAGTTAACAATTTAAGACAGTATTATCCTAGTAAAAAGAAGATTTGTTTCAGATACTGACATAAACATCCCCTCATAATAGTGGCTTTTCATTTACTGCATTGCAATGTACCATAAGCTTAAAGGCACAACAGCTTCTTTGTGTGTCTCAATAATGCTTGTCCAGAGTGATGTCAGTCAATTTTTGACCTATACAGTCTGATGTTATTCTCAGCAATCATAGAATAGATTTTTTTTTCCCCTTTAATGAGTGAAGAGTATGCCAATAAAATCCTTGAAAATGATCATATTCCTTTATGGTGGCTTCCTCTGGAAGAACAAGGTATATTACCCACCTGGACATTTCTGCAAAGTCATTAGGATCTGTCATCTCGCTTCTACTGGCTTTTTTTGTTTCCTTGGATTTTTTTTTTTACATACCATTGGATAGTTAGAGGACCACTTCTTTGTGGCTGACTTTCCAAACACTTTTGTAACTTGCCGTTTCAGTGGGATAAATAAACGCTAACAGTTAAATAGCACTTTCTAATAAAGGTTGAAAAAAAAATTGTACACGTGCAATGGCATCCTGGTAGGAGCAAATTCTGAGTTCAGCCTCCATTATGGCACTCTGGAGTCCCATAGAATAGCATACAAAAAGTAAATGAAGGGTCAGCCCCTTTGTGTTCCTTAGAAACTGTTCCTCCAATGTGGAAAAAAATCTGTAGAATGGGCCAGGGTTTATTCAAGATGCCCATAATGCCTCTGGGTGTGGGGGTTCGCCCTCCTGGTGCATGCCATTGCAGAGCTGGTGCTCCCTCATCCCCACGGGCTCCCCGTGGGCACAGAGGCAGCACTCAGGGGCAGGACTGAGTAGGCTGACGTACCTCAGTGGCGCAAAACAATGTGCTCGGCCTCTCCTGCTTTCCTGCCAGAAAAGGGGGAAAATCAGCTTCCTGGAGGAAAAAAGTCTTCCTGAGCTCTTAATGCAGCATAGCTTCTCAGCATCTGCCACTCAGACCTTGGTCATGAACACAAACTGAGGCCATGGAGCTCAGTCCTGCCCACATGGTTAAGTGCAGGGAGGCTGCTGAGTGGCTATAGGAAGATTTCCATCATCTACCGTCGAGCCCTCTTACAATCAACCTATGTACCCTGGAGTGATACCAGCTAATAGCCCTCAGACAGTAAAAGGTTGTTAGTTTACTCTCAAACCTCAAAAAGTCCAGTATGGATTACGGTACCATTGCTGCTCGTTATATTAAACTCGTATTCTTACTGTCTTCTAGCAAGCCTTTTGTGTGGCACTCAGATCACCTTGTTTCCATAGAGACAGTAAGGAAATGCATATACTGGATGAATTCTTTATGGAAATCACTTTATGTTGCTATAATACTATTTCTAGATTACTTTTATTCATGTAACTCTAATGCTTCCCTGAAAATGAAACCAGTTTTAATTCTTTATATGTTTTCAGCTGAACACAGTGTAACTGTAGTACTGTCATTAAGCTTGCAGAAGTAAGCACAAACTTAACCTGGATACAGTTGGGACTTTCGTATGGATCTTGTATTTCCCGCTCACTGTTGTCTGGGGTTTTTTGAGTCATTAATTCCCTGCAGCACAGCCCCTAAGCTCCCCTTGGAGAAACATCTCCAGATGGTAGCTGCCACTGCTTTCTTTCTCTGCCCTTCAGTGAGAACCATAGAAGTATCACAGAAGATGGCACCGTGCAACCCAATCATTACTGGCTTTGGAGTAAAGTCAAGTATGTGCTAAATGCTTGAGTGACAACAACTGAACTTAAGCAAGCCAAAGGTCCAGAGTATACAAGAGATTTAAATTAGAGATTGCCAAAGTGGGATGGAAATTTGTTTTTCTTCTGTCTACCGGGTATTTTACATTATATAAAATGAATACTAGATGATAATTGCCAGTCTGGTGTCTTGTATTGATTTAATTCAATAAGCAGCTTCACCTCCACCTTTTGCATGCACTTGCCTTAAAATATATGCATTATGAAGACAGTGATTCAAAGTCTTCAGGAAATCAATATCAAGACAGGATTCTGTTCTTCAAATATTGACAGCAGAATAACTCTTAAGAAACAATGACAAACAATAAAAGCAGGAATAGACAAAATTAAGGCTGTAATTCTATTGTAGTTAAGCTCTACAGAAGTCTCAGACAGTTGCCTGATATTGCATATTGTATGTGCTTTAGCAAATAGCTTGCATTGACCCCTTGCTATCAGAATTTCTGGTTGAAAACCTGTGACCATTGAAATGAAAGGCTGTTTTTGCCAATGATTTCTATACAGTTGGCTGTTTCACTTGATTTTTTGCCAATAACTTGCACAGATTTTTTTCAGCCATGAGTGTGCACTGGGAACATACAGAAGGGTATATGTAGACTGTTACCATTAACATTGTTCCCGCCTTTGATAATTTCCCTAGGACTAAATAAAACTTACATCAGAGCCTGCAATGTCACAGTATTTAAACTGAGCAGCTCTGTGTGCTAATTTATTGTGGGTTTGTAATTTTAAAATCCTTTAATACTGGCAGCTGAATTTCCTGCACATTGAGTATAGTTCCAAGAAGTTAAAGGATGTCTTTATGGAGTAAAACATGTTACAGTTAGTGCAAATCATACTGGTTGCTTAGTTGATGCGGTTCTGAAATCAAATTGTTATGAATAGTTCAGTACTGCAACATACAAGTAATACTACGTTATTAACGTTTATCCAGAAAAAATATTTTTAAATGCCATTCAAAACCCTACTCTGTTTTGATTTTCTCACTCTGAAATACCTGAAGACAATCGAAAAATCTAGATAATGAGTGGTGAGTATCCACTACGTAGATATGAGAATTTCTTTTCGGTAGGTGTTGAAGGCTCATCAAGTATTACCCCACTTGTAAATGTCATTGAATAAACCAGCAGGATTTATTTTTCATTTCTGTCTTTCATTTTTGCAGTTATAACAAGTGCTGTATTTCATGAGGATGTCAGTATTAGACCCAAGTGAAATGTTTGAGAGCTCTGTTCACATAGTAGAAAATTCAGAGTTAATGTTTTCCTTGAATGTGCTGAAAATCTCTTTAACTAGACATATTTCTGTATAATTTAAAAAAGGAGGAAAGCTTTGAGCCACCTGTGCCTGGGTGATGTGTCCTGACCGCTAAATCAGTAAGTGGAAGTTGGGTGGCACTCTTGTCTTCTGCTCTTTGTCCACTTCCACCATGGCTGCGACTGCAGCACTCTCTGTGCGCACAAGCATGCTCACAGGTTGTTTGCTGAAGCAAGGCTTTTGTGGGATTTAGGCAGAGAGGTGCTTGAACGGGTTGTAGAGAGGAGATGGGCATTCTGCAGAACAGGGCGTTTTTGATCAGTAGGGTGTTGGATTTCTCCTGGATCATCACTCCAGCAGTTTTGTTGTTCCTTCATTATTCTGTCATTTCTTTTTCTTATCTTTCATCGGAAGGGTAATTTGCTACGTTCATTACATTTAGACATTTAGAGCAGGATCAATATTTTACTGTATCTGACCAGGTTTCCATTTAGAAAGTAGGACAAAAAAATTTACATCTGTTATTTCATACACTTAATAAAACTGAAAATGGTGTTTCAGAAATAGCAGGCGTCTTCTGTATGTATTTCTGCTCTACATGCTAAAAGAAATAGAAAATGCTCATCACATGAAGATTATGAAGCATACAATGGTCTATTAGTAACGGAGGAGGATTTTAACTAGTAAGACTGGCCAATTTTAATTGTCCATCTGTAGCCAACAGTCTTTAATGTTGGTTTAGAACAAATTGGAGTACCTGGGACGTTGCAGAATGCTAAAAGAGGGATAGATTTGTGTCTGTGGTTAAGGGGGAAGAAAGAGGGAAGCGCTGAGCAAGGTTCTCGTTAGCTGGAAGCTCGTTAGCTTGACATTCATTTCAGGCAAACTAATGGAAAAGTTGTTAGTGAGAAAAAAGTTGAAAGACATAATGCAATCACAAAATATGCTTCAACAAGGCAGTTTTTCATGAGATTAACAACTTGGATGAAACTGGTAGTCAAGTGATCATATGGCAAAACGAGTTCATTGAAAACACCATTGTTTAACTTTGCATTTGGCTATGTTTGCATGGGTAAGAGCACTGAGGAGTCATTAGTAGTCAGAACAGTAGGAGACATTGAAGACAAACAGTTCAACCTCAGCTCCCATGGCAATGCCATGGCACGTATAATTAATGCATCTTTAGGTATATTTTTTAAAAATTGCAAAGTTGATTTTACATCTGGCTGCAGAGCTGGTATGTTGAAATCCATCAAACATCTTCACTCCATGTATTGAAAAAGCATGATTTGGCATGAGAGGAGAGTAAGGCACTCTGTCTTTTTACCAAGACCCTAGGCCTGATCTGGATGCCAAAGAGGAATTACTTTCACAGGGAGTATCAGGTTTGCTGAACCTGGCTTCCTTAGACCTCCATTAAATTTAACTTGAACAGCCCTGGCTAGTAGTTCAGAGAGGGTTTCCCAGGAGTCTGTAGTTAGAAGACTGCGGTTTCCACATTCTGCTGTGTTTACAGCAATGTTCCCGTTCCTTTCGTGTCTGAATGATACTTAGAAGCTGCTAAAAGACAATTTCAAATGAAAAATAGCCACAAGAGTGATTAATAAGAGGTGCTTTTCTTGGAACAACTGCCCAAGGAATTGGTGAATGCCCCATGTCTTATCAAGAGCTAATGTCTTTCTGAAGACTTGTTTTAGTAAAAGATGCCATTTGTTCAGGAGGAAATTGGTGCAACATAGTGGTCTGTGGTATGTATGATCAGACTGGACAAATGCATGGTCACTTTTGGCTTGAGTTTTGACGAGTAATTTCTTAAAGCTTCCTAAGTCTTAGATACCTTCTGTCTCAGATCTTCTTTTCATTAAAAATATTTCTACAGAGTTTCATGCTGGTGAAGGAAGACACTAATTCTTTATTTCTTTACCATATGCATCTCATTGATGCTAATAATGAACAAGTTAAATCTGCACCTGACCACAAACAGCTGATGAAACATTTCTTTTAGTTATCCACTATATTCCTGACAGAGACAATCAGTAGGTAAAATCTATGCAAATGTGCAGAGTTCAAGTGAGGGCTATCCTAAACAGGACTTAAGCTATGCACCCGCCTTTGTGCCAAATTTTTCAGGGTTTTTTTTTCTCCTGTAATGAATACATGTATTTTGTGCATTGGAGCATGGCACAGAGCCTTTTGGATGGCAGGCTCTCCAAGAAAGAGGAAGAGAGTTTTAATCACAAAAGCAGAAACTTCAGTCAAAGTGATTCTACACTTTGTTTCATTTGTAAATGGTGCGTATTGGCTTTTGTGTAACAGAACCCGGGTCTAATTCAGGACAGCGCTTCATAGATTCTTTACGTGGGGCTTTTTGAGTCTGAAATAGTGCACATGAAAAGAGAAGGAGATTGAACATAATTTGTTCCAACAGCTAGTCTAAGATTTTTTCCAATCAAGATTCTTTCAGCATATTCCTCTTTGTTGAGCTATAAGCAGCTTTTAAAATAATAGCATTAGCCTATATTTCAGGACTTCACTGGGTGTTCCCAGCTATGGTGATTAGTTATAAGAAACGAGAAATGCGTGTATTGTAACCTTTTAATGGATATGGGAGACTTGTAAACTAAGTTGAGATTTGAGCAATTTGTAGATTTCAAAATGAGCTGTAGAGTTCATTGAAAAAGAAAAATGCATCATTGAAATTCATGGTGCCACTTAGGTTTTCTTTGCTGAGATTTATCATTGAAAGCCATATTGCTTTCCCTTTGCCTTTATTTAAAGCTCTTCAATACATTGTTTTTAAGGTCCATTTCTTTTACAAGCTTTTCCTTTCAGCTTGCTTAGGGTATCGGGTCCTATGAACATCTGTTTGTGCCTAAAATCAGCCAGGACCTGGACTGTATCCTGCCCCCCTACTCCCTTTTGTTTCCAGAGGCTATTGTTTCCGATTTCATGCTATCAGAGGGGCTGCATGTTTTCCTGTGTGAAGTTGTCAGAGAGATAAAAGCACAGGAGCAGGGTCACATTTCGAGGGATGGGCATGAAAAATTGGTAAAATGTATCTTGAGGGCCACCCACAAGACTTGCTTGAAGAAATTCAGAAGTAGGGAGTAGAATTATAATTTTAAAATTGTGCAAATTCCGAAGTGGAATAAGTAGTGGTGAAATGAGTGTTCAACTGGCAGAAATCTCTTAGTCAGATTTACACTTAGTTGACTTATTCCTCTTAGGTAGCTTGAGAGTCTCCAGTTGGACTTTGTTAGAAAGAAAATACCATCATCTTCATTATGGTGCCTGCCCGTGTCTCTTCAGTACGAGAATGAGATGCCAGAAGATTTAAAGCACGTGTGTTACACCTTTCAGTCATCATAATACACTGGTGAAAAGAGAAACATGACTAATGTCTCAGAAGGTGTTTACCTGTCCAAAATTACCAGTATGATATGAGACCTGCAAAGAATACAATAAGGATGGTAATGATAGAAAGACAAATAGTGCAGCTTAATTAACTTAATGAAATACATTTTCCAGGAAGAGAGCATGGTGCTAGGCTTGTAACTGTGGCTATGGTTTATAATGCTGTAAACCATGATTAACCAAAACATACTTACCCTTTTGCCTCTCATGAACTCCAGGAGTGGCACCCTAGTTTTAAAGGATGCAAAATAATTCAGTTGGTGGCAGGAGGGAAGAACATCTGCAGTTACACATACAGCTGATTTAGACAGTTTAATAGAGCATCCTCTCGCATCTGCATTAACACAGTAGTAAGAGGTTACGTCTGTTTCTCTGAAAGTACTAAAAAGCCAGTAAAAAGTTCTGTCCATCCTTAACATAGTGTCAGTATACCTAAAGTAATGTCTTGCTAGTTCGTATATTATATGATCTTAACTGTTTTCATAGATATAAAATGAAGAAAATGGTTTTAATAGTACTGTTTTAGGTCGGTGATTCAATAAGATGGTTACTTTTATTTTAGGAGCTTGTAGTGAGGATTTTGTTAAAGTGCGTGACAAGAAAACAAATGCGATACATAAGTTGTATTTTTTTTCCACAGGCAACTGATAGATAAGGGATACCAAGCAAGGCATTATCTTGCTGCCATATAGCTTCGAAGTTAGTAACTGATGTGTGTGATACAAAACAGTCTAATACCGGAATTTTAAGGGAAGGTATTTTTTTCTATAGCTTTTTTCCAAAGATTAAGTCAATTATTTTTCTTAAATGCATAAATGATTTGCAATTTAATATGAGAAACTAAATATACATTCTGTTTTTTGTTGAATTTCGCAACATTTTTGGCTATTGAAATTCGGGGGGACACACTAATACGCGGATTTTTTTTTGCACTTTTGTAATACAGCAGAAAAAAATACTAAACATATTTTAAAAGTACAGTAATTATTGAATTTATATCCTTTGTGGTAATATTTTTAGAGATTAATTTGTTCATAAATAGAAAAATAAGAAAGCAACAGATTAAGAAAACACTGCAAAGTGTTTAACAGTTCTGTAGGTAAGTTTAAATAAGAGCACTGAGTGAGTGTTTTTAAATAAGAATATCACGTATTAGCACTCATATTTTAGAGCGTGTCGTAGCTTCCAGTGATCTTGGTCAGGTTTCTGGGTCCCACTGCAGGAGCAGCTGCGGAAGCAACGTCGCCTGCCAGTGCATGTCCTGTGGTACTGCGTAGACCTTCCCCTTCGGACTGCCGGCCTGGGAGCAGCACTGTTCTCATGATCTCTGTAAGGTTTCTATTGCATACAACAAGGGTTGCCCTTAGGGTTACGCAAGATACCCCCAGCACCAAATTTGATGTGTGCCTGTGTGCTCTTATTTAGGGTAGGCAGCAGAGCATGCACATCCTCAGACTGGGTATATGCCAGCACATGTGAGGAGGCACCTATACGAAAAGTCACACAAGCAGAATTTCAGTTTTGGGGGGAAAACAATCATACATTTATTTATTTATTTATCAGCATGCTGACAACCATACTTTCATATCTTGGGTCACATCCAGTATTATGGAGAGCAGTTTTAACTTCTGTTGTGAATACTGCTGATCATGTCCATTTCTGGTCTTACAGGTGTAAGTCCTTTTTGAAATCACAGCTTTTTTGTACCAACAGTTTTCTTTGGCATACCTGTCTGATTTTGGATGGGTAAAAGAATTTACTTTGTTCAGCTTTGTCTCAAAAGGGAAAAGAGCAAAGGCTAGAGTAAAAATTAATAGCACATCTTAAAATCCATTACAACATCTCCCTTTTTTTCTGACTAAAAGTGAGTGAAAAAGGCCTCTCTAGAGGAAATAAAGAAGAAGTTATTACAGCTTTCACTTTTTTGTAGAGTATGAAAAAGCTTTCTGTATGTTAAACAGTCTTGTGGACATCTGGCATGATTGGTTTTAATCTGCTGACTAAAAAGTCAGGATTAAATCTTGCTTTACACCTCTTTGTATTGCAGTCAGTAAAGTGACAGAGCTGCTCTGAAACAATGGCACTACTTATTCCACCCAATATGCCATGTGGTAGATCACCCCCTTTTTCAGCACCACTTCTCTGCAAAGACAATGAAGCATCTGGTGGGGTTTTCCTGTGTCCAAGATATTTTTTGTCAGTAATTTCACTCAGCTGGTCTGCTTAGCTCTCCCTTGGTGCTACTTTTTGAGACGGGGTTTGCCAAACCCAGTGGCAAGAGGTCAGGAGGCCAAAGTGATGAATTTTTATGTGCCTGTTTCTTGTGTTTCTGCTCAGTCATGATTCTTTGCGCGCTGTACTGCCTCTGAAAGGGAGCCACAGTGAGCAATTTGTCCTCCTGGGCTGGAGAGAATGGGGAGGCAGATGAGTTAAAGTAGCATGTATGACTCCGGACAGAGACGCACACAAATGTTTTCTTATGGCAGAACAGAATACTCCTGTCACTATTCAGCGCGAGGGGGACTTGGGAGATTTGTAGCCTGTTGGCTTTCGATCAAGTGACAAATGAATTTAACAGCACTTAAAGATACAGCAAAAAGGAGAGCACTTCACTAACTAGTCCACAGCTGTTAGCTTTAAAATGATGTTGCGTTAACACTTTTGAACTTGCATTTTTCCCTCTCTCTGCATAATTGGGAGCTCTCTGTATTTCTTAGCATGTTTGAATCCTGGTTTGCTTTAACGAAAAAAATTTCATCTGTGTTTCAGAAACTCTGTAGAATATGCTTTCTGGTTGTCTGCCCAGTTGGGCCCCCGTCCCCTCCAGATGGATCATTGATCCATGCGAGCAGGAGGACCGTGGAAGCTGCATTTCTGGCAGAGCTTTCTGTCCTCTCTCAGTGGTCCTCTATAACACCCGGTGGTGTCAAGTGAGCTGGGGATCAGCATTCGTTGCTGGGTTAAATCCCTCTGGATTCCCAGCCAGTGGTGTGAAGTTGCTGTTCCTTCAAATCCTCCTCTCTCTCTCTGATCAGCCATGTCACTCTAGTTGGTCGAGGGCTGCATTGCAATTTGTTGTTGATCAGCAAATGAGCTTTGGACCCGTTCAGTGGAGGCAGTGTCCTGGAGGGAATTCTGAATATTGCTGTAATGCACAAACCCTTCATTCTTACACCAGCAGAAACCACACCAAAGAGGACGCAAAGCTACCTTACCAGGGGTGGTGAAGAGAGGCAGTAAGTAGAACATGCCACCCTATTTCCTGCTCTCCACATTAACTATTTTACCCCAACAACTGTTTTTATGTGTTGCCAGTCTTTTTATTGGGTGTGGTGTATGTGTCATACACATACTGATCTGTCAATCCATCTTACCGTTTATCAGGGAGAATATAGTAAACCTTGGGTCCACACCTTGCACAATATTTTACAGAGATATCCTTAATTCATTTTATCCAAAAAGCATTTATTTCAACATGTGAATAAGTGCTCCTGGAAATATGTGAACTCCATGAAGGTTTGCATCTTGTTCAAGAAGCATAAGCCTGCCGTTTGGCAGTGTGCCTCCTGGGGGACCTGCCACAACCCCACAGCCCAACTTCTCAGCGTCTTCAGAGTCAAGGTGCTGCCACAGCCAACTGCTTGGAGGCTGCGTGACAGCAGCGATGGGAGAGGAGGACAATTCAGCAATCCCACCTCATGGTTCTCTGAGCTATTTGAACATAACTACCTAAAAAGGATTATTTGAACTTACAGGCTGCTGGACTCATATTCCATTTCAAAGGTGAATAAAGGAACAAATGATGTGGAATCAGACAGGGAGTACACTGATGACGAATGAGATATGGCAGGATGAAAAAGAGCCGAGTCAGGGAGGTTGGACAAACAGAGAAAGGGGAAAAATACAGTAAGGAAATTGTCCACATGTTGCATGAGCAAGGCATCACCTGACCAGCCAAGTTTTAGTCTCACTATAACACTGTACAGCACATTCCAGTTATTAACACAGTGAATTTCACTTCCCGTTTGGAAAACTTGTTCAGGTCAGAAAACCAGATACAGTGAACTGGAAATGATTTTGCGGTCACATTTGCTCCCTTAAAAAGTAAAGTTAACTTAGAAGAAGGGTGTTCTTTTCCCATAGAGGGGAAATGGTGGAAGAATATGAACATCTTTCCCACTTTGCCATACATACTTGTGGTCATTTGATGAGATGGAGCGTGCACATCCATCTCACAGTTGTGCTTAGCTTTAGCAAGAGCACAGGCCTGAGGAGCTGGCAGCCCAGATGCACTCGTGCCTCATGCAAGTCACTTTCCTGTTCCAGGTCTCAAATTCCCTCTTTATTTAAGGGTCTAATTAGTTTTGCTATTATGCATGATAGGAAGAAAAAAACATTTTGTACTTCTCTATATTTCTCACTTTGTGATTAAAAGTAGCTAGTGGCTAGCTAAAAGCATATAGATTTTAGGTAGATTTGTGGTTTGATTTCAGAATCGCCCAACACTTCATGTTTTAAAAGTCAGCTCCAATTTTCATTTCTGAGAATAAGCTTAATAGAAGTCAAATGCAAAAATACTATTGAACAGTGTATTGGGTGTGCATCATATATTACATAGATGGTACCTGCTGTTGTAAGTCTACTTTTTGGAAGCCAAAGGTTCACACTCTTCAGAGGCTAAGCCTTGATCTTGAGCCTTGTCACGCCATTGTTTTTGTACAAAACTCCCCATTAATTGAAAGGGCAAACTCCTGAATTTACTCTTTTTGGTAGTGCTAGTTGGTGGAACAAAATACTGCATGGGAGCGTTTCTGAGGCTTGCTGTTTGTTCTGAGTGAGATAACGTGGAAGTACTCTACTGTGCAGAGCACTTTGCAGCAGCTGTGATCTGGCAGTGCACACTCTCTTCCGTCCCCAGCAGGCTGTGTCAGTAAGTATGCTCCCTGGAATGGTTAAGAAGAATAAAGCTGACAGACTCCAGTTATTTGGAACCCTGCAACGTCCAGTTCTGGAAGTGAGTCAAGAAGCACCAAAGAATTTTGTTAGGAGTTGGCTTAAGTTTTTGCTACTTCATGTTACTGCTCCCATGTTTAATTCCTCACAGCTGTAAGAAACCATTAAATATGGAGGTAGCAGAAACACTAATACCATCAGCACAGAGGCAAATGTTACCACTCAAAACAAAAGCAATTGCAAGGCACACAGGAGCAGATGGGGTTCACAGGCTATTTTGCTTTTAAAATGAAAAGAAATAGAAGGTTCTTAGTCTGAAAGTTACATAAAAGCAAGCTTAGCTATAAGGAGAGAAGCTGCCTCTTATTTCATTCCTCCTGAATTCAAGGGAAGAGGGGATTTTATATTTCTCTACAGAAACAGATTTACATCACAGATCCTGTATGCTTCATCAAAGTCTTTGCTTAACAGAAACAGTATATACAGTCCTCTGCTTAGTCAGCTGGAGTGAAAAAAGGGCAAGTGCTGTGAGGGTTTCCAACAAGGAATTTTTCAAGCTGGTATTGCTGCTTGGCCAAAGCAGAAAAAATAATGGAAGAGAAGTAATAGAAGAACGTCTGAATAAATCTCAAGAGGTTCACACATTATGGGACAAGACAACATATATACAAAAGATTTCCATAGGAACAGTTGGACTGTTGCAGTTCCTGTAATTATGGAAAAGCAAATCGTCTTTGAAAACTCCCCCAGGACCCTGCTTGACATCTAAATGACTAGGAAGATGGACAGGAGGAGGGAAGGGATTTTGCTAGCAGACTGCTTCAAAGTTCCAGATCTTCTAGTGGTGTAGGGTTTATCCAGATCTAATCAAAGTTCTGAATGCATTTGAAACTTATTATCAGTGTCAGTAACTGAATTTAAACAGAGAGCTTAAAAAGGGGCCAGGGGAACCCTTTACCTGAAACCTTCACCTCTGCCTGCAGAGGCCCTACAAAGTTTTGTGTTCCTGATGCGTGCAGGTGCCAAACAACTCAGGATAAATTGTTTGTGAATCAATGTGTAGGTGCTTAGCCGAACTCAGACTTGGAGATCATAGTCAGGAAAATGAAACAAGGGAATCCAAAAAGATGTGGAGCCTGACCAGAAGGAGTCGGATGGAGAAAACTAGAAGCTAATCACCATGCAGGTGAACATGTGTGATGGAAAAGGAGTTCTATGCTGATTTTTCAATTCTTAGAAAGAGATACACCCGGGGGAGGGGGGTGAGAAATTTACAGTAATACAAAAAAAATTTTTTTTAAAAGGTCCATTTAACACCAGTACTGAAAAAGAAAAATAGTTACAAAATGGGGGATTGTTACATTTGCAAAACTGTTAGGACAGAGCACCACGAAGTGTCTAATGAAAGTCTCAGTTAGAAAAAAAGGGGTGTGAGAAGATTCTGTGGGGAAAAATTCAGGAGTGTGAGAAACTATCATCCCTTATTCTTTCTCTTTGGATCTATGTAGGTGAGTGAGTAGTAATTAAGGTTCTGCTATTCAATGGGTACTGATGAAAATTTTAGAATTGAATCATCACTTACAAAGTAACAGCTAACTGAACAAACTGCTTGGTTTCAGAAGAAAACAATGTCTAGGATAGTTAGCCAAAATTAGTCAGATTTAAACATCAGAGGTTTGTAAATTAAGCACAGTGTCTAAGTAGCTGAGTTAGGTTATGCTGAGCATCTAATAAACAGATTGAATTTTATTGCTGCTAAACATGTAACAACTGCCAAGAGGGATTTCTTCCAAATGCCGTCAGAAGTATATGTTCCAGGTGAAAAAGATGCTAGGAGGCAGCTGATAGCCGCAATCTAGTGGTCCTGTCTCCTGGGACAGAGCTGTAATAGCACATTCTTTCCAAGAACGTAAGGTTGGGCGTTAGACACTTTCTTCAAGATCTGTAATCTCGGAGAATCTTAGTGGCAAAGGCCTTTTGGACTTAATTCAGATTCTTTTCTGAAGAAGAGAATTAAAAAGAGAGCCGTCATTGCCACCAGCTGTTGGCACAGAGGAAAGCTGCAGAGGCAGGGAGGGCACGATCAGCGACCTCAGAGGTCTCTCTGGACCTGGGAAAGGGCAGGCTGTTCTGCGGGTGTATGGCACCGAGCTGGCCACTCCTGCACCCTTCCCTGCCCGGGCCAAGGCTGGGCTGGGGCTAGCAGTCTGCAGCTGAGTGCTCTTGGGACCGTCGTCCTGCTGCCTCCTTTGCAAATGCAAACAGAAATCTCACCCGTTACTGCAAAGGATAACTCTGTAAGAACTGGGTGTTGTTTTCAGCAATAATAGAGCAGGCAAGAGAGTATTGCCAACAGAGCAGGCAGTTACATGTACCACCGGACAGAAGCTATGCCATTAAACTGGTCTCTCAGTTTACTCAGTGCAGTATCTGAAAAACTAATGGAAATGATTTTGCATTGCCTAGTGATACACTTTGTTGTCATGAATGATCTAAGTTTCTGGACAAGAAATGCATTTCACGATGAACTTAGTGCAGCTAATGTGAAATTGAGCCCAAAGAAATGCAAGTTGTTTCAAGCAGGGATCATTTATTTTAGGGATGCAGGAGATCTCTGGGAGAATGGGAGCATGAAGCCAGGGTCTTAGTGCTAAGCTTTTTTTGTCACAGATGCTGCCCAAAGAGGTATTTTAAGACCAAAATATCCCTTTGCCACAAATCAGCAAAAGGGTTGTGCAGTGGAGACCAGAGTACTACTGTAGGTCTTGGGCAGCTTCTGGGCCAAGCTTTCACAGGGGGTAGAATTGGTGCTGCTGTAAACTGCCTGTGAAGTTAAATCAGTCCTAAAATGAATACAGGCAGCAGTGTCATGTAATTTGCATTGATTTGCCATCAGAAGATGGACCGTACGCATGCTACATAAGCAGTGCACTGAGAGGAAAGGCGGGAGTGGTGCAGGAGGCTTTTGCTCTCCATCCCACCTACCCCCTCCACCATCTCTGCTCCCCTGGACATAAGTTTACTCCTCTGGGAATAGTCAGAGAGAAAGTAATTTCGCATATTGATACTTTAAGTGGCTTCTCATTAATACTTTCTTATATTTGTTCTTTATTCAACTAACATTTATCTCACTGCTGAGTAAAATTCCTGCTCCTGGAAGCATATTAGTATTAAGAGCAGAGTAACTTCTCTGAGACATTATTGCTATTTCCACACAGTTAAAGTTAACACAAGTTAATATATCGTCTAAGGGATATTTTTTCAAGTAAAAGTGTATGTCCTCTCAGATGGGTTTTGATTGCTTTACATTGGGGAATTTAGCTCTGTAATTTCCCTAATTGCAACAGCTGTATGGCCGAATACCTCTGCATGCTTGTGAAAAATTGGCTAAAATAAGTCTCCATTTCAATGGCAGATAGAGTTTAAAAACCACAATTTTAACTATCCTGTAGCTAAATGCACAACTTTTGTTGACTCTGAAAGTTACATTTAACTTTGTTTTTCTCACTTGCAAATTTTATTTCTCTTACATCACATGATTTGGTGAATTTACTGTTAGTATATTCCCAATACCCAGGAAATCATATCAACCCCTCAGAGGTAAGGAGGAGCCCGAACAAGACAGATGTTCCTGTTATTCCCAAAGTAGCAAATCTTTTACCTCGCTGATTGTTTCAAATACAATTTGCATCCAGATAATAATAAAAAAGCATTTGATTATCCTAATTTAATAAGTGTCAGATTGATTTGGGGTTTTGAGCAGCATTTCAGAAGATGTATTTCACTATCATAATTAGACGATACATGTACCTCTGTCTTTTCTGTCCCACCAGAATCCACAGAGTATGTATCTGGAATAAAATGAAATATCTTAAATTTAATTGATTTGGTTGCTCATGTGCTCAAGACCTTAATTCAGCTGGCTCATGTTAGCGTTCTTCAGACTCTGCACTTCTCTCCTGGCACTTTCAGCAACAAACACTTCTGTTTTAATCCATGCGGCTTACCAGAAATTGCAATTGCAACTATGGCTGAACTTTTTTAATTATAACAAAGCAATGATTATATTCTAGTTTCTTTTTTTTTTTAGAAGAATTCAAAGTAATAATAAGTCCTAAGAAGAGTATTCAAATCACTGGGAAAAATAATACACATCTTTATGTGATGTGTAGAAGAATCAGTAGACAGAGGCAACAGGAAAGTTTGAGTCTGTATGTGCTTGGATACAGCATTTTTTTAAAAAAAAAATTGTTGAAGTAATTACAAGCATGCAATAACTCAGCTCACACATCAAGAGGTGGACTCAGGAGTCTAAAGGATGTTCAGAAAGCAGGAGTGCAAAATCAATGAAAAATCAGCTGCAATTTTCAACAGAGCACTACTAGCAGGAAAGAGTAGTACAGTTCACAGCTGTGCAGAGTGTTTCCATATAAACGCAATATAAAAAGCAATTATATAATATAGAATAGTGTGTGTGTTTTATGTCTATAACACAATTGTTTTAATGTCTTTATCCCTTTCTACTGTAAGTATGCAGAAATACAGTCTAAAACATTTTGATGTATTTTATATATATGGGAGCAGATGTATTTTGAAGGCTGCATTTATGCTGTAAATCAAAAGGCTTTCAGTTTCTGAGGACTGCGGAGTTTAGAAGAAATTCCAGATTTGTCTCTTGTCAATATAAAAAACTTTCACTCCTAGCTTTGCATAACAGTACATTTTTATTACATTCCAAGACAATTAACAGTAAAGTTATTGCTATGTTTTACAATTCAATACACATTAATTATTTCAAAGGATTATTTAAAAAATACTATGAAGCATCTACCTGTGGGGGCAGTGTATGTGAAAACAGGAATAAAACATGCCTGTGTTTGCTAAGCAAAGGCTGAATACTGAGTTCTCTCTCAGCTCTGAATACAGCTCTCCTGCATACTTTTTAACCAAATCTTTTTTACAAAGAAAAAAGATTTTTTTAGAAAGATAACTTGGGTAGAGGAGTCTTGATATCTGACTTTGTAAAAGAGTACCTTTGAGGGAATACCCAAAAAGAAACAGTGTGTTTTCATAGCATTTTGATGTTCTTTACCAGCAACAAAAAAATCCCTTCATAAGTAGACTTGTCTAAAAAGGCACATGTTCCCGAAAGTTTTCTGCTTGGGTGACTACGACTTTGTAGAAATTGAAAGGAGGAGGAAAAAAGGAGTGCTCCAGCTTGTATAAGAAATGAACCTTTGCCCAATCACTTTTTGTCTGTGAATAAGGTAACTTTTTGTGCGTGTGAAATTTGAAAGCAATAAGGTATGCGCGTCCTTTCTCTGTATTGGTTCTCAAGAGTCGATCGCGGGGTTTTTTCTGTTAGAGCGGGCCTGAAGTTGTGAGATAAAGCAGCTCAGAAAAAAAAATGTTCTCAAGCAGATGCCTTTAAGAGACAGAAATCATGAATTTCTTGAATTGCAACCACTCTGGGGGTGGCTACAATGACTTTTTGACAGTGACAGTAACTCTGCCTTGTCTTTTCGAGCCCTTCTTTGGCCCATTCACTCTGGAAAGCTGCTTAAGCGCACTTAAGCGCATTAGCATTTGGATGCTCGGGGACCGTATTGACCCTCATTTGGAAAGTTTAAATGAGTGAAAGATGGAGCGATTTGTTAGGGCTTTAGAAACCAGCTTTAGAGAGCGGCAAGTTTTCCGCTTTGGTTTGTTCGGGTGCTTGTTCTAATCTGGTGCGCTGTTTAAAGGCGACCAGACTGATTTGTGACACATGAGCCCAAAGCGCTATTTTTTTGGGCTTGACCCGATTAGCTAATCTGTGCTTTGAATTTCAATAGCCGGCATCGGAGGGAGCGCACTTTGGGAATGGTTCGCTGGTGGATTACCTCACTGGTGTCCACGTACAGACACAGATGGCAAAACGGTAATTACGTGTCCAAACAGACAAAACAGATCCTATGGTACATGGTGGATGCGAAGGAAAAGTTAGGTCTGTGCTTAAAATAAGTGGTACCAAAAGTGCAGCTTCCCTGATAGTCTGGTGTGCCTCTCCTCCTCCCTCCCAGGCAGCATTAGGTTTAACTAGCTACTGCCAGCATCTTCCCTCTCTTCTCCCAAGCTTTTCAAAAAAACACCCTAAAATTCTGCTGAACAGATGAAGTTCTCAAAGGGCAGCCTACATCTGTGTCCGTGTGACCCGTACTGCTTTCTCCAGTGAAAACTGTGTTTTCACAGACACCTATGGCTGCATTGGTGCCATGAGTGTGCCAAGTTTTTTAGGATAAAACCCAGAGTTAGATGTTTGTAATCTATAGACATGGCACTGCTTTGGGGGGGAGGAAACAATCATGAAAAATTTGTCAGGAAAGGACATAATTTATTCAATAAGATAGGGAATCGACGCCTGTTCAGTTCACAGACTTGAAGAAAAAAATCAGATTTGTATTTTATTTTTACTGAATCACACTCAAGTTATCCTTTAAAAATGAAATTGCTTAGCTTGTTGCTTTTTGTTTGTACTATGGCAACACACGGGGGCCTTTATCAAGGGTCATTTTTTAATGTCTTTCTATGAAATGGGAGCAAAAAGTCCATTGACAGGTTGTTTCCATTCTAGCACTGATAACCTCAGTTGAGATCTAAAATATTTGGAAGCAGATGGATTTTTGTTTAAATACATGTTTGGCATGTATTTCTTCCTTCAGAAGAAATTCAGAATGGGGAACTGAGAAGTAAGCTGTAGTTTCATGGCACTGTGTCTGATAGATACTGCACTTCTAATAATGAATCCCCACAGAAGTACTTCTATTTGTGAGAGAAAGAAGCATGTAGTAGGATGTGAAATTCTATTACCCTATTATCATAGAACCTATTTATTTTATAAGTGAATATTATGCAAAATGAAAATCTGTTGTCTGGCCATTATGAAAAGGAATGGAACAGGCAGAGCAGGGAAGGCACCTCTTTGCCTCTTCTTGACTGAGTCAGATTCTTTAGCACGCTTTTGTTAAGAACCTCTAGCAAAATAAGCTTTTATTCAGAAGGATAGTCTTTGCCAATATCCTTATCCAGGGCTGTGCATAGATCCTATCAGCAGCTTGTGCCTCAGCTGTAGCGAAGGATCCTGAACTGCCTCCCAGGTGTGGGTGCACATCTTGGCCATTTTCTCTCTGCCTTTGAGTAATGCCAAGGTTTTCTTAATTCCCCTTTCTGTCTTCTGTCTTGTGGTTTCCAGCAACCCAGGCAGATGGGCTGGGGTAGCGTTACACACCATCCAGTAGCTTTGCCCAAGCTGGATAACTGCAGAGCACTTTGTGAATCCTGCCTACCCCACAGTTAAGATGTCGTCTATTTCTGCATTTCAAAGCACTTAACATACTTAAAGTTTCACTAAAAGTATAGGTTCAGTGAATCTGAAGTATGTTTTTAAGTTAAATATATGCCTAACTCCTTTGCTAAAAGCTCCAGATTTTCACCTGTTACAATGCAACGGAGCAAGCCCTTTAAACAACCTATTCTGTATTACTCTCTAGGTCAGCTTTGATTGCCATTGAGACTAGGCCCCAACCGGGCAAATGGCAAATGAATCGCGGCCTGACACTTCCTCAGAAATTCATACCTCCGTGCCTGATAAAGTGTTGATTTATAATATGTTTTAGACACCCAGTCCTCAAAATATCTAGAGACGTGATGTTGTCTCTTACTTAAAAGGATGATGCATGGGGAATTTGCTATCCAGAGTAAACTGTGAAACTTATTGTCAGATTGTGTAAGTGTTGCTCAGACTTTTAAATTATACTTGGAACATTAATTTACAAGGCAGAAGTTTTTGCAAACAAGAGTTAACCTGCAGAACTGTAGTGCCAATGTGTAGTTATCAGCTTTTAAGAAAGCGGTACAGAAACCGGTAGGGCTGTGGAGTCATTAGCTGTAGGAAGTGGCTTTTGAGGATGTTTACAAGTAATGTGTGATACAGTGTCAGACCTGTGAAAGAACCTGTGTACATGGTAGTAAGTTAAATGAATATTTGCTTTATCTGATTGATATTTTCTTAATATTGCCTGTTTCTCTCCAAACAGTAATTCAGTTTATTGTTTTAAATCCATTATGAGTGGAAGTGACTTAAATTAGCAATGCTTTGTAATTTGACCTACAGCAAATCATATTTTCAGGTGGCCACTGAAGATACATAGATTGATAAAGTTCAATTAAATGTGGCCTTATGTTTCATATAAACTAGTTTCCCTTTCTCCCTTTGTGTTTTTTATTAGACACTATGTGCAAAGGCTACAATGCAGACTATCCGGGCAGCTGACACAAATGAAGTAGTCAAGCTAATATTTCGTGAATCTGATAATGACCGAAAGGTAAACAACTTAATGCCCTCTGTACCTCCTGTGTAAATAAAAACGTTGTTGAATGTTCACTTTCTTTTCTACAAAGCATGAATATAGTTGTTTCAAACTGATAATTTAAAGGGAGGGGAGGGATATAGATTGTCACACCTAATGCTCAGTTAATTGGATCTTTTTAAGTGATTGCCAGTCAACCAAATGGGCAAGCTGACAAGGAGCTTTAGACGCGTAGAAATGTCGTGTTGTTTTAAAGGGTTGCATGTCTCTGAAAGGGTCACTTCCAACAGCTGTGTATTAGGTAGCTGAGTCCAAGAGTTTTGCTGACCTTTCTCCTCTATTTTTTTTAGGTTATGCTACAATTAGAAAAGAAGCTCTTTGACTATTTTAATCAAGATGTATTTAGAGATAACAATGGCACTGCGGTAAGTTCATTGCTAAACACTTTTGAAGGAATAAGTTGGAAACTCACATACAAATTGCATTTCTATACCAGCCCTTTATCCTTATCAGCCCTCCTGTCTACAGAATGAGAAGAGATAATTCGTCTAACGCAATAACTGCTCCAAATTTCCTCCTCACTTAGCCAGTTATTTTGTGTACAGCTTCTTACCTTTCGCATGTGTTTATCTTCTTTTTCATAGAAAAAACTGTGAATTAAATATACGTGACGATTCACTCTTCTCTGTCCTCTGGTCTGCATTTCTTCAAGCATCCTGTTTCTTTACTAGCTCTTCATTGTGCACTATAGTAACTTAGGAAAAGCCCTTAATGCAAAGGTGCTCTGAAAATATCTGGGTCTTCTGAGTGTACAAAGAATAATAGAAACAGATGAATAAATAGAATAGAAAGCACAAACCCTGCAGCAGACTGGCACTGTTTGGGCAATCATATAGGGCTTCCTAAGAGGAGAAAACAGATAGGGAACACTAACGTTCTGATTTGTAATGAGGACTATGATTTTTCTGTGGAGAATGGCTTTATATCTTCTTTAAGGTGATTTTATTTCAAAATGTAGCCACTTCATTTTGGAAAATCTCTATATCACTGCTTACAGCTTTCTCAATTTCATTTAAGGTTCCTAGGAGTTACGTATCTGAAGGAAAAACATTAAGCATCCAAAAAAACCCCCCCAAACAGTTACACACAGATAAAAATCAGGAATGTGCATATTGCATGGAGGAGCCTTATTGTGGATGTCATGGGCCAGACCCTCTGCTTGTGGAAATTGGCCCAATTTCACTGACATCAGAAGAGCTACGCTAGCTTGTGTCAGATCTTGACCTGCCTATGTGTGCATAAACTAACGGCATTCGTATGTTGAATATTCTGAGCTATATAAATAGGGTAGGCTACACTAGACAAAGAAAACCTTCAGAAAACTGTGTGTGTTCTGCAGAAACTGTGTGTGTCGAAGTCGTTTGTGCAGGCTGACAAGCTAGCCAAGCTTCCCCTTCTTTCTTCAGTCCCTTCCTGAGGGTGACTGAATTTTACCTTCCTTCCTCATACCCTTTTATTTTAAAAGAAGACCAGGGATTCATCTTCTGTGTCTCAGCTTTTTTGAGAACCCCTTTGTGTTTGGCCTAGTCCTCACCTCTAGGTTTTGCTGCACTCTGTACCAATTACGCAGTGTGCCTGCTCACACAGTGTATTGCTACTTTTTGCGTAGGGATGGGATGTACACAGGATCCATGACTCTCCCCTCTCTCTCTTCTTCTCTCCTACCTACGGCTTATTCTCTTGCTGTTCATAGAGAACCAGGCTGTTTGGAGGGCTGTCTGCAAGGATCCAGGGCAAGGAGGACAGCTGAAGCCCTATTACCCTGTTTTTAAGTTGACTTACACCTAGGAGGTTAATTCCATGTGAGAATCTGAGATCTCACTCATTTCTTGAGGTCAGAAGAGTTTGATGAGTCAGACTCATGAGGAAAGTGAAGATCTGTTTCTCCTTTCAGCATCTGTTGACGCCCATCCTGTTCGTTGGGACTGCTGTCCCTTCTCACAGCACGTCTTTCATGTGTGGCGTGTATGCTCACCATGAGAAATATCTGTGTAGGCAACATATCTTAAAAACACAGTTACTGTGAGATAAGCTGGTTTGAGGGTTTGGGGTTTTTTTTAAATTTACAGGGTGAATGCATCCTTGGGAAATATATAACGTTTCTTTCACTGATGTTTCGCAGTTTTGGGGACATTTAATTCAAAGTAATAACACTAATCCCAATTCCTGTTTCCATACTAATCCCATTCTTGTCCCAGATTTTCCTCTACATGTATTATCATAATAATTTTTTTAGCTCTTTTTAAAACAACTCAATTGTTTGTCATTTTTATTTTTTCCCAGTACATTTCTGAAGCTGAGCAAAGCTATTCTTGTTGCTGCCGTTTACCACATCCTAGTGGTATTTCGGATGACTGCTGGTTGACTTTACATACATGGACATGGTGTGTGAAGGCATAGGCAGAATCCCACTTAAGTACATTCCATTTCAAAATCAGCAGTCATTTCATTCATGCATCAAGAAGCGGGAAATCTTCCAGATCAAACATGGAAGGAAAAGATAAACGATATAATGAGCCATTGGAGATAATCTAATCTTCATGGTCTAGTTAAACACGCAGCACCATGATCACTAAAAACAAACTACCTATCTAAAAGGATAAATGTCTCTGTGCCGAATTCAACCCAAAAAATCCATCGCATCCTTCATCAACCGCCGGTCTTGTACCAGCCTGACAGAAATTTAATTCAAGCTGGCTCCTGAAAATAATTATTGTATTTTAAGAGTAGTAATCATTGGTCGGGACATGATTGAATGTGTCCATGCCTATTGACTTTTTCTATGATTTATAGCTTTGTTTAGTCGATATTCCCATCGAAATTGTATAATTAATTATAAGTGGGGCTGTCAGGTCTGCAGGATGGAGTGCCCTGATGAGTATTTGGGAAGATTAAATTTTCCTTAGCTGTACCAATGCAAGGCTTGGGAATTTTCACAGCACTATGGCTGTTGGATAAAGATGTTTTCTGTGTGTTTAGCAACTGCTTTAGCTCAAAATCCATTGATTTTTCTGAATGTATTTTTTTTTATCAGTGTGGTGTCTCTTCAGTAACATTGGAATGTGTACAGATGTGACAAGACCTGACAAATATTTATTATCAACAGGCCACTTTATCATTGTCCATACACAGTTATTCCTTCTTTTTTACATTGTAATCAACAGAAAAAATCTTAAGATATATTTATAAAAGTGAGTATTTTTATGAAAAATCTGATATAGATACAAATTATCTGTTCAACAGAAATTCAGTTTGAAATGCATACAGTAATCTGTCCGGTCTAATTTTTCCAAACTAATCTGTAGCTTATTCCAAAGTTAGCTTAGCAACTACCTATATTTGTTACCTCAAAGTGCAATGACAATTCTGTATCATTTTATTTCAGAAAGGAACACCCAGATTTATCCAGCTGTGTAGTGATAGAAAAAAGAGAAAACCTATTTGAAAATAGCTGTAGCAATAATGCAAAACTGCCTTAATATTTAATTCATATGTTCTGAATTGTACATCAAAGTTATAGTACATCAGATGGACCAGGGTGTAACTCCCGTAACTACAACAGAACTACCATGTCTAGGTGCTACGGGGAAGGGTGTTACAGGGTGGCAATGAGAAAAGTGGGACAATAGGAAGTACAACATGTAGAGTTTCACCTTAGTGTCAGACAGATTCCAGTTTAAGTTGTTGCTTTTGAATTAGAAAAAGCTTAACACCTCTGTCCTTGATGGTAGGATATAGCCAAGCAGTGCTGTACAGCACCGTTGTGTCCTCGTGCTCCAGAGACTTGCCCATGAACGGTGGGCAAAGAACAAATGAGGCTTCTCTAATCTGAACTGGCTGCTTGCACCCTTCAAGAGGCGGCAGTCCCCAGCTGGGAACTGCGAACATATCCCAGCCACCCCTCTTTCGTGTTCCTGCTCCTCACCCACCCAAAGAGCATGAGGAGTCCCCGCACAAGGGGGGACTCGGGGAATGCCCAGGCCTTCTGCGTAGGCTTCCTGAGTGGGTCTGCAGTGGTGTCCACTCTTCCTGACCTTACACTAACTTACCAGTACGTTACTGACAGAAAACTTGGTTGTAGCTTTGGATTTGCCAGCTCTCAAGTGATAAAAATTAGCATGCTGGTGCTTTCAGGAGAGTAGCAGTGTGCAGGGAGTTCTTGAATAAATCTACACTTTTACCTTTTTTTTTTTCAAATTCCTTAATCATTTATGATAAATCAGGCTATAAGTGGGTTTTTTCAAAATATCTTGTGTTTGGGAGTTCCCTGTTAATGTCAAAACAATCAGAAGAAAAGTAAGCCAGGGATAATTATTTAACGAAAAAATTCTAATAATGTTACTAATTTGTACAAAAGAACCACAAGCTAAATGCTATTTCTTCAGTAGTCAGTAAAATAAATATATAGTAAGAATGTAAAAACTTCTAATGATTATAGAGGAATGATTTAATTGCTGGGAATCATTTTATAATCTTTAACCACAATTAGAAATGAGAAATGGTGCATATATTCCTACCTTTCATATGAACCATACTGAAGAATCAATCCAGATAGAAACTAATGTACTGTCCTTAAGATTTTGACCACAACTGTGTAATAAAAGTAATCAGTGAATTAATTGTCTTAAGAGTTGAACCTGATGTTATTCATACTAAAATCATAATCTCTTTTGTCAGTTGATGTTCGTGGAAACTGGTGACTAATTATGTAGCTGTGCTTACACTGGTCGTCCCTGCTTCCTGCTGTCCTCTGCTGCCCTTGGGCAGCACCGGCCCCGCTCTCGCAGAGTTGCATACCTTGGCAGTCCTTGATCTCGGCTGCTTCCCTGGCCTCTGCTGCTTGGAGGTAAAAGAGGTTAGACCGAGGGTGCCAGCTGCACAGTAGCTCCTGGATGATCAGATGGTTCAGAGGACACTGCTGTTGTTACGAGCATTAATTCCAAAACAGGTTCAAGATAGTGATGCAGAGAAGTCCAATGATGTCCAGCCTAGATATTCATGAAATGGAAGTGGTTCCATTTCTTACTTTAATTGTTATTATATTGGAAGAGCTTCACGTTGCTATCAGTGGTCCTTTAGCAGTCCTCTTGCTGCAAAGAACAAACAGTAAACTTCTACAGAGAGCACATTCTTACTCAATTTCTATGTTTTGAACAGTGAAATCAGCCTTCGAGGGTAGATTCCCTTTATTCTGTGTGTCTGTTTAGCTTCAACTGACATGGTATGAGAAGAAAATTATAATGTGCTGTAAAAATGGATTGAGTTATAAAGGTCTTGTTCTCCCTATGCCAAGTAATGATTTAAAGTGATCAGTTATCATGCTAATTAACTTAGAGGTGTTATTACAAACAGTTCAGGCAAACATACTTTTAAATTATGAGTAATTTATTTGTGATTTTTTTAATATTCCCAGGAAATCCTGAAATGATATGCAAATTGAGAAGAAAGGTTTAGTCCATGAGGGACCTTTATTAAGCTTTTTGTGAGAATATGTGTGCTCATGAAGGTTAAGGATCTGGCATCACTGAAAATGTATTAATCAACAGACAAGATATAGCACAATGCACTCTTCCCAATGGCCTTGGCTCTGACCCTTTTAAAGATAATGGGAATACTGTCCACTAAGAACTAGATTAGGACGATCAAGTGCATTTCATCAGGGTTTGACTTGAACCGTGATCCCAGAGGTGAAAAGGCAGAGGTTTATCCACTGAGCCAACCAGCCCCTGTCCAGATGAAATCTTGAATATGATGTATAAGGGCAAATTAGGATAGAGGAAGGAAATTGATTGCTTAGGACCATTGTTACCTAGGACTGGTCATAAGGAAATCCTATGCATCCTGAAACTGCCTCTTTTATTTAAGGTGGTCATCTGAGATGCCTGATTTTCATAAAGTACTAGTAGGAAAATGGCTTCGTGCTCTATTCCTTTACTCAAAAACAGTATTCCCATGCTTGGAATTGCATTTACTTAAGGTAGTGGTTAGTTGATATGCCATTGGATAAATTGCAAAATGAGTAATGACAGAGATAGGAAATATTATCAATAAATTGTTCTCACTAGCAAACATAAATGTAAAGCCAGATTGCAAGCAGAAGTCAATCCAGATGTGCTGGGTTAGCTATTTATTGCCAGCTTCATGTTCCAAATAAATGAATTATTCCAGTGTAGAATTTGCCCGTATCACAAAGTTACAAATATTATTTCATGACCTTTTGTCCCCCTGTCCTGTTCTACACAGCTATTGTAAGTCCTAAGCTAATTCAGGTGTACTGTGCTATATTTATTTTTTTAGACATTGGTCGTTGTTTAAGTATAGTCTAAAGAGGAGGTCCAACATCTATATTTGCACTCTGTAATCCAGCCTGTAGTCAGTATGATCTGCTAACATGCTTTGGCCGAGGGGCACCCTTTTTAACCTTTGTGACAGGCAAGAGGATATCCAGAGAGGCAGTTTGCACCTGTATTCCAGTCCTCAAGAGTTTATGGGTGTCACCATCATCCTTTACAGTTAATATTTGTGCATATACAAAAGCACCCTACCTAGGCTTCCACATCTTGCCTATGAAGTCTATGGCAATCCAAATAAAGATAGAAAGGTGCTTAGTTTTTTTTTCACCAACTCTCTGCAGTAGCCCAATCCTCTTGCATTCTCCAGGTACCCCTCATAACCTCACAGATGGATGCCTGCATGCACATAGGTGTGCACACATGCATATAGACTAGCAAATAGTAAGTTTAACATGAAACGTAATACTTAAGGACACTTTCATACAAAAAGCACAGCTAGAGATGAGTGTGGGGTACTCAGTTGCAAGGATGCAGAGACATGGGTTCTGGTCCCCGGTCTTAGGACTGTTTGTGTATTTTACATTACATAGGTGTTGAAAGAAAAACAGCATAGGAAGCAAAGGCTGGAATCCAGATCTCCTCTGATCCTAAGAGTGGCTTCCAGCATCTCTCACTGCCCTGCTGCTTGTGGGCGTCTGTGTGCCCAAGCCCAGGCTTGGCAGGAGGTGCGCCCTGCCTTGCCTTCCCTTCCCAGGCACCCCCCCTGCAGGTGCCTGGCAGTTCTAGAGAAGTAGGGGTATGAATTTGAATCCCCTCTGGGAAAGAAACACCTCAAATTTTAGGTGTCTGGAAGTTTTAGATGACCTTCCAAGATGCCCGACTGTGTGTGGGGGAGACAAGGTAGATGACCAGAGCTCCCCAAATGCCCCCCCCCGGAGTGGGATGCCTGGCATTCAGGTGCCTCTGGGGTCCTGCCCATTCCTCAAAGAACTCATGTCAGACAGGCCTGCCTCATAGGCCTTGCTCAGGAGAAATTTCAACCCACAGTGGGAGTTTTGCCCAAGTAAGAAACATGGATCATAGTCTTTCTTCAAGAAAGTTCCATTTTTTAATCACTCTACAAGTAATACTAAAACTGTATTCTACATATTTTTATGCTTTTGTCAAATTGCAGCTCACAGACTGACAATTTGACAGGACAATGCATGCTGGTTTTAACTCCCTAGTGGTACAAATTCATGTTATGTTTCACAGTAACAGACATGCAAAGTTTAATGAAATAATCCACTGAATCTGTCACATTTGCAAGCAGGATATCCCTAATTAAAATCTTTTGTTTTTAAAGTTAGCATCCACTCAGTCGTTCTTGCCATTTTGAATGGGCTATATTACAAGCTGTTGTGCAGTTTATGAATTAATTACAATAATGTTAAAGTGTCTATTCCTGTAAAGTTTTGAAAAAGGCAATTTGCATGAATGCAGTTTTGCAGAGTCAAATTTTTTAAATCAAGGCAAGCACAAGAATCCCAGGAGAGTGAGTGACAAAATCCACTTTTTACCATTAGAAAACAGGAAGCATGCATTCAGACTCTGACCAGCTGGTAAAGTCACAGAGAACTGGCACTCGCCAAGAGGTCCTCGTTGCTTTCACATTGTATTGATGTACTGAAGAGCAAATAACAGTCATTGGAGAAATCAGGTTGGAGTATAGGATGATGGGAGCTGTAGTCTCTGTGTTTGAAAGCTGTGAGCAGTCATGCTGCATTTCAGATGCTTCGGGCTCTTCGTCAGGCGCTGGGAAGCAGGAGGGATGGGACACAATTTGCTTCTGCAGAGCAGCGTTTCGGCAAGGAGCCCTTGGGATGTGAAAGGCGCTTTTGTTGTAAGCAGAATGTTAATGCGGGTAACTGCTGCTGCATGAGTGAGAGTCTATACTTAGCCTGATTCAGTGCTTTTAACTTCTAAACTAACTAGGTTATTCTTTACATTACTTTAGTTTAGTCTCTTTATTGAGAACTAATTACCCAAGTAGTACAACAGGATTCTGATTTATTTTTTTTCCAAGTAACAAAAATATCCCAGGATAAGATCTGGATTCTCTGCTGCATGTTGCAGATCAGAGGGGTGACTGAGCCCTGGGGAGCTGCCAGCAGGGTGTTTAACTTCGAGCTTATCCATACTAGTAGTTTCAGCCTGAAGTCCACGGACTTGGATTGAAAGGATCCACACAGGGCAATTAGGAAAACCAAGATTATATGCAAAATCCGAGCATGTGAAATGTCTAAAAGGGCTACAATCTCCACTGGAAAAATGTAAGGAAAGTTAATAATAACTGGAAAAGTTCAAAAGCACTGTTTTATCCAAATCAGTGTTTAATCAGTGTTTAAGTGTGTCTATTACAGGACCAACAGACATCATAAAGCACTAAGCATCTTTCAGAATGAGAAATACTGCAGCACATGAACTCTGAGAAGTGTTTGTGTTAGACCCTGATGCTAGCTGAAAGCCCTGAATCTCGAGCACGTTCCTCTGCAGCGTGCTGGGCGCTTACCCTGCCCTACTCATCAACTGAATATGTCACCGCTTTGGAAAGTCAGTACCACTTTATTGCGTCTGGTATCACGGTGCTATTTCTCCACTGGGAAAGGTCCTGTGCCTTGTGGTCCTCAGTACTCGGGCTGTGCAGCTGCAGCCATCTCCAACCCTACCTGGGCCCTGCAGCGCAAACCCGGCTCAGGGGGTATGAGGAGGTTGAGAAATGTGGGAATGTGAGAATGGAGACAGAAAAGGGAGCTCTAAGGAGACAGAGCCAATAGTAATTTCCAGTAATTACTCTAGTGATCAATAGACATCAAGGGAAAGTGTGGATCTTTCTAGACATTTTAAGCAATTTAAATATTTCCGTAACAGAAATACTATTTTTAAATGCATTTTCCAGAGCAGTTTTCTGAAAAAGTTGGAATACTTACTAGAAAATGTTCATGTCCTTTAAACCATTGGAATGTCTCCTGAGAGAGAGAGGCATATTGTCAAAACAAGAACAAAACAAAATTTTCCTGGGGGAGCTTCCACTGAAATCAAAGATTTTCTGAATTAGTAGAGGCACAGAGACCCTTCAGTGCTGACAGTCTTATACTGCCTGTGCCTAACTCTTCTAATGCTAAGAAGAGTGTATTTGGTGCAGTTTCTCTGTGTGCCATATATCCACATTTATGTAGGAGTTTATGATTTGACAACACTGCCATTCAGGATGTATAGACAAATTCTCTGAAATCTGCAGAAATGTAATAATATAGAAAAGCAGTGTAAGTGGTGCATTTATATTCAATAATTTTGGCTTTTTTCTGTGAAACATGATTTTAAAGAATGGTTTTATGAGAGAAAGAAAATTAAGATTCAAAATATATAGTAATGGATCATTTTACAAAGTCTTAGCTAGAGAAAACAGTAGCTTTAAAATAAGGCCAGAGCAAGTTGTGTATGACATTTTCATGGATAAGTGGGAGGAATCAGCATTTCCACAGACCTTTATTTGAAGTCAGTAGACTGCTGAATCAGTTTCTAAATATTTTTCTTTGACTGGAAAGCTGGACAAAATTACTGTATTTCCAAAGTCTCTTGAAAAAAATCGTGTGCTATACAAGACTGGCAAAGGGGGTTACAGTGACCAGTGTCCACATATTTTAATTCTCTAAGGTCATTTCTGTATGCTCATCTCCTCTTTTTGGTCTGAAACTTCATTTCCCTTTCACAGCTGTGAATTCTCTGGTGGGCCCTGCAGATGGATTTGATAAATGCTGCTAATATCACCTTCTGATCTACCAATGCTCTGACTTTGGTCTGTAGGTCTTGATGAGTAATTGCCGTTGTTCTACTCCAATGACTGAATTAAGTTGCCCTGTTTTAAAGGGTTCATACGTGTGTGAGTTTAGCCAAGGTGGCCCGTTGCAGCATACCAATGGACATTGACCTTTTAAGAGTGCCTCATCACTTTAAAGTGAAGCAAGCAAAATTACCTTGATTTCTACAACTGACTAAACTCTGTTATAATCCTTTGATTACTGTCAAGCTACACAATATCGAAATTTAGTATTCCAGATAATTGTTACCTTTGGCCAATGCATACACTGCTTAACCACATACGACCCCATGCACTATAGGGACAGTGAACTGCAGCCCATACTCCAGCCCTGGGGCGAGGGAGCTCACTGGAGTCCCCATTGGAAGGACTGCACGGTGCCGAGACCATCCGTCCAGCTCTACTCAATTTTTTCTTACTGAGTGGCGTACATGTTCTGCAGACAGTGCCTGTGCGGGACTGCATGCCCTGGTATCGTGCATTGCCTTTTCCTTCACCCTTGTACGTAAATGCACTTGTACGTTATAGCACTGACAAGAAAAAGGGAGGAAGAAACAAAACTCTCTTCAGCAGCTTTTACAGGCGACACAGTTGCTTGGAGAAACAACAGTTTTGATAATTCCCTTAGGAGGTGATGGGCACTGCAGCTGGTACAGGCAACAGCCCTAAATGCTTCTAATTCTATGCAAATTAAATAGGGAATATCCTTTACTGCAAATGCAGTCATTCTTTAATTCTGTGCAGAGAACTTCATTGAGATCAAGCCAATTCCCCTTCAGGTCAATAGGAGCTTGAGTACACAAACTAATTGAAGCATTTGGCTCATGAAGTCTGCTAAACGGAAATACATAACTTCAGACTGCAAAATCCTATCAATAAATTTAACCTGTTTTTAAAAATCATTCTGCCCTATGAGTTTTTTCTCACAGTCACAGGCCAGTGGATGCATGCGGCGTGCCTTCTTACACATATTGCATGGCTGTATTCCCCGAGGCATATTATCTCTGTGTCTCATGGGGTATTAGCTAACTATCAATATATTACTCATATGTATGGATGGTATTTTCATTTGGAAGATGTTAATCAAACATTCATGTTGGGCTGGTCACTGGACATTGTAGAGCAAATATCTTGACATAGTATCAGCAACTTAATGGTTACAGCATATAAAACGTAGGCCCCGCATCATCCTTGCTATCATTTAGATATAAATACATTGGTGAAATTGAGTTGGGGAAGAAAAGTCTTCTGAACTGCCTATAACATATAGTTCTGGAATTAACTTCTAGCCACAGCATTTTAAAATCTCTGTGTAATTGCTCAAATTACCCCAGCACGTCATGTAACACCTTAAAGATTTGGTTCTTAAGGATGATCTTATAATGCGTTAATTACATAGAACAATATATTGATTTTTAGGCTTTGAACTTAATTTCTTTGTCATTTTTAAGGCATTTAGAGTGACAGACATACTCATGTTTACTGTTACAGCATTGGCATTATTCACAATGCTGTTTAGTGTACAATATGGAAATAAGTGAGCAGTTTGTGCTGAAAATTGCCATGAATAGAGTATGTTCCGGGTGGTTTTTTTAAATACAATGTTATATGCTTTAAAAATAAAGACATTACCATGTGAGATTCTGACTGCTCCTCAGTATCATCTGGCCTATATTAATTTTCATTCATTTTCTGTAGTGCCAAGGAGCTCCAGACACCCATGTACCTGTCATAAAGCAAATACAATTAAATGATGCCCGTGTCAGGTCCCGTTCTTTCTTTTACTAAGTTGCGTTGAGGGAAAGTGACATTTATAACTGTTTGTGACAAGACCTAGTAAATGCCTTGGTTTTTCACCAATAATCTTGCATTTTGAGATTACAGGCTTAAATGAGAACCCAAGTGCTTTTAATACCAAAAAAAGTAGTAGTTAAACAAGCTTTTCTACTGAAAAATTAATGGGAGTTTTCTCAAAATGCACAGTTCAAGTCTTCATCATTCCTCCCCCTCATCTTCCCCACTGTCTGCAGTGCTACCAGGTAAATAAAGAAAAGCTGTTAGGTGCATTTACAGCACGCAGTCCTGAACACATGAATAACTTGTCGTTGCCCATCGTAAGAACGAGCAGATGTCTGTTTGCTAGTTTGTGGACACATTTGAACAGAAGGTTACAGATACTGTAACATAGTCACTTAATATCTAGGAAAAAATAAATAATTTGTTAAATAATTATTTAAAATATAGCACAAAATAGAAGTTTGTGCAAATAGTCCAGTGAAAATATTTAACTGCTTTACATGTGAGGATGAATTGTCTACAACGAGCATTCCCTAAGTATTTCTTCTAGGCACCTAGTTGGGCTTTGGCATCCAGCTGGGTCATCGTGAGTTTTTGGCTTTGTCATTTCAGGTTAAAGATGTTCCTCTACCTGGGGAAACTTGGGGAACTGATAGAGAGTACAGCACACAATACAGTCTTGTTCTTATTATCTGTCCTCTCTGTCACCAGTGTCAGCAGCTCATCTGCATAGCACAGACACAACTAAACAAGCAACTGCAGCAAATAAACACATCAGAAACTTCTTTGGATAATAATGCACGTCTGAATGCTTAATCCTCTAAACCCTGCCCTTCATTTAGTTTGCAAATATCATCATAGCAAGAACAATCTGAATGTATACAATTTTGAAAGTGTGAATTGGTTTGAGAGGACAATGCATCTATTTAACATCACCAGCCCTTGGAATGCCCATGAGTAATTTATACCATTGTGTTCTATGGAGCATTGTTCTTTTATTCAGTCCTTGCAGTTTTCACACTTCAGAAATAGCCCTCTTTCTCCTGATGCTTCCACTTTCCTGCTCTGATCTGTTTACTTGGCAACAGTAGGAAAAATGTATTTGCACTGTATTAATAGACATATATTTCAAAGAAAAGCTTTAACTGGGGATGGTAGATTTTTTTCCTATGCTAGATTCACCTTGGGCATATAACATCTTTAAGGTGGAGACACGTGGAGCAGGAAAGGGATGGTAACATTTGTTTTCATAGCCAGTTTGCATGTATGTATTGTGGCTACCCATCTATCTATACATACTTAAATATAGGATCACAGTCTGGAAACGCGCATGATAAACCATTTTTTCCTGAGGTATGTTGAGACTGCTTCAGTAAGAATAGTGGCTGAACCATCCCAACATTTTTAGGATTGAGCATATTATTAGATACATACCATAAGTTTCCACACAGATGTTTATAAATATTTATCCAAACATCTTGGATACTCGGGCTTTTGATCAGATGTTAAAACATATACAAATTATCTGCAGTTATTTCTATTGCAAAATCTTTTCCAGTGTACCATCACAGTTTAGTGTCAGATGCCCTAAAATAGGAAAAGCTGCCCATTCTTTGGCATCCTCATATAAAAGTACGTACATATAGCAACACGGCAACTAGAAACTGAAGAAAGCCGGGTGGGCCTTAGAGAGGTAGCTAATCAGCAGTGCAGGTGGTTCAGGTAGCTGCTTTTCACACAGATAATTAATGTGTACAAGTAGCTGCTAATTGCACATTTCAGGAATGATTTATGAGGTGGCAGAGGGGAAAGAGGGACACAATCTAATTTCTTTGGGAACCTCTGCCATTCATACAATGGTATCAGCACAGCTGTGAGATGGGACATGATTAATGAACAGTGGGCAAACACGCCGCCATCGTACGGGGTACTGTTTGGATGACACGCTTGTCAAAATAGAAAGTGGCACTTAGAGCGACAGCCAGTAACGGTGCAGATGATGAGCTTTTTGTCTTTTAACTCGCTAATTCGCTCGGACGTCAGGCTTAACACCAGCCATGGTTCTGAAATAAGGTCGTTTATGCCCATCAGAACAATTATTGGGTTAATGTGGACGATTATCATTGACTTGTTATGAGCGGGTTTGTGTTTATGAACAAAAGACTACAGATATTTATTTTCTCTGTAGAGGTCCGGGGGAAAACAAATTTGGCAAGGACTAATATTTACACAGGACATTAAATCTAGACTTATGAAGATGTCTGTAATATCTGCTTCTAGTACTGTATCTTGGCTGCCGCCTGGGAACACATTTTGCCTATTGTCACGTATCCCTCTTTCTGCTATCTGAAATGCACCGCCCAAAATAGGTGTACAAAAACACTGCTTGTCTTTGCTTAGGAAGAGTGATGTGCACATCCTTGTGTTTATTGTACCTTCTTATCTGAGCTAAAGATAATATAAAGTAATATGATACTTTTTCTGGCATTTTTGTGGGCTGATTAGCATATCAGTTTGCTGTACTTTTTTCATGCTAGTCTGGTTTGTCTTTGAAAAGATTGCTAATAAAATTTGAAAAAAATTAGCCATCTTGAAATAGTAAGTGTACATATAGGTCACTACTGTAAAGAGCCAGTGTTACTTGAGATGAAAAGGAACATTTTGAACACTTTTCTCAGTGAACTGTTTATGTATCAAAATAGTACTGAGTGTTTTGCACTGTTTTAAAAACTATTATATGAGGGATATACCTCAAGCTGTGTAATTAAAGTCTCTGTTTATTTCCTTTTATATAATGTAGTATTTTTAGATTGCTTCAGTTCAACATTAAAGAGTGAATACATTTATTTCTATCTTTTATAGCTTTTAGAATTTGACAGAGAGCTGTCAGTCTTTAAAGACAGATTGTATGAACTGGACATCTCATTTCCTCCCAGGTAAGATTCATATATAATCCATTTATTTAACTAACTAGCTAAAACATAGTTGTTACTAGCACTGTAGGTAAAATGTGAGTGTTCCCACACATATTGTAGAAATAATGATCTTCATTCCTTTCATAAATGTTTAGTCTTCCCACATCCCCTCCATCACTACATAAACAGTGACAGTGCAGTCCGCATGCCGATAGTGCTCTGTAGCTCATCGTTTGGATTCAGCTGATCCTGTCTTTTATAGCTGCTCCTAAAAGAGACGTGACGTGACTGTGTGCTAAGAGATGTGTAGCTACTTTTAAGCACTGGCTCTAGATCACCTGTTAAAATACTTCATTGCAGCCATAAAGGCAGTCTTGGCCTCAAGCTGTTGAAAACTGACTAGCGATGGCACTCACTAGGAATAGACTCGAAGTGGGGGTGCAGAGCCTAATGCCATTGCTCAAGGGGGGATCCAAGAGGAGTATCAGGAAAGAGGACAGGAACTTAGATTCTGCTTTTTCAGTTTCAGTAAACATGTTATGTAACTGCTAAGACTGTTAGAATAATTTGGCTTTTTTAATATACATGCATGATTTTAATCAGCTATATCCCTTAGGTGAATTTTAGCCGTGAATAGACAAGTATTGCTATCATACAAAACCAAGATTTTTGCAAATGGCAGTCCTGTTCAGGAGAAATCTATGGAAAATTTGGTACAGTTTTAAACATGTATGGCCCCTTTGCAAGAATGAAGAAGTGAAATCTCACAGTTGCTTTTAAGGGAAAGAAATACTGCATTCACAAAGAAAATTAAAGTTCAAGAAATCATAGATAAAAACATACTTTTTATATACTTTTTTTAATTGATTCAATATTCTTAAATATTGCTATTTTGTCCTTTATGGACAGATAGAAAAGTATGATGTTTTGGCATACACTAAGAAAAAATTTGGAAAGCCTGCCTTTTTGTTATCATAATCTCATTATTTTTCACCAGCCAGCTGCGATACTGATTATATTGATCCCTTGGGACAATGGAAGTATGCATGGAGAGGTTACCGCTGCTCTAAATTGTTCTTATTGATTGAGTATGATAACAGAAGACCAGCAGTGTGTACATCTCTGAGTGTATTTCATTAGTTGTGTACCTGGTCAGGGTAAAAGGAGGTGAGGGGAAATAGATATGATTTTTTTACCAGAAATACTCTTCTACTTGATTTCACCAACATTAGTGCTTTCAGCCAGAACGAGGTTTGGCAAAAATATGTTGTTGCATGAATCATTTGCAGACTCTTCAAACCTTTCTGTCAATACAGTTTGGTGTCATTCTGCTCTCTAGCAAAGATCAGAAATTTGATGTGAGTAGTCTTTGTATCGAAGTTGTACTTTTGATCTGTCTGTGAAAAGATGTGAACATCTGGCCAAGGTCTAAACCCTTGAAAAATTTCTTTTCACAAATATGTCCAAATCTCAGTAGAGATTTCTGTTATTATTTTAGCGGTTAAGTTTCTTGCAAATTACAGCTAGACTGGATACAATCCAGGATTTTCTTCGCAGCTACCAAGGGCCATGCCCTGTGAGGTTGTGGGCAAGTAATAAATGAGCCTTCCTCTCCTTTTCATCCTGTTGGAGCAAGTAGCGGTGGGAAACCTCCATGAATGAAATACAGATGGAACAAAAGCCGGAACTGAAACTCTACAGGAGCCACCTGGTAGCTATGCAGGGAAGGGCATAGCTAGGACTCAGAAGGGTGAAGCCTCAGGCCAATGCTGGGTCTCCAGGCAAGGAGACCAAGACTTGCAGACGCAGCCAGAAGAGGAAAGCTCTAGTAAGTTAGCTGATGAGAGACTAGGACAATGAGACAGGGCTGCAGAGGAGGGAGGACTGGGCAAGGATGATCTGGAGTACTGGGGGAGAAGTGAAAACGGTAGAAAGAGCGAGATGGCCACAGGACACTGCCCGTGGGACGTGACAGTGAGTTGGTCTTGCCCTTCCCAGGTGAAAACGGGTAGCTGGGAAAAAGATTTTCTGTGTCCCTTCTTAGCACTGGTCCACAGAGAGAGTGATAGTAGACTGCTGCTGTCAGATGTCAGATGCTGGAGTACCTAGGAATCCCTGTCAGGCCAAGGTAACGCCACTTCTCCTTGAGGTACGGCCAGAATGGAGCTTGAAAGTGGCGTAATGTAAGACTGTATAAAGAGATAAAGAAGCCTTGGGGGGAAATGGAAGAAGTTTGCCAAAAGAATTAGAAGTTAAACTGGGAGTAAATAGGAGGGCTTGTGAGAGCTGTGACTGAGAACTGCTGACGTTGCTATAAAACCGGCAGCGAGCTTTGGGGGAGTGGAGGACCATATGAACAGGAGCAAGAGGAGGTAAATTAAATATTAGTCAACTGCATTTGTGCTCTCTGCTGCCTCAGTATCTGAATACTTTGACACAGAGCATTAACATCCAAATGATGTATTTCGATACCATTAACATTTTAAGCTATTGTATCTACTGTATGAGTCTATTATTGTCTAGAACAAAAATATTAAATAAAGTGCTACACCGGAAATGAACCCCTGGTAAAAAAATGCAAGACCAGGTGAAAATATTCCATCCCAGAAATCCCTGTGGATGAAACACAGATTTTGACTTTGTCTAATTGATGTAATGAGTGAAATAAAAGAAATACCCTGTAATATGAGCTAAGTATCATCTCCTCTCCCCTCCCCTGCCCACATGCTTGCAGACTTGGCTAGGAAACCACAGGAGCAGCTCTCTGAGGCCATAGCGCTGTCATCAAGGAGGACAGTCACCAACTTCCAATGGCAACTTATCCGCTGCCAGCTCCTTTTCTCAATTTTATTACTTGTTTTTGTTCCCTTGTAAAACCGAAGCCAAATCCAGCTCATATCCTTGTTTTGTTTTGTACACACCACCAATATTAGAGATGAAATATTTCATTAAGTACAGTTTTGGCTTGCAAAATTAGTCGAGGCAGCTGAGCCCTAGCTGTCGTTGATCTGCATTACAGGATGTGGTGGACTCAGGTCCTGCTTTCAGTCCCCTCACTCCCCCAGAACAAGGGGCCATCATACACTCGCTCTCAGCGTGACGCCTGCCATGGGTATTTCAGCATGGCTCTGCAGGAGGCAGCACCCTGTCTCCAGAGCTGCTGATGAATCCCGCCTGGGCAGCAGCCAGCGGTCACATTACTCTTGCTTCTGTTGTCTTTCAAATAAGACAAAAAACCAAGATCCTGACCACTTCTTGCCATCAAAAATCCCATAACAGTTTTGCAAGGGCATAGACGTCTAGACAGATGTTCTGGCCAAAGTCCCAGTAATTGGATTCCACCTCCCCAAACGCCCTGTTACTGTAGTTGAATTTGGTGGTATTCTTCACTTCCTGCCCCAAACCGCTGTGCAGCGTGGTGGTGCCATGCTGATTGCTGCTGCTCTGCAGCGCTAAGGGACGCTGAACTCAGCAGTTGTCTACAGACCGCAGCTTTTTAACTCGCTCAGATGCTTGCAAAAAAAGATCTGCACTACCAAGGTGGAAGCAGACACTTCTGAGCAGGGACCCTGTCCAAATCTTGAGAAATGGCCAAAAAGGGTTGTTTGCAGCTTCACCCATTCGCCTCTCTATTCCCACTCAGTTCCCAACTTTGGGGCTTTGTGAACAGCCTGGGGAGTGGGAAGGGGGGTACAGTGTAATGTGGCAAACCCTTCCTTGACCTCCAAAGGCCCGCACAGAGGCAGCCCTGCAGCTGCTGTTCTCACCTACGTTGAAGGGGAGCAGTGAAGGGGATAAACATGCAGCTTTGCCTGCTACTCGCTCTGTTTTCCTTCTTATAAATAAGTAATAGTAATAATAATAAATAGTAATAAATTTTTATATACTGAAAGCTGGCACTTTCTTTGTGGCATGGAAGAGATGCTAGCACTGAGTTTATATAACACAAAATTTCTTTGAACTTACATTGTTAAAATATGAGAATTGAATATGAGAATATTGCTAAAAATACAAGATGTAAAACCAACAAGCTAAACTCATGCATATACAAAAAGCAAATTTGCTTTACGTTAGGGTGCTTTTTTTCACCCATCTCTCCTCATGTTCTGGGTCATGTGGCAAGGGAATCCTGCTTTCTGTTCTGTAGCCCTTGCACCGGCACCAAGCTCAGTAAGAAGTCTTGCCTAAGTGAAGTACTGCAGAACTGGATTCCCGGTTGTTAGAGTTACTGCAAGTCAGTGTCCTATTTTTGTTCATGAAACTAAGCACATTGATTTTCCTGGAAGAAATAATATGATTTATTTTTCTTTGTATTGAAATAATGACCACAATGTGCTATTAACTGCAAAACCAGGTATTTTGAATAGGCAAAAAGCAGTGGTTTTAATGTAGGACATTTTCTTTTTAACTTGGAACCCTTTCACTCATGCAAGAAAGAAATGAAAAATACAGCCTAAATGTCTTGGTTTCACTTCCTAGTAGTTTTTCCTCCATTTTTCCCTCATTTTTTCTTTTCTTCTGGAAAAAAAAAATCTGTAGCTTATCATGACTTAGCTGCTTTTATGTTCTGTTTGTAAATACGAGCTTAATATGTAAGATATTTGTCATATATCCAGTCATGCTAGATTTTGTATTTTTAACCAAAGGTGGATATGATCAGTCCTGTATATTTAGAAACTACTTCTTTAAGCTTCTTGGTATTCTTAGCTGGAAAGTGTATGGTGCATCCATTTGTTCTGCAAATGCATCAAACAAAGCCTTTTTCACTGGAGGGAGAGACAGAGAAAGCTCTAGTCACTTTTTGTGTCAGGCTTATGGGCTTAATTAGTGAGTATTTGAATTTAGAAGGAAGTTGTGAGCAATTGTAATGATAGCCTTAAAGTAGTATTTCAGAATTTGCTTTATACATGATATTTGAATTATGGTCCATTGATTCAGTCTATGAATTACTCTCTGCCTCTGTTCTTGATCCATGGTGTTACAGTCTTACATCATGGGATGCTGGCCAACAATTGAAGACAGCGTATTTCAGTTAAAATGGTACTGAATACATTTAGTGATACATTTCTCATCTCTCAAAAAATGAAAGATCAATTAGGACAGTTTTCTCTTTTCTTTCATTTGCTTCATCATTTGTGCATACAATTAATTGCCTGATTTGCACACAGAGTTCTACAAATCAATAGCACAGTTGCATTCCTGTCTTGTAAATTTTTCCCTCAAAAAGCATGCTTGAGATTCGGTGTACTCTTGAGATAAATGGAAAAGGTCACATCCCTTTGAGTTGCAGCAGACTAAGTTACTTACAAATTCATTTTTTATCAGCATAAACTGTTGGACTTTTATCATGAGATCTTATTGATACACTACCATATCTGGCCTGGGGTTGAAAGCTTTACTCCTTGGAGTCGGTGGTATTTTTGTGATTAACTTCAGTGGGGCCAAAATTTCACCCTGAGCAGTTTTCTTGGTTTGTTTTCACACTGCTCCTAGAACAGCATTACACCGTGATCCAGATGCCTCAGGTATAAATATGGATAGGTAGAAACGTGCTGCACTGTTACTTACCCATGTTTTGCCTTGCTTCCCTGTGTAACGCTGAGTGCAGCATGAAATCCTAGTCCTAACCTCCCAGCCAGTGCTGGCTGGGGACCTGACATGTCCAATGTTGGACAACCAACTCCAGTTCTTCATAAGAGGGCTTTGTTTTGAATGAAAATCACTGGTTTTGTAGCATAAAAATAAGCAAAGTCCTAATTAAAGTAGTAAGTAAGAAAACAGTCTCTTTTCATGGTGCCAGACGTTACGGTGAATGCATGAGAGAGAATGCCTTTCTTTGAGAGGAAGGCCTTGAGTTAAGCTAGCTCTGACCAGCGTTTTCGTCGAGAACCGCAGGCAGTGAACCCAGTCCTGAATTCTCACACCTTAGTCCCCATTCCTGCTTATTTCAGTAGCACCATCACATTTTTGTGCACTGCACGGATCTCCTCTTCAAGACTGCGAAAACTTGTTCATATACAGAGGGTGACCAGAATTGTTTTTCTCTAGTAGTATTTTTCTCAGTTATGACTCTACAAGTATTTCAGAATTTAATTTTAAATTTGAGTCTGAGGTTACAAAAAATGAGGGTAAACATATTGCTGTTCCAGAAAGTATTTGGAAGTTTTGGTGTCCTCAAAGTGCTTATAAACTTAAAGAGTACGGACTGAGAAAATAATCAAATCTGATGCTTGCATATTCTCAGTTTTCATTTAAAATTATGAAAGTTGTTCTTCTCTTGTGATAATCTGAATGGAGAGGGCTTTTTTGTACTTTTCTGTGTTTTAGTTGTTTTATATTAATATATCTGCATCTTTTGCAATTAATTCCTCTGTCCCTTCTCCTTAATTTCAAACGAAGCCATGACAGTCACGTAGGCATATATTTTTATACTGTTAAGAATTTTTTTTAAAGGAAATCGCTATACTTTTCTCTTTAGATGAACCTTATAAGCAAGTCGTTGTCCAAAATTTTCATACTCCATTTTAAAAGTTATAATGTCTTCTCATAAAGCACCTTAAGTTCTGCATAACGTCATGGCACGATGCTGTGCTGTTTACTGGTTCCAGTTTGGAGAAACAACCAGTGTCTGAGCTCGGCAGTTTGGCGCAGGCTGCCAGCAGCTGAACAGGCGGCACTCTGGTGCCTTGTGCTTTGCGGTCGAGAACGCAATACAAGCTGTAAATTCATCTCGCCTGTGCTCAAGAAGCTATCCGTCAGGCCAGGCATGACAAGCCTGGGCACTGCTCACCCCCGTGATGAATTTGGCTTTCCCGTGTTAGCGGTGGCCCTGGAGCCGGAGAGGCGTGACACTGCCCTGGGGACGTGCTCGCGGTCCCACCGGGCAAGGGACGAGGGGGCTTGTTTAGGTGCAGGTGCAGGACACACCTTGGGACACAAATGACAGGACAACAGTGTGCTTGGTTCTCAGGGGAAGAGAACTGCTAAATTGCCTTAATATGATGATAAAAATCTCCCGTATTCATAAATGTTCGGGAAACTGACCTTCCGTGAGACTTTACAGGAACGATAGGGAAGAGTTACCACTCTTGCTGTCTAGGATTTAGGGAAAATAATAAAGAAAAGATTAGTAAGTGAGAAAAATAAAACGAAAGTCATTTTTTATGTGCTTTCTCCTAAAATACACCATTTAGAGTATGAAAAAATGAAATTGTCTGTTATAAAAAAACCTCAGGATTCTTCTTATCTTTTTATTTAGGGACCTAAAATTCTTAAATTGTCAGACCTTCTTGTTTCCAGTTTTTCATTACACTGAGATAGCATTTCAATATAAGTAGTAATAGAAATGTTGGCTTCTTGAGTAATTTTCTAACTATAAAATGCCATAATGAAATGATGATGTGTTGTAATATTTCTCTGGTTTTTTGTTCTTCTTCACTGTATTTATAGTTGTCGATTTCATTATGCTCTTCAAAATTCATGTACAGTGTGCTTTTCTATAGTTTGTTACCTTCTCTTTTCAGTTGATTGTAAACTATATTCAATAATCAGTGAGAGCACTTAACTCATCACTTGTTAGAGAAAACATCTCAGGAATTACTATTCACAAGTCTTGGCAAAAAATGAGGTCTTAGTATATTTCCAGCTGCCGTGTTATGCTTTTTAATACCAGCTTTTAAAAACTTAACTTTATATAAACCTTGTCTTATTTTCTTTCTAGTCCCTGTGCTAATGGTTCCTAAAAGTAAAATTTTGATGTTGTAGTAAGTATCAAGTAAAAAGTTACTTTTTAATTCTGTAAAGAGTGGAGACCATGTACTGAGTCAAGAATACTTTAAAATATTTTTTTTAAACTATTGACTTCTTGCTTGTCTCTTAAGCAATAGTACAGATAATTCTGTAAAGACATTGAAATACCTGAGGCCTCTTTCCCTGCATTGTTCTATTTGTCAAGTCTAGACAGCCATGGAGAAAAGAAGAACATTCCTGTACAGCTGTCTTTTCACCGTTTGGTATTTAAAAGAGAACTGAAACTAAGCTGATGCCCTCCATAACAAGTTAATGCAATTCTTCCATGCTTTTTGGTCCTTTGAGTGAGGATCCACCTTTGTTTACACCCTCTGTTGGAAGGTGTGTTAAGTTGACTATCCATTCTGAAAGGCTGCATAAAAACACAGCGTAGCTAAATTAATATAACCTTATAGTCCTGGCTTAAATTACTAAAAGCCAGGACAGTCAATTCTATAGTTCGAAAAGCTATTTTTCAAGGCTTTAGAGGTTTATAATGACCATTAAAATTTATTGCAGGTTGAAACTTGACATGAGAGGTTTCAAAACAAGAAGTAAAAAGCTTACTTCCCTTTGGTTCACAGCAAGATTTCAGAAGAAAAGTACCCTGTCAGGCTGTTGCATTAATATTTTCCTACCCGTATAGCATATCTACTTTGGGCTATTCATTTGGAATACAGCAGGCACAAGGTCAAAAAGAGAAAGTACAAAAGTAGAGGATGGTGTCACCCCATGGCCAACCATCCACCTGTAAATGGAGGAGCAGAGATCATCTAGTTCTGCTCTCAGGGTTGCCTCTGCATTTCACAGGAAACAATCACTGGACAAAATATGAAAAGCAATTCTAGGAGTGGAGACCAGAGCCTTGGCATGGTTGGTAAGATGGCAGGTGAATGAGGCTTTTCAGAATTACCATTTTGGCCTTAGTTGTGTATAAGTTAAAGTGAAGTTCTTTGGTTTTATCTAGCCATTAATCCACAATTTGACTTTATTTCTACCCTTTCAAAACAGCGGTTCACTTTTAAGTTTTCAAACTAGTAAGCAATATGCAAATGGCATTTGTTGGATTTTACATAAATACATTAGTATTTTTAATCATACATTAATTTTGGTAGGTATAGATCATAATTATATATATAGTACTAGTTCTATGAGAATTTATAGTGTATTATAGTTATAAATTGAATTGGTAGCTATAAATGGAATGGTATGAAGGCAACACAGTAAATTCATGTTAATGTGTATGCAAGCGGGTTTCAGCAAGGTCTTGATAGACTCTGTGTTGGTGAATGTTAGCTTCAGGACTCTTTCCAGTCAACTTTGTATGCAGGAAGGATTCCAAAGCCACTTCTGAACTCTCCTACCAGCCACATCTAAAAATAACATTTCTGCAGGCATACTTATGGAACTCAAAACAAAACAAAACAAAACTATTGTTCTTCTCTAGTGCAAAACTGTAATTTAGTTTAAGACCATATGTCTGCTTGATGTTATGTGAATTCTTCATCCTACCCTGCGTGACCATCCTGCTGCGGCACGGAGGGAGTGGTGGTCAGGCAGTCACCCCTCAAAAAAATTCAGAACAAAGCCTTGACTGAGCATAGCGCTTACAGCTTCTGCTTAATTTGCAAGGCTGTCAATTATCTCCTCTCTGTTCAGCAGGGCACTTAACATCTAGGCATTTTTCTAAATTCCTCTTCAATTCTGAGTTCCTTTTAATTCTTTACATATGTGCTTAAGTTGTATCAGCTTACCATCCTGTATAACCCATGCATCACAGAGAAGCATGCTAGTGATGCAATGAATGAACTTCCGAGGAAAAAACTCTTAGCCTGCTAGCTCTCGAACTGTATGTGCTGAAGCCGTTTTACCCTGGGTCAGCAGCCTCTGCCCACAGGGGTTCCCCAGCACATTCTTGCACTTCACAGTCGGGATCGCCAGAAGCCTGCCAAGGGAGGGGTGTCTGCAGAAAACGTAACCATCTCTCTCAGCCAGCAGGGAAAACAGTCGGAGTCGGTTGTTCCTCTCCCCAGTCAAGAGGTTAGCCTCTTCAAAGCCCACCCTTTTCCTCATTTGTCTTCCCTTGGCCTGAGAATAGGAGAAGTAACAAACCGCGCTGCCTTCAGCGACAGCAAATCCTTCCTTGATCCTCCTGAAATCTGCCAAAAGCGAAGGCAGGCTGGAAGAGGAATCACAGCTTAATAAGAAATCACAGGCTGCATTACAAGTCTGCTATCTTGACACAGAATATAAAGACCCCTTCTAATGGAGTATTTTTCAGACATTATTCACCCATTCCTATACTCCTATATTTTGAGGCCTTTTACTTTATATAGTGAATATTCATGTTTTCATCTCATTACCCTTTGTAATCTAATGTAGCCCATAGCAACCTTAGCCATTGGAGACTAAATACAATTCAGAATTGTAAACTCTGTAAGCTCTGTCAGTCACGGGCTGAACAGCCTGGCCGTGAGCAAACAGCAAGCCCAGTGTGAGGCTGGAAAAGAGTTTGTGGGAGTCAGCAATCATTGCAAAAGGCAGTAGGTGTGAAAAAAGAAGTAACGACATTATGGTCAGTCAATATACAGGTGGGCAATTGTTACCTTTATCACTGCTCTCCATTAATTATTATAATTATTCTTGTAGCTGTTGTATAGCAAAGATAGGAGCTGACTTTAGCAAGAGTTCACACCCACCTACAAGGTTTGCTTTCAGATAGGTCTGCATGCACAGTAATCTCATGTATTAATCATTCTCTTAAAGTGACCTATTCTTGTTTGTTGTTGCATTAGGCTGTCATGTAATTTACTGGTTGGACATATGTTTGTGTCTTAGATATCCTCCGTGTGATATTTTTCTCAAGCAGACCCTCTGCATTGGCAGTATCTTGGCTTTGACACCTCTCACCAGGACACAGGTTGAATCTCATTCACTCTTGGAAGAGCGTTTCTCCTTTGGAATTCTCTCTGGCTCGGGTCCCTTATTCTGCCAGAATCCTGTTTAGTCTATAATCTATTTATTCTCTACCCTTGTATTTTGTCCCATGACCTTCTTTTATTCTAGTAGGTTGCACAATGATACATATATTTTTTTCTGGTCTAATTTGCACTAGAGGGTGAGCCAGTCCGCTATGCATGAAGCAAAGCCATTTTCAAATGTGCTCACTTGTTCCTTCCCTTCTGCAGAGACCATCCAGAAAGAACAGCTCTGCCTTTTGTACCCAGCCCTGTGGGTGCCATTGTACATATCCCAGTTGTTGCCCTTGGGTGCGAAATAGGAAGACAAGATGATGGTTTAGATTTCAAGAGGCTGCCTTTACTTACCAGTGTCTTCACCAGTTGCCCTGCATGTTTTCAGAGTATACAAATCATCTGCTGCCAGGACTGGCGCAGTACTCCTGAAGCAAACAGGATTCCCTTTTCTTAGAACATTACCTCAGTAATGCTCCTGGGACCTTTTGTCTCACAAAAGGGGGAGTTAGGCACTCAAAATAGCTTAAAAATTGTTAAAGCCCTAGATGATTTTTATGCTTGCTTTATCAGTTACTTTTATAACACGTGATTTTTCTGCCAATGAAGAAGTATTTTCCACCAAATAGAAATACTTCATACTCATTCATGCACTTTAAAACACCTTCCAGGTATCAGTGAGGTATCTTAAATCACCAGTGGATCCCTCAGCCCCTGAGGAACAAATTCCCACAGGACATTGTGTAGTTGTCCAGGTTCTTCCAGCATCTAAGGCTGGAGCACAGAAACAGCTTCCCAGCTGGAAGCAGAAAAGACAGCTGTCGTTTCCCCAAAAACAATTAGAATTTAATCATTAAAATGGTTTTCAGACAGCTCTTATCCCCATTTCTCTCCTCAGATTAAACCAGTACAGCTCTCACCATCATTCTCAATTAATTTCCAAATTAAAATAGGGTGTTTCTTTAATTTGGGAGGAACTGGATAGAATTACCCAAGTAAGCAGTTCCGTTTGTTTTAAGGAATTGTGGCAAAGGGAAAAAGAGGAAAATCAATGAAGTAAAAAAGTTTCAAGGACTGAGCATTCCTGTATGCCATGTGTAAGGTGAGGATTACAAACCGTGCTGCAAGCAGACAGTAAAGCAAATTCTAAACAGATTATAGTCTTTGCTGTTAACCAGGCCACTCATTGTATTCTTGTCTGAAAGTGCTGTTGAAAAGCCTGGTAGTTTGGAACCTGAACCCTGTCCCACCTGTTGCCTCAGCTTTGCAGTAATTTTTTTTTCCAGTATTAGAATTTGTAAATTATAGTCCAAAAGTAACTTACTCTAAGCCAGGCACATTCCCAGAAAAGACATTTAGCTCAATCACAGTCACGTACAGTAACATCAGACTGTTTTGCTGAAACAAGCCAGCACTGGGTCCTTCCCAACAAGCCAACGTTATTCATCATTACGTTTATCCACCTGTAATAGTAGTGGTATTACATACATTTAGTGGAGTACAACATTATTGTTATTAAAGCAGTAGAGCACGTCATGCATTGTCCACTCGCTGAGGCATTAGTATTGCTGAATAATCCTTTTTTGTTAGCTGGGCCTCTCCACGACACTCGTATTGAACAGCAGAGCATAGCGTACCCGTTGCTATTAGCTGTGTGTCAGCCTCTCGCTCCTAGACAGGCAAACTACTCCACAAAGGGGGACTGACGGCCGGCAGGACGGTGCAAGCACTAGCACATGTTCACATTATCACCATGGTTTAGCCGCAGGATGTTCATAATCAGCGAGGGGAGATTTTCTCTATGGGGAGCATTCTGGGCGGAAAGTAAAGGGCCACTTGTTGCTCGCTGGAAGAAGAAAGGGGCTCTGGGTTTCTTTTTTTTTTAACTGGAAAAGGTCCAGAGTTACACTGGTGATACAGAAATGTTAACTCTGAAGCATAGACACGTATTTTCCAAAGAAGTATGTTAAGCCAAAAAGCAATATGCCTGACATAAATCCATAAAAAAGATTCGGAGAAAAACACCGTGTCGTTAACCTTCCTGTTTTGTGTTGTGCCCGGAGTTATGGCTTGAGTCCTGTTTACCCTTCTTACCCCTTGCTGCTGGATTGCCCGGGTGACCCCCCTTTTTATTGTCACCTTTGACTCTGATTGTTGGTATGATCACCATGGTGTTAGTGTAGCCTTTGCAAGTAGCAGCTGTTTAACGCATTGTACTTTAACTACTGTGTTTGCAGGATTGTGTTTACCCTCCTGATTTGGCTTAAGTGAGATGCATATCATGGCCAGTTAGCTCGGCAGAGCATCATGAAGGCTTATTAGTATTTTGGTACATATGAAGCAGCTAATTTAATTCAAACAGCAGTATGTCTTATTGCTTAGCTTTAACTATCTGCTGCCTAAGATGAGCATATGAAGACAAATTACATGGGGTCATTTCTTAGGAAGAGAACTAGGGAAACCAAATCCCCCTTTCAGATTCCGGGAAATATAAAATGGTAATTCAATTTGGAGGAAGAAACTAATGATCTGGAAGCTGACAAAAATTAGATGTCATACTTTGATTGGTCGAATGACATTTTATTGAAATCACACTCGTGTACCAGCTCACTCTAATGCTGAGTTAGGACCTTGTCAATTAAAAATATCAAAATATTTTTATTTATATCTTTGGCCTTACAACTTTCGAAGCACCTAAAGCTTGAACTGGCAGTCTACCTTCACTGTCCTTGATTCTGGTAAAAGCATCTTAGACAATCTGAAAGTGTGTCAGAGCTAAAGGTAAATTGGTCCAACATTTTCTTACAAAATATGAAAATAGTAAATAATTTTCTGATGAAAAGTGGTTGGGATTTTTCCCCTTTTGAAGTTCTCTCTCAGTATCATATGTAAATAGAAAGACTTAAAGGTGAGAGAACGTTTAGTAAATGCGAGGACTCATACCCAAGTTCAAAAATAAAATGGAGCAAATCAAAACTGTGTCTCAGCTCTTCTCATAAAAAGCTCAGTTTTCATCGATGCTTTATAATTCCATCCCATCTCAAATCTTTTGTATTAGAAACAATTCAGTGATATAAAATGTTGGGACCATGAATAGATGAGAACAAGTAGTCTTTGAATAGGAGGCATTTCCACTCCCTGAAACATGATAAAGTTTGCCTAGATTCCGTATGAATCTAGACATAGGATGCAGAGTTTCTCAGAATGACCTTTATTGTACTAAAAACGATTACATAGCTTAATTTTTCCTCACTTTTGCCTAGTGGGTGTTGTCACACTACTGGGAATGTCTTGACCATAGAAAGCAGAATCCCTAAAGCAACACCAAAACGCATTATCAGCAGCAGGACATACTCACTGTGTTCACTATGTGCAAAAGTGAGCTGGAAAGCAGAACTGCGTGTGACAGACAGCTTTTAAAGGTAGTAACGCTCCAAAGTGAATTAATTGTTTCCTGTTAGAAAGTACATTTCACCCATCTCAGTAACACATTTTATCCCTTCTTACACAAGAGAAGAGTTCATTAGGAGCATTTTTCCTGTCTGGAAATGCCAGTTAAGGAGACATTTATATACACAGTATTGTTGGCTTGTGTTTCGAGTTAAGGCGCTGCTGACAGGATGGTTTATGATGTCAGAAGACTTTTCACCCTGCAGTAAGTATTTCTGTAAAGGTGTCTAATCATCTTTGACAATACCTGTCAACGGCAGTAGTGCAGTAATATTACTGACGCTCTTAATGGTTTATTTTCCCCAAACAATTGCCAAGTAGCTCTCATCCTTATTAACTGTAATTCCAGTAGTTCATTGGACAGCCTGTTCCTTATTAACAGCGTTAGTTAACAATTCCTCGAAATGTTCGGTTAAATTTTGACATTGAGCATTATATTAATAACGTTACTTTAATTAGTACCTTTTGGAAGTTTTATTTAGAAAACCCACCTGACAGTAATCCTTCTGGTTAAATAAAATGAGTGTAAATGAAAGAAAAGTTTGTGAAACAAGGTAGAAAAGAAGGTAGAAGGAACATCTTGAGAAAAAATAAATCCTGAACAACTGGAGATAAATTGTACAAGCTTCTCGCATGGATGCTCCAGCTCCAGAACCGCCTGTCTCTTTGCATAACTCTACTGGCTGGCATACACAGAGAGTAACAGGCTGTTTTGGCTATTAGTTATTCAGCTAACATGAGTGGTTAAGGTCCTAAATTTCAAATTTGCCACTGTTTTAAACAGGGCAGAAAAGTTGTTCCACATGGAATTCCTCATTTCTCCATTTGTATTTTTAAATATATATAATATAGTTTGTGTAAAAAAAAGTCAGTAACCATACTGAATACTAAAGTTAGGAAGTGTGTATAGTCTTATCTTAGCACCTGTATGTGTTAGCATTATATCTATTTATCATTTATATTTCAGTGGTACCTAGAGGCCTTTACTGTTATGTCATCAATTTTACATGAGCACTCACTATTCATTCTCAAGATCACTGTTTTCTGTACATTGCACAAGATAGATTGTGATTGAGGCAGAATGCTACTGAAAGAAAAAAAAAAGACATTCTTTCCTGTCTAGTCATGCGACTGAGAGAGCTGGTTCTCCCTTTTTCTCTGCCACAGTCACAGTTCTGATGGTCAAGACTAATAATGCATGCACAGAAAGGTGGCATGATGATCTCCTTCTGGGAGATTAATACTGGAATTTTTAACGTTTGATTATTTGGTGTAGAGTCCTTAAAATTATTTTTATCAAATCTGCAGTTGTTTTTATCAAGCCTGTAATTGTTTGTACAATTCATAGATCAGAAAATCTGTTAACTGGAATTACTGAGTTTTGAATTAAGAACTGTGAGTTCCTTACTTGCCTGGAGTGGGTGTGTTAAAAGAGGCTGGAGATGTCAGCAAAACAAACCTATTTTAAAACAAAGCACTTGATAGTAGACAATCTTATGCTTAATGTCTTTTGGAAGATGCGTATTACAAGAATAGTTCTGCTTTTTGCATGCACACTAATTTAAATGTACATTATTCTTTAAAAGAGACTATTTATGCTTTATTTCAAAGAAGCAGGTGAGAAGTGGGGTTGAAAGGAAGGAAAAGAGGAGATAAATTGTGAAGCCACCCTAGAGAGAACAAAAAGTTAATAGTCAAATAGAAGTGTCTATTAGCACACTTGTATCTTGGTTAGCCCATTGAAGTCGGTGGAAATAACTTCCAGTTTCTTGAGTACCATCTTGAGTCTGTGCTATCTGGGCAGTTGCTGTATTGGAAGAAGCAAAATGAGTGTCGTGACTTTATGTCCTGCTTTTTCTGAAATATGTGCTCTCCTGTTAGCTACCCTGTTGGGCACTCTGCAGCCTTCACGGTTCTGGGGCCAAGTTTGCCAACTTCAGGAGATGTGTGTTTGCAGGGAGTGCTGGAGCACACCCAAAGGCTGCATTCTGGTGACAGATTTTGCATACAAGACTGAAATTGAGAGTTGTTGTGTGGCAGTTCTGAGGCTTTGGGCGTTTTCCTTGTGTCTTTGATTTTTGCAACATCTTTCTGTTATGGCAGCACCAGAATCATCAGCCTGGCTTCCTGAAATGCTTATGCATCTGTCTGTCTCCTCTTTCGATTGCTTCTATTGACTGGTTTTAAATCCTGTCAGCTGGTGGGAAGGCAGCTGAACGAGGTAACATCATGTAAGACACCAGAGTATCCATAGGGGAGAAAACCCTTATAGATGCTCCAACCAAGTAAAAGCTTCAGAGTTCACAAGAAGATGATTCAATTCTGGAAGCAGTCGCACTATTTTCTTTCCACTGTTCATTTAACTACAGAACAGGATGATGGAGGCAACTATTGGCGTGTATGTTGTTTGAAAAGTTTTATTCTGTAATAGTATACATTAAGCTGTATGTTTCATGAAAATTTCTTCAGTGACAGTCTTATTCCAGAAACCTCTAATAGAGCTTCTATTTGCAAAAATCTATTTAAGATAAATGGCATATAATAAACCAAACTATCCTGTCCCCAAAACCTGTTAAGTCACGCAAAAGAATCCTTCCCAGCAATTTTGACTCATATTTAGCTATGATCACTTTTTGAGCCCACCTACAAAAGAAGCCTGCTTATTCCAAAGTGTGTGTGACCCTTCTAGAGCATGAAGGAGGAGAGCAAATAGTTTTCCTTATTTTTTGGGGGTGTATCTAGTTACGATTTTTTATTATGTCTATGTCAGCATTTCACTGAGAGTGAGACTTGCACAAGCCAAAGAGGCGGTGGTGCGGAGGGAGAAGCCTTATTCATTAGAGTGCAGCAAGACAGAATGCTTCCACACTTCTGACCTGAAGGAAGGATGCTGCCTTATAAAAAGAAGAGCTTGCCCCACTTTATTGTATTAAATTATTACCTACAGATCATTTTGTCTGGATAACTTTTGCAGCATTTATTTTCATCTCTGTCCCAGCCATTAGAAATCCGATTTGTCAAAGATATTTGTAAACTACAGTAACTTCTTGACTGGGTGATCAGCGCTAAAGACCTTGAAAAATTGGCAGAAGTTTTCACCCTGTGAAAACGTTAAGATCAATAAAGCAAATTGATAAATACCATTTCACAGAATATAGGCTCTCGGATGAAATGCTCTAACACATAGCAGTAACAGATCATTCCAGGTACAGAACATCATACTTTCAAAGCCATATAGTTAATGCTGTAAAAGGAAGGATTATATGAAATGTGATTGATTCTTACACCTTATGTCGTAAAAAGTAGCTTCAGTTTTGTGGGGTTCTTGAGTAACTAAAGAAAGAGGTTACCAGAAAAAGTCAAGCCTTAAATTGCAGACAAAGAGCTTCTACTACCAATAGTATTACATCATCAAAATATTTCACAGACACTCAGAAATAAGCTGTACTTCTGTATGTCAGTGAAGCAGCAAATTGAATTCTCATAATATGTTTTGAAAATGAGTCTTGTTAGGTTTGATGAGGTGGAAAAGGTACTGAGATCACTGGTTTGTTCCAATACGTTCAGTACGCTTTTCTTGGATGTTTGCCATGGCTAATCTTTTTAATGGCAGTGTAGCTTGTAAACCCATTTGGTAGAAAGCTATATGTCTCAGTTTCAGAGTATCACACCAAGTAGGGTGGTAAATAAGTTTCTCTTCAAGCATGCAAACCCTTTTGTTACAATACCAGAAATTTTATTTTAACACATATATCATGAAAACTTCAGTATTTCCTTTATGAATTCAGTGATGAGCAGAATAAAATGCAAATGTCATTTTAAATACACCCACACACACATATGTAGATAATATGCACCAGCCTTCTGTGGTTTTTTTAAAGATGTTTATCAAGGACAAACTTCAATTCATTCAGGCCCAATATTCAAGAAATTGAGCCTGTCACAAACCCTCTGGATTTCTCCAAAACCCTTCTTTGGCTACTTACCCATGCTATTTTGGAAATGGTCTGGGAAAACAGTGGGCCTTACAGCATGATGAGCCATCATCAAATTCAAAGTTCTATTGTATTAAACTAGTGAGAACATTTGGATAAAAGGAGGAAAACTTTGGCTTCAGCCTCCTGACAGTTGAACCAGAGGTTGCCGCTTCAGGTGCTTTAGACAACTTCAGCCTGTGGGCTCACACAGGCATGTTGAGTTAAATTATTTTAGGCTGTTCTGTAGGTTAAAATAAACACTTTCTGTTGCCTTTTAAAGCTAAGTTAGAATACACTGGAGATCCCATAGAACATTTATAATGACCCCACGGCATAACTACCATTTAATCAGCTTCTATTCCAGATGTCTTTACAAAATAGTTTACTTTTTGTTAACACGATTTCATATAAAGGTACAGAATCTTATGTAGTCAGCATCATTTTCCTTAAACGACATTCCTAGTTCCTTGGTTCTGAAGAAATCCCCTGAAAAGCCTGCTTTCTTGTCATAGCTTCCTTTCTGTCAGCCTTAGAGAATCCGTACAGGTGGGGTTTGTGTACAGCTGCAGAGATCCCAGTGCTCTGAACTCTTGTTTTCTGTTAAATTATTCCTGGATAGTTCTCCGTGAGAGAATCATGCAAAGAAATCCCATGAGATGAACCTTTTTTTCCCCAGGTTTCGTTTTTCATCTTCTGCCTATTCATTTTCCATAGTCATAGCCAACAGCCTACTCCATACTTGAGTTGTTGTTGAGCTGATTTTCATACTTTCACATACATCAATAGTCTGCGGTCTTTAAACACTCTCACGTGCAAAAATGCAAGGTAGGAGGTGAGAGTTTTGAAACTGTATGTGTCTTAACATGTTGGCCTTAAGTAGGATTGTAGATAGGAGAAGAGAAATAGAGAAAGAGCACATGAGAAAGAAAGGGGGAGGAGAAAAGAAAGATGAATAAGTATGAGAGGTGTCTAAAAAAGCTGCTTTTTGCCAGTTAAATTTTTTAATTAGTGTGGTCATTTGAGCCAGAGGTTTTGGGCTGCTTTGCAAAAAGTTGCTGATGGTTGTGATTGTGATTTATTTGCAGTTATCCATACAGCGAGGACTCTAGCCAGGGAAAGCAGTACATGAATACGAGATGTCCAGCCTGGTGCGACAGAATCCTGATGTCCCACTCAGCCAAGGAGCTCATTCTGAAAGTAAGTACGGACCTGCAGCCACCCCGCTGTCTTCGCGTTGTGTTTATCTTCGACAAAGGTAGGTAGGGCTGATAGACTTCTGCTTGTCCTTGAATTTTCACTTGCCTGTAGCAAACGCTCGCCAAGCTGGAGACAGCATATCATGGCTATAATAAACTGTTATGCCTCCAGTGCTTTCCACCCGAGAATGTGGATTTGTCCCAGTTAACCCCTTGGCAGTTACCAAAGCACGAGCTTTCACAAATGCTTCTTTCGGTATCTGAGCTGCCAACACTGGCTGCCTGTCGTCTCTCCTGTGCTGCTTCTGTACTTGTCAGTGCTGTACTGGGATGTTTGTGAACCAGACTAGGAAACTGTGCCTGCTTTAAAGAAGAGTAACAAAAAATAAAAAACCTCCATCAGTCCCCCAATCCAATCCACTATACAGTAACATAAGTAACAGTACTGCCCTTACTAAGGATTCAGCACAGATGCAGACAGAAGTAAGTAGGAGTAGCTGCTGACTGAGGAGTAATGCTTTTGAAAGAAAAACCTGTATAGCAACAGCGTGAGGTACCCGAGTTAGAAGCGTGGTAGATTTACGTTCCCTCTGTTGCTGATGGTGAGAACTGGATTTCCCAAGAATATGTCAGATCCTAGATGGGCCAAATCTCCTATCACTGTCCTCTGAATGAAGACAGAGTCTCCAGCAGGTAGGCTCCTAACTTTGGTACACCAATTAAGTGCCTAAATTTAGACATTCCATTAGAGCTTTAAAAATACAATTGTGCACTATTTTTAGAACACATAGTTCCTCTTGGGGTTTTAGTGTATAGAGGTAAGGTAAACTTGGTGATGCTCTATCCAAGGTTAAATGACCTAAATATAGTTCAGGAGCCTTCGAATTTTGCTTTTCTCTCGTTTTCTCTCTCTCCTCCTTACTCCACTCTGCTCTCCTCCTTTCCTTGGAAACCCTGAACCAGGTCAGCCGTTTACTTATGCCAACTTACACTGCCTCTGTTTTTTCCTGTGTGCTTGTTCCTGACGACTGGAGACCTGTCTTGTTTATGCTGGCTATCAATTGTTCTAAAGGACCAAGAACACATCAGAAAATTGGTGTATGGTATAAGGAGATCTCACCCATGCCTTTCTGCTCTGAGCTAAATTTTCCCTGCTGTGCTAGGCGTGGCCATGAGTGCGATGCAAGAATGAACGTGCTGTGACTTTTCAGCACTGTTGCATTGAGGTTATCTTGCTGACCAGACTGTATGACTGTCTCATACATAACAGACTTACCAAACCCAAAATTGCCCAAAGTCATGTGTCTGTCTGTACGTTCCTGTATAACTAATACAGTTTAATGGGAGTGAATTGCATAAAATAATCTTTGCAAATAAATCCGCATTCTACAGCTTCATGGCTTTTTTTTTTCTGTTTAAATTAATGAATCCCTTGAAACTTGCTTTCCTGAAGTTTATAACCTTCTGTTTCTCTCTCTCATCAGGGTTATTTATCTCATGATTAGACTGTTTGCTTTGCAGTATATAACTCCCTGAAAGGCTGAGAACATGTTTTCCATAGCTACTCAAATTTCAATTCGATGTACTTCCTCACACATTTTAATGTGCAATGTGTCTGCGTGATATCTTGAAGTTTCGCCCAAAATTTTAGACAATGCATATACTGCAGTATTTAATAAAAAAAATTGTGAAGCTAAGAGGAATACAGGCTTTTAGTAAAATAGTAATGTCAAAATCAATGTTATTTAATCTTCTTATACAGAAATATCATATGAAAAAGTGAGACTTTACCCAAAATATTACAGATAGTACTTGGCACCCATGAAATTCCTAAAGAACAAAGGATTAAAACCATGGAAAGAGTGGCCAATGAGGGAAGATTTTTTTTTTTTAAGCTATGAATAAGGAGATAGAAGTGTACACAAAGGCTTGAAGAGTGTAAACAGTACAGAGGGAAAGGAATTCTTTCAGATTATCTAGGGGGGTATAACTTGGCTATAATGGGAGAAAATTAAACAAAGGAAAACAAAGTTGGAGCATTAAAGAAATTTGTAACTGTGAGGTCACTTAGCCCAATTCCTAGTCTCCATGGAACAGAAACCCAGTCAGTTGGATATTCAAAGCTTAGATTTAAAAAATGCGTATAATTTTGTCTCTGCAGCTTTGCATTTGCAAATTATGAGCATGCAGTTTGGGACATCTCCAGAAATGCTTATGCAAAACTACAGATGTAGATGAGGCCAAACTGGCATGGTTGTTTAACTCAGTGAGTCCATACCAAAAAGGAGTTAGCTTATCCAACTTGAAACCAGACTGTAATTCTGGCACATAAAACTTAATGAAAATATTCAGTAGAAAAGAATGCTGAACTGATAGAGGAAAGACCTTACAAGTTTTTGTGGTTCTACAGAGTAAGCAGTGTTTGCCTTGCCATTGAGAATTTATTCCATTGCAGAGACTTAAGCTTTGAAGCTTTAAAAGGAACTGTGAAGAAAGTAAAAGCAAATTTTAATTAACTGGTTACGCTGTAACAAATCCTTAAAATATAAATGTATATGAATTTTTAAAGAATTTTTGGTTGTAACTAGCTATTGAAAATTCTTATGCAGGTAATTATTTTCTGGTATCAATTTTTCTTATAGGCAAATGAATTTATTTTTCTGTCTTCGCAATTCTGTACTTTATTTCAAACAAAAATTGTAGTAAATCTGCATTTTAATCCTATGTAAAGAAAGGATAGTATGCACAAACTGTCCAGTGTGTTCAGCTACACGGTAGGCATTACAGATTGTACAGACATGGGGCTGTAAACAGCTTTCATGCAACATCATCTATCATGCTATGGTCGGTTACCTCACCATCATGTTATTTTATGCTTCCTGAGCCCTAAAACACCAAAGGTTGCCCACTGCTAGGGAGTTGCGTTGATGCCTGATAGCATGAAGTAATGAATGCTCAGCCAAGTGTATATTGTTTCTGCTTGTGCACCACTGTAATTTGTTTATCTGTCTAAAGATTATGCAGTTGAAAATCCACAATTTTATGCTGCCTTTGTAAATTATCAAGTCGCTTTTGATGAATGTATCCCCACTTCCGATGCTAGTGGCATTATGATCTTGAAATATTGGAAAGTGCTCATGCATACAATGCAGAAGGTTATGTTTTTATATTTTTGGCAGACAACCGTGCTATAAAGTAAATCTGACCTTAAGCTTCCTTACTGCATTAAAGATAATTCAGTTTTAACTTTATAGTCCTAAATGCTACTGTTTATATAAAGTTATTGCCCAGTCAAACTCGACTGATTACAGATGAGAAAGTCTTGACTGTTTCATACAAAATAAATTAGTATTGCCAACTAGTTTAAAGCACATCTATGATTGTATTAGAGACTTGAGAGTGTGCAGATTGCAGATTTAATTAGCTTATAGGAATTGTTTAGCATAATAAGAAATTGTCTTGTATGGCAATGTATTTGTATTTATTCCTGAAGTACTGTGCTAGAGAATCAAAGCGGATCCTCAAAATCACGTTTATTGCAAATGGCAGAAAGATGAGTACATTTTATTATTCATTAAGCTACAAATGCTGAAGAAGTCAGTGTATAAGGATAAAGTTCAACATGGAACAAAATGAAAGCAATTCATAATGGAGACTGGAGGAATGTCATCTTTCATTTGCTGCTGATTTTCTTAAAATCACTTCATGCTTTTTTTCAGATGAAGAAAAGCATCTTATAGAAATGGTTAAAGATTATAGTCATAAACTGTAAATAATTCATTCATCTCCCTGAACATTTAAAATCACCTATATGATGAAATCAAATGCTCTTATAAGGCAATGTGGATTGCATTTAATTTGAAGGACAACATATATCCCACCTAATTCAAGAAAAATTGTGTGCTGTTCTTAAAAAAGGACTAGGCAAATGTGCTAGCTGCATTTCACTGGCAAAAGGCTGGAATGCAATCATAACTGAGTCATTCATTTCATCTATCCAAGTGTTACTCACTAAAATTTCTTGAGGTCCCAGCAGCAAGGAGTAGATGCACTGACTTCATGAGTTATTTTACGTGGACAAATTGCACAAATTACTGCAAGCGGTACTGGACATAAGCATTCATTCTACATGGTCTTTCTGTGGAGAAGCCAGGCAAAGATGTGTTAATACCACTTCATTCAGAAACTGGTTTGAACTATTGGCATGAATTATTTCCATATTTCTTTCTGTTTCTGTAATCTGGAGGATACTTGAACTGACTAGTGTTTTGTTGTGGTTTTTTAACTAGTCAGAAAATGATGAGAAGATAGTAATATATGACCACATTGGGCCAAATGTCTGCATGGGGGATCACAAGGTAATTAAATTAAACATTTTAGTCTTGTATCTTCTGAGTCTTTTTTATTAGGAAGGAAAATGTATGCACTAGTTTCTCTTAGTTTTATATTTAAGTCAACTATATCTCTGTCCTATTTTTAATTTAAAGCCTCAAAAATGTTTTAAAGTTGAATTGAGCTGAAATCAGCCAGTATATTAGAGTAGATATTTGTATGAAATCAAGTAAAGAACAGGATGATGTGTGCTAGAATGAAAGCATGATACAATACAAAAGGAAGAGGAGCAACTGTCTGTGCACTTACAACTATTCTTGTAAAACAAAAGTATTTTCATAGGGTTATCAAAATTGCTTCCAAAACATAGTTTCAATTAATTTGGTGCCTAGCTGCGTATTAGTAAAATAACATATTGGCAGTTCCATATTTAAGCAACAAGTGAGAAAAAGGGTATAGAATTACATAAATACCAGTTGATAAAGTGAAGAAAAAGACATGAATTTTATAAACAATCTTGTCTGCTGAAGATCCCAGATGGAAAGCTAAGTTAGAAATACAGCAAAACTGAGGATTCGCTTTCTTTGAAAAAAACTGATCGAGGAGTAACCTCTGACAGCCTATATAGAAACTATATAAAACCTATATAAGAACTCAACTAGAAACTTGCAAAAACTTGTAAACTGTATGACAATGGTAATGTATCAGTCCTGGAGACAGTGCTAAGGCTCTCGAATGATAATTCAGTGATGGATAATGGGTAATTACATGTGTGTACGCGTGTATGCATGTAAATCCACATTCACAAATATACAGCTATATTTACTTTCATGGCCAGAGTTCTTGTGAGACAGAGTATTGTTTTTCTAAGGAAGAATGCACTTAAGATATTTGGTCCAGAATCGTCCAAGTCAGATTTTAAAATACAGAAGTTATACTAACTTCTCCAGTAAAACGAAAAGCTCAGTGTGTCAGCAGCTGAAGGACAGCCAGTTCGGAAACAGTAATTTTTGTTTCCTTTGTCACCAGTGTAATTAACATGAATTTTTTTAGCACGGCACTTTCAGTGGAGCTAATTATGTGATAAAAGGGAGTTGTGTATGGGACCCAATCCTCTTCCCACAGAAATCGGTGGCAAATTTTCCCTTAGATTTCAAGGGGAGCAGAGATCCGTAAGGAGCTGATGTAGTTCTGTTGTGCATTTTGGAGTTAGATTAATCCAAGAAATTATTGCATCGTTTTGTTTCCAGTCATAGAGGAATTTCTGTTGTGTTTGCTACTGACTGTAAAAAAAAAAAATTGTTTATATTTCAAATGTGTAACTTCTATTTTTCCCTAACTTGCTGCAGCCTGTGTTCCTGTCCTTTCGAATAGCTGCTGGGGCAGGTAAACCTATTGCAAATGTGCACAAGTGTTGTGTCGTGCAGTGATGTGGTGGTAAATATCATTTTTTTTCCTTTACGTTTATATTTTCTACATCATTTCCCCTGTGTTTATTTTTCTTTTTAAAAAAATGCCAATTCTGCAACAGGAAAAAGATGCCTACGAAACGAGAAGATTTTCCGTGAAACCACACTGTAGCAAGGAGGGGAAGGAATACGCGGTATGCTGAAATACATAATCGTAACAACTGTATTGATAAATCAAGTCCCGAGTGCCACATTTTTAGACTGCTGATCGTACACTATGCTTCAGCATCTGGACTCTGTTCGAGAAAAGCCTCACATACCTCACTGTCTTGTATGTTCATGTGACATCAAGTAGAAATGTGGAATTATTTTTTATATATATGTCACAATTCTGTTGCCAAAACTCTAAATAGACAGCAGAGATGTTATGTATTTTAGATTTCACAACTTTCAACTTTTAATAAGTGTTTGTCAATGTGGAAAAGCTATTTCAGCATATTATAAACTTTTAAAGGTGTCATGCCTAACATTATATATCTTTACCACTTTGGGGTTTTGTACATTGGATTGTATAGATAGAGATATTGATGGTTTTAAATGGTATTTTCTTTGTTGACCAAGGCTTATGGTTTGTGTTTTAGTTTTAGTATTTTGTTTTCCATTTTTATAATTTTTTCTCATGTTATTTACTATACTGCCATGTTACATGGTTTTTGAATCACACAGCAGCTGCTTTCTATACATACATATATATGTGTGTGTATATATATGTATGTATGTGTATATATACACAGATATATAAATAATTTATAAACCTGACCAAAACTTACGCTAAATATACTTTCCAATATGAATGCTTGAGAGTGCCATATCAGCAGTTAGTGTTGGAGTCTTAGCAGGTTTAGTTAAGTGTACATCAACAACCAACATTTATATAATAAATAATATATCGCAGTGCCATCCTGGATACAGATATATAGCATACTATATAGCACATATATTAGCAGTTTCACTTTGTTACTCCTATAATCCCTTCTTTCTATGTAATATTAAGGATTGAATGTGAAGTTCTTAGCTAGGTTTGGGTGTAACTTTCCAGAATTTTGTAAACTGTTTTTGTCCGTCTTTTGTTACTGTTTTATGGTGCCAAGTATTCTATATTGAAACAATAACAACATGGGAGAAGAAAATAATAGTCTGCTTCAGGTAGCAACTGCATTGGACACAGACTGTATTTATACAGTGTTAATGAAATAAAAACCGACTGTAAATTTTCCTGGTTAGTAGCTCAGTGCAGCCTACAATATAATCTTGTTACGAACATTTTTCTCCCACCACTAAATACAACATTAAAAGGTGATTAGGGAGTCTGTTGATGAAACACAAATGTATGTTTTATTGATTTAATTTAGAACACTACAGAGTTCATGGACTGCGTGATGGCATTAGATTGATGCTTGATTTTGGTATAAATCACTACCATTGAAGATGATTTGATGTCCGCTTGCAGAACGTTTTCTCAACAGTACAGTCTGGGTTTATATTAAGTACTGTTGCCCAAAGGGTGTCTTGCAGCTCTGTATTGTTATTGTGCCATGTCGCATTATAACCACACGGTAATTCTATTTAAGCGAACTCAACTCATGATAACTTTGAAGGCCTTTAGAAATGAGTACTCTGGTTCTCAAGCAATAAAACTGATCATGGTGAATATGGCTGTGTCTGTCCCTTTAATTTGGGCGTTGGGGACTACAGGGACATTATTAAATTGTCACATTTCTTATTAATGAGTTACCTTTTAATCTCCTGCCAATTAACAGGGTTATTTTTCACGTGAAAACCTGTATAATAGAATGCAGTCCTAGTGTTAATCAAAACACAATACAAACCGAGGAAAAGGCATTTAGGAGTTTGTGTTAGAGTGCTAATGTACAGCGAGTAATACAGCTTTACGGGCTATTCATGAGATGCCAGTCCCCAGCAGTTCAATAAATGTGCCACCATAAAACTCCTTCGTGATCATCTCTGGGTTTAGGAAAAAAACACAGCCTTTTCAAACTCAGACCGAAGCCTCATTTATAGATCAGCTCACCAGAGCTATAAACTGCGAGACCATAAATAGCCCTAATCCATCTAGAGGTGGTAGTTACACAGGTGACCTGTCCAGGTAATTTGTTAAGAGTCTCGGGTCTAATCCGCAGAAATTCATAAAACGCGACTTCAGCATTTAAACAAAAGCCAGAGGCGTTATCTCGGGAAGGTGCCAGGCTCACTGGATGAGCAGGGCTGCAGGGATAGTCCCAGATGGCGTTCCCGTCTGCAGAGCGCTGGAAAGGTCAACGAGTGAGGGTTCTGCCGCCGGGAAGGGGCCGGTTTCTCCCCGATTCTCGTCTGCCAAAGCCTGTCCGCGACCTGCGGCTGCGTTCCTGCCATGGCACCGCCGGGCTCTGCCTTGCGGGGAGGCGGCCGCGGCCCTCGGGGCGCTCGGGGGGCAGCGGCTCCGGCCCCCCGGGGGTGTTAGCCATGCGGGTGCGTTACAAAGCCACCTTGTTCTAGAAAAAGATACTCATCACTGAATATAGATTTCCGAGTTCCTTGGGGCACATTTAATTTAAAGGAATATGGAAAGGAGCAGGTGTGAATAATCCGACTTTCAAGTGCGGGTATTTTTTTATCCTGCCATTTTCCCTTAGGAGCCGGGAAAACGGCTCCGGTTCTTCGCTGCGGTTCCAGCGTCGTGTCTCAGTATGTTCAAAGCCGGGGCGAAGATTAATTTCTAAACGTGATTTACTCCGTCTGTAACCGTGGTACAACTCGAGTGAGGTCTCGCCAACCCACTGCTTTCAGTGAGTAAGAATTTGCAGGATCCCCCCTCCCTTCCCCTGAAATAAGGAGCTGCCCTGACAGAAAGGCGAGGATCTGCTCAGATCTGAGTGAAACACATCAAAGCGAGCGAAGCGCATGGCCCGGAGTGGCGGCACCTGGATCCCGGGGGGGGAGCGGCGTTCGGCGGCCGCCAGCGGCAGAGCCAGGCCGGGACGCCTGGGGCGGCTCCGCGGCGGGGAGGTCCCGGTCCCGGCCCCGGCCCCGGCCCCGGCCCCGGCCCCGGCCCCGGCCGCGCAGAGGGGCGCGGAGCGCAAGCCGGCGCCGCCGAACAGAGTCAGAGCCAGAACCGGAGCCGGTCCCGCGCCTCCGCGGAGACTCCGCGGCCCCTTCCCGCAGCGGCAGCCGCACCGACGCCGGCAAGGGGCGCTCCCCCATACGCGCGGCAGCTGCGCGGTGGACGAAGGGCGCCGTGCGGGGCCGCGGCCCCCGGCACAGCCTTTGGGCTACAGCGGCCCCGGCTGCGGGCCTCCAGCGCTGCGCGGGCCGCGCAGAGGGGCCGGCCGGGGCCGCAGCTCCTGCTCCCCGGGGCCTGGCCCCGCCGGGCTGGCGGGCAGAGGCGGGCCGGCCGCATCCGTCCTCGGTGCGGGGAGCCCGGGAGCGCCGGCCCGGTCCAGCGCTGCGGCAGGCGGATGCAGGACGGCGCGGCTGCGGTACGGGAGGCACCGGGCCTCGCAACTGCCCGGAGTGCGCGGGCTGCGCTAACTGCCCCGTCCCGTCCCGCCGCTCCGTGCCGGGGGTCGCTTCCTTCCACTGGCTGCCGGGCAAGTGAAGCAGGGCCGGCCCGCAGTGCGGCCGTTGCACTTGCTCAGGCTGCGAAGCAGTAGCCAAGACACGGAAAGAAAAGAATGTCTCATTCATTAAAAAAAAAAAATGGCAAAAAAGGCGGCTTGACAACGGAGCTGGCTTACACCCATCAGGCCTCGAATACGCCCGAGAGGAGAAAAGCAGAGCCTTGGGCAGCTGCGAGGCACCTCGACGGCTGCGTAATTACCTGGGTCTCGTTATGGGCAGGTCGTAAACGCAACCTGCAGGTGCAGGGAAGCTGCTGCTGTGTGTGCGGGCCGGGGCTCGCGTTCCCAGGAGCTCGGCGGGAAGGCGCGGGAGGGAGACAGTGCTCGTAGACTTCCGCCGCTAAGCTCAGCGAGTTCGCCTTCGGGGTTTTTGCAGCGGTCGGTGCCCGGGTAGCGCGGTGGGACTTGTCCCAGCCCCTGCCTCCCCCCTCCCCGGAGCAGTTCGCATAACCTGCCAGCGGTCACCAGAACGTTTTTCCGTGCCAGGAACCGGCACGGTCTCGGCCCCTGCACACGGCAGGTTCAAGGCTACACGTTCAGCCCCGTGTGTCCCTTCTTTTCGGGGGTGGGAGTGTCAAGCTCGCCGCTTCCCGTGCGGCAGTGAGCCCCGCTCCCGGCGGTGCCGTCGGGGCAGCCGTCCTCTGCCCGCACTCAGGGCCCGGGGCGGCGGGGCTCTCCCGGCTCAGCCCTCCGGCCCCCTGCCGCGGCCAGCCGCCGCCGCAGCGCCTCCTTTTCCCCTCCCGGAGCGGCGGCGGGGCCGGCGGGGCCAGGCACCCGGCTGCAGGCGCCGGCTGGCGGGGCGGGGGCCGCGGGCCCTGAGGCTGCGGCCCGGCGGGGCGGTTGCGGCGGCGCCGGCAGGCCCGGGCCGCCCGGAGCGGGGAGGCGGCGGCGCCCAGGTGCGCGCCCAGCGGCCGGGCCCGGGAAGGCCGGACCGCGGCCCGACCTAGCGACGCCGCCGCCCCCGCCGCGACCCCGCCGCGGCAGAGGAGCCGGGGGAAACGCCCGGGGCGAGGTGAGGGCAGGCGCCGGCCGAGCGCCCCCGGCGAGCGGGTCGGGCGGGAGCGGCCCTAAAAATTAGGGCCCCGGACTAGTGAAAAGCGAAAGCCAGAAATCGCCCTGCAACAGCTAAGGTGAACCCCGCGCCCTGCGCTCCCCTGCCCCGTGTTCTCCTGGCCAAATCCCGCGGAGCGGAGGCGAAGCCTCCCCCAGCTCGGCAGCGGTGCCGCGGTCGCGCCCGGGGGCTCAGCAGGACGGGGACCGAAAACGAGTAATGCGGGGAGAAACGCGCTAGAGGAGAGGCTTGTTAAATAATTTATTGATTTATACAAAGTCTTTCCAACCCGTGTGGAGACATTATTTGATCCCAATGTAAAATCAAGTGTCCGTTTTTCTCTCGTGCTTTTTTGGGTTGTTTTCTCTTTTGATATTATTAAGCATAAAATCCAGAGGCAGGAGAAATCAAACCGCCAAAACACCGAGTAGAGGGAGGGAGTGAAAGAAAACAGCCGTTTTTACACTAGAAATATACATCACAAAATCTGAAATTTACTATTTACAAAGTGGCTGAGCTTGGATTTGGCGACCCATACAAAACGTAACAAAATCTGATTGTTAGGAGCAGGAAACCGGCAGGAAGGCTAAACGAAAGAGGGGCAAACCTTGGAGGGACACAAAACAAAAACCAAAAAGTTGGAAAAATTCCTCTGAAATTTACATCGATGAGAAGGAAAATAATTTCATAACTTATTCTGTAAAAAATATATACATTTCACATACATCTTAGGCTGTACAACACACCACTTTAAACATCCAGTTACAACTCGTCTCCGCCGCGGCGCCTACCACGGCGGCTCGCCCGGCCGCGGCCGCCCGCGGCAGCCGTCGGTGCCCGCGCCCTCACAAGGTGTCCGAGCTGGTGCTGCAGGGGCTGACGAGGGACAGGTTCGTGGATTTGTGCTTTTTCAATAGCCTCGTGATTTTTTCGTCGTCTGAGTTGGGGTCCAGGGGCTTGTTGTACTCGTCATCGTCCTCATTGTCCGAGCTCTCCTTCAGCTTCTCCGTCTCCGAGTCGTGCTTCTTCTTCGCCGAGGCCATCTCCGCCGCGTGCCGCTTCCGCCACTTCGTCCGTCTGTTCTGGAACCAGACCTGGGCACCGGCACCGGGCACGGCTCAGCCCCGCCGCCGCCGCCGCGCCGCGCCCGCCCCCGCCCTCCTGCCCGCCCGACGGCGGGACCGGGCCGCGGCCGCCCCTTCCCACCGGCGAGGGGGTCCGGGCGCGCCGGCGGCGGCAGCAGCCCGCGCAGGGTACGAGGCCGGAGAGCGGCGCGGCCGCCGCTGGGGAAGAGCGCGGGGAGCGGCAAGGCCGCGGGGCCCCCGGGCAGCATCGGGGAGGGGGCTTGCAGTGACACGCTCGGGTCACCCGCCCGGCTCCTCCGGGGATGTCGCCAGCCGGAGCTGTGCGACGGTAAAAGCAGCGGTTTCGCGGAACCATCATCTGTTGGAAACGGAATATGGTGGCCAAAAAAAGTAACTAGTGCTGGCTGCCAGGGCACTTCAACCCTTCGGTGCACCTGCAGTCTTTGCTAAAAAATTTGCGTGGTTATGCAAGGTAAAGTTGTGCCAATTACTGGACACGGTCTCCGTTGGAAGCTGACCCGTTGAAAGCAATTACCTGCGGGGGGCTTTTTGGTTGGGGGTTTGCTTTGAGGTTTTTTAAGTTATATTATACGTATTTTTCTTAAATCGTTTGCAGCACAAAGAACTCTTAGCACAAAATAAGTTACGTAGAAATTGGCCCAAAATCTATCCAATATCCAAATGTAATTTAAAATATAATTGACTTAAAAAAAAAATCCCTGTACGGTTGTACAGTTTTAACGGTCGCTGGTAATTACTGCAAAAGCAAAACGCGACAGCGCTGCCTCGGCAGTGAGCGGGAGGCGGCGGCGGCGAGAGCCGCTGCCCAGCCCGTGGCCCCGGCGCGCCCGCGGGGACCTACCTTCACTTGGCTCTCGGTCATCCCTAAGGAATAGGCGAGGCGGGCTCTCTCCGGTCCTGCCAAGTATTTCGTCTGTTCGAAGGTTTTCTCCAAAGCAAAAATCTGCTGCCCAGAGAAAGTCGGTCGCGAGTGTTTCTTCTTGCCGTCCTTGTCCAATACCATCCCCGTCTGAGCTGAAAGCGGAGGAGAAACAGCTCCGTCAGAGACGGGGTCTGCACCGATCCCAGCTCGGAACCGGGTCTCCGCCCGGCGCTAAGGGGGGAGCGGGCTGTGGCGGGGCTGCTTTGGGTGTCCGCCGCCGCTACGACGCCGCTGGCTCTAGCGCAGGATTCGGTCCGGGGACATCTCGGGGCGCCGCGGCGGGCCGAGGCGACCGGCACCGGCCCGCTTTCGGGCCTGCCTTCAGGGCGCCGCGCCCGCGGCCTCCGCCGGGCCGTCCGCCCCGTCTACCGCGCTCGTCCGCCGGCCGTCCGGGGCGCGGGGCCGCCCTGACTCCCGGCGCGTCGCTCGGCGGCCCGGAGGGGTGGCCCGCGCCTCCCGCCGGCGGAGCCGGGCCGGACCCCAGGCCGCCTGCCGGGGAGGCACCGCGGGCCGCGCTCCCCGCGCCCCGCCGGAACCGGCCGCACTTACCGGGACAGGCGAGCCGGGGGTCTCTCCAGGGAGAGCCCTGCACCACTCCCGGCCAGAAAATGGGCGGCCGCCCTGGCAGCTCCGCTAGCGGCTTCGGGTAGCGGGAGACGGCCGCGGGGTTGAAGTACATCCCCGCCGAGGCCGCCAGTCCGTTGATGCGGGGCAGCCCGCCCAGGAGGTTGCTGGCGGTGCCCACGGGCCGCCCCAGGATGTCGCTTATTCCGTGCGGCGTCCCCAAGGGGAGCTGCGTGTTGAGTCCGCCCAGGGCCGGCGCCTTGAAGCCGGAGGGGTTCTGCAGGGTGTAGGGGAAGAGGGAGGTCTTCATCTCGGCCATGTTGTGCAGCGCGGCCAGCGGCGTACTGCTGAGGACGAACGCGCTCTGGCGATTAGCATCCATCTGTCCCACCGCTAACATTTGTGGTCATCAACGAACGCGGGTCCTTCTCCAACCACGCCGGCAGCTGCTCCGTTGTAACCCCACGCCAGGAGCGCCGGCCGCGGGCGGGACGGTCGCGTCTCTGCTTGCAGGTTCAAAGCAACAGCAAGTACCAAAGTTTGCTGGGAGCAGGAAAACCCCGGCGCTTCTCCGCCCGCCCCCGCAGCTCGGCGACGCGCACCGCGAACTTCCAGGCTGGAGCGCGGAGAAAGCCAAGTCGGGGCAGCACGGCAAACCGGCGGGGAGGGAGTCCTGGGGCGAACAGCCCCCCGCCGGCGGAGCGTCCCCGGCAGGCTGCGGCTCCCGCACTCCGCGCGGGATCCAGCGGGAGGGGAGGGAGGGGAGGGGAGGGGGGCACCGGGACGGGACGGGACCGGAGGGGTGGGCGCCGCTGGGCTGGGCTCCGCGCCTCGCCTCGGCCGCGCGTCCCGGCGGCGGCAGCGGGGGACCCTCCGCGCCGCGCCCCGGGGCGCAGATAACCGCGCGGGCACCTGCGAGCTCCGCGCCCATTGGGCGGCCGCCTCCCCGCGCCGCTGCCGCGGCCCAATCGGCGGGCGGCGAGCGCCCCCACCCCGACACGTCACCGCCGGGCCGGGCGGCCCCCGGGCGCCGTGGGAGCGCGCGGAGCCGCACGTGGCCGCGCCGCGGCCGACGGGACCCCCGCCCGGGCCCGGGCCCCGCCCGCCGCGGCACCCGCCAGGGTCAGCCCCGCCGCGCCCCGCTTCGCTCCCGGCTCGCCCCCCCACCGCCGCCCCGGCCGCTCGCGTCCCGTTTTCCTCGGCCCGCGGCGCGGCACGCAGCGGGCGCTTTGGGAAGGCGGCCGCGCCGTCCCGCCCGCCGCGTCGGGCCCTTCCCGCCGGGCGCGCCGCCGGCGCCTCTTCGGGCGGCGGGATCCGCCTCTGAGCCCGAAAGGGCTCGGCTCCGGGAGACCCGCCCGCGTCAGCGGGGCCCGCCGAGCGCCGTTCGGGTGCCGGCGGACGGCGGCTCCGCTGCCACGGGGCTGCTGAGCGGGAGAGGAGCGGAGCGTTACTGCCCGCGGCCCGGTTGCTGTTCTGCCGGGCGATCGGTTCCGTCTTCAGTTGCGCGCCAGCCGTTCCCCTTGCGTTAGGGTCGAACGTTTAAAGCAGGGTTAGGAAGGTGATCTTACGTCCCGGAGCGACTGTGTCGCCCAACTTGCTTTGTAGCCGGCTTTGAAACAGGCTGGCGCCAGAGCGGTCCTTCCTCCCTTCCAGCGCCGGCGGAGCGGTGTAGCCCCTTGTCTTTAAAGGGGAGAAATGGCTGTTGCATCATCGCGGAACGAAGCTCGTTCGCACAAATAAAACTACCACCGGTATTCTCCTTAATCGAAAACATGCTTACTTGTCGAGAAAAGAAGAATTCGGTTTTGAGGTTTTTATAGAAAATAAATCCGGATAAAATAAACGGGGTTTATAGTGCGCTCTTCGCCTTACAACTGCCTTCTCCTACGGTGTTGATGCGTCGTTAACCGAGGAAAATACTAACCACAACAAGTGGGAAATTAAAACTTTTCAAAGTGTTCACAAAGTGAACATGAATCGACCTCATCACACCGGAACAATTATTAAAACGCGCGTTCCTTTGGATGTAGTTATGTCTCTCGTCAGAACCGTTTGCAGGTGAACAGGGTTTCGTTTCACCTGAAACGACAGCCCTAATGTCAAAGTAAGTTTGGGAGGCAATTGCTCGGGCTCCATCAGTGACCTTTATTTTCAGCCGCTGTAACAGCCTGTGTGTCTTGTTACATGCATCCTCGTAAGTAGCTTAACGTATAAACGTGAGATTAAAAACGCCGCCGCCCTAAAGACGGTTTAATAAACGACTTCATTGCTTTCTCCTCTATCTGTGGTAGGCAGCAGCAACAAAGCCAGCAGTAACGGGTTCATCAAGCTCTCTTGACTAAGCCCCATCAGCGCTCTGTCCGCTGTCATTCCTGCAACGCCTGCCTGTATTGGGAAGGAGTTGGAGGGTGCCATCTGCTCTCTCCTCCTCCGGCGCGGCTCAGGCTCACGGAGCCGCGGGAAGGTGTTGAAGGCGGCCCGGCGCGACCGCCCCCCGGAGAGCCGCGGACCCGCCCGGCGCTCCCGGGGCGCGGGGGCGTCCCGTCCCGGGCGGGCAGGGGCCGGCGCGCCGCCCCGCCCGGGGGCTGTCTCGGTCTCTGTCTGCCCGTGCCTCCCCCGGTCGCACGCAGCCGGGATTCCGCCGAGGCGGCCCGCGGTCTTCCCCCGTCCCGCCGCCGGTGGCGGTGCTCGGGGCGGTGGAGCGCAAGCCGGGCCAGCTGCGCGTCCTCCCGCCGAGCACGCCGCACCGCCCGCGGGTTTTCCGCCTCTGGATGCGAACTCTCCAGCACTGACCGTTTCGGCTCGGCTAACGGGCCGGTAGCCTCTCCGCCCCGCTCGGGCGGGGGCCGGGCGCTAATCCGGACACCAGGCACGGGCAGCGACCGGTCGTTCCCCGAGGAGCAGGCCCCGCCGGGACTCCGTTGCCTTGCGCGGGACCGATGGAATAGGGTAAGAGCGCGGCCTCCGCCACCCCCGCGTCGGCGGGGCAGGACCCACCCCCCGCAGCACGCCCCGGCCGCCCCGACGGGCTCGTTTGCGACCGGGCTGCGGTGCCGGCGGCAGGGGTGGGCCGGGGGCGCCCCGGACCCGCGGCGGGGCGGAGCGCAGTGCCCAGCCGGACGGGCCGGGCCGCCCGCCCGCTCGCTGCGAGGTGGCAGCGGGGACCGCCCTGCTCCCCCGGGGACACCGGAGTGTCCGTGTCCCGCCTCCCCCCAGCTCCCGCGGGACGCTTCTCGGCTCCGGCGCCGGTCGCAGCCGGGAGCGCGCAGGCACCCGACGCGCGTTACCCCCGGCTGCCTCTGGCACCCGCGGCGGCTGCGTGGCTCTCCGGGGGCCCGCTGCCCCGGAGCCCCGGCCGGCAGCAGGCGTCCAGCAGCGCGGCCTCTGGGCCGGCGGCCCGGCCGTGCGAGTCCCGAGGGGCAGCTTCGAAGCACGCCTCCCGCTCCCGTCCCCTGGGTTAAAACTCGCGCTAAAACAGTGCTCTGAGGCCGGCCGATAATTTGTATCTGTCATCAGTGACGCTTGTTGCACATTAATGGTACGTTTGTCCTGTTCATTGACTTTCCTGCAGTCCAACACCCCTGTTTTTCCAGGTGGAAATATGTGGGGTTTATCTCTGCAGACCCCGCGGCGTGATAAAACTGCTTTTGTGTCTTTCCTTCCGGCCCTCCGACGAGGGGGGACACCGAAGGAGGCTTCCCGCCTCGCGGCCCGCCGCTCTCCGCGGGAATCACGGGCAGGCATCTCCCGTGCGGCCCCGCCGCCGGCTCCGGCTCCCCGCCCCCGGGCGGGTGGCGCGTCCCCTCCTGCCCCACCGCTCCCTCTCCCCGATGCCGCTCGGTCCCCTCCTCTCGGCCGGACTGCCCCCTCCCGCAGGGACGCCCGGAGTGCAGCCCCAGGCGGCTGCCAGGCTGCTCCAGGTCCAAACGCTCCCTAAGTCTTAAGCAAACCCCGTTCCGGCTGCAGAGGCCGTGCCGCTCGGGGACGGCGCAGCGGCAGGGCAGCCCCCGCGACGGCTGCGGGGCGGCTGCACGGCGCGCTCCGCCGGTCCCGGCCCCGATCCTGGCCCCGGCCGCTGCCTGTGCGCCTCCCGCGCCCGGCCCAGAGCCCGGAGGCTCTCGCCCTGGGTGATGTCGGTAAAACAAGCTGGGGCTTCGCCGCCTGGGAAGCGGGCCGTCCCGAGGAGCCCGCAGCCCGGCGGGGTGCCGGAGCGCCGGAGCTCACTGCCTCCGGTGCTGGCGGGCATCACTACCCGCCGAGCCCGCTGCCTGCGGCCGAGACCGTTTTGGCAGAGGACTTACTAGAGTGGAAATAAAACGGTCTGAGACGTTTCTGATAACACGTACGTTGCGCTGCAGATAAGGGCCCTCGGCCGGATTAACCTGGGAGCGCTAGAGCCCGCTCTGGCCTGCCGACACGCCGTGTTCACTTTACAAGACGCCGCTTCCTGGAGGTCAATTTCGGCGGAGGAAAACAGGCACGGGCCGCGGGCTGCGCCGCGTTACCTGGCCGAGCCGCCCCTGCAGCCGGGCCGCCCCGCCCGGGCCCCGCCGCGCCTCCGCCACGAGTGACGGACCGCGCTCCGCCGGCAGTGGGGCGCACGGAGCGGCGGGGGCGCGGGACGCGGCGGGTGTCCCTCCTGCGGGCTCGGCAGAGCGGGCCCGACCGCCCGGGCCCGACCGCCCGCGCCCCGCTCCGCCACGCTCCCCGGGGCCCGGGCCGGCCTCCGCCCGCCTCCTCCGCCGTCCCGTCGCGGGCTGGCGGCGCCCCCTGGCGGCCTCGGGCGGTGGTGGCCGGCGGGGCCGGTGCGCGGGGCGGCCCGTCCCCCCCCGCCCTCCGCGCCCTTCCCGGCGGTGCCCGAGCCCGCCGCTCCCCGTGGCGTTTCCGCCGCTCCGCTCTCGCACGGAGGGCGGGAGGCGGAGGTGTCGCGCCGCTTTTCTCGGCCCGGTTACCGCTTTTCTCCGGGAGCGGGCGCGTTGTGGCGAGCGCCGGGCGGTGAGACGGGGCGCCGGGTCCTCGGTGCGAAGGGGTCCGGACGGAGACCGGCACCGGCGTTCAGGGAGACTTACGGGGGTGCCTCCGGGCCGTCCCCTGCGGCGGTCCCCGCTCGCACAACATGGCTGCGGGGAAACGGAGCGCGCCGTTTCCTTCGGCTGCGAAACCATAATGTGTTTCTATTGGGCTGTTCTCGATAATAAAGACGGCATTTTATGCACATATTTGGATGCAGTTCCAGGTTGGGCAGAGGATTAATTTCCACCGTTTAATGAGCGTTTTGTTTTGCCCCTGACATGAGTAACCTTTCTTACAAAGGACATGGAAGCAGAACTGAGATTAGTAACATCAAACTTGTCTGAGACTTACGCATTCCGACATACTCGGAATGGAGATTATAGTACATTGTCCACTATTAAATACTGCAGCACAGATAACTTCAGACAAGTTCTGTTTAACCTTCCGGTACTTCTTTTTGTCACGCATACGGCCAAAGTACCTTTTCTTGTAGCTTCCGTGCAGCTGCAAATGTCTGAGAGGCTGTGTACTAAAAGAAAAGAAACAATGAATAAGAATAATCTGTGTTTTATGTTTATTGGGTGTAAATGCATGTGCTTTCTGTCTCACTTTATGGACTACAGAGAAGTCAGATGCGCAGTACATGAAAGCATCCCCCACTGTGTTGTACATTATTCCAAAGTGCAGCTGTAAATGTCTGTGTCAAAACAGAGTGATTGGGGAAGGGGGAATTCAGGGCAGCTCTCCGCACAGGCTTCCTTTTCTGAATTATTCTGCTGCTGGTGGAGGTAGGAGTGAAGCTAGGTAGGGGAGGGAAAACGATGTTGTCGCATGGAGCTGCTTAGAGCGTTAGTGACAAGAGAGCAGGAAAATCCATGTTGAGGCCCTGTAATCACGCTGTCTGCCCGTGTTCCTGACAGTACGGATGCTGCTTCTTCACAGCATATTTAAAAGAGATCCTTGTGTTTAAAATTGAGGGGCGTTTTGGGCTAATAACGCAGTCACTAGAAAACAGTCATTTTAGACTAGATGATCTCTGTTGAAGTATCTTCACAGGATGATATATGTTCTAGGAAAGGCCATATTTAATATTTTTCATTATGATTCTTGGCACAAAAACTAGGAATGTGCAAATGGTGCAGAGCTGAGAGTCCTCATCAGTATAGAGCAGCACACAAGAGAAACTGGATGACCTTGAGAAGAGTAACAGAAATGTGAAGAAATGTAAAAATGCAAAAATGAAGTTATTGCCTTAGAGTATGGTATTATTACAGTATTGTACTTAGGGTAAAATACGAAACAACATTTCATACACCTGTGGCAGAATTTAGACTCTTACAGTTAGGAGAGAGATTTGCAGAATGTTTTTCCCATGGGCTTGAAATTGCAGAGAATAAAAATTCTATGATGGTGCACGCCCAGCGACCTTGGCAGAGCTGACCATTTAGGTGCTTGTCCTGTATCCGCTTGAGATTGCAGACTAGGGTGACGTTCAAGACAGACGAAGAAAATCACTTATGTAACAAGGGATCAGATTTAACAATCTGGGAAATCCCTTTCTCTCTCAAACGCATTTTTTGTTTGCCCTTGTTACTCTACCCACTCCTGTGCGCTGTCCTCTCCATTCTTCCTGCTTTGGAGAGGCACTGCAGAGCCCAGGGCAGCGGAGGAGCAGAGAGCAGCTGTGGAGGAAATCAGCCCCTGACAGGGTACATCCGCAGGTGGAATTGCTCTACCTATTCAGGTATCTGAGGGTTTCCAGTGTATTCACTGTTAAGTCGTATGTACCCGGTAGTTTTGACTTCTTCTTTGAACGCTTCAGGGCGAAGTCTCATGATAGGTCTGCATGTAGGCATAAGGCAGACTGGGCCCCCCCCCCCAGGTGATGTATTGCCAGTGTTAGCTCTATCATATGGTCTGAACAAGGGAGGAGAGCACGCAGCAGGGAGTACTGGAAGAATCCCAGGGCCGGGAGGAGTCTGTAACCTTCCCAGCTTCCTCTGCCTCTCTGACACAATCTGGCATCTTCATGCTCACAATGACATTTACTGAAAACTGAATCCACTGGCAGAATAACTGTGATGAAGACCAGAATGCACAGTACAGAAATGCTGCTGGTCAGGGGGTCCTTGCATGCCACAGTGAGAAGGAATACATAGAGAAATGTCAGCTGACCAGTAAAATTTATGGATACTGTACTTAGCCATTAAAGGGGGAACACAGTTGCAGAGGAAATAAATTTTTTCTTTTTTTGTGATGGCCGGCCGAGTCATTCTGCTTGTACACACAAAATTGTCTAATAAATAAAGTAACTTTCCATGATTGTGCGAAAATTAATTCTCAAAAGATATGGAAAGAAAAAAACAGCAACAATGTGTCCTCATTCAAGAGTTTGTGCTTAAGCTGCATGGTTTTTTGTTTGCAGTCTGTCATTGTGAACAAAGCAGTACTAAATATCTCTTCTAACAACTGTCTGGTAGTCTGTATTTTTATAGCTTTCTAATACGATGCTCCTAATTACATCCTTAAATTGGAGTATTGTGTTACAAGGCTGTATAAATAAAGCCAACTGAGCACTCATTTATATGTAGACTTCAAGTTGTTCTAACGCTACATTTATTTTTGTAAGGCTGGAAGGAATCTTTTCCTAAATCTTATATCATTCTTCTCCTTAACAATAAATCATGACGGAGTCTCAGTGCCGAAAGCTAGTTATCCCCAGTGGTGTTTAAGCCCAGAATTCCTAGTTGGAAAGTTTGTAGTCTTGTGTCCTTTGCCAGTGATATTTGAGAATTAATTGTAGTGCATTAAGAAACTCATTTGTAAACTGTCTTGCAACTGAGGGATGCAGTTCCCCCTCCACAGAATTTAGTCTCTGTCCTGTGCTGTAAAACTGAAAAAACACTCTGTAATAAAGGTTTTATATTTTGTTACCACCCTTCTAAACTGTTACAGAATTAGAAAATACCTCTGCATTACAGTCAGACTATTGCTACTGTTCAACCATTTCTATGATGGGCCCCGAGTGCACCGAAGGCCGCCCTGGGCCTAATTAGCCATACCTGGGACCTCCCTCCCACGCACCCTCTGCCCCTGGCCCGGGAGCCCTGTCTAAGCTCAGCCCTGGGCCTTTGCCCCTGCTTGCCTGGTTTGGGTGCTGTGGGACTGTGCCCAGTCAGTGGGAATGTTGCTCACGTTGCAGCCACCATTGGCTCCCAGCGCGTCTCGGCTCAGCTCTGAGCCCGGCGTCCCTTGGCAGGTGGTCGTGCCAGACGGAGGCAGCAAAGGCCCAAGGTGTGCCAAGGAGCTTGCTATTGTGGCAGGTCGTACCTGTCAGCACGTGGAGCAGAAGTTTGGTTGCAAGGCTAAATGAGATGCGTTTAGCTCCAAACAAAGGATGCTGTGGCTGAAAGCGAAGCGGCGTCTTTCATAAAACAAATCTGTAAGAGGATGAAAAGCTTTCCCGTCAGTTGTTCTCTCTGTTCAGTTATTTTGCCATCTAGGCATCTGAGTTTTTGGCTTTCAGAAAGCCAAGAAATTCACGTATCTTCTGCCTTTTTGGAGTATCATCCCCCTTCCAAAAGGTGTGCGTTTGCTGCAGTTGGAGCAGAGGCAGCAGCTAGATGGGGCTGGGAGGAGCCTACCCATAGTAGCAGTGAGCTAAGAGCAGGTACAGGATGAGACCTCACCTGAGGTATGCAGCAAGCTAAGCTGGACTAAATGCCGTGCCGTTTTCTCTGGGCTGTCACCTTAACAAAGTAAACTAAGCTAGGTTACTCTAGCACTACTGTGACTACAGCATAGTTAACCCATTCATCAAATTGCCTCTGTCAGAGATCTTAGGTTTCTTTCAGGGCTGTCTGTGAAATGTGGTGGATAGGTTGCTGGTACAAAGCAGAATTCAGGATGATGATAGGCCGGGGGTTGGCTGTGCCCAAAAGCTGGAGAGGGAGCATGATGCCATGGAGAAGGACCACTTTTCTGTCCCTTCTTTGGTTTGCCCTTCCCAAATAAGAGCAATTAATTCCTGAAATCACAAGCAATAGTTTCTTGCCATACTGCTTCCCTTTTCCTGACAAGTTTTGGAGGCTTTTTATGGTTTGCCTGTTGCAAATGGATGGTTGTGGCTGTGTGAAGAAGTTATTTGGCTTTCTAAGTTTTCACAGCTTAACAAAAGAGTTCAATATAAAGTTGTCAAACCAAAATTTTTTTTCAAGCTCCTCTAGGCACATTTTGGCCTAAAAGTTGGATCTACCTTTTCTGTTCCTAATCTATGCCTTCCTGGGAAGCCAGTTAACTTCAGCGGTCAAGCACATAGATGAGACTGCCTTTTAGTACTTTCTAGAAAGAACAAAAACAAAAGGCTCAGTATGTATCGCAACCTTGTGTCTTTGTTGGGTTTACTCTCTTTTTAAGGCTTTAATTGCATTTTGGAGAATTATTGGGGTGGAGGGAGCTATATACATAAATCCTTGCAAAATAACTTATTTCTGCTGAAGACCAGCGTGTGATTTTCGAAGGTATCATCAGGAAGTTTTCAACACCTCTGTGTGAATTCATTGGTCTGCTTTGGATTTTAAGCAACAAGTTTCTGAAGCTCTGGAAAACATGAATTAGGTTTAAGGAAAGTATTTGACATGTTAAAATCACCAACCATTACTGTAAATATGGTCATTGGTGGAAAATAGCGTGGGCATAATTATATATATATTTTTCACAACAAGAAATGAAACAGTATTTTTGCAGGTGAAACTTCTGAGAGATTTAAGATAAGCGGTTATCAGCATTAGTTTTGTTCTATCTGTTGCATCTCGTGAGAGGCACTCTTAACAATTACAAGGTGGGCTTGGCTTAATGTTCTTTTCAAAATGAAGGGCTTTTCCTCCCCCAGCGGAGCTAGGAGTCAGCGTAGTGCAGTCTGTGGTTGACCGAATTGCCAGTGCAGCTTCCAGCAGATCACTGGTGTTGCTGAAGTTCCCAGGCCTTCGATTATATTTTTTTTTTTTCCCCTGTCTGGAAACCCTGTTTCACCTGTTACTTTTCTTCTGCCAAGGGCTTAGATTATTGTTAGTATTAAGAGCATCGCCTTCTTAGGTCAAGTCAGACCTGAGTGTCTACCAACCCTCTCCCCCTTCCCTCATTCCACCAACTTTGTATTTTTCCTACTTGTCTCCACTCTAATAGTTTATCCTTTTAATGAGAGAAGGCTACAAGTTATTCTTTCTAAGTGAGATAAGCCCTTGTGAGCTCTATTTTATCTAACCAAGACTGGGAAATCGTTTGCCCTTATTTGTATTAAACAGATGTATATACTTTACCGCAAGTCATTAGTGCTATAAAGAGATTGCCTTCCTATTGATAGCCTAGATGGGGGAATTCAGGAGTAAATTGCCAATAAATAAAGAGTGTGCTTGTAAGCACTATTGATTCTCTCTGAGCCAGAGAGAAGTGTTTTGTTAGTAAAACTCTTCTTGAATGTGCAAGTGAGGTTAAAAAAAAAAAGTAATTAGTGATTACTGAAAGCAGGGCGAGGGGAGTGGGGGACAACTTCGGGTGAGAAGCTTACATTGTTTTTCTTTGAAGGGTACAGTTTGTAAAGATAGCTGCTAAAAAGGTAACAGCAATTCTTCTGGCCACTCTCAAAAATCCTGGAGGCAATCATTAGAATATCGAAGGATCGGCACAGCATTTCCTGTAACACATAACTTAGAGCGGTAGGAGAGTTTCCCAAATCACCATGAAAGGAATAGAAAGTATCATTTGCATAGAAAATGAAAGATTGGTGGGATTCAAATTCCTTTTGTCCTGTTTGTGTTTTGGAACAGTCTGGAAATTACTTTTCTGAGCTGTTTGGGGAATGCTTTAATGTATGCTGGTGGCTAGACGTTAGGAGCCAATTCAGGAGCAGGTATGAAGAGGACCAGAGTGTGGTTATAGGCTGAAGGACAGCGGAGTCCTTCCAGTGGCAGCTGGAAGAACAGAAGATTAGTCAGGTCCATGGCTACTATAACCATGGTGCTTGCTCTATCTTGTATCCTTCTTCCATATTCATCCAGCTTGCTGAAAATTAGTGTTATTTACAGAGCTGTCTTTCTAGAAAAGACAGTAGGACAGAACTGGATGGATGGTAGGACAAAGCTATGCTGCAGTGGTACTCTCTGCTGAAACCGTGTTCAGTGATATGATTCCCATCATCTTCAGTGCACATATTCCATGACGTAATTGATATTTGTAAGCTGACAGGCCATTCCTTTAAGAGTACCTCAATAGAATAACAGTGATTATAATCTTACAGAATCTTTGGCAAACCTTTTAATTGTGGTCGATTAGAGGATTCTTCTGGTGATATGCTGCTCTTCCTCACATTTATTCAAAGAAGACATAAAACGATGATAAATGCTGGGCATACAGCAACCATTTAGTTATATGACACACAATACTGGAATTACCCTGAACGTGGAGAAGTAGAGCACCTAAATAAAATTCATTTTACATGGCTACTCGTAGTAGCAAAAAAATTTTGCTGGACTGATGCACATTAAAGTTGTCCTATGTCTTCGGGAAACTGATTTCTTCAGACTAAATTTCTTCTGTAAGGGTGGACATGCCATTCATCACCAAAGATTGAACACCAGAAATATATTTTTGGCAATGACAGCCTTTGGAAGGCTGATTAAAAATGACCGTAGGAATTCAGAAAGTTTCAGGTTATATGACAAATTTATCACATACTGTTTTATTTATACATTTTTCCTCACTATGAAGCCATATTACATGTGAACGTATGTAAGAAATTATACACTTTGGTTGGGTTTTTTTTTTAAACACGTATCTTGGCTTTTGTTCTGAAAAGCTCTTACATAATTCATTACCTCTTCTCCCTTCTGGTTTTATCTTCTTTTCTAGATCTCTTTCCTTCTGTCTATCTCTGTTCCTATAATCAGTGATGATGTTATTTTTCTTTGGGAGATGTGTTAGATTTCTTCCACAGATATTTAAAAATGAACAAAGAATGCTTTTTTGACAGTCAGGAGTTGTCAAAACACTCAAGAAAAGAGCCTTCCTTGGAAACAAAACCGCTTAAGCTGTGCTTTGCCTTCCTGTGTAACTTTCTTCCATATTCATCCAACCTGCTAAAAATTAGTATTATTTACAGAGCAGTCTTTCTAGAAAAGACAATAGGACAGAATTGAATTTACACCACCTGAGGGCACTGTAATACTATTTCACTTCATTTTAAAGAAAAATACAAAAGGGTAGTGTTTGAAATGGTCCCCATTTTTCCTCCTCTTATGATTACCATGAACTTCTAGAAGAAGTGTACCACTGAAATGAATGAGAATCATTTAAAAAAAAAATAGATATGCGTTGTAGGCAGGTATCTTGGAAACAAGGTCATCCTTCTTTCATGTCACTAATATTGTTTCCTTGTGCTTACTGTAGGATGATGGTAATTTTAAATACAATGCTATCATTATTTAAATGATGTGTTACTAGTGTGGCAGTGATTGCTGTATGCCTGGTTGTGCTGCAGATTTAGCTGCTTACGTTTACTGCCTTTTGTCTGTATCCAGAAAAGTGCGGGGCTGATGTAAAAGCACCAAATGATGATGCTGCGTTCATGTACTTAAACCACTTCACTAGAATGTGACAAAACGAGAAACGAGAGAAGTAAAAAGCTCCCTACACGGACACTCCTGATTTGGCTTACATTCTCAGTCTTGCCAGGTTTACCTTCTGTCTCTCATCTCTTCCTACACTGCCATCTCTCTCTTTTCCTTCTGCTTTACTGTTTTTCTTTCTCTGTCTCCTCTCCAGTCATTTGATTTCACCATCCCATTATTTTCTTTACTGTCTAGTGCATGGAGAAGGTCACCAAACATAGTTCAAATAAGAAGGGCTCTGTGCAGGACAAGAGGACCTCTGCCAGGAGGCAGATGGGCTTCCAGACCACGCAGCCTCCAGTGCTGGTCAGTGTACTCCTCCGTTCTGACAGGGTAGTGGCTGAACTCTTCTAATATACGTCTGCTTAAAAGCACAGCCTAGAGCCTTTTTGTTCTGTTTGTACAGCACAAAACATGGTGAAACCTTCATGTCAGAAACTATATAATATTTATAATTTTGTTAGAATAATAACCAAGCGTGCTCCCGCCAGAGAAGAAACTCAAGACTGTTTGCTGAACTTACGCGGGAGGTTTCCATAGCTCTCTTACGAGGAAGAAGGCCATCGAATGTGTTCGCATCCACATTGGCTTTCTAAAACATGCGTCCAATTCCATGATGGAAAATGCTGTTGTGATTTTGTGCATTTAGACTTTGTTTTAGAGTGTAGCAACTCTAAGTGTTTGTTTAAGAGCAAGTCATCGGTCAAAGTAACGGTGTTCAAGGAATTAGAGTTGCATTCTCCTAGGGACTGCCCAGGCAGTTAACATAGTCCCGTGATGTTAGCAACACTGAATTTTTTTAGTTTGGTTGTTTTAGCCATCCAGGAGTACGTTCAGAAATAGTTCTATAGATGATATATTTTTCAATGAACCAACTTGACTGACCTGAATAATACTTTTAATTTGTGCATGCTAATTGGATTGACAAAGGAATGCTACTGTTTCTTTTGCACTTGAGGCCAGAAGTGAATGAGCTTGACTGGTTTTTCCATAACAGGATTTCTTGGTGGTACTAATGGAAAATAAAAAGTTGTGTCAGAAAAAGTAGTTTTAAAAATACGCTGGAATGACTCATATTGAGGAATTATCCTGTATAAAAGAAAAATGAAAGTAATTAAAGGAGTTAAAAAGTTGCATATTTAAACAGAACTCTACCTTTAAAAGTCATGGTATGAACCCTGTATTAGGGACAAGGGTAGATATGTAGTTATTTAACAGATCTAAGCTCTTCCAATAAAGCAATTCCAATAAACCAGAAAAATACAAGAATATCTTGTATAAGTAGTCCTGTTGGTTCATATGCTTAAAGTTATTTTTATCGATACTTAAGTATCTTGAAGCAGTGAGATGAGATTAACTTCTTGCAGAGGCTTTCATTCCTTGAAATCTGACCAGTCCAATACATTATTTTCTCACATTAAGGTCATCAATAAGAAATACATGTCTTTTACACTCCTGAAATCTAACTAGGAAGTTAGTTTTTGTACTAGTGAGAGACTGAATTCTTTTGGAGAGGTCCTTTGGTATGCTGTGAAACATGAACAATATGGGTAGAAGGAAGGCTGTACCTCATTTTAAAGTCCTATGGAAGCAGAGGTGCGAAGTAAGTACTCCAGTGACTGGGAATGCCACGACTGGAGTGTGGTTGCCTGTCCAGCCTCAGTTCCTCTTCTGAAATGCTGGTCTGTAGAGAACTTTAAACGCTAAAAGGCTGAGAAGAAGATGTATAAGAGTGTTTTGAGGATCTCTGTGCCATCTAAAAAGTTGTGCATTTTATCTCAGGGGCCTGAGATGGAACTTAGAGGTGAGAACTCCCTTGGCATAAGGTTTGCTAGTAGTTCAGTTGCTTTAGGTTTTGGTGTTAGTTTTTTAATTTTTAGGTTTGAGGTTTTGATGCTTTAGTTTTCAGTTTTGCCTCGGTGTAGTTGGAAATCACATTAGAGTATCATCTATGGAGTTAAATATAGAAATAAGCTAAAACTATGAGCCAAGGATTCACTTACTCGTAAAAATCACATGGAAAATGTGGAGTGAATATAATCACAGAAGCAAGGCAGGGAACCAAGATTTAAGTCCTTATAACAGGAAGACAATAGCCAGAGACATTCTTCCATGCTTGCTAAAAATAAAACCTCTAGTTTTTCATAAGCAGATGTTTGTTGATATAGTGGCAGGTATTTGTACAAATGAGAGATCCAAACCCATTTGCAAAACTCTAGAGAATGGTAGTTGAGAATAGGAAATATGAAGGTAAAGATGCAGCGGTCTAAGAGTCCTGTATCCTTTAATCTTATTTCTCAGCTCCAAAAAAGCTTTTAGGAGGAAACACTCCATGTTCCATAGCAAGTATTTATTGAATGAAATAAATGTTAATGCAGTTTTATTCCTAGCAGACTTTTCCATATGTGACATTAGCAAACACTTGTCTTGTGATACCATATCAGCATGGAACGTAACTTTTTTTTCCCACGTGTAAACTCTATATGTATGTGTACACGTATATGTACACTTTACATGTACACATGTAAAATCACGAGGCTTAACTTCACTTTGACACAAGCTAATGTGCACTTTCTATGCTCTCTCATGCCAAATGACCAATACCTCTTTTTTTTTTTTCTTGCTGGCATTAATTTTTGCTTATTTGACATCCAATTTGCTAAATGAATGATGACAGTAATCCTTTCTTCTGTACTGTTGCTTCACCTTATTCCATATTATGTATTCAGGTTCTCTGGGGTCATTCCCCCTCCCCACCACCCCTTGTTTTGTGTTCTGTAAAGATGAAAGATTGGATTTATTTATACTGATTAAAATAATTCTGAATAGTTTTACATTCATTTAAGTTTAGATAAACTGAATTGCAAATATTAAATGTATCTTGTAACCGCTTATGCAGAACATAAGGACTCTTTAATTGTCGATGGTATAGAAAAACTCTATATGAACTCAAGTTTGGAAGGAACAAAATGACTAACAAAATCTGTCACTAAAACAGGGGTTGAAAGACTAAGAAGCAGTAGTTATAAGAAGATATGGGAAGGAGAGTTCAAAAGGACCTTCTCAAAGGAAGAAAAGATTGTGGAAGGATTTTATGGGTTTTTTTCCCAAACACAAACATTTAGAAAATGGCTACTTCAATAGCAAAGGTAATTAGAATGGCAAATTAGAAACCTGTAAATGTGAGGAAGGCAAAAAGCTTCATGCATTTTGAGGGAAAAAATCTTTTTCCATAAAGACAGTATTGAAATACATGAGATAATATCCTAATTTGTCCAAAGAATAGTATCAAGTGGAAGGTGACAGTTAACTCTCCTGCTTAGTGCGTGCCTGTTAGTGCAGTTAATATAGAAAATGAAATGTCTTACTTAGTGTATGCATACCCAGCATAATGTGGGAGACAAACTTACGCTATCTACAAGCCTGCCAGTCTACCCAGGCCAGTTCCAAGCCAGAAGTCACATAACCATGTTAATGCTAAATCAGATTAGTGAGATCTGCTTACTAGTCATTTATCAAGTTGCATAATGTGGTGAGTTTTTTCCGTGAGTTAAGGAGCTTACTTTGTGCTGGATCTCAGTCTTACCCTGACTGTTCTGAGTGGACACTCATTTGTGTTCATGGCAGCCTGTGCTTTTTGCATCTCCCCATGATGATACATGAAGATGATGTGCTGGGGTACAATACTTCTGATAGAAAGGTCAACAAGATAAGGGCAGTTACCTCTGTACACTGCCTTTCACTATGGCAAATTCACTGTTAGTTCACCTTGCATCCTTGCATAAGGAAGGCTAATCTTCTCTCTCGACACACGTTCTCTTTGCTTTTCTTTCAAAGCACCCGTTAACAGAGGTGTGGTGGGATTTCATGCACAGGGTGTCCCGGGCAACCTAAGCTTGTCTTCAAGCTTTCTACATGCATTCTGAAGCTGTTCTTGCAATTATTGCTGTTTTGAACCCGAAGGACTGCGTAGCAGACTTCCATCTACAGTTTCACAGTACATGACTCCTTTAGGTTGGTGATCCGCTTTGAGAGCTGCTGGCAGTCACTCTCCAAACGGCATTCTTCCGACTGTCTGCTGGGTGCCAGGGCCAGTAGTGAGTGTTGCAATCTGTGTCATTCCCACAGCAAAAGAAAGAGGTGGTGGCAGTGGTTCTTTGGTATACTTCTACCAATTCCCTGCATGCCATTTTCTCTGTTAAAGCCCTGACTTAATGGGACTCAATTTTGGTGAAAGAATTTAATGGCATTTGGATCAGTCTAAGCCTTCCTTACTATGGGCTGCAAGAGATGCTACCGTTTTATTTAGGGCTGCAATAAATACCGTGGTTTAAAAAAATTAACTCTGAACAATCTGATGCATACAGGAATATGTATCTGGGGAGACATTTATGCTGGGAAAAAGAGAGTCACTGAATTGAGAAGTGATTGTTCTTTCTTCACAGAGCTCTATGTATGATGTACAAGTGACATATGGGCTGGTTTATATAGTACCTTAAACTCAGCAAAGCAGGTTATGGCTTTCTCTTAAAGTGGTATCTCAGAACATTTCACTTGCTTCTCATAAGTTCTCAGTAATAAATGCTCTTTCTATTCCAGTGCAACTACAAAAATAAAATTTATTAGCTAAAACCTAATACAGGTGGACAAGAGAGTACATAAAAGATCTATGCTATCAGAAAACTCCATAGGCAATTATATCCACATGTGGGTGTATTTCCAATGATTTTCTCCCTCAACATTTTCTCCCCCCCTTCTCATTAAGTTTATCTCCCTGTCCTGGTTTCGGCAGGGATAGAGTTAATTTCCTTCCTAGTAGCTGGTACAGTGCTGTGTTTTGGATTTGGGATGAGAACAAAGTTGATAACACACCCATGTTTTAGTTGTTGCTAGGCAATGCTTACACTAGCCAAGGACTTTTCAGCTTCCCATGCTCTACCGACTGAGAAGGCTGGAGGTGCACAAGAAGCTGGGAGGGGGCACAGCCAAACTGGCCCAAGGGACATTCCATACCATGTGACGTCATGCTCAGTACATAAACTGGGGAAAGCTGGCCGGGGGGGCCGCTGCTCGGGGACTGGCTGGGCATCGGTCGGCGGGTGGTGAGCAATTGCATTGTGCATCACTTGCTTTGTGTATTATTGTCATATTATTATTATTATTTTATTTCAATTATTAAACTGTTTTTATCTCAACCCACGAGTTTTTCTCACTTGTGCTCTTCCGATTCTCTCCCCCATCCCACCAGGTGGGGGGAGTGAGCGAGCGGCTGTGTGGTGCTCAGTTGCCAGCTGAGGTTAAACCACGACAGTCCCCTTTCTCCAAGCACAAATTACAACTATTACTACAAGTTCCATATGTGGGAGGTAATCTTTAGGATACCTTGCTTTAACCAGTCAAGAACAAAGCACCATGACTTTCAGAGGAAACCTCTCAAGAGAAATCCCAGCATTACAATTCAGAGGCCCGATAGGCTGCCCTGCGTGCAAATTCTGCTCTGAGTAACTATATCCTGCAAGCCTGTGTTCCTCTCATATTTTAAATACTTTGAACACTCCCTATCAAAAATGGTGGTGGCCGTGGTTTTTCTGTTAATGACTGCTATTGCAGAAAGAGATGAAGTTATTCTTGTATCTGTCCAGCTTGTAGGTACTTTGGGATTGTATTAGATGAAAGTCACTGTGAAGTTAACTATTATTACGGTCAGCTTTTTGTTTGTATCATGCCATGGGAGTTTTGGCCTTTGACGCAGCAGTGGTGCCAGCTTGTAACGTAAGGTGCTTGAGAACGACATCAGGTAGAAGGAGAGAAGATCCACTCCGGTAAATGCGCGCAGTTGCTATTCGTGGGTGCTACCAGTGTGGACCCCTGCCGAGCAATGGAATGTGTATAACCTTCCGGTGAGGACAAGAAAACAGCAGTTCTACTTTTTTTCCTCTGGTGTTGATTTTTGTGACATTAATACAGGCTGTTAATATGGAAGAAGTGTTTGGAGGAAATTTGCTAGGTGGCACACTTAAATAAAATAAAACCAGAAGTTTGTCAGATAGCTGATGTATAAAACCCAAGACTAAAATAGAAAAAGAAACCCTGGACATATTTTGGAAAGAAAAAAGGTAGGGAGTACAGGGAAAGCTGAATGAGAGCACAAAGCAAGCCAGACTGAAAAACAAAGCAGACAGCAATGTTTTCCCGCTAAAAGAAAACCTAAAAGGTTTTTTTTGAGCCAAAGCTCAAATCCGTGGTCTGAAACCTTGAAGAAGAAAGAGCTTCTTTCAGAACTCACTAGCTGTGTTACCCTTTGACTGACTGCCCTTGCCTGTGGGCCTGTTCCTGCTGCTCCACTCGGGGCAGCTCAGCAGCGCTGTTTCTTCCCAGCCCCATCAGGATTCACAGACTGGGCTGAGACTGAATGCCTGTGAATTTTGGCAGGTTGCCCCAGTGCATCCCACCTGTGTGTGAGCAGCCCTTTGCGAGTTGGGAGCTTGACACTGTTGCCCTCTGAGACGTAGCTCCTTGTACCTACCTTTTATGCGATAGCCTAATTTTGGCTTAAGATTTGGGGTCTTATTTTTATCTTTTAGAAGTAAAGAATGAGCCTTGTTCATTTATTTTCAAGAATTATGATAGACATCCATCCTCAGAAGGAGAATCTGCAGGCCTGGAGGAGGCTGGAGGTATTTTCCCACAGCTTTGAAGCATTGCCTCGGTATGCTGGCTATCCTGGAAGTCACTCTGACATGCTGGACATGCCTCTTTCACTGGGTGGGGAGTACACATGTCTAACTCAGGGTCCTCAAAGCAGCTGCTGCTCCAGGATGTATAATATATAACTTAGCCTCTGACACTGTTTACTGGATGCAGCATAACGTCTTTTGGCTTGTGGAGGGGCTTGAAATCAGTCCCTAACATTCTGGCTGTGTACTCAAGCTGCTGTCCAGTGACACTGGAGATAGATAAACACTGGCCATTTGGATAGTAACTTCTGGTGCACCTCTAAAGGAGGTGCTCTAGAAATATCTCCATGTGCATGAAAGCATCCACAAGTGTATTCAGTTTGCAGAAGTGGAACTTATGTTCATATCAGCCCGAGTTGGGGAAACCTAGCAAAGACAGTGAAGCTTTGCAGCTATCTGCGAAAGAGACTGCAGTTGAATATTTACTGATAGTGCAGGAGAAATAGAAAAACACTTTGATTTTTTGCATTTCAGACTGATTTTTTCAAAGTGGGCAGGAAGGGATAGAGATGTTTTATGTAGACTCTTGAATACTCTTAATAATATCCAATATTACTACTTAGAGCAGAACCACATATTAAGTCATGTAGGATCAAGTCAGGGTCAGCTCTTGAAGTCCATATTTGCAATTAACTTTCAGTAATGCCTCAGTTCTTATTCTGTTAAATTCCATCAATTTAATCAGAGGTTGGATGAAGTGTTTAAGCAATGAACTGACAAATTCTGCCAGCATAATGATACAGCACATACAGGTCTTAATGTCAGTAATCTGCAGTCAAGTCTTTTCGTCAGCTACCTGGGCTATACAAGAATTGGTTAAAGGTAGATTCAGCTGTTGCTGTGAAGCAAAAAGCTTGGCTGCTTTTGTTTCTGTTGATGCTGAATTTCAGTTATTAATATTGTAGTGATGCTTAGTAGGCTTTCAGAACATTTTTCAATCTCCAGCTCGACTAAGCAAGCAAAATTAATTCCCAAAAGTTGAGCTAAAAATAACGCATTTTGGGGCTAGGAATTAGCAGCACAACTTTGCTAAATACAACGTATATAATTTTGAGACCCTTGTAACCAAAACAACTTCTAACATTGTTATCAGTAATGAGGCTTTTTATTTCTCTAACTTGGAAACTATTATAATGTCTTCCAACTATCTGAATATATTGAAATTTTTTTTGTTGTTGTGAGACTATTTTCCTTGTTCTATCTTAAGAGCAGTCCTATTTAGGTCAGGTCAGAACTAAGCAGGTATTGACTTATACATAGTCTTTAATCCTCATATGAGCTAATTTAACTATTTTCTTACATATAATGAATTTAAAATTTCACATTTTTGCAGACATGGAAGTGCTATACAAAAGCCTAATGCAGGCATACAGAACTTTCTCAGGAAGTCCGAATAGAAATGACTTGCAACTCTGAACTTTAACAACATCCTCACTGAAGCAAACCATGAAGATCTTGTGCAGGGAAGAACAGGCACAGCAGACTACTCGAAGTAAAGTCCATCACCTAAAACTAAGGGAAAAATGCTGATACAAAGCCACCCTCAGTCTCACAGACTAAATAGGAATTTTGATTGGGTGCATTTATAGTATAGAAATGAGAAGGGCAAAATAGCAAATGTGAGTTAAGGCTTTTCTGGACCAAAAAGTGGTCTCTCTGAGGAGCCTGAGAACATTCAATACATTGCACAATCAGATCCTAATAGAGCATACATCCAACCTGGATGTTGATTTGCATCTAAAGAGAGACAGGAAGCCAGTGAAGGTACAAAGTAATGAATTCAGGTTAAAAAAAAAAAAGAGAGAGAGAAAAATGTACAACATGGTCTTCAACAAGTAAGAATTTTATTAGGTAACTGCTAGCAAACCTGCTACAGAACTGCGAGTACAAAATGTAATGAGTCCTAGTACCAAGAGGTGCATCAATATTTACTAGCATTTGTGTTCAAGTACGTAGACCTGAGGTGCTGACAAAAGCAAACATGGCGTTGGTATTTTCCCATAAATCATGTCCCACTATTGGAATATTCTTAAAGAGGATAGTTAAAATTAAAATTGACATAGCTGTTGTTTGGAGAAAAGTGTTGTTTTTTCTTTTTTTAAAATCGAACAGTGAAGGTTAAAAGCAGCTTCTGCTCTGTACCCTTCCTTTTCAAATGTAATGAGCTTTGTTTTCACTCCCTTGCAACCTGAGTCTTTATCTCCCTTTGTGAAGTGCAATGGTACACACAGTTATGTTTTGACTTTTGGAAACTATTACACAAAGTGGAAGGCTTGGCAAACAGGTCACGTTGATTTTGTGTTACAAAGTTTAATCTACTAGAATATTCTTGAAGATATATGTGTGGACGGCAGTTTGTTAGAACTATGAACTGCCAGCACTGTTCACTACCTTTTTACTTAAAAATATAAATGCACAGGATTGACGAACAAGAAGGCAGACATTTGTGTAGCTTTATCTGGCTCGCAAGAGCTGTTGATTTTAACAGCATGTCATATTAAAAAAATAATCAGATAAAACCAGGCAAGCAAAACACTTTATTTCACATGATTTGCTCCCCCTTCTATAATCCTATCATAAATACTTTAAAAAGCCTGTAACTACTTCACGCAGTATGAAAAGAATATTTTTTCTAACAATTCAGAGGCTGTACTCAGGGATGGATATGGGACTTCAGTTTTCTGAGAGTCAAACCCCTGCTGAAGCTGCAAAGAATGGAAACTACAGCACGGCCAGCAAGACCCCCTGAGCATCCCTGTTACCCAGTGACTCAGTCCTGCTGCCTTACGGAGTTGACAGCTGCAGTCTTTTTTGTGTGTGTGTGTGTGTCTCATCCTCAATTTTGCAAGTTTAAACTTAATTTGTGCACTATAATGAGTAGATTGCAAGAGGAATGGTTGCTCGTGGTGTCATTACTCCGCGGTAGCTGTCCGCATTCACTTTGTTACTAAAAGCATGCAGGAAGAAGCGAACTCCTTTCTGAGAGGTAAATCAGAGGTGTAAATCTCAGAGGTAAATTTCACATGACTCACATCAACTAGAAGATAAAACATGCATATTTTATACATAAAACTGTGTCCTTTTGTTCACATATGCAGCTTCGGTAGTCTCACCGAGGTAAAGAGGCGTGCTCACTGTAATCAATAGAAGCATTTGCCTAAGTGTTTGCAGGATCAGACCACTAGGTTCTGACTCAAAAGGAAGGACTTCTAGTGAATTTAAGATCAGTTTTGTTTCAGGGACTTGTAATTAACAATTCAAAAGGGTGGGTCCCAATGGGTTATTTATGCAAGGAGTTCCAGGGATGTCAGCAGGATTGCTTTTATTATTGTGGAATACACCTGTAAGGATCTGTTTGCAGAATAGGACCCATTCTGGTGTAATCAAACATTTTTCAGCACAGGTAGTGGTGCAGTTTCAGCTACATGAGTTCTTCCAGGCCTTGCCCTGGTAACCAGAGAGCACTGGCAGCGGCAGTGGTGCCTGTCACCAGTCGGACCCCCCCTCTGCCACGTGCCCCTGTCAGATCTGCTGGCACTTTTGCAGAGAGTGCTGCTCCATAGCTTCCTTCTGCCAAAACAATCCAATTTTTGGAAACACACTGAGTTGATTTATGCAAATCTGGACATTTTGAAAGGCGCTTGTTGAAAGGCAGTTGTATGCTCAGGTATGTCTATTAATTGGAAAGGGAAAGGTAACTTTGACAAAAAGGGTAATGACTAACCTCTTCACAAAGGTCAGAGGTGACCAGCACAGCGCATCAGACCATGCCTGGAGATTCTCTCTTCATCCTCAGATTTTCTTTTTATATAATTATTTTGTCTTATTCTTAGGCTTCTTTTTCCTATAATGCTTTTCTCATCAGAATAAGGTGATAAATTCACAAAGGAGCTGTAAAAAGACCTACAATAAGAATGAGAAAACTCTAAGTGTCTCTACATAAGAAGCTAATCCTTTTAGCCTTTCTGGCTGAAATGGGATGGCAGGGGAGAAGTGGTCGTGTGGACCTGACAGCTTTGGAGAGGAGTGCTCAGGCTGAGGCTGGCCTTGTGCAGCTGCTCCGTGGCATGACAAATCCTGCTGCTCAATGATGTCACAAAATACATTCACATTCATAGTGTGCCCTAAATAGTGATCTATTACTGCATTTTCAACTGAATCGTGCTAATATTTTCAGAAAAGGAATGATTACTTTTCAAGTACCAGCAGTTAACCATTATGTTTTCTTTTTGAATCCCTGCCTCTTTCCATAATGAGACTTGTGCTGATTCGTTGTGTTTGCCTGTATTTTTGAAGGAAACGGTCACTGTTTTCATGGTAGGAAGATGTGGTGTGCAAACAATAGCAAGATGACTGGCCTTGTAAGAGCACCAGTATTGTTGCAGTGTGAATTAGGATTGGTTAGGGGGCATTTCTTGGTGAAATTTCTTACTGAAAGTCTTCAAAATATGGAAAATTACTTAAAAGGAAAACACATTTGTAGCTTTACCCTAAAGTGACTATTTCTGATGGTCTTTTGATGGATCTGCCTCAATCCTTCATTCAGATGCTGCAACACTTCATTTTAATATCTTCCCAGAAATAAATGCAACTTACTTGCATTTATTGTTCCACTTGCAACAAATTTCTGTCAGTGATTAAATCAAATGTTTGGTTCATTCATAAAGATATTTAGAAATGTATAATTGGGTAGAAAAAGTGAAAAATCTTTACTACAAAGACACACAAAAAGTAATCTTTTGAATGTAGCAGAGTTCCAATGCATCTAACCAGGCTCATCAGACCTTCAGATGCGGTTCTATGCAGTTTGATTAAATGCAGTTCAGCCTCCAAAGCTGAGCTTTAGATTGCTGCACCAGAGGGGCTGCAGTAAAAAGTGTACCATGCCTGCTCCTCTGAGAGTATAGTCAAACCTAGTTAGCATCAGGTAACCTTTCTACCTTGCAATTAGGCCCAAAGCTAAACATATCGTACGACCAGTTTTGACCAGAAATTGCCATCAATTTGTTCCTTATCTATAAAAAAGGTAAGTTCTATAGTGTATTTCAGTAGTAAATTGCTTTATTCAGCAATAAATCTAGAAGTAAATTAAGAAAATCTGTATAAAATACAGCACGGTGTTATAATGAGCATTTAAAACAAAAAATACTGGGCCTCACTAAAAGTATCAAGATCCACCTCTCTATGGAGATTATTAATTTTCATGTGTTCAGGCTTCTCAAAGGACTTTTTAGTAGCAAAGTTACAAGCTTCATGTAAGGTGATATAATTCAATACAAAGATGCTGAAGTAGGAAATATTAGGGAGGTGTTACTGCTTTGTGTGAGGAATATATTAGCGTATGGTGTATAAACTGGGACGGTCCAGCTGTTGTCCAGCAGATCCTCTCTGGTTGTTGCATGTTTCTGGAATGTTTCTATCATCTAGCCTGCCAGAAGAAGTCATAGAAACTCTGGTGATGTTTGAGCAGCTGAGTGCCTCCTGTGCCTATGCACAAGTGCAGTGTGGAAAAGGGAGATGGTGCGGCTGCCAGGCCCGTGTAATAAAAAGATGTGGGACCAGGGACCTATTTTCTCCAGTGCTTGTTTGGTAAGAACATAGCCTGAGATTCTGCCAGGCTTTGGAACTTGCTCTTTTCTCCTTGGTCATAGCCGCTACAGCAGTGGACTGTGATAAGGAACAGCTCTGACCACCTATGGATGTACAATTACGATAGATAACTTTAGGTAAAATATATTTGCTAGGGTTGGACGTTGGCAGTGCAAAGAACTGGAACAGATGCAGAATCAGAAAGTCAAAGGAATGAGGTAGGCAAATGAGTGGCACACATTCACCAGGAGATTTTGCCCTCGCCCGGGGTGCTCACTTTTTCACAGTTGAAGTGTCTTCACTCCTTGTCATTCTTTCAAAAAGTGACGTTGTTGTGTGATATCCGTTCACAAAAATGCTTGGAGATCCTATCTCACTTTACATAAGACACAGAATAGCTGTTTGGTAGCAATACTTAGGAAAGAATTTTCCAAAGCACTCAGTTCCCTTCTGGGCTACTTAGAATTTCCACATTATTTTTATTTACTAGGTACATTGCAATAGCACTAATGTGCTCCAATTACGCATCTCAGTACTGCTGTGCAATGAACAGTGGTCTGAAATACTTAGCTGCACGTGTGTGGTGAGTCCGTGGTGTCTTAATGCCGATGTGAATACTGTTGGTAGCGGTCATCCCTATTTCTTGAGTTTTGATTAACGCTAACATGCTATAAGCCATGGAGAGAGAGATCTGTATGTCTGAATATGCACCACACAAGTCCTTACAATGTGTAAGGAATACATTTTTGTAGTCGGGGTCTGCATTTCCTTCTCAAGCTAGATGGGCTGGATTGTTCCTGCTTCCAAAAGTGCTAGACTGTTTCTACAACTGATAGCACAGTGTTAGCTGTATGTGTCAAGTTAGATAAGGAAAATTAATAACAAATGGCAAAATAAAAGCTCTTTCACTGGCAGGCAAACTCATAAATATAGATGACTGCTGAACCTAATACACCATCATCAAAAGAGACATCAAGTTCCTCCTTAGCCACTGAAGTGGTGAATGTTTCCTGAGATATAAACATTTCTGCAGATAGTGCTGAAAATTAATCAGCAGACAAATCACAGCCAAGAGAAAATTAGCAAATTGGGACAAGGTTGACTTTGTGACACAGAGCCAAAACTGTCTGATAAACATGAAAACCTTTGATTTAATTTTCATTGTATTTTAGCAAGCAATGCCATTTTACAAGGGACCTAGTTCCTACACTATAATCAGTGGCATTACCATTCAGTTTTCACATCAAGACTTAATTTTCTTCTTTACTTTGAATTTAATATTTTATATGAGTCCCTGATCATCAACTGCCAGATGTTTCTCCTAATGACTCTTCTGCTTTACATGAAGAAAAGTTCTTATTTCCAGTTTGTGTAGAGGAGAACAGAAAAGAGGCACATTAATGACTCAGTGCTATAATTTTATATTATATAAAATATTTATATTTATATAACTGTAACTGGAGAAGACCTTAGTTACAAAATAACTTGTTAAAAATAATTTGTGTTGAAAATAACATCATGTTAGCCATGAGTTGGTGACCCAAGCATGAAACTTGCTTCTCTGTTGAACAGAAAATGTATTTAATAGATGATTATGATTTGTCTGCCTGATTTTGGTCAGGCTATTGTGATTGAGCCCTGACTCAGCTCATAAATGCTGGAGAACAGCTGTTTGGTGTTAGCAACAGTTCGGCCAGATTTTTCCAATGCACTGAGTTCCCATTTGGGCTCCCTCGTACTGCAGTGTCTGCAGGGGCTTAACTGGCTTCTTGGCTAAGCCTTGCACTTGCCACGGAAGGGACTTACCTCACTGTCCAGTGTAAGCCCTGCAGCTTCTCTTCTCACTTAGAAGCTCACTTTCTTTTGTCAGCATTGCCAATAGGAAAAAGTTTGGGACCAGTCACGTAGATCTTCGTGCCTTTTGGCCAACTCTAGCCTGCTATGAGCAGCGATGCACAAACCAGGCTGACACCGCTCCTGCCTGTGACTTTGGAGCAGCTTTAAAGGCAGAAAGGTTGAGCAGCCCGGTGGTCAGTTCTGTGTATGTTTTAGATTTGATTTTCTACATATTCATGAGCACTGATTTATAACAGTATCTAGCTGTTGCTCAGCACTTCCTATCAGTGGATCTAAGGCACTTTATAAGGGAGGCCAGGCTTGTTGTACCAATTTACAGAACGATAAACTGAAGCAAGAGGTTCTCCCGGAGTAATGCAAAGGTATCCTAGAAGTAGACACCTAAGACTGGGCTCCTGTGGGCTTTACAGGCAGCTACATAGTGCCAAAAGTTGTTGACAGTCTGCTCACACAAAGAAATTTTGTATTCTTCAAGCATCAGAAACCAGCTGGCTCTGTCACTGTCCATCCATGAAATCTTACAAACAGTAAGAGTGCTCCCCTCTCACTGCAGCCTAGTGCACTCTGCTGTTGGTAGTGACAGGATGGGTGTTATTCCTGAACCCCTTCCCACAAAGTACATTTCAGAATTACAGGACTCTCCACAGGTCCCAGGGCAGAGAATGATCCCTTGGAAGAGAACTATGAGGGTCAGTCTGAGCTATAAAGGCAAAAGGGGAAAATACTCATATTGGGGGAAAAGGATTTTTCATTATTCTGCATTAAAATTCTATGGTCACAAATTTCTCTGTGGTAAACTCATTTCCGCTTCTTTTGTGAGAAAGCAGTCTCCAGTCCTTACTGTGGTTTGTGTACACATACCTGAATTAGCTTTAAACTAGATGTTTGAAGTGCTATCAGAGGGAGTGCAGGATTTCAGTTATCATGGAAATACCCAGAGCCCAGTTAACTGTGTGCCATTGGAAACAGTGCCGCTGTTATTAGTACCTGAGCTAACAAGCATATCTGTATGTGCAAATCCAGACTTCTCTGTTAGACTTCAGATCAGTGTGTTTTGGACATATCACTGCAGCCATATGTAGTTTTTGCAGTTATCTTTACAGCAGTGGTTATAAATGCTTCTGAACAGGTAAAATGTTTAGAACATTTATTTTCATTTCTGGATCATCTGAGATAGTCGCATTTATTAAGAAGCAAATAACTCCTTTGCAAAGAGAGAGTGTGATCTAATTTTCTACAGCTGTATGAAAGGAATCCTGGGGTCTGGTCTTTGCTCCCTGCTGACTCATGTGTCACCTTATTTGTTGGTTTCTGGAGGTCTGTAAGGGAAAATCCATCCTCAGAGAATTCTCTGGGAGCCTCAGGGTGAGAAGGGCCTGTCTAATACCAAACATCACATTATTTTGATTTCGACAATTACAGGTCCTTTTTCCAAATTGTTATAAGGACACTGGTTCATTATGGACATCGCCCTCTCATTGGATAGCCTTTCCTTTCCACTGCACAGAAAGAAGCCGATGCCCCACTTGCTGGCCTGAACCTCTCGGTGACAACAGCTGTGCTGACCACGGTCTGATGTGGCAGAAGGCCAGGACACAGTGCATGTGTTCGCCTAAGATAACTACATCATATAATCTCCGCAGAAGTACTTACTTTTCAGTTGTTGGGGGATCACAGTAAGGGAGAAGGTAAGCAGATGCATGGTGGAATTTTAGGTGCGTTTCAGGCAGCATCCTAGCGAGGGCTCTGTCCCCATTACCAAACAGATGTCTGCGCTGGGATTGCTGCCTTTCAGTCCTGGAAACAGAGTCCTCAGTTCTTAGTGCAACATCAGTTAAATGCATCTTATAATATAGTTTAGAGAGGAGGTAAAGAAATCACATATGAAAATACGTATGTCTGATCAAAACCTTGTTAAGAATACATGACATGGCTCTAAAAGAGTAAGAAATATTTATGTGTGAGTTGCATCATATTCTGTGCAGTATTGAGTCAGCATCCCCAGATCTTTAATGAATATCAGGAGGCTATAATTCAAAATAATGGATGCAAGCCACTATAAGGCTGAAACAGGCATGTATAACTTGTGTATAGCTGTATACGGACACCAGAAGCTACCTGATGTACTTGTGCAGGACAACTCACACATTCCAGAAGATGAGCAGGCAATACTCTGCTGTCAGTCTGAGACCTCTAGAGCTGTGCATCCAGCCACTGTCACACAGGAGCTTTAAAACTTGCACGAAGACCAACACTGGGTGAGGTTAACTGAAATGCTTTAATAATGGAACTATCCTCACCTCTCAGCTGTGTTCTTGCTATTTTTTTCTGAATTCAAATCTCTGTGATAGCTCTTTCTCCCAGAGGATGGTCATTGATGGGAATATAGCAAAATGTGAGGTAATAAAAAAGGTTTTGCTACTAAAGCTCTCCCCACTTTCTATACTGTGGGAGCTCAACAAACACTTTAAAAGCTCTAGACAGAGGCTTAAGAGACAGACACAATTGGCACTGACTTTCAGCGAGACCTTTGTGTCTAACTGCCCTTCGTGCCTTTGAAAATCTCCCTTGCAGTGTACAGGTCACTGCATATAAACCTTATAAAAAAGGACAAAGTCATAGATTTACAAAAGGTGAATAATAAGTGAAAAAGGCTCAGGGAGGTGTCTTTAAAGAGTTATCAGTAGTTAAACTGAAGTGTCTTGATACGAAAAGGTTTGCTGCTTCAGTGTCCTACCAGTGAACACAAGTGAAGACAGAGGAAGGTGGCTGAAGGGAAAACCAATCTGCTTGCCCTTAACCAGGGAAAATCTGAAGTGAGGGATTGTCCTTTGAGGGTCCAGTGATCACTTGCAATCTCACTATCACTAAAGAGGTGGGTTAACTGGAGCAAGAAGTAAGAGGCATGTTTATATGGAAGCAAAGTCAGGAGGAATATACAGTACATAACATGAGAAAAAGAAAGTTGCAAGGAAGAGCCCAAAACACATCAGGTTTGTGTGCTGAAAGCCTGCCACATGTTGTAACATCAGGATACAAAGCAGCAGTAGAGCTAGCATCACACCCAGCTACCTTTGACTTTTCAGATCAAAAGGCAAGGTACAAATGTCACAGCCACAGTGACAGGGAGTGGGGTACAGCAGCACTCAGTGCGATGCTTACGTGCTCGCCTCGGGTGGATGTTATCAGTACACTCAGCCAGTACACTGCTGGCAGGAAACTTTTTGTGACTGGGCTGAGACTTTTGGTGCCTGATATGTCTTTCAGTTTCACCTTTTTGAGATTTTTTTCCCAGATTCTTCCCTAATAATCCCTCCGTTGAGAAAATAAGGGGGAGAAGTCTCCTAGTTGTACTGAATTGTTTGATGCCTGTCAAGTATTTTCGCTGCCTTCTGGTTCCTTCCTTCTTTCAAGAGCAGCTGCTCCTCCTCATCCACTTTGTGGCATCTCTCATTTAACACTGAACAAAGCTTTCATGTAAAAAATACATTTTAGAAAATATTATGGTGCTGTACAGCAATAGAAAAGATGCCAAAACCAAGCCCCACCGTTATGTAAGCCTGATGTTCTGTGTCCTACAGCAATGCGGCCAAAAACCTAGGACTGGCTTCAGGCATAGGTGTCAGCAGTGTGGCTGCTCTCCAAGGAGAGCAAGCCTGAGCGGGGGCAGAGGTCCTGCAGGGCAGCAGTGCTGTGGCTCAGCTGTCCTTGCCTGGTGCGGCCACCGCCTGCTTCCCTGAGCTTTTGTCGAAAGTGTAGGGGCTGCAGTCAGAGGGGAGGAAGCAGTAGGAAGGAAATTTGTCCTTCTTCCCATCTGGGGAACAATATTTCTGCTGGGTGTGGGGGGCTGGAGGTATTTAATTGACAACTAGTCCTTGGAGAGGACAACAAAAACACAAATTTGTGTCCATCCTGAGGGTGGCAGAATTGAATTAGGCCTCTGCTGCTGAGAAGCCCAGAGTCACTCTGACCAGGTCCAAAAAGATATTGAATGTAGTTACGATTGTCTTCCATGGGAGCTGAGTGAGCACACCACATCCTGGATGAGTCTCAGTGCTTTGCATCACCATGCATGTATTTTTTTTTTTAATATAAAAGAGTTCCATTATGGTTGTTTCCGAGAGAAATTTTGACACAGTAAAATAAATGGCTGGCTCAGCTGTACTTCATCAGAGAGCAGGGGTTTTTTCAGTCAGTGCATGCATAACTCATTGTCAAAAGCTCTCATGATCATTATTCATTGCAGCTTGAGAGAAAACATTGCTGTGAACCCAAAAGCGAAGACTTTGTTTAAAATTATTTATGACACTAAATGTATTCACAGCATTATGATATAGTTTGCTTAGAGCATTTTGTGGTAATTTTATGTGTCTGCATTGGTAATAAGCATAAAATTAAGGACCACTTTTTCATGTTTGAAAATTAACTAGTGCTGAGCACTTTTAATCAAGCTTTTGTACTGTTAAAGGCCTGAAATGCAGAGGGGGGTTATTTTTCCTAATTATACATTAAGTCTGAAGTACAGAGGAGAACAAAATTCCTATCAGTTCCTCATGCCCAGGGTTTACATCAAAAGGCCAGGAATCCCATGGATGGTGTGGCTCTAAGTTCACCCTCTGCACGGTTGTGTATTCATGACGCAAGGTTTCTGGTGACCTAGTGTTGCGTGACTTATCCCTCCTCCTGCTTCCCCATCTCTCCTGTCTATGCACTGCCTGCAGCTGAGCACCATACCACCAGGCTCCATCTCCATGGTCTCACCTGCATGGCTGCATCTTGGTCCTCTCTCTTGTTCTGGTTCCTGTGCTGTCAGACCCTTCTGGGGGACACTTTCTCATGATACACTGACAGAAACTACTGGCTGCATTTCTTACTAGTTTTTATTAGTATTGTATGTATGGCTCCAGTGAGTTATATCTAAACATGGTGTATTTGGGGACAAAGTGAACTCACTCAAATGGGCTTTCTTCCATGTTTGTCAACCCATATGACTACTTTAGAGCAAGTCAGTCAAGCTCAGGAAGGAAAGAGAACAGAGTGTCGTGTTTAACACTGCTGCTCAGTAACGGCTTAAAACTCAGATGGAGATATGCAGTGTTGAGCCTTTGATAAAAGTTCAAAAGTCTTAGGAAGCTTGTGACTCTGGATGAAAGCTTTCTGCTTGCTATGTAACTATTGCTCTATTTGTAACTCCTGCAGATAAGTACTTTGTCATTTGAATAAACACAGTTTCCTTGGCTTTGCTAATGTTTTCTTTTCATATATTTTGCTGAATTACTGTGGCTAGTTGCAAAACGTAACTTGTTTTTGTTTCCATAATTTTCCTCTGGGTGGAAATGTTATAAATAAGTGATGCTTAGTTTAATGCATACATTGAACGTTTTCTTGCACATTCTCCATAGACTGAGGCACGTGTTATCTTCAAATAGGTAAAGTAATAAGCAGTTATTTTTAGGCGTGGGACCTGTGCCTGGTGATGGTTCAGGGTTGCGTCACACAGTTTTGTATTCTTTGAATAAAAAAATCTATTATGTGATTGTTGGTGACAGAATGGATTCCCAATGCACAAAACCAGCCTGTATGTTCACCACACAAAAGATAGGTTAGGACTTCTCTTCCTTGTACCTTGCTCCAAAACATATTTAGTTACTGAGAATCTCTGTGGACTATGTCCCTCTGAATTACCCAAGGGAAACAGTAATTTCCAACAAGCTAAAAGATGGGGTGATTTAAAGTATTTATCCACTGCAGACTGAGTAACGATGATGATGTTGCTGCAGAACGCAGTATGGCAACACTGGGCCATGAAAGCACAGTGTGGGCAAAGGATGCACCTGCCTATGTCAGCAAGTAGCTTACCTCAGTACTAATAGCGCTAGTCAGTTTGATTGAGACTCCTGATAGAAAATCCACTAGTCAGTGATAGTCAGTGGAAGGCTTCTGTTGATCTTTATGGGACTTGACTGGAGTCTTAACTATTTCAATGTTACACTCTGCAGGGGCTTCTCCACCCTTTTCTTCTGCTCTCCTATTTTTCTTCTGAGATTCCTTCCTGACAGGGGATTACTTTCATAAAACCTTTTATCTGGCCTCTTACATGATGTTTCATTAGCATTGCGTCCACGAAAATCAACTTTAAAAACAATTTCGATGAGTGAAATTTCAAGTTACGTTTACATTGAAAAAGAAACCTACAGAAATGTGAGGAACTTCTTGTTCCTGAGGATAAATCCTGTAAGACACCCACAACAAAAGATGCTCCACGAGAGACAGATACATAGATGTGATGTTTTGTCAAATGGCAGATGGGGATTTAGTGTTTTTCCTTTTTCCTCGGGAATCTCTGGGGTAGGTGCTAACACTTATAACACTTATAACACCATCAATCTCATATCATGAAATTTAGCCATGAGAGAATAACAGACTTGGCCCCAAACAAGTATAAATAAATCTGAGTAGAAGGCAAGGTCATGCTATGTTTGATTTATATCACACTAATGAGATACCATTGGCTGGATAGTGGCTCTTACTGATTTTGTTTCATCAGAGAATTGCTTTGGAAAACTACCTGAGGAACTGGAGACAGTCCTGAGGCTCAGACCTGAATCCAGAGTCTACTAATGTGCATAAAGGTTCAACTTCAGGTTTTAAGTAGAAAGCAAGAGATGGCCACTACTTCCTCATCCATAGCTGGTTGTGAACACCTGGCTAAACAAATGGACGTAACCAAGTGGACAGGCCAGTGGTGTGCATGCTGCTTCAGAATAGTGTATATTTTTAGAAATTGCAAGTATATAAATAATGTTTCTCTTATTTCAGTACCATACTTCCAGCTAGGATTACAGATACCACAAAGAACTTGATTTTGAAGTTTTGGTAGGAGCATGGCATAGATCTGCGCCAAGCTTTCATGCACTCAGGACTCATCTCCCTTTCTTCTGTCTGTCTTCAGGACCTGCCAGCAGCCTGCTGCGTGGAAGAAATCAGTGTCATGAACTATGTGCATTTATTTTCAGCTGCATGGTGTCTCAAGTCTCTGAGGCCTGGCACGGGGCTAAAGGGTTAGGATCCTTCTGCTTGTAGACTTTGGCACAGCCCTGAGCAGCAGTGAGCACTGGCCTGGGCTACCGCAGCCTGGTGCAAGAGGGTCAGCAGGGGGTGTTTAGGTGGGAGATTCATCGCCTGCCCCTCCACTGGGCCGTGTGTGGATAGTGGCTTGTTGTTCCCATATGCGCACCCTGGACCTTAGAACATATAACCATTAAAGTACTGTTCATTGACTGTCACCACATAAGGCTACACCTGTACTACTCAACCACATGGGCCGGGGCACGGACTTGAGCACCAGCATGCAAATGTCCGTATTCCTGTTTGTTAGCCTGTTTCTGACATGTTTTGGGTTAGATCAGATCATGCAGACAAGGCATGGTCTGGGGCACAGCACAGGGTGCAGGCTGTTCTCAGCCAGCAGCACAAACAAGCCTTGCCAGCTCTGAGAAAGAAGAGAGGTTAGCTATATGGACAGATGTGCTTGTGACACTTGCACAAGCCCTATCCCAAATCTAGATTCTTTTTTTAGGGCAGCATATGCTTACAATTCAGGTTCTGATACCTACAAAAATACAAATAATAAAGAAATAAAATAATGACCACCAAATAAGTCACATGCTCAGCACAAGCTATGAATTTCTGAGCTGTAGCCAAAAGTACTTGGCATCCTGGATCCAAGATTTTGTCTTGACTCAATTTTATTGGGAAGTAGCTTTTAATATGGGCAGCAGAGAGGGATTTGAACAAATATCTTTCATTCAAAGAACTTCAGCTTTCAGGGCTATTGGGACTTGGAGTCAAATATGGTGTAGGCCCATTTCTAAAGGAACTAAAAACTGACTTCCCAGTGCTGGTGCTAGTCTGGTGCACACTGTAACTGTGAATGCCGCCGACATTCTGAGCCTTCGTGTTTGCTTTCCTCACCTCCACAACTGCAATAAGAAGGTTAAAATGGCTGTATGGACTCTGTGCATCTCTCTCTGGTTCGGCAAATGGAGCAGATCATGGTTCACAGGGACTTTGCCATAAAAAGTTTTCAAGTGTTGAAAAAATCAAGTTATGTGAATGAACAGAAGATATTTGGGGTTTGGGTTGTTGCTGGGATTTTTACTCAGTTTTTATTGGGCACCTAATTGATCAATGAACTTGTGAGCTAAACACTTCGGAGCCTGCAGGGACTTGTCTGCTAGGTCTTTGTGTAACGTAGAACTGACTGCAGTGCTGACATAAATCTTCATGAAACCAATTTTAAAACCTCATATCTTTTATTGTTTTCCTCAAACAAGTAGTAAAAAAAGGAAATGAATGTGTCTGTTGTCTTTTACGAGGAGTGTACAGCTGTAGAGTGAGAAAATGTTGCTTCTCTGCTGGAAGGAGAGCAAAAGTCACCTTCTGACCTGCTGCTCTTTGAGTTCTAAGCACGATAAAAATTGGACTTTGCCACAAAAATTAAGTTTAAAGTCAAATGTTGTAGAAAGAGTTTGTGATGATTATAGGACAAATAGAGAGGGGTTTGTCTGTTTATTTTTGTTCTGCTTTTTTTGTGTGTAGAGGCTTCCCCTTGCTGCCGTTAGGTTAATTGTTCAGTGCAGACTCAGCTCAAGCCTTCCCAAGGGCATAGGAAGGACTGACTGCTGCTGTGCCAAGGATGGGCACAGATTAATTTTTGGAGGAGGTTCTCAGTTTGGTACCACTTCTACCCTCCACAGTCTCCTAATTCCCAGCCAAGACTGGCCCCAAATGCCTGTCTCCTGTTTGAGCCTGGGTGCGTATGCTCCCTCCAGAGCATGCGGTCATCCCAACGACTGCACCGCACAGTCCAAAAGCAGGACCGCACTGTGCACCCTGTTGCTGTTTGGGGCTGGCGTGCCCCGTGGTCACCTGACAGCCCTTGGTGCCCCACCGGTGCGTGGGAGGATGACATAGGGCATGGCTGGCCCCGGCTGCCTGGCCAGGCGTCTCTGGCATGCCTCTACCTCTCTGGGCCAGAAAGCAATCCTAAATGTCACCTGTATCTGATGCCCCCACTGCTCCTCAGTGGGCTAAATCAGCGCTCGCCACAGACGCTGATGTGACTGCTAGGTTAGACTCTTTACTGCATCACAGTCTCTTTTATGACTACAATGTAGAAATACTCTTGTTAATCATTAAGTATCTGACAGCCAGTGTTACAGAAATAAAAATCTAGAAAAACTTCTACATATAATCCCTCTCGAAAACCACTAACTCTTAAGATGATGGTGAGAGGCTATTTGAATATTGACTTTTAGGCTCTGATGAAACTGGTCATGGACAAGAAGTCAATTTCTTTATCATATTTACAGTAAATGTAAATATAATGACAAATGCAAAGCTGCAAATTGTATTCTGACCGTGATTTCTTCAAAGGTTTGGTCTCAATCTAATACCAAGTTTAGGGCAAATGCCATATACTGTCTTCAGGGACTGCAAAATAGACAAAATGTATTTGATGTATCTAATAACAAACTTTTTTTAATAATGGTTATTAAGACTAACGATTCTCATGTACATGATCCTCCTCAAGATAGTAGAATTTCTTGCATGATTAAGTCCTCTTCCCTCAGAATGAGGATTTCATAATATCATGTGAACGGTTTTTTTACTTTGAACTGCCAGGTGAATATACTGGATAACAAATCACACTGGTCTTTTGGGGAATACACAATTTCTGAGGAAAAACAAACCATTAAAGTGTTCTTGTGCTCATTATAGTGACATAGTCAGCTCTTTCAATGCCTATTGACTTTATTGCTTATTGTTAAAACAACAATTTCTTTTACTGGAGTGTTAACAGATTAGTATCATGTGAAAGCAAGTGGGTGAAAAACTCAAAAATCTGTGGAAAAACTTTCATAGTGACAACAAAATAATTTGTCAGAATGAGTAAAAGTATGAAATCATTGCCTTTTACTTAACTGCTTTTATGTAATGCCCAAGGAACTGGGTTTAACTGTGCTTTGCAAAGCACTGTGCTATCATAAATTAAACAAAGTCTTACCTGCTCAGATGAGGCCCCAAACTGCAAGATATTGTTAACATGTCGTAAGTAAATACAGCCTGCTAACAAATTATTTCCTTTTCTGATGCTCAGTATGTGCTTTTTTTTTTTAAATTTGAATTAGTTTCTTATTCATAGTTAATAAAACGTTTTGTTTAGCTACCAGCTTTGTTACATATTGCTGGTTACTGAAATTCCTGCAACTATGCTGGTATCTTTCCCAGTGTAGAACGCCTCTTTGGTACACAGCTTTTATCTTTTGACAAAAGAAAATCTCCACTCCAGTTCTTTTAATGAGCAAGAGAGCAAAATAATTCCTCCAAGTCACTCAAAAGGGCAAGGACAAAATTTTTCCATTATGATAGTTCAGTGTTTTCTGAGAACAGACTTCAGATGTGTAATTGCTGACTTTCAGTAACTGCAAGAAAATAAAACTGCAGCTAAAAAAAAAAAAAAATGGATGGAGGAAATCAGTTTAAAAAAACAGGTGCCAACATTTGGAGTACTCTCTGTACAGGCACACTCGCAAACTGACCACCTAGAAACGAATGCTTCAGTGACACAGCCTGATCGACTGGAAAAGCCCACTTTACTGATGATTTTTTGCATTGGCTCTTGGATGTTCAGGCTGTTTTTTAGATGAAGTATCCTCCCATAGAAGCTTCTGAATGGGTTATATGAAGGTACTTTACAATATCTTTATAATATGGTACTGCACAGGAGTAACAACTCACTCCTCTGCTCCCACTTCTGATGTTACGCTCCGAATGGTTTTGGTTTAGTCAGGCAGCAGGAGGACAATCTTTGTCTAAATTTCCAGAAGTTTCATTGAATAGAAAACCTATTTCCTACACTCAAGTTTCAACGGGTTCTAAAAGACTATGGGTCTATATTGAGAGTAGGTAAATGAGATTAATCACTGCAGTCCTGTAACAGGGTTCTCAAGCAAAGTCTGCCATTAGGTTTCGCAAGTGCTTTCCTTGAACCCCCCCCAGGCATAAAAAGGTTAAATGTAGCCCCATAATAAACTGGGTTTATAACTCTTATAATTAATGTGAAACGGTATCTAATTTTTTATTCTTAGATAAAAAAAATTAAAATAAGAAAAATCTTTACAGTAAGGGTTGTCAAGCACAGGAACAGGTTGCCCTGGGAGGTTGTGGAGTCTCCTTCCCTGGAGACATTCAAAACCTGACTAGAAACAATCCTGGACAACCTGCTGTGGCTGCCCCTGCTTTGAGCAAGGGGCTGGACTGGAGCTCTCCAGAGGTCCCTGCCAGCCTCAGCCCTTTTGTGTTTCTGTGATTAATTGGACTCAGCAAAAGCATATTTGCTTATGTGATCTGAGAGTTATAGTTTCTAGATTTGTAAGGTAATCTGTAATAGTCTCTATGCATAAATCACCATAATTTCTGCTTAATTTCTAATTTAACTAAATGCTCGTGCATTCTCTTCAGCTTCTCCCTTACTGAAGGCAGAACAAAATGTGGCCTTACTGTATCTGTTTTTAAAAATACTTTAGTGAAGTACAATCTTATATGTCTTTTAGAGATACGCGATTTGAATGGCATTATCAAATATAGGACATTGAAAGATCAATATAAATACACTTAATTCCAAAGTCATTCATAGCCTCACTTGCTGCTGGGTTTTTTAATATCTTACTTAGAAAAAAGAAACACAGCTCAGAATTGGTAAGACTGATTTCTACCTGACGTGTTTGAAATTTTACTCTGCTTTGAAACTGATGATTTCCCCTCAAGCTTCTTTTTGTCCCTTTCCCCCTTCTCTGCGCCTGAAGCCTCTCCCTACCCACCCAGCCCAAGCAGCACTCGCTGGCCAGCTTCTCTGAAGGCCACATACTCTGCACCTGCCCGTGGTGCATCTGGTTCTTCCCCGCTAGCTTTCACCAGCTTTTACTGCCTTTCTTCTGTAGCAACCACCCAAAACCAGTGCAGCCAGTGGTCCCTTGTGCACCTTGCAGAGGAGGTTTCTCTGGGAGAGCAGCTGGGGTATCCCATTGCCAGGACCTGAGGGCAGCTCTCTTGTGCTGCCGCCTCCAAGTTTGCACAGGCACGCGCAGGCGCAACTTCTCTACGGGAGGACTCGGGCCAGACCTCCTAACTTCAGAGTGGTTTAACACAATCCGTAGCAGTATCTGGCAAAGGAGAAATACCAGCTGCAGCCTAGTTACTGGCCCAGAGGCTAGATGCTCTGAAGGGATGAAGTATTCATGTGTGACAGAAGCAATCTGTGTGGGTGCATTGGGTCAGCACCATTTGATCACAGAAATGATGAGTGCCTCAATCCCTAGTTGGATTTTTTTTTTTTTTTTTCCCCCCAAAATAGAAGTTAACTTATGGGGTGGCCAGGTCAGTCACTGAGATGGGCACACATATCTGACACAGCAGCCAGTTTGGTTGTACCAAAAGTGAGATCCTTTGCTTCAGATTCCCACAAAACATCTGTACAGCAGAAAATGCTGTTCGCTCCAATTAAATGTGACTAAACCAAATCCTTCTTGGGGACAAAGCAAATCTTTCACAATTCCTTTGAGGAGTGAAGGCCACTGCTGTCATTAGATGGCAGCATCTTGGGACTGACTATCACATGCTCAAAAGCTGAGAGAACCAATTCAAGTGCACCACTTGAAATATCACACTGACTTTATAGCTCATTTCCCTGTTTGTGTCCTGTGGGAATGGTAAATTCGGGGCTAATTCACTAACTGCCACATAAAATTTCAGGCACCAGATCTGATCTCAGTTAGCACAGTTCTTGTCATCCTGATTTTGTCTTACAGCTGGAATTACCGTAGGCATATTACACAAGTGCTGTTAGTTACACATCCTCTTCACCTCACTGACCGTATGTTCCCTGCTCCAACCAGCAGCAGTTTAACCATAGCCTGAGGCTGTTTTATTGTCTACCAACTTACCTCTTCATATGAGATTCCTGTTAGTCAGGAACACCTTTGCTAAGGAGGCAAGTCATGCTCAATTCTGGCCAAGAAAATGAAGACAGCAGTAAGTCAGATGTGTGAGATATGACGAACAGGGACTCCTCGGTTTGCCTGTGCTCCAAGCTTATCAACAAACTTTCAGTATATGGAAGTCCAGGAAAAGGAATTTGGCACTAATGGAAAACAAGACCTTAATAAAAGGAGCTACATCTTGTGATGTAATGCTGGAGAACAGCTGTCTTTTTAAATGGAGGCTATAGACCCAAGATGGTCCTGTTCTCCCTGTGCTCATACGGCAATGCTTCGTCTTTCTAAATTTATCTGATATTGATTTCAGAAAAAAGTCTCACAACAAAATTGCAGAAAAAAATAATCCATGTCTGTATTATTTGGACAAGAAAAAAAAAAGGCCTGCAGTGCAAGAGGGGTAGCAAATGTAGAGCAAAGTAGCAAATGCAAACCCGTGATGCTGGAAGAAGTGCAACTGCCCTAAGTTGTAATAAGAGAGCATGTCACAGAGAATCACTTTCAGAGATAAAGTTGACCTGCTGAAGAAGAAAAACAAGCAAAACAGGCAACCAAGACAGTATAGGAATATTTTTAAAAGATTCTAAACAAAGAGGAAGCACAAGATAAGAAAAGAGAATGCATTTAAACTGTAGCCAAAATCATAACTCATACAAACAACTTGAACGATATGACAGCATAAAACAAAACCAAAATAACTGGAAACAAGTTTTCCATTCTTTAAAGGGGTGTCAATGTACAGTCAATAGATTTGTACTTTAGAGAAGTCCAGATACTACCTTCTCTGTTGTATGCTAAATTCAGAGTTCTAGTTTCATCCTGACACCCACAAGAATTTAAAATCATGTATAATTTCAAACAATGTAATATTGAAACTTGATTTTAAAGTTGTGGTCCAGACCTTCTGCTGTAGTATGCAGGCAGTGGAACTATGCTGAATCATACCATACAAGGACCGGCTGGAGGCACTTTAATGTTGCTGTGTGTTGATCCTTCTTTTATTTATGACACTTGGAATTTTTTAATATTGCTGTTGAATAAGTATTTTTTTGTCAGTATTTTTGTTACTGGATTTGATCTGCTTAAGCACTGTCTCTTTCCTTTTCACTTGAGTATGTACTAACTATTTACAAATATCTTTGTTATTTTGGTTATAGTAAGAAGGAGTTATTTTTTTTTAGTTCAAAATATTCTGAAATTTTCTGATGCATAGCTCTTTCTGCCAGTGTCCAGAGACCCTTTTGATTCCATTCCTGCATACCGAAAGATTTTAGCCTGTGTTAACAAAGTGTTTCATGTACAAACCAAAGCAAATATAAACTCAAGGGAATGTATGGACAGGTAGTGTTACTCATATTCACTCTCACTCCAGCTCCTGTTTGTTTATTCATGTGTTGTATATGGTGTGTGTCCAAAGTGTGAACTCTCCAAGAGGGGAACTGGATTGCTTTTGTATTTTTGACTCTGGTTAATACTCTGAGGCTCTGATTAACAATTATGGTCCCCAAGAATTATCTCACTTACAACACAGCTTAATGATTTCCATATTCTTGGGGTATCCAACTTAATTTGTGGAATAATTACTGGCAGCCCTTTAGAACGGGAGTACTGGAATATCCGTCACAGTATTGTGTCTCATTAGGGTGCAGAGATGACTGAGCTACTCATCTTGGGAAACGAACACAAGTAACCCTAACTGCTAATGATTATTAAAAGAGTTCAGATACATCCAGTTATTTTTATCAGAAATATATGACTAGCTATTAATTTTCCTGCTGTCTGTTGTCATGCCGTACTGATTTTATTTCTTTTCATGTATTTACAAACTCTATCTTCAAAATATTTTTGTGCTTCTTTGAGTTTTTAGTACTAAAGCTGCAGTTATAATCATTATGCCTTCATCAGGGATAACATCTATACTGTCTCGGATAGAAACTGAAATTCCACTGAATAACATAGAAAACTTAGTTAATTTGGAGCTTCAGTTCTGCGGCTGTAAGCTAGCCTGAGATGTGGGCAGGGGTCTATAGTGTAGTCTCACTGCCCAGTTTACAGCTGCTGTGGTAGTCCAGTGTTAATCTTTTCAGGGCTGCCCTCTTTCAAACAAAGAAGTCAGGTGGGAGCCTCCCCCTTGCTGTGCTCCCAGCAGCGCAGGGCATGAGGAAGACCGCACCACCCTCACTATTAACAAAAGGAAAGCTTCATTTTGACACTGCTAATGGTCAGGGAGGGATCCAAGCAAACGTTTCATTTTTCCCCAGAGTAGGGATGATCTGAGGGATATTTCAGCGCTGCTGTTGGCTGCTGCAGAAGGAGGGAACCTGCGGCTTCTATAGCTGGGTTTTATTACAGATAAAGACACAGCTGCAGCAGGAGAGAGGCAGGAGACTACTGGCAGAGAGGGGCAGAAGTTGCTCTAAGAGATTTTCTCGCTCATCCCTGTTCCCACATTCACTGCACAGCACTAAACTTTCCTCTGACCAAAACTTTGTTTCCTGGACTATTACTGGAAAGCAGAAGCATGGAGAATTTGTTCAGACTTCTGTTGGAGACAGCAAATTTCTCCTTTTAATCCTGAATATTATTTACAGATTAGAAATTCCAATATTATACAATATTATTTTTGCTAGTGAGAGAGAAAAAAATGGATGCATTCAGAGCACCTGAAAATGAGTCGCTGTTGTCCAGTTCCTCTGGTCCTGCCAGATGGGATCCCTTCCGTCGTCCCTTGGACTCCATCCAGCCCTGGCACTTCAGGCTTCTGGCAGCAGTAATGTTGGTGGTGACCTTCCTGTCACTTGCCGAGAACCTGGCTGTAATCCTGGTAACTTTTAAGTTCAAGCAATTGAGACAACCTGTCAATTATGTTATAGTCAATTTGTCTGTGGCTGATTTCCTGGTCTCACTGATTGGTGGCACTATCAGCTTTTTAACCAATCTAAAAGGTTATTTTTATATGGGATACTGGGCTTGTGTACTGGAAGGATTTGCTGTCACATTTTTTGGTAAGCTTGATTTTGTTTGTAGTTGTATGTTCTTTTCCTTCAACTTCCTTCAATGTATTCTACTAGCTATCCTGCAGCTTCCCGTCACTGACTTGCATGCCTTTGAACTCACTGGTCCTTTCCCCAGTTACATATATTCTGTAGTGGATCTCATGTGTGGGTGAATAACATGTATCACTACCTCTGTCATATATCAGTGGCTTGTCACATGTATACTGATCACTGAATATGTTTACTATAATGAGAAAAAGCTTGCTAATAGAATAGCAATGTTGTGGGGTTTTTGGTAAAACAATGTCAGGAAAAAATTCACTATGTGTAACTATTTTAGGTTAGTATTTAGGTTTGTGTGTATATGGATAAATAAGAGAGAGAGAAAAAGAGTGAGTGGCTGCTCTTAAACTGTGGAAAATATCAGGGCATAGAAACATCTTATGTTATATGTTAGCTACGCTCCAGTGGTTCTGAGGAACCGTGACACACCTGAAACAGTCACCCCTCACACCTACATCTTTTTGTCATTCTTTTTCTTGGCTTTGTTTTACTAACTACACAAAAAATATTAGAATTACTCTAAAAGGGAAAATCCTCACCTCATAGTTCTGTGTGTAAATACACCTCTGCAGAATAAATGGGAAATTAGTTTAAAATGGGACACCTGCTTGCTTGAGATAGACATTCATTCCTGCCTCCCTGTTCCTGTTTCTGAAGCTGCATAGTAGAGGCAGCCTTCTAACTCTTGTCACTGCTCTAAATCAAACACATTGCTGATCCTCAGCCTGAAAAGGAGTCCCACAGTTGCTTTCAGCCTGGTTAAGCTACACAGATGGAATGTCGGTGAGGGACAATGCTACTAAATCAATCTGTGGCATGTAAGCCATGTCCCATGGAGAAAGATCAGGCTGTTTCAAGATTTTGGTGGCCAACCAGGTGATATGCACCTAATAAACTGATAATTTGATGTTGTGGGCAGCTGTCTGTAGGTTAGAGTTTTATGACAGTCTGAAATATGACATTTCTTGCGAAGATAACATTTTGAAGATACATCTTCATTTGTTAATTTGGAAGCTACACATAATTTGCAGCTTTTCAGAGTAGAACCAAATGAAAAAAAGAAGTCATCATCAAGTTAAATGGCCCAATCAGCTGCTTGGTTTTGTAGTCATTATACTGTAGACTGACAAACTAGACAAATATGAAAATCTTGTGCTCTTAATAAATACTAGAATAATGCACATAAATTGCACATCCTTTCACAACTTGGGTTGATGGAAAAGGTGCCTGATGTGGTGGGTGGTCAAAGACTGGAACAGGTTACCCAGAGTGGTTGTGGAGTCTCCATCTGTGGAGACATTCAACTGGACTTGGTCCTGGACAACCTGTTGTATGGACCGTGCTTGAGTGTGTGTGGGGGTGTTGAACCAGATGACCTCCAGAGATGCCTTTCAACCTAAACAATTCTGTGATTCTCTGATGTGGGATGGTGTTTGCTTTTCAGTGAATCTACCCAATTTTTGATGCTGACTGTGTTTTCTTACTACAGGCATTGTTGCTCTCTGGTCTCTTGCTCTGTTGGCTTTTGAGCGGTACATTGTGATCTGTCACCCATTGGGAAATATGCGCTTGAGGGGGAAGCATGCAGCCCTAGGTATTGCCTTTGTGTGGACCTTTTCCTTCATTTGGACCATTCCACCAACAATGGGTTGGAGCAGTTACACCACCAGTAGTATTGGAACTACTTGTGAGCCTAACTGGTAAGGCCACTCTTGCAGAATATGGTAAAGAAATGAAACTTGCAGCTCAGGACATCTCAGGGGCAGGAATTTGAAGGAAAGGTTTAAAGATGATGTACATCTCTGCAAAAATGGATGTAAAGAAAGTTGTAACAAAACTGAGCAAAATTTGCCAAGAACAGATTTAAAAAAAAAAATTTCTAAAGGGAGGAGCTTCCAGCCCTGATGGAAATAACTGTCCTATACCTTGTGCTTTTTGTCAGGATTCAAAGAGGACAAAGAGACAGATTTTTCAGAAGACTGGACAAAGCCCTGAGCATCCTGGTCTGACCCCATAGCTGACTCCACTTTGAGCAGGAGGTTGGACTACATGTCCCTTCCCACCTGAACTGTCCCACTGTGCCTAGGTCCTTTGGTCATGGGATCCTGTCCTAGCCCACGGCCAGCGAGATGGCCCAGGGCTCCATCTGGTGATATGACTAAAGTTGTAAAGGGGCACTTGGAATAAAAACAGTTGGCAAAAATACTAGTGACAGCTTTGAAGAGCAAAGTTAATACTTCAAGAAAATGATAAGAACACATATTAGTAATACATACACAATGTATTTTGTGTTTTATACAGGTACTCAGACGCTTATACCGACCATACATACATTATTGCATTCTTCATCACCTGTTTTATAGTGCCTTTATCGGTGATTTTGGTATCCTATGGAAAACTGATGTGGAAGCTAAGAAAGGTAAGAAGAAGCACTTACGAGTAAACTTTTAAAACGTGTATGTCTGCAAACATTTGGAATTTTTGTGTTTGATTTTATATAAAGATCAGACATAAGCAGATCAAATTTCCAGGCAGCAAATGCACTCAGTTATCATCCCTTGTTATATAATTATCCTTACACACAGAAATTCATGCTATGGTTAGAAATGATTTTTCAAAGTGTGCAGTTTGCATCACTTACCAGTACATCTCATTAGCCAAACATCATACAAATGAAAGAATGCCTGCCTCATAAATAAAGAAACTGAATGACCCAGTATTGGTTTATTTACAATTGTATTTCAATTCAGTGACGTTTCTTAAGACTCAAACCAGGTAAATCAAAATTTAGCTTAAAATTTTAAGAGTGCTGGCTAATACTCTGTAAGACTTACATGCAGAATAAGATGTATCATGTGTAAATAATGTAATGTTGTTTAGTAAATAAAATATTGGATTTTCGAGGAAAATTTAAAAGACTTGAGAAATGCTTTTGAATTTTATTTAATGATTATATTGACCAGATCCAAAAGAGAATCTGCAAAAAGTGAAAAAGAAGATGACAATAGAATAGGAAAATTCCTATTTAGGACAATATTTTGGGACAATATTGTTATTTCTATTTACTGCAAAGCTGCCTTGTCTTATTGCTTCAGTAATAAATTCAGTAAATTTCTTCAATTTACTGATGTTTTTAAAGTATTTGGGATAGTCAAATGGTTATATTTATTCTGAGTGTCATTCTCTCTAAGTAAAACAAAACAGAAGGGAAATGCAAAAAATATTTTATTTTCTCATTAGAAAATACAGATTGGCACATGCATACTTCAGGTGACATCGTGATTCCTCTAAACCGATTTTTCTTTATTTCCTCCAGGATGCATTTAGGGGAGAGAAGGTTAAATGGCTGGGAGAGGTTGATTTCAGTATTAAACACAAGAAGTTTCCCAAGTTGAATGTGAACTGCAGCACAGGTGCATTGCTGCTCACAGCGTTCATGGTGAGGTAGCAGTGTCTGTTGGTGCGAAGGTGGGGGACATGAATTACAAGATATGGAGATGCTTGAAGAAAATCATTGTTGATGATGCAGTCTCTCCTAAGATAACTTGTAAAACTATGATTCTGTTATTCTGAATCTCCAGAACTTTTATTAGTATTTTATTTTTCCCTGTCCTAACCTACCTGAAGAGGAAAAGAAATGAAGAGAGAGCGCAGGGGGGCCAGACCTCCCCGCTGCTGATGCAGCCCTCTCACTGCTGCCCGGGAGGGCGATGCGCTCCTTAGGGAAGGAGCTCTGCCGCTTGGCTTGAGACGGGGAGGACAGCCACCCCAGGCCAGCCGCCTCGCGGGGCTCCCACTCCTGCCTGGGGCACCCCTGCTGGGGGCATGCGCAGAGGGTGGCAGGTGTCCCTCCCTGCGGACTGGCGGTCACAGCAGATCTGGGCAGCCCTACCCTGCAGGGATGGGAAAGGGCCACTTCCAGGAGACTGTCCCTGGGAGGGAGACCCCAGGGTGGCCTGGCGGCCTGGCATGAAAGGGAGGGATGTTAACCCAACAGAGGGGATGTGAGGGAAACGAGACCACTTGCCAAGCATCCAGCACTGTGATGGGTCTGCCAGAGCAGTGGCTAATGTGCTACTCCGATGCTTCAGGAGGTGCACAAAAAGGGCCATTTCCTTCCCTTGCAGTCACCTAAGAGGCTGCAAGTTAAAAAGAAAGCAGGTGAGATGAGGAACATGGGAGGCAATGAAGGAAAATGTCACTGTCAGTCACAGCAGAAGCCAGTGAACGGTCCATCTTGCCATTTGGGTCAGGTCAGGATGTCTTCTGGAAGACTGATCTGTGCCATGTAGTAGGTCCCAGCATTGGCCTGGAGCCGTGTGGTGTGATCTTGCTAGGCTGCCTTTCTCACTCCTCTCTCCATTATCCAGAAAGAATAGCAGTAATATTAAAAAAAAAAATCACACTGCTCGGTAAGTTGTGTGTTTCACACTCCCCTTGCAGCTCAGTGACCTGGCGGACCACACAGCCAGGAAACGCTGCGGCGGCCTCAGGGCGCCTCATCACAAATTATTTAGCTGTAGCTGTCTGGCTTGTGCCAGTCCTTGCCTTTGGCTTTTGTTGGCTTTTACAGAGAGATGTAACTGTCTGAGTTGGCCTCTATGACTTTTAACAACTTAAAAGTCTGGTGTAGAAAAGCTAACTGGCTGTGATATATTCTGTAAATTTATAATGAATTGTCATAAGGCTGTATCTCACAACTAAGCTAATTTTTAAAAATGTGACTACAGTGAACAGAGAGAGACCCAGGCACCAGAACTGCCGTCTTGATGTTTGCAACCCACCCTCTTCCCGGATTTTGACTGCCGTGTCCCATGGTCACCATAGTGCGGACTTTGTCCTGAGTGGCATTGTTTTGTCTTAGTAAAGTCTGCTAGTCCCGCAGTCTCTGTGACCCCAGCTTTACAATGCCAATAGTAGCTTTCACTACAACTGCAAAACTAATAAAAGAAATGAATCTTTAGGAAAAGATCTAATTAACAGTTTACAATGGAGATAAATTATTATGTCAGTATTCCTTTGTTTGTAAGATAAAGCACCAGTACATAGTTCCTTATGAGTTTTGTGTTCTCAGATTTAGAGAGAAATCCACGAAAAGCCATAGCTCAGAAAAAGGCCAGGCTTATATGAGACAAAGATGAAAACAGTCTAAAGCACAATCCAGGAGATTGTGTTCCTTCCCCAAGGTGACTGCACTTCTGCTGAAAGGGAGGCTGGGTTGCTCGCTATGTAGGTACAGTGTATATGAAAAAATGCTATAGAAATGTCATATATTGGCAGGGAATATCTTAGCTTTGCTCAGCACCTAATACAGCCTTCATTGATGCCTAAGAACTTGTAAGCGCTATGACAATTCATTACTATTATTATTGTTGTTGTTGTTGTTGTATTTACTGTTTGTTAAAAAACGACACGAATTACAACTTTCTACAGAGGTAAGGACACCCTCCCCCCCAGCAGGTGCTTCTATACCTCTGTGAGTATTAAATATGTTAAATTATCTGAGTGCAGTGCAAGGGTTATTAGGGGAAATGTCTCCATTCAGTTCTAACTTTACTGTGGAAAGCTAAAAGGCCATATTACACCAAAAATTCTTACTTTATTAGCATGTATTATTGCAAGACTTGGCATCAGGTTTCTCTAGAGCCATACAGAGTTATCATTAGTTACTTCCCATGTAAGCTAACATTATGTAACAGCGCCTCGTTTCACTAAGTCATCAGAAGCAAAACAAGGATGTTTCCCAGAAAGACATTGTTTGACATCACATAATCTCTGTATCAACATCTCTATCTAAGCTGCTTGCATGATCGATGAGGGGAAGAGGGGGAACATTCCTGCTAAATGCCCCAATCCCACTTTAATTCTGGTGTCATTAGATCATAGACACTCTTCTGGTGAAGGCCAGAAAGCACCACAGAGCTTGACAGACTCTCCTGGTTGCTGCTACTTAGTCTGGTCTAAACTTCACCCATGGCAAGGAGGTTGCATAGCCACAGCAGAGTGCTGTCTTTAACACCCATATTGGACGTCTAGTTGTCTGCAAAGGCTACATGAAAGAGAAAGTGCTTGAATTCAGGCTCACTATCTGCTTATGACTCACCACGATGGCCTTCTTTTTCAGTAATTAATTCACGATCATGCCTTCAGTTAAACCGTTGCTATTACTGTGGGTAGCTATAATGGCAGGGGTAGATTGGGAGTTGGCTGAAAACTTCTCAAAAGGTTAACCAAAGCTGAATTGTTACACCCTGTGGATGTGGTGGCTAGAAGCCGGCCAGGGCTCAGGTACACCAAGAAGAGGCAGCAGGAGAGGGCTGGGGAGACCAGCTTGGTGTGAAGCCTTGGGAGCAGGCTGGGACTTGGGTGCTGGTGGAGGGGGACAGGGACAGCTCAGCCTCCTTTCCGGCACCACCTTGCCTGGGGTTATTTCCATTCTGCTGATGCCAACTGCAGCAGCTGTGAGCCTGTCTTACCAAATTTCTGGCAGAGAAAAGTCTGTGGTCCAAGGCAAGAGCTTTTGCTTAAAGCCAGCCCCTGGCAGTGGCCTGAACGAGAACTTGGAAGAAATCTGAAACTGCTGGGACTTGTAAAAAGATCTCATAAGGACAATGCTGTGCTTGGGCCAACTGGTGCAGAAGACAGTTTTGTAGGTAAAATTAAAGTTGTTTGGCTGTAAGGCTGGTTCAAAAGTGTATTTGCTTCTCATATTTGCCTTGTTATGGAATTGTGGTTTTCATTATATTTTGCTGTACACAAACTGGTTTGTCCAGACAGCAGCAAATGCATTTCACAAAAAGACCAGAAAAGGGGAAGAAAGGGATACTGCTCCTGCCAGTATAGACAAAATGTTCTCCAGTCAGCTTTCCTGCAAGCCAAGAAGTCTAGCTTTATTAGGCTTTGTGCAGATCCAGAGCTGCTGTAAGCCGAGGTAGCTCCGTTGAAGTTACTGATGTGTGGTGAGTTGTATCACCCAAAAAGGTAGCCCTAATTTCTATTTCATATTTTTAGAGTTAACCTACTGTTATGAGATACTGCCAGTCACTCATTCTGTCAGGGTCATTGTATTCTGTTATTTGGCATTCTAAATAGAAACCAAATCTTGTCTCTGATTTGACTAAAATCATTAGGTTTACTTTTCTCACAAATGGAATTTAAAGGTATTTCTGCACTGCCTTGGGGTAGGCTGCTGCAGCACCCATCAAGTTACCTGAGCTAGATTAACTTTTGTGAGGCTGGACAGCAAACCTGTGCCCTCGCTTTGCTCCTCATGGCTTGGCTGAAGCTAGCTTGGGAGCGTCTCTATAGGCTGCAGTCATGCCTGACTGCAGTTAGATTTCTACACAGAGACTTCCCTAGTAATTGCTTTTTGCTCTCACTTTGACAATAAAAATATAAAGATACTTAGGCAAAGGAAAACTTAATAATGACAGTATACAGTAATTCATGTTCCTCAGCTGTAACATTGACACCCTGTGGTCCAGCAATAGCATCCTTATGTGCTGTCATACTCAAGAAGAGTAGGTCTTTCCTTCGAGCGTGGCAGATTATTAGCCTCCTCACTAAATTCACTGGTTGGAGGCCTTGTTGTTTGTTTTCTGGAATCTTCTATCTTTTCTTTAAAGGTGTCAGATACGCAACGCAGGCTGAGAACTACCAGGAAACCTGAAAGACAAGTGACTAGAATGGTTGTTGTTATGATCATTGCCTTTCTAATCTGCTGGATGCCGTACGCTGCCTTTTCTATCCTGGTCACTGCATACCCCTCCATTGAGCTGGATCCTCGTCTGGCAGCAATTCCAGCTTTCTTTTCCAAAACAGCTACTGTGTATAATCCAATTATTTATGTTTTTATGAACAAACAGGTACTGTATGCTCTCAAAGTGTCTTTAACACTCATATTTTGTTATTTTTTCTTGCTTTATAATGAATTATTTCTACCTACCTAACTAGCATGGCAATATCCAGCATTTAGAACTAAAAAGGAAATCACTGTATATCTACCTACTGGAAGATAGCGTAAGCCTCTGTGCGTTGTTAAAACATGAACATTAGTAATTATTAGGTTTAGATATTATAAAGGAAAATCAGCCCTTAGTGAACATCAGTTAGTTTTCTGTATGAAAATTCTATTTTCAAGACCGTCCCAGTACATTTTTATAATTCTTTAGGAATGCAACACCAGTGAGTTGATTTTGAGGTGGGGTGGAAGTTTCCAAAAGCTTGAATTTGTGTCAGGGGAAATGCTGCATTTATGGTTGCAGGTACAGGGAGTGTAGAAGCATCACATGTGCCTACGGGACAGGGAGCTTTCTTCTCTGGAATGGGGGCAGAGGATTGGATGCAGAGAAGAAGAATTGACAAGGGGATGAACCAGAGTGATATGTGTTCACTGTGGTAACAGGCATGATAATAAACTTGCATAGATTTATGCAATGAATGTAGCTACTAAGAGTGGTGGCATCAAGCAGAGTATAAGCATATAAACGTAAAAAAGAAAAACAGTGAAGTGACTGTTGACTAAGAAGTGATGAATACGTTTGTTTATTCAGTCCTGCAGGGAGAGCTATTGCTTGTCTCACATCCTATGGACGGCACCCTGATCTCCCAATGCATGGCAAATGTATGCTGGTCTTACCCTGCTCATGGATATGAACAACATGGAAACAAACCATCTTTGAATAGCTGGGTATTAGCATATGAAAGCAACTCATGAGCCTGGAGAAATGATCAATTCTATCCATTAGATGTGGTTAGTAACAGGCAGAAGAGGAAAAATATTTTTAGAATAAGATTTTCCAGAAGTCTGGGTCTTTTTAGAACGTGATTATTGCTCAGAGATCTTCATGGTGGCACAGGCAAATATATTTTGTGGGGCTATTTCTTTATATTCCCAACCGACTCATGAGAAAATTTCCAAGAGTTTTAGCTAAGACACAGACTGCTTTATAGAGATATTTTAAAATTCCTTATGTGTTTTGATTGATCTCCTTTTTTTCAACTTTTTAGTTCAGGAAGTGTCTGATTCAGATGTTCAGCTGCAGTGCCATAGAAACTGCGGAGTCCAACGTGAACCCGACTTCAGAGAGAGTAATGCTAACTCAGGACAAAAGAGGCAGTGAGATGTCCACCATGGCAGTACATAGCACCGTTTCTAAGAGGAAAACCGGAGATGAACACAGAAATTGCCAATCTTTTGCTCAGTTGGCAGCTTCAGAAAACAAAATCTGTCCCATGTAGTGTGGTAGATATGATCATCAATGCAGTGCTACAGCATATTTCCTTGTTGCCGTCACTTAATACAAAAAGTGTTGTCAGTGGGGACATTATGTGGACACCGACACTCATGCAAACTCCCTTGCAGAGTTTCTTGGCTCTGCAGTTGCAGTCAAACACCCAGCCACAAGGTGAGTCCCTTCCTCCACTGCATTCCTCTTCCCAATCCACAGCCTGCTTGCTCCTGAAAATAACATCAGGGTAGCCCAGTGTTGCTATGCTGGCATGTAACACAGTAAGGATAGGAGAGTTTTACACTGATGACGGCTCCTTGGTCGGCTGGACAAAAGCATGAAGTGGCACATGGCTTCAATATGCTAATGGACAAAAAAATACTATCTAGCACACAGCTGACTCAATTTCAACCAATGGAGGTTCAGGGAAGAAGAGGTCTGAGTGCTTTTTTGGTTTGTTTGGGTATTTTTACTAAAAAAGCAGAGAAAGCCAGAGGCTTCTGGACTTACGTCTGTCCTTGATGAGAACCTCATCTGGGCCACTAAAATCTCCAGCAGCTCAGACAAGCCATTCAGACTCCCAAGCACTATTATATTAAAACAAGCCCTATCAAGAGCTGTTCATATCCTCTCTCTGCATTCCCTCTTTGTCCAGAAAAATCTTCTGTGCTTGTGGCAACTTCTGAAGTAAATTAATTTGGACTAGATGTTCGTTGTAGGTCCCTTCCAACTGAACTATTCTATTAACTCAACTTTAGAAGAGGAGTTAGTAGGGTATAGGAAAGTACAACTGTGGAGGAATGCTGGAGAAAGGGCCAGTAGCACAGCTTAGAGTTGTGAACTAAGCTCTGTGGGACAGAAGTTTTTCCCCATATGTGCCTGCACTGTGCAGAGCTAAGATCTATCATGTTCTTGAGACCATGTAGCTCCAGGTGACAACTATTATTTGCTTCTTAACAATTACAATTTTCAGAAATCAGTGGTTAGAGAATACAAATATTATGTATGTGCTGGGCCACATTACGTTGGAGCATGTTGGATGTCTGTATTTCCATTTGCACATTTTTACTTTTCTCACTTCTGAGCTAGGGCATGCCTCTCCAGAAAGCGCAAGCAACATCCTAGCCCAGAAGGCAACTTGCAGCAGCCAATGGCACCACACTGCTGTTCTCCTCTGAGGAGCAGTTGTGTCTCTGTCCCTTCAGTCCTTAAATTCCTGTTTCTGCCTAAGTCACATCCTCACTACTTTTAATTGAGCTCCTGATCCTGGCATAAATCATTAACTTGTTGTTACACCTTTGATATCAGAAGCAAGGAGTGCAACATGAATACACTTTCTGTAAAGAGTGAAAAAGAACAGAAGTTGCCAGCTTTCCATGGCTGTATTCCATCTCATGTATTTAAGTCACACAATGACATGCAGCAATATACTTAGCTTTAGCGAAATGTCACTTACGCACATACAAAACCAAAGTAGGCCCTGGGTGTAATAAAGACAGACTTCTGTTTTAAACGGCCTTTGGTGAACTTCGTATGAAATGTTGCTAAGACCTGGCATATCAGATTTTGAATCCTATATAAGATCTATACTTAATTGAACGCATTTTAGAAGAAAAGGCAATGGCTGACTGTATTTAAATGCTTTAGTATGGAAAACCATTATTTCTAGATGAGATATTAATACAGTGCCAGTTGAAACAAATGTTGCTCCGTAGTGGTACAGAGAAGCTACACTAGCTACATACTTAGCAATGGAAATGTGATATAGAATGAATCATCCAGTGTTCAGTTTTACTTCCAAAAATTACAATTTCTTTACACAGAATAAAGACATTTTGTTTCTACTAGATTTTTCTTCTCTTTTTATTTTGTTAAGTTACAGTTTGAAAAACTATATTGCCCTGAAAAGGAATGACAGGCTACCTGAGCTATCTGTGGTCAAACCTAGTCCCAGAGCAGTACCTTGCTGAGTTGGAAGCCAAGAACCATTCCTGCAGCAGATGGGGATGTTGGTGGATCAGGGAAAGGTAACACAGAAACACAGGACAAAACATATCCTGAAACCCTGGTGTCTTGCAAAGGCTGACTTCTTTACAATTCTCATGCTCAAGAGGAGACAAAAGCTGCAGGCTCCCCACCAGGGGTGGAGGGACAGGCATGGGCAGCGTGGCCCTGTAGACACTCTGGCCTTGGCATGCTCACATGGACTGCTTGGCCACCCATTCCTGCTTGTGGCCCCTTGCAGCATTCACATCGATGGACGTACAGAATAATTCAGCCCCCATATTTCTGCACAGCCCTGGCTTTCTGATGCATTTTGCTTTAGCTCTGTGAAGGCAATCTAAACACTGAAGCAGCAATGACAATAACGTGTGGGAGAAAGAATGAGCTCTTCACTCCTCCCCCCTGTCACCAGTCTTCTCGTGGGGATGTGTTTGGGGGGTCCCACCGTCTGCAACCCTCACTTCTGAAGGCAAAGGGGAGCTTGGCAGGGGGAAGAAGGGTAGCCTGCTGCAGGCAATAGTGTGACATCCAAGACAAACATGTTAAAAAAGGTAACTATGCGTACCTGCTTTAGGTAACTGCTGATGATTTATTTTTTTCATTAAATACATAAGAATTATTGAATAAGATCTTTCTGTTGAAAGATCCTTTATAAGTGCATAGGTAAAATGTGATCCCTTCAGCAATTTATTTCAGCTGTCCCTTATTTCTGTAAAGCTTTCCCTCAACACTCGAAGAGGTCAATTTCTTTGGCCTTGCTCTTTTTCCCCTTTACCCAACTTCCCATTGTTCTCATAGGACAGCAGTGAGTGCAAAGGACCCCATCATGCTCTTTGTTTTGCATCTTATAAAAGCATGAGACAGCTCTTCGGACCTTTTCTACAACACGTGTCCTTTGCAGAAGAAGAGGAGAAGTTAGGAAGCAATGGTGGTTGACCATGCAAGGGATGAAGTGCACATGAAGTGCTGGCTAGCTCCTGCGGCTGGAGACCAAGCATGATGACTGCAAGGCTGGAGGGCACGACTGACGTGAAGTTGAGCTACTGGAGTTAATCACTGGAGTGAATGAGCAAATGTGGGGAGGGCAGGATGGGTACCTATACCATCCAGAAGGGATATCCGCATCATGGTGAGTTTTCCTTGCCCAGTGATAGCTGCTGCCATGCCAGACACCAGAAGGCATGGATGTGGTCTCCAGAAAGGGGCAAGGTCAGGAAGAAGGCACTGCACAACAAGTAATACCCGGGAGCATCCAGGGGCTCCCTTTCTTTAGGCAGTCTGGTTAACCCTACCATCCTACCTTTAATGGCGCAAGCCAGTGGGTGCTGTAGGAATCTCATGTTGTCGGAATACCTTTTAACATTTCCCACAAAGGGTAGCCATGACTATGCCATCCAGGCCTCACCACCTTTTACCCTGGAGGTGTCAAGCTGTGTAGCTGTTTGACAATTCCCTTTGTTAGAGAAATTTAGTTGCAAGACATAGCAAAGTCATTTGTAACATTTTTAAAACCTAATTTTTAATAAGCAATTTTTATACACTGTGGTTTTCCTCTTAACTCATCCTGGACTCAAAATTAATCCGAATGTTATCCTTTTTATATTTTCTGAGTAGAAGGATTGTTCAGATTCAAATGCCCTGATTTCATTTTAGAATGGTAAAATCCAAAGAGGGGAGTTACTCTACAATTAACATCATGAGCTGCACATGTGAGAATTCACTGCAAGAAATCTATGGTCTTCGTATTCATCTCACAAAATTTCATGAGGTGATTGTCTTTTACAGCAGAATTTTGGTCTCAGTGGGCTTGAACTTTTGCAGTGCTCAATCTTAAACCCAAACTAAGAACCTCGTTCTGACAGCCACATCCTTTCATGATTCAAATTCTTTACCATTAATCCTGTGGGATCTAGAGCAGAAAAGTTAATAGATATATATGCCTCTTTTAAATGTTTTGGAAATATTGTGAGATAGGAAGGGTAAGGTATTCAATTATTATTTGTATGCACATTTTTGTGCTCATTAGTCTGTTAAAACAGTGAGGTATGATTTGAAAGCAAAAATTCTTGCATTTAAGACTCAGATTTTCTCTTTCAAGGATGTATTGACCTAGGTTAATCACATGTTAATGGTATTAGATGTATTAAATCATGAAGAATTGGCAGAAGTGTTAGGATTTAATTAAAAGCAACAGAATTATTTTATCTCCTGAGAAGGTGAGGATATGTAGAGTATAGCTCTGTAGTACAAAATAGAGCATCAAAACTTAAGTAATGGCAAAGAAAAACACAATGTAAAAATGCATGGAAAACCTTAGAAAATAGCAAGTTAAAATGAGATTCACCATCTGATAACTGGCTATATCATCCTCAATACGAGTCACTCATGATGAAGTGGTACTGGTGAGCCTTTTAGACTATTTCACCAAGGAAAACTTGGGTTGCATCTATAAATTAATTGAGGACACCAGTTTGTAAAGATAGTCAAAGACAGTGTCTCCAACTAACAAAAATGGAAACACACCCACTTAATACACTAATAGCCAGCGTGAGGTTAGCCGTAGGTCACATTACCATTGTGCGTGGCGGGGTGGATAGTCTGACATCAGGCTTTGAATTACTGCACCCAAAACATTATAAGGAAGGGTATTCAGAGAGGAGCTTTAGGGCAGCGCTCACATTTCAGCCACAGAGCAGACAAATAACCTTGGCTTTTTTATGAGGAAAAGGGAGAACTACAGCACAATAGGAACAAAACAGGAATCTTCAGAATGAGAGAACATATAGGAATACACTGAAAAGTCTCAACATTAAGCCCTGCTTCCTTTTGCCTAGTCATAGGCAAGTGCTAGAAAGAGAAGGCAAGATTTTTCCCCCAAGTTAGGTACAGGAGTCCACACTGCCTATCCACCTGCAGCACTCCTGCGACAGCCATCTGAATACCTTCACGGTCAAAAGTTCTAACACGATTTTTTTTTCTGGGCAAAAACAATTGTCATATACATTTTTTTTCATGGGAAACAGTTTTGAGATAACTTTTAGGGACTGACTTTTAGAAAAATATTTTCTTTTAAATTTGTTTAGAAACTGCAGCATTTTCTGTACTTTTTGGTTATTAAAGTAGGAAGATAAGAAAACATGGAAAAAAACCCCTTTATTTTCCCATGCGTTATTAGAGGCTTCAAATTGTTGCTGTTCTCTGGATGACAATGAAGCGGTGGCAGTATTCTTTTCACAGAGGTGTCTTTGTCAACGTGTTAGTTTTTAAAATGAACGGGAATTTTAACCACTTCTTTACTGTTTGCACTCAACTGTTCTGCTGTTATTCAGATCATTAATTAAAGGTGTGACAGTAGTATTTAGACATACAGAAGACAAAAAGTGTTTGCAGACTTCACAGTCAACTCAGATTTAGAGAAGCATTGTACAGATCCAAAATGGCACTGAAGAAGATGATAGATAGTTATGAAAAAGCAAATTAAATACGTGTTAAAGATGGTAACACTTCCACTCAGTGACAGGAGTAACAACAAATGAGGACTAGTTAGGACAGAATTATGGAGTCTCTTGCTTGTGAAGACAAGAAACTTCTACATGCACTGCAATAACTATTGTGGACATCAAAGACGTATTGCTACAATAAAATAGAGGGTATGGTTACATGAGCTAAGGCAACATAGGCGTAGTGGCCAGAGGAAAAAATGAAATTAGAAATAATAATAATAATTTCAGACATGGCCAGAATATTCGTGCCAAAATGGAACAAAGATGGTTCCCCAGGTAGGAGGAGACAGTTTTGTCTTTGATGGTAACAGGATTGTGGGAGAAAGAAAGAGTAGCAGCCGTGCAAATCTCAGAAGAGATGATCAGACAGTTTTGGACACACAATTTTGAAAATAATTGTGAAACATTCAGAAAACAGAGGTTGGCTAAAACACAGGACTAGGAAGGATGGAGACACGTTAGAAATAAAAAGCTAGATTTGCATGCTGTTAGTAAGGACAGTAGAGGAATCCACAGGAGTGGAGGCAATTCCTTAGGTTATGCAGGAAAAAGTGGCTAGAACTTAGAGGATGGTGAGATAAGGAGAGAGTCTCATGCCCTGAGTGAATGGTCAAGGAGTTATATCATAAGAAAAATGATGTTTAGTGCTGTAAGATGCGGTGCAGGATGCTAGGATGGAAGATGCTATAAATACCACAAAAACAAGTGGGAAACATAATCTGGAGAGCTAGGTTTATAGATGTTAACAGACATTTGTTGAGAAGTAATTTATCAGGGTGAAACATGTGAAAGCCTAACAGAGGGGAGTGTAGTCTGAGCCACAGAAGTAGAACATGGTAGAGGAGGTGCCACTGACTTTCAAGAGTGTGAAAGACACAAGGTGATGGCTGGGGATGGTGCAGTGCACCCAGCAGCTTTCTGGAGAGAACCATATTTGCATTGTCAAGGGAAGTAAGCAGAGAAGCAGGAGGAATTGAGGAGGTAAAGAAAGCATATGAGAGAAATAGGGATAAGCAAGCATTCATTCATAGTCTGTTAGGATCAGTGGGATTAGCATGAAGGTTTCAGTAGTCTATTTTCAACAGAGAAGTTCACAATTTAATTAAATATACTGAAAAACACCTGAGCCGGATCTAAGTGACACGCAAGGGTTCGTCATCTAAACCTGTGTTCCTAGTGTGAAGCTCTATCGTGAGAGTTTGTGGAGAAACAGTTCATGTCCAATTCCACATGTAGCTCATGGCCTAATTACCACTGTTAAGATTTGAATTGTACTCCTTTTGCACTAGCCCCTCTAGCACGCTTTAATAGATTACATTTATGGTTGTCTTATATCATTTTGCCACCCTGTTAGACAAACACTCTGACGTGCAGCAAGCACAGACATAAAAATGTAGGCTGCAACAGGGTGATATGAAAATTAGTGTTTCTGGACAAATAGGAAATTAATATTAGAGTCTAATTAGTCTTCATTTCATTTGGAGAAGGAATTAATTAGTCTTAATAGGACCACAGAGGCATCACAAATATTTTCTTTCTGTCAAGCAAAGCCTACATTGAACAACAATTAATCAATCATTCTCATAAAACACAGGGTGTCAGCAATATTTCTCACTGTCCATAACACTGTTATTTTTCAGTTCCTCACGAGTATTTTCTGTTAAGGGCCAGATTTTATTTGTTTTATTAATATGAGTACTCCCATAACTGTGGGAAAAGCCATTTTCTTGCACAAGGCATTGGTTCTTACCCTCTGCACATACAAACAAATGTGTTTTTGTAAATGTTTACCAATCCTCCAGCATTGACATTCCCTATCTCTAGTGAGATGCTGTCTCTATGACAGGTTCCCATCTTTGGTACAAACAAGGAATAATAGAATCAGTGGGAGTTTTCATGTTAAAGTATCTTCAGTAATGCTTTTCAGGAGGAGGATACCTCTTTTCCTGCCTGTCAGTCAGAGAGTACTTTTTAAAACATGTGAGCGCCTTGACACATTGATAGCAGTCCAACCAAACAATATATTAGCCCTAACACAGAGTGCTATGGAGTTCCCAGAAGCTGATTCTTAAATCCTTCAATGTAACACAATAAAAAAAATTTCAAAATTACAAGCAAAAAAAGGGGTGGGGGGCAGGCTTTTTTTTTAGCTCTTTTTTTTTTAAGAGTTGCACACAGTGACTGAAGAGACACCTCTTGCATTATGTGGTAAGAGCATGGCGTGAACATTTTACCATATACAAAAAGTAAGTTACGCAATGGATGGTGTTCAAGATCTTAAGATTTCATGACTAAAAGGTGTGAATGCTGCCAAAGTCAATGTGCTCACGCTTGATTGTGGACTAATAAACAGCCTCTTGTGTCCTTGAGTTTTTGTTTTGCCGCCAAGAGTATGCCTAGAAATCACATCCCTTTTCTAAAAAATGTTTTCTAGCATTATCTATGGTTTGCAAAATTAGCAACGTAACACTACACCATTCTTCTGCTTTGTGATCATTTATTACATTTTAATGATACAACCTAGACAAAATAACTGCCCTTCCTATAAATCTTCCATGACATTGGAGGATAATTACTTTGTGGTTTTGCTTAAAAACATCAGCAATAATCCACCAATTTATTTGTTTATAATGGAAATAGCATTTATATTTTTTTGGAATATAAATGATGGTTGCCATAAGAGCTATTGTTATGTTATGAGGCCATACTGGTTCCTTTGGGATGACAGTAAGAAAGGCACTGAAACTCAAGGCTAGCTAAATGGTTTACTGAGTAAAAAATGGAAATTATGGAAAAGGTAATAGCAATCTTAGGACCCTTCTGATGCTGGGAATCCCAGCTGTTTCAGCATGGAACAAGTCCCTCCTTGTAGAACATGGCACACTGCCCAGATCCCATCCGTGGTGAGGTTTTCCGACCTTGTTCACGTCTTTATGGTATTCTTCCAAGTGAAGTTATCTATCTTCTATCTGTACAATGCCGAACTTTCTAGTTGGCACACCAAGGTTCACTGAGAGCGTTACACTCCTATACATCTCCATAGGAATGAGCTCTTACAAGCAGCACATACAGGTGGCACTGTTAAGGACAGTGTATACTAACATCATGGCATGTGCTCAGGTTATATAGCAGGTCACTCATGCTAACATATGGGTCTCTACAGCCAAGGCCTATGCTTAAACTCAGCCTAGATTCTGCTTGAAATCACTATCTCCTAGTTACAGTCTTCTGCAGTCGCCCACCACAGCTGCTCTGCATTTATAGTTGTGCCAGCACTTTCTGGGGCGGGGGGGAAATACCTGTTCTCAAGGCTGTATGTTCTTGAGAAATAAAGCCAAGTTCCTGGCTGAATTTTGGCATGGGAGAAAAAAAAAGATTATTTCAAAATAGCTTTCAAAATCAATTATTTCAGTAAGAGATAAAATGCTGAGGTTTAAAAATAGCCTATCCAGGCTATTTTCCATAGCCTCAAATCTAGAGGAAGAGTACATTTTAAAATGTCATAAGATCAACTCACCTCACCACTCACTAGCAGGGAAGAAGGTGAGGGCTTAGCCACCGAATGATGTATTGGTGCACTTTAAAAAGTTTTAATGTTCTTGCTCTGGCAACAGACAACACAGCTTCTCTAGGAATTCACTACTGCTTTTTGAAGATACAAATACCTTAATATGCAGATTTTGTTTCTCCTAAAATCACATGTAACTGCAGAGCACTGCTAGAGGAGATACTACCTGCTCAAAGTGAAAGGGCATGGAGAAGGGCAGAGATTCTTATTAAGGACCAGATCTACCAAAAGTTCATCATAAGCAGGAACATTCCAGCATAGTTCTGAAGTAGGGGAGATGGAGATTAACCTCAATTCATCCGTTTGCATCTCATAATAATCAGGTTGCTCCTTTTGCAAATATTTTTACCTTGTTTTTTGGTAAAAATGCAATTAATCACGTCAGAGTTTCCACTTTTGAGTAATGAAACCTTGTCCTTGCCCTTGCCCACACTGAGTCTCTATTGCCAAGGGCTCTGAAAGCAAAAAGGCAACTAATAATCAAACCAAGTTTGATAAACACATTTCTCCACATTTCTAGCTTTAGCTGCAATATTAATTCCTGCTTTTTCTTTGTTTCCTGCTTTCTCTTCCATCCACCACTTCTCCAGGCTCAGACCAAAACCCCCAGAATAAAACACTTCTGATGTTCTCCTTCAGCTTGCTCTTACCTGTAGATCTGTGACCCCACTCAGAGGAGGCCTTTTCTCACAATAAATACACTTATAAAGGAGGGAGGGTTTTGATGGGATCCTTCAGTGAGATGAAGTGACTTGTCTAAGCCTAAGTAGGTCCAGCATTCACATATGCTTTGAGTCTCCATGATATTCCTCTACCACTATTCCAACCTGAATGTTCCCACAGATGTATGCAGGGCAGACAAGTTTGTTCACAGTCTAGCTAGAGGAATAAAATACATATTCATCAGCTAAAACCTTTTCTGTTTAATTTTGACCTCAGTGAAAATGATTATCGAAGAAAACAGAGTCATGAACATTAACAATAATTCTCATCTCAATTATTGAGAAATACAATTTGTAAATGATTAGTGAAGAGAAGATTCTTAGAAAATTTATGATAATGTTCTTTATTATAATACTTCGTGTTATAAATTGTACTATTCTTTCTCTTTATTACATTTATATTGAAGCCTCTTTCCTTTTCTTTGTCACAAAGAGTTAAAATCTGTAAGAGAATTTAAGAGCCTTTCAGTAATTTGGCACATCAGTTTTAGCTCAGCTATTATCTAGCTGCATCAAGATATTAATGTAGTCATCTCTCTTTAGTCTCAATGAATTGCTATAAAAATGTCAAACAATTAGATTATATTGGCCAACATAGCCCTGTTTGATTGAGTACAGATGTAGGCCATGTCCCTTGAATCATACTGACGAAGAAGCAGAAAGGCTTGTAGAAGTCCAGTGCAAATTTATTTCAATATACGTACCATTTAGGTTTCTAATGTCAGTACTTGCAATACTAATAACCAAAAAATGCTAAATAGGTATTTTCAGATGGAATAAAAGTCAATGTCATTCAGGACAAATACTAATGAACTCTGCTGGGGGAGAAAAAACCATACCTATAAAAATAGCACAGAAGCCAGTATGCTGGCACAAACATAGACACTGCTCCATCGCACAGATGTGACTATACCAAAGGGGCAAAATGAACATCTCTCTAACTTATGGGATTAGTACTGCTTAAATTCTGTCTCTGCCTGGACCAGAAAATGTAGCACATACTTTTGTGTCAGGAAAACAACCAGTGTATAAATACTTGATAGAGATATCTGGTTACAAATGTCTCAGTGTTGGCTGCTGTGCCATTTTGGTAGTCAGTAAGACTGTGGACTTCCCTTTTTCTGCATGTACCATGTGTGCACCTAGCTGCATGTGCAGCCCTGTCATGCAATGCACAGGAAGGTACTAGTCCTTACAGATTAAATACCTCTCAACCATCTGGTGTCCACACAGACCACATGTAATTAAAAGCTAAAGCTATGCTGTTATAACTTAAAAGCTGAAAACAGTTTCTGTTCCATATATGATAAAAATTCAGAACATGGTTAAGTTGTTCACATTTTGCTAGAACAGACACGTAGTAGGCAAAGCACACTGACAGTGTATCTCCGTGGTATGGTCTTCCTCAGCTGAAGTCCGTTTCCACTCTAACCCAGCAAATCTTTACCCATGTGCATCTGAGCTAGTATTTGGTCTTGAGCAGCAGTGCAGGAGGAAGCATGCACCTGTGATGTTAGATTGCAGGATTACAGGCTAATCATCATAAACACAAAGGCCCAGTGAGGATCAGATGAACGATGACAAGGAAGGAACTCCAGTAACCTGAACAGTGTAAGGAGTCAAGCAAGTTGCTACTCTTAGGGCTATCAAAGGAGGACGATAAGGCTGTTGCCCTGGGAGAAAACTCACTGAGATGGGTCAAAGATGCCTTGCAGACTGAAGGGGGTCATTGCCTACAGCAGAATATAGGATGCAGGGGAAAAACAGTTTTGGAGTTTTAAAATCTAGTATGAGATGTTTTAAGGTGTTTATGGGAATTGATGAGACTTACGGGATGTTTAGAGGAAGGACCAAAGGTGGGGAAAAGGAGGGCTCAAGATGTATCAGGTGCAGGAATATAGAGGGGAAAGGGGTTAAAGGGGGTCAGCTGCATGTAAACAGGCTGCTAGTCAGTGTATTGTCTGATTGAGACCTGCACTTGATCAGCACAATCTATCCTATCTTCTCATTAATCCTACTTCTAACTATATTCTGTGTGGGTGTGCTCTCTGTTCTGAGTGGGCGTGTGTGAACATGAGTAAACTTCCATTTGCTAAGTTAAGCTAGTGAGTAGCCAGTGAGTAGGATAAGAAGTCTGAGTACCCGCAACTGGAGTAGGGCCATGAACATCCAAGGCTTGTATGTTTGGGTGCTGGCAACTGGGGAGATTACGTCCTGCATAGACTGAGAAAGAGTAACTGAGCCTTGATCTGACTGACACTTCTAGGTTCAAGGGAGAAGCTCATCAGCAGGAATAGCTAGTAGACAGAGATCAGGCAAGAATGTGGAATGGAATACAATAGCAAGACTCAAAATGACTTAGCTGAAGTAAAATGACAGGAGAAAACACTTCCATTTACTTTTGCAAGACATAAAAGTAGTAGCTGCTGTATATGACGAGAGTACCAGTTTATATTTCTTAGACACTGTGACTGATGCTCTAGCAGGGCACTAGCGCAGGTAGGAAAAACTGAATCTGCTTGCTTTCTTGAAAAATCATTTCATGGCACTCTACATCAGGTAGTGATGAAGGCTGTCCAGGGCTGGGAATTTGGGAAGTATTACTGTGCTGGACATGGATAACTCTCTGCATGGAAAAGATGGCACTGTTCTCTCCAAACCCTTTCTGAACTGAGTCATTGCATTTTTTTTTGTGTGGATATCACTGATTTGGTAGGTGAGAGCTCCTACAAGAGCCAAGACATTTTGTTCTAGGCTTTTATTAATTATTGGTCAATGATGAAGACAGTATGTTATTTCTTATGACTTCTAAGTTACATTGGGGTCCTGGTTCAGTGACCATGTACTGGAATAGTTTTTCCTCTATTAAATGCTATGCCAATATCATGCTTATTGCTATATGCAATTTAGCTTCTACCTGTCAGGCTTAACCAAATGATTACAGATAGCTGTCCACATACCTCAGCTGCAGCATACTTCATACTCATTTATCTTATATTTTGTAAGCTATTTCAAGAGTTGCAAGTCCAGATAAATTCTGAGGACATGACAGAGCTGCAAAAATTTTTGGAAACCCATTCTCTTCTTCCAACAGAAACTCTTAGTTAATTTTCTGACAGTGTATGTACAGGTAATTAATAAGTACCTGTCACATCAGTAGAAGAACGGACTGTTCTGGCTGCTCCAAGAATGCCGAGAACTTCAGCAGACAAGCTCATTAATACTAGAACGAGGGTCAAGATGTCTGCTCTGAGCAGTTTTCTTCACAAGCTTTTTTCCCCCACATTCCTCTTCTCTTCCAGGATATTGCCGGTTACAGGTCTACCTGTAACTCCATTGTCACTGTTCTCCCATCAAGTTCGCTTTGTACTTACAAACTTGTTCTCCATGCCATCCGTAGCAGTTTTCCAAATGAACATTTCTGGCTTACAGTATGAAAGAATTTTCCCTTACTGATTGATTGTGATCATGCCTTCATTGTGCTAATCAAAACAAATTGTGAGCAGTGATCTGTCTTTTAAAATCTTGGCATTAAACAGAAAAATAAGACAGAGAATAGCAGTGTGGACACTGTCACTGTGATATGATTAATAAGTACCCAGTATGTAGTCAGATAATAAACCACCTATAACATATAATACTTTCATAAGGAAGTCAGTACAGCTTATGATTGTCCAGGAAAATTACTAGCTGCGCTTTTGAAAAACCCAGGTTTTTTGGTTCTTTTTGCTGCAGCTCTCCCTGGAGTGTAGCTACTATTGACTTATTTCACAATTTACATACTTGTGCAAAATTAAGAAAAAAAAAACCCAAATTAAGAAGAATTTTAGACAATAATGGACCCGATTCAGTTTATTTCGGTGTTCTTATCCATAGCTTATCTCAGTGCACCTATAGCATGGAAAAGTTGTTATGTCAACTCTTGAATTATTGAATTGTTGAATATGGGTACAGTAGCCCCATAAAAATGGAAAACTGAAGCATCCATTCCGGTAAGAAACTTGTCTTGTGACAGTTACTTTACTTCCTTTAAAAAAATTAAGTCATCGAAAAGGCTAGAGGGAAATACAGAACATTATAAAAATATTTTCAGATGTATGCTCAGAAAATAAACACAAATTCCTAATTAGTGCAGCCCTGTTGGAGATTTCTGGAAAAGCTGTTTATCTTTGTGGACATCTAGTTTCTCCTAACAATTTCAAATGGTAAATGTCAAGTATGAGACCATCAAGAAAAGTGATAGGTCACAAACATTCAATTATAGGAAAGAACGTAGTACTACAGCTCAGTACTGATCTCGCTTTCAGTTTCATGTTGCCAGTTTTCACCCTCTTCTGCCATCATGTGTCAGGCTGAAGCATTATATGAAATACAGGAAAAATAAATCACAGTAGTAATTCAGTGATAACGAAATATCTCCCTAAATATTTCCCATAGCAATGGACACTGCCACCAAACTGAAAAGCTAAGTGAAAAGAGGGGGATCTTATGTTTGAAAATTTTCAGAAAGCTAGTCAAATGTATGTAATTTCTATTAATGACATCTTCATTTGCTGATGGTGACACAAAACACTAAGGCATAAGATTATGATTATTGAAGATTACTTCCCTTTTCATTTCTTGTATCTTCTTAGCCTAAGATTTAGGCCTTTACTTCTGAAAGGGGTCTTTATTTTGTTGGCTTCAACTGTATTGAACTTAATACTGACTTAGTATATGTATACTCTCTTGACAGTGGAAGAATAAATTCCATGGTAGATGTACTACTGTAATTACAATGTTTATTTTAATATCTTTGAAAATATACATGTATATAATAGCAAGATTCAGATTTTGGGGAATATTATAATTGATATTTTACATAGCAGCAACATTGTTAACATATCATACTGCATTTTTGTAAAAATGGGATTAAGTAATCTGAAATTATTCCTTGTACCGTAAGTCTTAGGCAACCCTCCGGAAAGCTGCAATTTCTTAAAATTGTTTCCCCTCTTCTTATACTTAAATGAAGACTTTTGTGACTACTGCTTTTGAAAATGGTACCTCCTGGGTTCATGAAAGACCACCCATGTTCTGCTCTCACTGGTGGAGAAATACTCTATCTACTCATTACCCGAGTAATGAGGTCTTCCACAGACTGGTAAATATTTCAGGGCACATAAACATGCCTTCAGTTTTAACGTGACCACAGTCTTGAAATCCATGCTAGTAACTGTCTGTTACTGTAGCCACATAAAGACACTTCAGTTGGAGGCATGAATTAATACCCGAGAGGTACTTTAAAAAGCTCTTCCTTGTGGCTTTACAGCCATTGAGCTGGTCTTTCATCCACAATATATAGAGGAAAGAATTTGTATTCACATAGGACGGTAGGCTCCCCTCTGACATCCTCTTCCTGGACAGCTTTCAGGTCAGACAGGGTGCCAAAGCAGGGGTCAGAAGGCTTAGCAGGTTGTAAAGTCATTTAATTAGCGTTCAAACTCAGATGAATGGGCTTAAATAGTCATGGGAATGTATCTTTGCAACAATCTCAAATCTGCTCTAATTTCCCTGCCTACAAATACCCACAGCCATCAGCTGCTATGTTTTGGCATCTGCTCTACCAGATCCCTTTGCAAAGTGGGGAGACAGACTTACTGAGAGGACCAGCTATCCTAGCTTTGGGGAGAGTAGTGTGTGTGATGAGAAATCCTTGAATGATTGCTTATGGCAGTTTAATTTTAGAGCAGTTACACAAGGACTAACGACAGAACTTTTTTTGTTTTGTTTTGTTTTATCATTTTGTAGCAAACTTGCTGCAGTTCTTCCCTGCAGACCATTTCGAACTACACACTTCTCTTGGACAGCTACCTACTACTCAAATTATATTCTTGTCCTAGAATATTATCAATAAATTCACCATGATTTCTTTTCTCCTCACATTTTTTAGATTACATAAATTTTAGCTGACCAATTCTTTTCATGCTCAAATATATTATAAAATGTCATTTCTGTTATAAAAGCTAATTGATAATGTGATTTGTTATGTTGCCGAGACATAATTCAGAAAGTTATTTTAAAGCCGTTGATACATGGAAGAGCACTAACTGTTTAATATTTCTTGTATGAATGGATACAGCGCAAGGGAACGATGTGGTGCCATGTAGATGAAATATTTTCAGAAGCTTTTATTCTTGTTGTTTGGGCTTGTGCCAATGTCTTTCTAGTAGAGAGCTCATACGTCCTAAGCTGTATCTACTGTAATTTATTCCTTGGTCATTAGTAGGATTTTTTTCCTCCAAGTTGCCGAACAATGTATGGTATTTTAAAAATTAAGAGCTCACAGTCAAATAAATGGAGAGCATTCTTTCAAATGCTCCTCCAAAAAGTAGAAAAGTATTTATTTAATAAAAATATTTTTTAATTATTTTTAATTTTTATTTAATAATAATAATTTCTCACTTAATAAAAATAATTTCTCGCTCTTGTGAGACCCCAGCTGGAGTACTGCATCCAGTTCAGGGGTCCCCAGTACAAGAAAGACAGGGACCTGCTACAGCAGGTCCAGAGGAGGGCCACGAAAACGGTCAGAGGGCTGGAACACCTCTCCTATGAAGAAAGGCTGAGAGAGTTGGGGTTGTTCAGCCTGGAGAAGGCTCCAGGGAGACCTTATTGCGGCCTTTCAACATAGAAAGGGGTTTTACAAGAAAGATGGAGAAGACTTTTTACCAAGGCCTGTAGTGACAGGACAAAGGGCAATGGTTTTAAACTGAAAGAGGGTAGGTTTAGATTGGACATAAGGAGGGGATTTTTTATGATGAGGGTGGTGAGACACTGGAACAGGTTGCCCAGAGAAGTTGCGGGTGCCCCATCATTGGAAGTGTTCAAGGCCAGGTTGGACAGGGCTTTGAGCAACCTGATCTAGTGGAAGATGCCCCTGCCCATGGCAGGGGGGTTGGACCAGGTATCTTTAAAGGTCCCTTCCAACCCAAACCATCTTGTGATTCTACTTACACAACATTAATACTAGGACTTGCCTTTTTGAATTTGCTTTTCATATGTACTTAATGAATGGTTTCAAATAATCACATCAGCATTTCATCATGACTATTTCCATTGCCATTATTAGGGAGTACTCTTTCTATACAAAATCTTACATGAAATCAACAGTCTTAATTCCATTTTTGTATCTGCAGCTGGAAATTTTGGTCCACTCATTTCATATTCAGTGTTAAAGAATGAAGACCTTCAGTATGGTACCTGGTATGACTATATTTTTCTCTTTTGTTTTTTCAATCCCACTCTCTCCCCTAATTCTAGACTCCACCTGAGTAGGTGCTGCCTTAAAATTCTCAGCTGATGGCCAAATGACTCAACAATAAATGGAAACATTTCAATTTGGTCTGGTGAATATGCCCTAAACTATCTGTCATGTCCCATTTCTTGGAACAGAGTTGGCTGACCCTAAAATTCTTAAGTGAGAACTATTACATTTCTGCAAAAACTTCTAAATTGCAGAAAATGTTTGTGTGTGTGACAAAGATGTAAATTTAGGACTTATTTAGCTTCTTAAATGCCGAGACTCATTAGGCATATTACAGTGCATTTATCATTAACTGTAAGTAGGGTCTTTTTATGTTTCCTAATTAAAACTCATTTTGTCCTCAAAGAGGAGTCCTTCTGCCTGAACTTTCAATCACAATTTGAAGAATATCAGAAAATTTTAAGCTTTTAGTTGCTTATTCAAATAAGGTTTATTCAAATAAGGCTTATTCAAATAAGGTTCTGAAACAGAAATCTTCTACAATGTTCCTTCTCAACCTTTCTTTGCTCAGTTCCATTCATATTCACTGTCTTTAACAGATAAGCATTCTGAACTCTAAAACTGTATCAGCTGAGCTGCTGAATCCTTCCTCTGTATAAGAAGCAGGTTCTTCTCCTTCGTTAAATTGACATTGTAAATTTAAAAGAAATATAAAAGAAGTTAATTTGTCTATGCTCTTTTTCTTTTGAAATCATTCCAAATTCTACTACATATCTTTTCCTGAAGTGACTCTTTACTTTTGTACAATCATGTCACTGCACATTGCTACAAACATATAATGGAAAAGAAGATATTATTTCCAGTACTAATTCCTGAAGGAATGAACTAGATGTCTTCTTATGTCACTGAGTGCATATCCACTGTCACCTAAAGTACAGTTTATCATCTACTCACGCAGTCCTACTACTACTACTGATTTTACTGACTGGTATTTAGCACAGTAATACAGAGAATACTCTCCTAATACCCCAGGCAATTTGGTTATGACTACACTTCATGGCCCTAAGTCAATTATTTTTTAATGCCTCAGAAATGCCAATCAGATATATTATGTAATTATGCATACCATCTACTTTTACTGTACTTACCCAGCATACATAGCCCATTTGTAGGTATTCTGCCACAGTTTCTCTGATTAGTATTTCCAGTATCTTACTCTCAACAAGTAAAGCTTACAGGTCTGAAGTTTCCTGGATAAGGCCATTACTCTTTATCAATGCTTTCTGATAAAGTAGTGCTGTCAGACTGTAAAGAAATTTTTGGTCATACTCATTCATCTTCTTGACAGAGGTTGTTGCAATGTAGTTAGGGCTAAAGTATCAAATACAAATGGGAATATTTTTGGAAAAAAACACTTTGGTAGATTAAGTTATTTCCATCAGTTTCATAAATAAAACCACAGTAGTAAACTATTGAATAAGCCCACTGTACCTGGATATCAATGTTTTTTCTAACCTTTGCAATCTTGCAGTTTTTATCCTGGATTATTCTCAGAGAACAACAATGTCATTTCTGAAGCATTCAAACTTTTCTGGACTTCACTGTTTATGAAATTTCTTATTTCAAGAAGGTGGAAGTTAATACAAATTCATGAAAACTGTCATGTAGCAAGGCAGACAAGGCTTCATGATTCCCATTGAATACACTTTTTTTCAAAGCCTTTTACGTTACAGAAAAAGAGATAGCACTAGAAAGATGGCATTTCAGGTAAAAAATGCCATTAACAGCAGGGAAATACAGTTTCATAGCAATGAATGCGTTGGAGAATGATGTGGAAATTAATCTAGGAAATTATTAAAGAAATTAACAATATAGTGCACATTTGCTATACTGAACAACAAGTGTGGACATTTGCTTCATTCAAGAGAAATTGCTTCTTCAAACTCAGAAATACTTGAGTTTCCCAAATACCATGCATGGGATTTTAAAAAAGCAGCTGCATAATAGTGATGCAACGAAAAGGTACCCAGTTAAGACCTAAAAATAAATAAACAAATAAATGCGAGAACTTGGGGAAAGGGACTCATGCCAGTATCTGGTGAAACATGGCAACAAGTTCAGAGACTTGAAAATACCTTACACTGAATCCTTAATTTTCAGGCTGGATAACTTAAGTACAGTCTATGATCTCTTCTTTACTTAATTTGCATTGTTACTGAATGACCAGATACATGCCATAAAAAATATGTCCTATGTCTAAATAAAGAAGAAGATTACATATAAAGGGAATAAAAATCATGCATGTTATGGAACACAGTTTGACAGAGCAGCTGCAGTTCATATAAGGTCATCTAATTAAACTGTGAGAGCAAGGGGGAAGGAAGCACAAATTTATATTCTATTGTGTGCATGAAAAAAGTATTTTGCATGTCATGATTTTGTAATTATGGTCTATATAGCCCTATAACTCTTATCAGGTTCTAATTAACTATAGCACAGCAGGTAGACAAGACAGTATCTTTTCAGTGCCATTTTAATGCTCTGTCAGGAACACAAAAAAATGTATCACAGGAAACAGACATCACCATTTTATTGGAAAAAAAAAAGAGACTCTTAAAATGGTTTTAGTTGCAATAATGATCAAAACTTTGTATTTTCCGTAAGTGCTAAATTATTTTACATTTATTTCTACCATTATCATTACAAATAAAGTTTTAAAGTACGTATTTTAAAAATACATTGCTGATTAAAAGAGCATGTTACAAAACCTATACACGTAATAATCTTATTTGGGATTTTGGAATAATTGAATGTATCTTCGTATGTTATTCAGGAAAACTATAGGGAAATAAAGAAAGCAAAAGTTATTAAACATTTTCTTTAATATTACCTTGTTTTCTAATTAAACTACAACTACCACTATATAAAAAGTTAAAAATCAATTCACTCAGAATAAGGTGACTTGGTAAATTTTTCAGCTATGCTCCTGATAAATCTTCCATGTAAAAATAAAATACGTCAAGGCAAAGTTTTTCCAAATGTAAATACTGACAATGATACATTCCAATTCCACTCATGCATCAATGCCCAAAAATACTAGCCTAATTTTCTTTAAGATGTGTTGGTACTCACCAAATTCTTTGAAGAGATTCACTGAGTTCAGAAAACCTTAGAGTACTAACTGAAATCTCTAAAAGAAATGTTCTTTGATATTGTCCTGACACTTATTCTAATATCAAACTGTTTACATCTGAAACAGAAATCAGTCTATCAGCAAAACGTACATTTTCTTAAGCTCACCTCTCCTTAGGCCATATAGAAATAAGTATCTGCCACACCTTTAAATGCAAAGTGTGCCCTATGCACAGTGTAGTGGTATTCCTAGTATGAAAACTCTGACACAAACTACCTAATAATTATGTTGGGTAAACCATATAGCACACAATTAAAAAATGATGGATGAGTTGCAGGAAGATTTGAGGAAGTGTGAATGGTCTGTTCTTCTGCTTTGTCTCTAGGAGAACTGTGAGAATCCACTTCCACTATAAAAATATTTTAAAAACATTATTATTTCTGAATACAACTGAATATAAGAATGCTTTAAGTGCAGTAATTTATCACGTCTTCTCTTTGATTAATATTTGCGGTTCTTTTACATTCTTTTTATAATATTAATAACTGCCACTATATCCAAGAAGCATTTTCTAAAAAACCAGAAAACTAGGCAACATTTCTGATCTGAACTCTCTCTCTCCTCAATTCTATGACACTGTAAGTTATAATTAAAATTTATTTTATTTACCCTTGTTTTAAGAGCTAAGTCTCATACAAAGAAAAATATCTATATAATTTTAAAAACAGTATATTAAAAGTTGTTTTACTCAAAAATCCTTCTCCCCTCTCCCACAAGGAATTTCGTATATACAGTGTGCCCTTTACAATGCAGACCGTCTGATCACTGCAGGTTCAACTTACCATTTTCCAGTCTATAATCCATACCATTTATATTGTTCATGTCATGCTCCTGATGTAACTTTTCAGTCACACTACTTCATTTTATAACAGTTCAGTGGAGCATAAATTTTAGCTTTTGGTCAGCTATGACAAAGTCTCCCCAAAAATTTTATATATGTAAAATACAGCTACTCCAATTATAATATTGTATCAGTGGTCTTCCCACTCTCAATTCTTGTAAGAAGTGTCACAAAAATTTGTCATAGCTCATCTGAAAGATTTCACTTATACCTGTGAACTACCCATAGGTCTATCAGGTTCTAGTTAACATGCACTGCCAGTCTTTTGTACTAAGCTTTTTAATTCTTACTTTTAATGGAATCCCTTTCCCTGTGAATCTCACTCTTCTGAAGAATATGGACTGTCTGCCCAGTTGTTCTACCAATGCTCAACAAATCTGGAAAGAAATGTTAGTTTCTGTGAGTTCTTAATGAAAGATTTGAAAAACAAGAAAATATCAACCATACAGCCTGGTGTCTTCACATTTAAAACTTAATGAAAAAGGATACCTTTACAGATTTAGTTTTGTATCTCTGAAGATGTGAGTTATCTCCAGCTTTTGTCTTCCCCATAGTTTATGTAACTACAGACTGCCAAGTCCTAGGGCACTGCTCCTCACCACAGAAATCCTATTCTCACCATATGACCATAAACACACAGACCCCCAAAACTAATTTAAGTAGGTTACTGTTCTGTTTGAAAGATCAACCTGTCAACAACACGGTGGCTCCTGTATGCAGTTTACCTCCTATGGAAATTGCAGCCAAAATTTGGTGAGGAGCAAAGAAAGAGGAGAGATGGGAGACAAGTAGATACACACACTCCATGAGTGCATACATACAAATGTCTGAAATAATAATACACATGCAAATGAAGATGAATACAAATACTTACTCTCAAACAAAATTTCTAGCCTTTCTGCATTCTCTTGCAAGGTAGTGTACCACTGGTTGGCTATTATAGAACGAACACCAGTAAGGCTTAGAAGCATTGCTGTCTCTTTTGGTCTCTCTATAGCAATATGTAGACAACTAAAGAAAATCAAAAGTACGACACCAATAAAGTAAAAATGTACGTAATATATCAAAAAATATAACTAAATATACAGTGCTTTTTAATAGAAGGGGAAAGGGAATATCAGACTGCATTTTCTTGTGTGCTGAGCATAAAGTGTTTTCTAATAGTCATACAGCACCTTAAATTTAATACAAAGAATTTAGGTAACTTTCTCTCTACTTTTTTTCATGATGCAATTTTACCATGTGGATTGCTCCCCATCATATTACTGTTCTGGGCATCTCAGGATATGTGAAAGGAGGAGTAACATACTAACTTTTACAAAATACTGCAGAATACCCTTTATAAGATAGTCAAAATGTTGGGAATCAGGTGAAAAGACTTGATTAGTTCTGCTTAGGTTGTTAAAGGGAAACAAAATATTGCAGGAACTGAAAGCTTGCTCTTTGTCATAAGCATGGCAGTAATGTGGAGGCTTAAAAGCAAATCACTTGTAAAGTGGGATTAGATTTTTTACTGCTGAATATTTAAGTACCTTTGGTATTATTGTTTTGGTGATGAGAGGGGAGTGATTCTCTGTAGGGTTGGAACTGCAGTAAATTGAAGGCAGAATTTTGTTTTTATTAGCCTCTGCTTTTCCTGGTAACTTTATCAGAAGATGATAGTTAAAGTTTTCTGTAATCTTTTGGGGAGATGCTGTCTGATTGTCTATGGAGTTATGTGACTTAGCTTTAACTGAATGTTATTCTAAACTTTCTGGAAGCTTTTAGGCTTAAACATGTAAGTCCTGTTGAAAAATTCACCAATCTATTAAAGTGAGACTTCAAAAGTTCAGAGTTGGAAAAACTAGTTTAAGGAATTATGTTTTGTTTTGGTTTAGGAAATGGCTATTTCAGGGAAGTGAAGAAGGATATCAAAAATAAAAACACCAGGAGGTTGTTTAAACACTCAGAGATCTGCATATTTACACATGTAGATGTGTGTATAACTACTATATATCTTACACACAATTCATTTTAACTTACACATTGTTGCATTGATTAAACAGTATTTCTAGAGAAGAATTTTTTCCATTTCTTTTTCATGGAATGAATAATATGCAGCCCTAACAGGATTGGAAATAAGATTTAATCGGCTGCAGAACTATGGCAGTCCCAAAAATGACATGAATAAAAGTACATACATTTTGATATGGTCGGAGAGGAGAGGAGAGGAGAGGAGAGGAGAGGAGAGGAGACTAGAATATTTTCAGTTGGAAGGGACCTACAACGATCATCTAGTCCAACTGCCTGACCAATTCAGGGCTGACCAAAAGCTAAAGCATGTCATTAAGGGCATTGTCCAAATGCCTCTTAAACACTGACAGGTTTGGGGCATCAACCACCTCTCCAGGGAGCCTGTTCCAGTGTTTGAACATCCTCTTGGTAAAGAAATGTTTCCTAATGTCCAGTCTGAACCTCCCCTGATGCAGCTTTGAACGATTCCCATGCGTCCTGTCCCTGGATCCCAGGGAAAAGAGATCAGCACCTCCCTCTCCAGGTCCCCTCCCCAGGAAGCTGTAGAGAGGTCGTCCCTCAGCCTCCTTCTCTCCAAACTAGACAAACCCAGAGTCCTCAGCCACTCCTCAGAGGACATTCCTTCTAGCCCTGTCACCAGCTTTGTTGCCCTCCTCTGGACACATTCAAGGACCTTCACATCCTTTCTAAATTGAGGGGCCCAGCACTGCACACAGTATTCCAGGTGAGGCCGCACCAATGCTGAATACATCGAGATAATCACCTCTTTTGACCAGCTGGTTATGCTGTGTTTGATGCACCCCAGGATGCGGTTTGCCCTCTTGGCTGCCAGGGCACACTGCTGGCTCCTATTGAGCCTCCTGCAAACCAGCACCCCCAGATCCCTTTCTGTAGAGCTGTTCTGCAGCCACTCCTCTTCCCGTTTATACTTGTGCCCAGTGTTACTCTGTCCCCGGTGCAGAATCCGGCATTTAGACTTGCTAAATTTCATGCCACTGATGATTGCCCAATGCTGCAATCTATCTAGATCCCTCTGCAAGGCCTCTTGTCTCTCAAGAGTATCATAGAATCATAGAATCCTTTAGGCTGGAAAAGACCTTTAAGATCATCAAGTCCAACCGTTAACCTAACACTGCCAAGTCCACCACTAAACCATGTCCCTAAGCGCCACATCTACACGTCTTTTAAATACTTCCAGGGATGGGGACTCAACCACTTCCCTGGGCAGCCTCTTCCATTGCTTGACAACCCTTTTGATGAAGAAATTTTTCCTAATATCCTCCCCTGTCACAACTTGAGGCCATTTCCTCTTGTCCTATCACTTGTTACTTGGGAGAAGAGACTGACACCCACCTCGCTACAACCTCCTTTCAGGTAGTTGTAGAGAGCGGTAAGGTATTCCCTCAGCCTCCTTTTCTCCAGGCTAAACAACCCCAGTGCCCTCAGCTGCTCCTCATAGGACTTGTGCTCTAGACCCTTCACTGGCTTCATTGCCCTTCTTTGGACACGCTCCAGCACCTCAATGTCTTTGTTGTAGTGAGGGGCCCAAAACTGAACACAGTATTCGAGGTGCGGCCTCACCAGTGCCAAGTACAGAGGGATGATCACTTCCCTACTCCTGCTGGCCACACTAGTTCTGATACAGGCCAGGATGCCATTGGCCTTCTTGGCCGCCTGGGCACACTGCCGGCTCATGTTCAGCCGGCTGTCAACCAGCACCCCCAGGTCCTTTTCCGCCGGGCAGCTTTCCAGCCACTCTTCCCCAAGCCTGTATTGTTTGTGAACAGAGGACTTGTGGGTGATGTGATGGTTGGAGGCCGTCTTGGGCATAGTGATCATGAAATGATAGAGTTTTTGATTCTTGGAGAAGTAAGGAGCGGGGTCAGCAGAACTGCCACCTTGGATTTCCAGAGGGCAGACTTTGGCCTGTTTAGGAGACTGGTTGACAGAGTCCCTTGGGAGGCAGTCCTGAAGGGCAAAGGAGTCCAGGAAGGCTGGACATTCTTCAGGAAGGAAATCGTAAAGGCGCAGGAGCAGGCCGTCCCCATGTGCCGAAAGATGAGCCAGCGGGGAAGAAGACCGGCCTGGCTGAACAGAGAGTTTTGGCTGGAACTCAGGAAAGAAAGGAGAGTTTCTGACCTTTGGAAGAAGGGGCAGGCAACTCAGGAGGACTACAAGGATGTCGTGAGGTTACGCAGGGAGAAAATTAGAAGGGCCAAAGCCCAACTAGAACTTAATCTGGCTACTGCTGTAAAAGACAGTAAAAAACTGTTTCTATATATACGTTAGCAACAAAAGGAGGGCTAAGGAGAATCTCCATCCTTTATTGGATGCGGGGGGAAACATAGTGACAAAGGATGAGGAAAAGGCTGAGGTACTTAATGCCTTCTTTGCCTCAGTGTTTAATAGTAAGACCAGTTGTTCTCCAGGTGCCCAGCCCCCTGAGCTGGAAGACAGGGACGGGAAGCAGAATGAAGCCCCCATAATCCAAGGGGAAATGGTTAGCGGCCTGCTACACCACTTAGACACACACAAGTCTATGGGGCCAGATGGGATCCACCCAAGGGTACTGAGGGAGCTGGTGGAAGTGCTCACCAAGCCCCTTTCAATCCTTTATCAGCAGTCCTGGCTAACCGGGGAGGTCCCAGTTGACTGGAGGTTAGCAAATGTGATGCCCATCTACAAGAAGGGCCAGAAGGAAGATCCGGGGAACTACAGGCCTGTCAGCCTGACCTCAGTGCCAGGGAAGGGTATGGAGCAGATCATCCTGAGTGCCATCACGCAGCACGTACAGGACAACCAGGTGATCAGGCCCAGTCAGCATGGGTTTATGAAAGGCAGGTCCTGCTTGACTAACCTGATCTCCTTCTATGACAAGGTGACCCGCCTAGTGGATGAGGGAAAGGCTGCAGATGTTGTGTACCTAGACTTTAGTAAAGCCTTTGACACCATTTCCCACAGCATTCTCCTGGAGAAACTGGCTGCTAATGGCTTGGACAGGTGTACCCTTCACTGGGTTAAAAACTGGCTGGATGGCCTGGCCTGAAGAGTTGTGGTGAATGGAATTAAATCCCATTGGCAGTCGGTCACAAGTGGTGTTCCCCAGGGCTCAGTATTGGGGCCAGTTCTGTTTAATATCTTTATCAACGATCTGGATGAGGGGATTGAGTGCACCCTCAGTAAGTTTGCAGACGACACCAGGTTGGGCGGGAGTGTTGATCTGCTCGAGGGTAGGAAGGCTCTGCAGAGGGATCTGAACAGGCTGGATTGATGGGCCAAGGCCAATTGTATGAGGTTCAACAAGGCCAAGTGCCGGGTCCTGCACTTGGGTATAATTGGGTTATCTGAAAATTCAGCATGGAATAAATAACTCATTAATAAAATTAGGACACTAAAACCGTTCTTTTTGCTTTTAATACCTTAAAAGTTATTTGTCGGGTGCCATCTGTCAAGAATTCATAATGGATATACAATAAAAGTATATAAACCCTGCCACCTGTCAACTTAAAAGCAAGGAAAATACTGAGATGCTTTTGAAGCTAAAAAAACTCTGATTAATAATATTAAAGATTCTGAACAGGTTATTTAACATACCATAATAATTTATTTAAATAAAAAACTGGCTGATTGTTAAACTGTTCAGTGTATGAAACCTTAGATGGACTCTTAACAGTTTATCTGTTAAAGGAAAGTTTTATATATTTAATTAAAACATTTTGAGAATCTTGAACTCAGAATTAGGAGGTATGTGTAATGCAGCAATGTTTCTGTGTCATATTTTCTTGATCGTTGCCTTGTAACAGAGCTTTCATCCTGTTTAGCCCTATGTAAAGAATGAAGCTACAAGATGAAGAGGCTAACTTCTCCCTTAGGTGTAGATATGAGCCCTTCTACTTGCAGAAGTAAATGAGAATATTTATAACTCAATATTTTAACTTTGCTTTGAAATAAAAATAATCTGCCTTATGGTGGATTTACCAAAAGTTTACCAAAATAAACTTTATCCTACCTTTTGTGGATATCAGAGTTTGTAATTCTTCGATAACTTTGCTTTGATCGCACCAGATCTAGAATTATCATCAAATGGCACTCTGGAAAAAAATATGTTATAGAAATGGTATTTGCACTAATAATAATGCCCGACATAATAAATACAAGTAAATCAGGCCTTTTTTAAGTTAATGACTTTCTTGAACACAGTCTAAACAACTAATATAAGATTTATATATTTCAGCCAAAATTGTCAAGTATTAAGTAAAAGAATACTAATAAAGTAACCCTAACATTATTTAATGTAACTTTGCTACACTTTTCCACAGTGTTTTGCAGGTTTTTTTTCCTCTGCCACTTTAGTATAACTAATAATGAAGTCCACATACCATCTTATTACAGGCTAATGCCCTATATAACTCAATTCTGCAGTTATAAACTCTTGTAAGATGGAGGTATGGAAATGTTATCTACCACAGGTCCTCTCCACAAGTTAGGACCAAGTTACATCTCAAACATTCCTTATTTTCCTTAAAGGCCCCCAGTGAAATAACTTAGAATATTCTTAGAATTAAAAAGCTTTCCCTACTGTTTGGTTTGCTGCAGCTTAAACCTGTTACTTATTCTCCTAACCCAAGCAGATGAGAAGTAAATCACCTTTCTGCTTGGAAAGCCTTTGACATACTTGAGAACTATTATCATGTCTCCCCTCAATATGTCAATCTTTCCTCCTAAAGTATGTTTTATATGCATATATATGTATGAATGCACATACACATTTATTAATAAAACTATGCACACAAATCTGTGGTATAGCCTTCTGACCACTCTTAACGTTCTCCACTGGTAACTTATTCTATTTGGTCAATATTCTTCTCCAGTTGAGACCTTTGCAAAACTAAGTAGAGTGCAGAATTATTTCACCTATCTTGCAAATGACACTCCTGTATAGTTACCCCTATACAAAGCTTTGGGTTTTTTTTCCCTAGCAAGATGACGTCGTTTAATTTGTGATGCACCTCTTGACTCTATTCTGTAATTCTGCCCCTTAAGCTGTCATTCCCTAACTTATTAATGTTTAAATTATTATTTCTGCTTAAGCATAACACCTCCCTCTAGCTCTTCCTGAATTACACCCTGTTAATTATCTCCATAAAGCAAGGTTAATTTGCATTCTAATCCTGCATTTCAAGAGTTGCTGAACCTCTTTTTCAGTCTGGTCTCATACCCAGATTCAGCAATGATATACTCTATTTCATCATGCAAATGACCTACAACAATATTTAATAATATTGGGACCAGGTTAGAGCCCTCAGAAACCTCAGACACAGTTCATAGTTATTAATAAAAGTACTTTTAACATGAAGGTTGGCTCAACAACAGATTCAAACTCAGTCTGCAAGACAACAGTAATTTTACCAGCTAACAAGTAGAAGTTGTGTAGGTGGTCAGAAAATAGAACAATCCTTTGAGGACTAAAATCAATAAATTTAAAATTAGTTTATTCTCCATTAAAGGAAATAAGATGCACTGGAGAATTAATCCTGGCATATTTTAAGAGCAGGACACAGGGTGAGAGTTAACAAGGTGCTCAGGAACTTTCCAAAAGTTGCCAGACTTGTAAATATCTGGCCTACCGACATCTGAAACCTCACTTTCAAGAGTGACCAATGTATATAGGAAGACATATTTTCTTGATTTACATATACATGTTTAAATCCCTTTGAAAAACACCACTTCCTGAAGAAGCTTCCTGTTACTTGCAGGGCTTCACAATCTGATGTGTACTGTCCTTCTGAATTTTACATCTCAACACAATATAGATGAAAGCTAGCAATTCAGCTACCCTGACAAATTCAGCACAACTCCAAAGCTGAGCTTCGTCCAGATGTACAAGGGGAATAGGAGGAGAAAGGAAGATTGTGAATCCGAAAAAACAGTCCTGAATCTAAGCCTTATGCTACAACACCAGAAAGGCTAATTAGTTGTGAAGAAGCAGAGAAAAAAATACCTTCTCAGAGTCTACAAATGCTCCATAATACCAGAGAAATCATTCAGTATTAACCCAGTCTCGACAGACAATTCTGCTTTGCCTGAGAGGAGACTGAGGAATTTTGGAGAAGTGGTACTGCAGAGGTTGTTCTTAACAATAAAAAATACTTTGCTACCAAATACTAAATTCCATAGAAAGGGAGGGGAGTTACTGGGAAAACCATCAGATGATGACTCAATTTTTGGAACTTAAGAAATTCCAACATTTGGAAGTGGAGAAGGACTAAACTTATTTGTGAGGAATAACAGGGAAGCTGTGCAATAGAATAAAATCTACATAATGCAAAGTTTTTCCGATTAAAACCCTGGATCTTGAAAAAAGCCCTTAATTGCTAACATCAATACTGTGATAATCATACAGTATGAAATAAACACAACTGGGAACAAAAGGTGGTGTAATTAAAAAAGTATTTTTCAGTTTGCTTATCTCACTTGGGATGTTCATAGCAACCAGTCTGTTGAGTAAAATTTGAGACATTAATCTCTCCATCCCATAGAATAGAAATGCACTGCAGGTTGTCAGCAGCTGCTCCCATTCAGCTTGGCTGAAAGGAAGGAAGAAGAAAGGAAGGAAGTTACTTTTGTGTTACTATTTTACAAGAGTATTTTTCAGAAATTATCCATAGCAAACACTTCAGTGTTATTTACTCCAGAAGTATTTATAAGAAAAGTCAGCATGCAAAGCAAGGAGACAAAGACGACTGCAGAATTCTATGGAAAGTGTAATAACTCATATGAACTATTAATAATAATTATTTTAATACAGAGGTATAGTTAGTTTATTAACATCATAGTAAACAAGAGACACTGTATTTTTAGATAAATACCAGACTCTCAAAAAAAAAAAAAAGTCATTGATGTATGCATTGTACATCTTTGAAATAACAATATTCAGCCTAACGTCCCATGGGAGTATTCATGTATGCACCCATCAGGATACGAAGAAATTAGGTCTTGAAAAGAGATGCAAATAATCAGCCTAGCTGGCAGCAAAACCTATGCAATTTGATAACAAGTAACAATCTTTGTAATTGTTATGAAGAAACACTAGAGTACCTACACAGTGATTTTACCGAAGTAGAGAAGATTTCAAAGGACTGATTAAAGTAGCAGTTATAAAGGAAGGTCCAGTGATGACTGTGTCGACTCACAGGACTTGTCACTGCTTGACCTCTCGAGATCCCTTTTATCCCTCTATTTCTATGATCTTAAAAGTACTTCTATAAAGAACGAAGTGTGTTTATGAATAAACTCCAGAAAATGGTATTAGTTTCACGATCAGATATTTGAAATTGTAAACTGTGAGATGCACCTTCACTACTTTGCTTCTGAAATCTGTGCTCCCATCTTACAGCTGACTCAATGTGCATGGAGATGCTATAGTTTTTAATATTTGGATTTAAAAACAGTTACGAGCAAAGCCAGAAATTACATTTATGCTCACATATACTTATAATAATCACCAAAGACTGCACCAGTAGACTTTTTGTCAAAATTGGATTATCTACATATACAGCAACTCTGATGCAACCAATCTGGCTAAATCACTTTGTGGCACTGTATTTCAGATCCCTAAAATATTCTGTCTACAAATCTAAATATGCATTTGAAACAAAGACAATGGTTAGCTATGTGTTTACCAGCTCAGCAAAATGTGACCCTATTTTATGACTGAAGCCTCTGGGAATAGGCACAATTTTAAAAAAGAAACATGGATAAAACATGAAAGCAGACAGAATATTACAAACCTTGGAACACGTATGTTGCCAATAACTCCTTCCCACTGTAGTGTAAATAGGTCATGGTATTTTTCTAGGATTTCCTTTATCTTTTGGGAAGGACTTAAAGCTTCTGTAACAATAGAATTTCATAATTATGAGCTTAACGTGCTACAAAGGACGTTGGGCAATCTTAATTTCAAACATTTTAAATGACAATATAATATTTAGGGTTTTTTAGGCCATCATTAGATCTTAAGTTTTTTGTAACCTAAGTCTGGCTTTTAAAACTGTAGCAATTGTGACATTTTCTGAGTAAAATTGTTCGTAATTCTCATTTGAAATATATTTTATAACTGACAAGGATTACTCAGTAGACAGGTTAAAGACTTTAAAAGCACAAAGAAAAAATTTTAGATACCCTGAGAAAAGTGTAAAGAGTTGAAAACACCAGCACTGCTCATAGAGTTCTGTTCCAGAGGCTCAGAGAGGACTTAAGTAGATGATGAAAATAACTGAGTTTCCAGTGCCCTGATTTCAGAAAGCAAGACTCCAAACCCACCTCTGCTCTCCAAGGACATTGCATATTTAATGATAATTCATTTTCTCTTTTTTGACTACATTTTCATACTACTGTAAATTAAAGATACACTCTGGAGCCAGATATTGAGCACATGGTAAACAGTGTTTTATTTTGAACTGCTGTGAAGGGGAAACTGCAAACATATGGAGTCATACTCTATTATGCTACTGATTGTTCAGTAGCTTCTTTTGCATTGAGTTCAGGTTTAATAACTATCTCAATTAAAAACCTCCATTAAATCAATTTTTGGCATTTGATATACATGTGAGTTTGCTAATGAATGTGAATCAGTTAAACTATTGCACACATTGGGAGAAAAAGTGAGGTAGAAGAAAGAAATAATAAGACAATCTGATTTCTTTCCTGAACCTGAAACAGGTTATATTGTTTCACTGATGCACCATTTGACAGGTGATAAGCAGTACTGTTCTCATGAAAAGCTAAGCTTTTTTGTCAACACCTTGATGTCATGACTTCATTTTCTGTTACAAAAATTTCTAAATTCCATGGGTCGTTTGTGGAGAAAACATTATTTAATATATATTACCTGCCTCTCTTCCTTCATTATAGGGGTCCACAATATCTGATAAACAGTTAAGTGTAAACAATGCAATGTAAACAACAAAAAAAGAAAGTTTAACTGATACACTTAGCTAATAGTTTGTGAAAGGATACATTTAAAATTATGAGTGTCAACAGATAAGCAATTAGAGGGTAAATCACGATTAACTGGTGCCTACAATTAAAAAGAATACATATTCTATTACATGCAGAAGCCTCAATCAAATATTAACAGTATTGCATTCTTTGTGTCAAACAACTAACAAAAAAGATGTCCTAAAGTTTTGAAGGTAGGATTAAAAGCAGCATGATATTCAACTGCCAATGGAAACTAAAAGCATAAGCTATTCTGCATTATCTACAACGCATATACATACATTACATATATATACACGTGCACGCACATATATAGATATATGCATACATACATATATATTTATAAAAATATGTGCATACACTATATAAATATACTATATTGTTGGGGGAAGTATTTTAGTAACTTTAAACAGCTCCCTTGGTGAGTTGTTAAGTATGTCACATTTACACAGAGAGTATGATTTTTCAATGAAACAACAACTATCATTATTGCAAAATCAACAAGAAGCAAAATTCTTATGGACTTAACGTGACATTTATTCCACTTCAGAATTCTAGCGTATATAATGAGCTTCTATGCAAGCCACTTGTAGTTCTTCAACATTTTTTACACAAAAAGAAGACCTACTCCTATCACGTTTACTTAAAAAATGTGGAAAGTTCACCATTTTGACATTCTTTTTCTGATGAGCTTTTGGTTTTGTTTCTTTAGACATTTCAACATCTGTTTTAACTTCAGTCTCTGTGGAATTGAAAAGAATAGATTTTTTTTTTTTTAAGATATAGGCAGTTTTAGAAAAATACAACTTTCTTGAAGGAATACTTATATTTGTTATGATGTAATAACACATTAAACTAGAAAAATAAAAATTAATTTCACATCACAGCAAGGCAAGGACATTCCCCAAACCCTCTTGCCTAAAAATAATGGCTTGAAAGTGGAAAATAAGCAAGAGATGTGATCCCTTAGACATGCAAGTGCTTCATTACATTGCAGATTTAGGACAGAGTTGAACAGTGGTTACCAAAGCACTTTCTAAGCCTACTGCCATATCTATTAATTGTTGATGTTACTGGAATAACTGAAGCTTCTGTGAGACGCAGAGACCGAAAGGAAAAAGGAAGTTTCATATTTGAATCTGATTTTTTATTTCTTTAAGGGATTTAAGAAAAAAAGCACAGAAAACTGACTTATATTTCTCACTGTATGTATGACTATCACCCAAAGTACATGTCTCAGCCAGTTATCACTGCAGTGCACTGCAAGTTGGCTGAAGTTTGAGATACGCATTATTACTCATATGGCTAGTGTTTCTCTCCTCATTCAGTGGCTACTTTCATAACTGCATGAACATAAACTTTTCAACTATGTTTCCTCTCATTTATCCGCTTCTAAAATTATGCAACCATAAGAAGTTTGACTTTAAAAAAGGGAAAAACAGAAATAGAAAAGAAACATCCACATGTTCTAAAACTCCTATTTCTAACAGACCTGTAACAGTATATGAGTATGTATGTAGACAAAAAATACTCTAATCTCAGATTATTCACAATTTAAATTCTGTTTAGAAAGGAGGGGTGAAATGGAAAAACAGAGGACAGGTTATACTGACGGTGCTAAATATTACAGATACGAACACAATACAAGAACCTCTCTGGAACAGAATACTTTTATGGTACAGAGTGAGATTTTCTAAACTTAGCCTATTTTTTAGCTTAGGCCCACTAGTTTTAATAATTTAATTTGAGTAAAAATGTGTTTTTATCTATGTATGAGCAAAATGTGACTTCAAATTTTTAGCTTTGGTAATAGAAGGTATCTTTGATTTATACAAAAAACTGCTTAATGCTTGCATTTATTACTCACTTTTAGAATAAATAAGAAATTAATTTTAGGATGCCATAAGGACAAGTTTACCAACTGTCCAACCACCTCACTTAAACTCATTTCACTGAAGAGTTTATATAGGGTGCAAGTGTCTGCAGTAATGACAGAAGTCCATAAAGCCCGTGGGATCTGGTTTTGCTCATGCAGAGCACAAGAATCACTGGATTGACCTCAGCCCTTAATGTAATCTTAGCTGTACAGAGAGGAAGTAGCTCAATGATGAAAAGTTTTTTACATTTGATATTTTGAGCAAAGACTTACACTAATGTTAAAGGAAATTAACAGAAGTCTGAATTCTTATTTCAGTTTTTTCAGTGCAGCTGAAAACAGCTTTAAAGAGTTTAAGACCATACTTGTATAACTAAGACTTTGCAAGCCAATTTAGACTCCACCGTGTTTTACGTAATTCTTTAATATCTAGAGGTTATTTTACATTAGCTAGCATTGCAACTATAATCAGCCTGTACGTTACTGAAATAAGCCTACTGTACTATCTATTCCATCTAAAATACCGGAAACCTATTGTATGTGGCAGTCTTCCAGTAAAATATAATACACCATTCATATTATTTAAATTTTAAGCATCTTGTTCGCTGCATCATTATGCTAATGCAAAGAATTTTTATCTAATAGTACCTGATTCAGCCAGATGTACTCGATTGTAGAGAATCTGGAGAGAAAAATCTCTGGATACAGAACTTATTCCTTTCTCTTTAAAGATACTCAGAGCTTCCAAAGGCAATTCCATAAATAATGTATCTGCTAGTAATACCACACACAATCCTAAATCCATAGGTGTACCTGAAGAAATGTGACAGAACATGATTGAGATTTAGTGGCTCTCAGTATGTACATAAATAATTGAAGTTAGATGTAAAAACCTAAATTTCCTCTATTGTATGACACCTGAACTCCATTTTACTGTGGATTAAGTGCATTATGCAAAAATATTTCTTTTGATACCATTACTCCTAAGATGATGTCAAACTTCTATGCATATGCACTTGTGAGCACTTTCCCTTCAGAGGGAAAAATATCCCCATATTAATAACCAACCATCTCAGATCCAAGTCCAGGTGTATGCAATGTATTCAAGAAAATGATGTATCAGTCTATCAGTACTTAAAGGGGGCTTCTAAAAAAGATGGTGGCAAACTTTTTAGCAGGGCCTGTTGTGACAGGACAAGGGGGAATGGTTTTAAACTGAAGGGGGGTAGATTTAGACTAGATGTAAGGAAGAAATTTTTTACGCTGAGGGTGGTGAAATGCTGGCACAGGTTGCCCAGAGAGGTGGTGGATGCCCCATCCCTGGAAACATTCCAGGTCAGGTTGAACGGGGCTCTGAGCAACCCGATCTAGTTGAAGATGTCCAGATTCCAGCATTAGGCTTGCATTAAAGCAAACAACCCTTGAGAGTCCATAAAGTAAAAAGCAGGAAAAGACAAAACAAAGAGATCAACAGACTTAAGAAAGTTCTTTCTTTTGGCCTTTCTCCTGAAAAGACTGGTTTACAATAAAGCCATTTTATTCAGCTGTCTAAAGCCTGTATAGTTTCAAGACTGGTGGTGGAGCTGGAGCGTGTCCAGAGAAGGGCAACGAAGCTGGTGAGGGATCTGGAGAACAAGTCTTATGAAGAGCAGCTGAGGGAACTGGGGTTGTTTAGCCTGGAGAAAAGAAGGCTCAGGGGAGACCTTATCACTCTCTACAACTGCCTGAAAGAAGGTTGTAGCGAGGTGGGTGTTGGTCTCTTTTCCCAAGTAACTAGCGATAAGACAAGAGGAAATGGCCTCAAGTTGTGCCAGGGGAGGTTTAGATTGGACATGAGGAACAATTTCTTTCCTGAAAGAGTGGTTAAACATTGGAAGAGGCTGCCCAGGGAAGTGGTTGAGTCACCATCCCTGGAAGTATTTAAAAGACGTGTAGATGAGGCGCTTAGGGACATGGTTTAGTGGGCATGGTGGTGTTGGGTTGATGGTTGGACTCGATGATCTTAGAGGTCTTTTCCAACCTTAATGATTCTATCATTCTATGATTCTGTGACTGTAAATACATGCAGAAGGATAGCTCCTTCCAGTGTATGAATAATCTCTTTGGAAGTATTCTAAAATACTTGACTTGATATAGAAAATAAACAGACAAAACCATTGCTAAAGCCTTTTTCTTCTCCCTGGCTTCAAAAAAATTGAAACTAAAATGAGAGGATTTTGGTATCTGTCCATACACAAACACATATACATATATTGTACTCAAGAGAGCACATACCCCGCATTCTAGTGTGTTTGGTGTCCTTGTCTTTCACTTTTATTTTTCCTGATTCAGCTGCTGAAACTGATGTGCTCTGTTCTCTGGGAAGAGGAATTACAGTGAAAATATTACCAGCACTAATACTTATGTAAGTAAAAGTTTTCACAAGAAACACAAAGACAAAACTGCTTCAATCTCAGTGAAATTTTACACAAAGGATGTACTCCCTTTGGAGTCCCTGTCCTTTGGAAATCCTTAACTAGTTAAATTATAATGTTTCATCCTGAACTCAATATTGTATAACTTAAGCTGGAGAACAGTGCTTGTTAGAGATGGCCATTAGTCTATCATATGGTTCAATCCTCTTAGTCTTGCATATCCTGCATATACTGTCTTTCAAGATGTAAAAGTTCATTCAACAGGGTCTATTCTTGCTAAAACCATTCCTGTATTTGTAGGACTTCAGTCACCATTCTATTTTCATGAATGATGATAAAACAAGTCTAAATGTCTTACCTGATATCAGAAAAATCAAACTGTGACAGCACCGGTTTCAGATATTCTTCCATAATTTCTAATATTTCTGAGAAATCTGATGTCAAATCATGTCCATAATCATCTATTTTCTCTGTTGGAGTCTATCACACACATTGCAACAAAAACCAGAATACTTACAAAATGCTATTTAACAAGGATGGAGGATGTATTAAGTTAAATCAGAGGCTAAATCAAATAATTTGAAACATCATAAAATGGAAAATATAAATATAGAAAGTCAGTTTCAAAACTACTTTACTTCAAAACATCACTCCTATCAGCATTTTGCAAAATATTCTAAAAATCAGTAATCAGTAACAGTGTAATCTTGTATGTACAAGATGTCCATATTTGTTATTTAAGCAATTAATATACTTCTGCAATTTTAATGGGGAACGGCAGGGAAGTCCAGCAGAAAGAAAAGATAATGTGGCGATCCAAATCACGGGAAGAAATTGTGAAAGGACAACTTTGAGAAGTAAACAGAAACTGCAAGATGAATGTAGAAGAAGCAAATGAAAGTGTATGGAGAGATCAGTGGAGCCAATTTAGGAAAAAACTAAACAGAATTAAGAAAATAGGTAAGGAGAGAATAGAAACATGTAGGAGAAGATGACACTAAAAACTCAAGCTCTTAAAAGCCAATACAGATGGACACAAAAACACTAACTGGAAAAACGAGCTCAACTAAATGGCAGAGTGTTGGTATTAATGAATGGACTTCTCACCCAAAGCTCTCTTTGTGTGGCTCTGTGCAGGTTGCATGCATAATTATTGAAAGTTGTAATGCACATGCATTTTAAAAACCTAAGCCACTTTTTTTTTCGTCTGTTCTACCTGACATTATCTTACCACCTTTTTCTTTACTTATGCAACTACCGCAATCTATGTAACTTGCCATTACAACAAAGGCTGGCCATGGACAAGAGAAAAAGTGATCAACACTTCAACCATCTGCAATAATCAGCATTTTAACTGAAAGAAGCTAACATGATGAATAAAACAGAATTATAATTCAAGAACCAGATGTGTCAAAGTTGTGTGATTTAAACAAAGAAAACTTGTACAGAAAATTCAGTATGATCTATATTTTTTACCTTTATATTAATGATGGAAATAGGCCTTTACCAGCTTTTGTTAATATGCTATATTTTAACAGTTAATTTTGATTGATATCGAAAAACCTAAATTTTATCTAAGGCAGCCAAAATTAAAGTAAATTAGAGTGCTAGGATGTAGACTTGCACATTTCACATGTAGAAAACTTTCTGTCACCTTGCAGCTTAAAAGCTTATGTGAAAGTCACAGGCTTTTCCAGTGTACCTTTATGCTACACGTGTTCACTGATTGTGAAAAACAATGTCCTTATAGAAATGAGCCTTCTTGCAGTAACAGAAAACTTTTATCATCTAGAATTTAAGAGTGTTCATAGCTACAAACTTGGAATTCCAATGAGATGTGTCCGTCAAGCAAAATTTTGTGACTAACAGACTTGGATCAACTGCGTCCAAATAAACACCTATAGCGCAAAAGATATTGCCCTAGAAAGAAACTTTTCTGTGTTGGAAATCAGTAATAAATCTCTGGCTAAGATAGTTTTATTTTGATTAAAGGGTTGAGATCTATAATCCCATTTTTTTTTCTTGGGACAGCTGGGTCTTTCATGTGATATGAAAGGCAATGTACATCTGCAAATGCAGATCTTAAAGGTTCAGCACATTTTCAAGTAAACTGATCTCAACTGCATCAATTTTCAATTCTGATAAACTACTGAACGTTTCAAAGCTGCTGAATGACATTGAAAACTGTAACAGAATAACAGTAAGATTTAATTTTGAAGCAGAATACACAGTATTTAGCAACTGTGAAGACTAGAGATATCACACTTGGAATAAACAGAAAATTCTGCATACAGAATGTTTATGATAGTTTTTTAGTACATGTTTTTCACCCTATTTTAAATATAAGGTAATCAAATATATTACCACATCTGTTTTGGAGACACACTCTTGCAAGTTTTGAATGACAGTCTGTTTAAGATGACTCTTCATCTTTTGCTGCTTGTAAAGATGCACTTTTTCCAACAAAATACTAAATGTATCAGGATTCACAGGAAATCGAGAAACTTTAGCTTGCACTATTAAAAGGAGGATAACACCATCTTAAAACTCTTTTTGAGACATCATATTTGTACTTGAAGAAATGACTGTACAGAAATCATCAGTTTCTAAAGCCACGGTATTCTTTGAAAATGAAGTAACTGTTTATATATTCAGCACAAAATATATACAGAAATGTACAATGAAAAAAACTCTACAATTATTTATTTTTAACAAATTTAGCCTTCAAATATAAACAAAATTTCTGTAAATAGTGACTAGATACATTGTATCTGATAATGAAACACATGTATTTAGGTACTTACTTTCCTCTGGTATTAATAAGTTACAATTATTTTAAAAATTATTTTAAAATTTTACTGACTGCAACAGTGAAAGATATGAACCTTCTCATAACACCAGTGCAATGATTTTTATCTCTTAAATGTAAGAGGCACTTACCCATTGGCTGAGTGGGTTTTCCTTTTTGCTGTGCAGTACTTACTTTTGGCATGTCAATCAATGAACTGTACAAATTTGATCTACGGGAAAGCAGAAAACTGCTGAGTAGATTATTTGACTGCTCAGCCTTGTTTCTATGAAGCAAATTTATTAGATGAGTAATTATTACCCTCTAATTTAATGTGCTCACAAATACTCTCAAGATGCAGTATTTACCCTCACCTTGGGGTGCAAAACCTAGAAAATCTAACTGGAACAAACTGAGAGCTGTAAGGAAAGGTGTTTCATTGCTATATATCCAGTAAGGTAGATTTTTATTTGTTCCATGACAATTTTTTAAGACTTTTCACAACTGGTGAAGGTACTCATAGTCAGTTGCTGTAGCTCAATTTATGAGTCATCGCTAATTAGGCTGCAGTAATGAGATCATTTGTGGCTTTTTAAAGCTAAATATGACCCCTCCTAACATTTTCAAGAGCATAAGCAATAAGAGCTGGAAACTATTAACAGAATGGCCTGAAACTTTTAAGAGATAATTAAGGAAATCAAAAGTACAGAAAAACGCAGAGCTTTGAGCTGCAGGCAGTTTTATTTACATATTAATTTGTTCACTATCCTAAAATTCAAGTCCAGCAAAATTAGAAGTAAAAGGCAATAAACAACCAAAATAGTGATCGTTTACAGGTAAAAAAAGATGACTTTCATAACAAACAGAATGCTAAATCAAAATGATTGAATTTTATACCTGTCTTCTGAATGTTGGAGAATAATTATGCAGAAATCAGATGGCAATTCATCCATTATATTAAAATGTTCAACAGGAACACAGAGATTTCTCCATGCCTGTACAATAATTCAAAAGTAGCATTATTTTCATAGATTTTATATACCCCAATCTCAGTTCTTTCATCAGAAAATTGATAATAATTCTAGGAAAGAAGGTGCTAATATTATAATTAATATAATAATATATAATATTATATAATAATATATAATTAATATAATATAATAATATAATTTTAAAAAGCCAAAACACTCAGCAGATGTGCCAGGACAGGATGCTCTGTACAAACAACAGGATTTAAGGGGGGGAAGATCTTTTTTAGTTTTGTTTTTATTTTTTGCTATCCTACTCTGTTATTAATTGGCAATAAATTAATTTCCCCAAGTTGGCTCTGTTTTGCCTGTGACAGTAATGGATGACTGATAGCCCTGTCCATATCTTGACCCATGAGCTTTTCATTGTATTTTCTCCCCTGTCCTGTTGAGGAGGGGGAGTGACAGAGCAGCTTGCTGGGCACCTGGCAACCAGCCAAGGTCAACCCACCACAAAAATATATTACTAAATAATATACAACCCTTTTTGAGGAAATACAACCAAAACCAACCAAAAACCTCCTAATGACTAAGGAGTCTGACTCCAGGTGAAAAACTGGTCCTAGTAGAGGACCATAAATGTTTTTTTGAGACTGCTGCCTTTAAACATGTGTGTTTATGTGTTTTTCAGATTGAAGTTTTATGTGCTTAAGCACACTGGGTACACTCTGGGTATACCTACATTATCAAGTGGTACAGATCACCAGGAGCAGAATTATACACTGTGCACTTTTCATTGACTTTTACTTCAGAGTACTTCTGGACTGGCCCCCTGGACTGAATGCCCACTCAATGTGGCTTGAGTGCATCAGAGAAACCTGTTCAGTTTTTGTCTGAGAGAAACCCAGCTCATACAGTCATTGTACCACGACACAAAGCAAAGCACTGTACGCAAGGACAATTGGGAGATTCACTTTCAAAGTGCATTCCTGGTCTGAACTAAAATTCTCAACTGAATTTTAAAAAACACTAATAGACCCTCAGAGAGAACTACTTCAGTGACCACTTTGATTTCTTTCATCTCACGCTGCCTGGAATCATGCAGTTCAAGAATGCAGCCATGAACAAACGTCTTGATTGCCACCTTTTCTTTCCTGAGCTACTGCAACAGGCACAGACATGGTGGGCATTGATGAATGTTTTCAGCTAGGGTATCTGTTACCAGTTAGACAATTACAGCAACTCAGAAACAGTGGCTTCTAAACAAAGTATTATCCTATTCCTTCTGCTAAATAAGATAATACAGCACATACAGAGAAAAGCCAAAACAGTAGCCTACAAACACATACTTTTCTTATCCTGTACTGTATCTCTGCTTGCCACATTTTGTAAATGCTTAAACCCTGCCAGCTACAGCTAATCCTTTGTATCTCACTCACTGGCAGTTTTTAATTTCATTCATTTCTAACCTAGGGTCTTCCAATCTTAGTTTTGGTATTCACTTTTAAATCTCAGACATTTGAAGAATACGCAGTTCTCAGCCAGCTTAGACCGAAAGACAGTATTTATCTCCCAGAAAAGTTTATCCATTATTTGCTCCAGAACTATGAATTACATTTTACTGGTTGGTTTAAATATCCAGTTTGCAACACCACAGTTTAGTTGATGCCCAGACTCATGGATAGAGTGTTTGTTAAGAGAAAAAAAAAAAAAAAAAAAAAAAAAAAAAATCAGGCTCTTTTCATAGGGTAACACTTGCATGGGGACCTGAGTATCTCAAACAGGATGACTGGATGCTGTCCAGACGGTGGCAGGAGTCTCTGTTGCAAGTGTCCTTTACAATGGCATCTTCAGCTGGATTGCACGAGACTCACAAGGAATTAATGATTTAGGTGTGCAGACAGCACAACTCTGACATCCAGCTGTAAGACAGACTGGAATTGCATCCTTAGAATCTCACTTCTGACTTAAATTATGTAGCTCATGCCATACAGATAACCTAGCATAAACAAAACCACAAACAGTACATACCATACTAATAAAAATGTATTTCAATTCATGACCAAGTCAACCCATGACTCAAATTAAGAAAACAAAAAAGTTAATAGAGTTTAAAGAAAACAGGTGGAATATTATTTCATCCCAGGAGTAACTGAAATGATATATATCTGTGCATGTGTGTGTATATATGTATGTATACGTATATATACGTGTCTCTGTGTGTATTTATATAACATACATATAAACCCCTAATAAGTGGCACATCTCAAAAAGTTACCATTGAAGTAGCAGTCAGTTGCTGTTCCACATTTTTTAGAAGATCACTTGTGTTTCTGTTTTGTTTTAAATGATTCTGAAGATGCAGTAATGCTGCCAGCTGAGAGCTGCTGGTGTTAGATGTAGCTGTTAGAAGGATACTCTTCATCATCATAGACGCTGAACAGCTCTGTAAAATTTTTACATCTATTTATTTTCTCTCCCAAAATAATATAAATACATATATACTCTATGTTTGTTATAACATGTATGTATGTTAAAGTCCCTTGTTTGAAAGGTGAGATGGATTAGCAAAACCCTGTCTGCTACTTGTGTTTACAATCTAATGTAAATAGTCTGGTAATAACTTACGAAGATTTCTTAAATATGAATAGCTAGAATTGACTTCTTTGTCTACATTTATCATCTATGTTCCTGCATTTAGTCATCTAAGGTCTACATGGAAAGGTAAATGCCTGTGTTCTGAACTTAGCCTTTCAAGTAAGCTGAGTCTTTTCTCTGTTTCTGTGCCTTTTACTGTATAGCCATCACATCACACATTTTAACAGACCTCCTACAAAGAGCAATATAAAGGGTAAGACTTTATATCCTTTTCTTTCAGCAAACATGCCAACCCCGTCCTTTGAACCGATGCTTGCTAAGAGCTAAAGCATTTTTTTTTCTTTTAATGCAGCTGTCACATTAAAAAAATGCAATTCAGGTTGACCTAATCAAAAATTCCAAAGGGAGGCTTAATATTGATGTGGAGTGACATTTTAAACTTTTTTTTTTTTTAAATACAAACCTTTCTGGGCAGGATAGTAACTAAATTAGCAGAATTTTTTGCCCAGTAAAAGACATGACTACTCATGGTTTTGGTGCCTTGATATGCATTCTACTTAGCTTGTTCACTAAGTATGACAGCAAACCATAAATAATATGGTGTGCTGCAGGAGTACAGGAATAAAGGACTGAACAACGAAACCCAGTACTAGCTGTTTTCTCAAAAGACCTACCTAGTCCATTCCACCCATGGGTGGAGATATTTGCAAATCTAAGTGTTGACACAGAGGCAGGTGCTTACTGTCTGTCGTAATTTCCTGTGATTGCCTTGATGTGGCAGGAAGGAAACTAGTATAAGGTGCGTTTCTGTATTTCTACAACGGAGATGATGGTGTAGGAAGTATGTATTATTTGCTCCTGATGTAGCCATTCCTCATCTTCTCTGTGATGAAGGCACATACTCACATGAATGATTCATACACCTTCGAGCCATCTATGCGACCACGCTGTGTAGGTGTTGATTTGATGAACTGAATGTAAACCTTTCCTATCTACTTCAAAATAATGAATGAACAAATCCAGAGAAACATTTTAAAAACTATTTGTTAGGGAAGGATGAAACTGTATTTTGTGGTAATGTCTTATCTTAGCTAATCACATTATAGTAATTTATTCATATTAAAATCTTTTCATGTATGCAATCATCAGTGAAAACATCGAGTCAAACACAACAGATACTAGAATTCTTAAAAAGCCACTGATCAAACATTTTGAACTCAGCAAACATATGTATTTGGTTACCTGTATTACTCGCTAATTCTTATATGTATTCATACATTGTGTTCTGTATGACAAATTTTCAGGCCATATGAATAGACATTTTTGCTTATGTAACTTAAAACACCCTTTTTATACTGGAAAGAAGCACAATACGTTAGCTTCATTACCTGATGAAGTGCCAAGAACTGGCTCGTTGAAACTGGATCAAATTGTCGAAAGCATTCAACCATTTCAAAACTAGCAGGAGCCAGTACATCAGTAATATCATGACTGAATGCAATACCCATACACTGTAGCAAAGCTTCACTGGATTGAGAAAGATATTTCTGAGCCAACCTATGTTCCTTCTAGATGATAAAAATAAAATGGTTTGTATTAAAATATGTATTAATATTAAATATTTGTTAGACATATACAGATTACTAGTGTGTTAGAAAAGATCAGTACTACTTTTTCATGACTAATTTTAATGCTTTTTCTCCTTTTTAAGGCATTTACTTAATGTATGATCAAAATATGCAAATACAGATTATTTAGCAGACACCAACATCTGTTATACAGCATTAAAAAATGTATGTTTTAATAAGATATTTTCTTTAATATGAAATGTGCACTTAGCAGAACAGTATTTAAATTCCAGGCAATATGAGCCATTCAGAACAAAGGGATTTTCTGTCAAGTCTCAGTACAGTTGTTTCCATTGACAGTTGACTATATTTAATACAAATAAACCCACAAATCTCTTATCTCAGGTATTGATTATAGTAGCAACACAAACTGCACATTCCCAATTCCTAGTGTGCTTTGAACTGCAGTAGTTAACAGAGATCAGTTCACCATGCAATACAACTTAAATTTTGTAAGAATTTTACAAATGTTTTGTGATAGAAGTTATTTATTTCTTTGTTCCCAGTCTGCAAAATGTTATGCTCCCTTAGAAAGGCATGTCTGTGAAGCAGAGAGAAAGCTGCCTGTTCACGTTGTTGTGGCTGCTACATGCTCAATCAGTGGGAAACCACTGAAGGAGAAATTATTTCTTTCTGGGAGCAACTGGGAAAGCTCAATCAGGAGCTCCCACAGCACGTATTGAGAGGACAGAGATACACAGCAGAGTAGTGATGGAAAGCTGGGGTTTTGGGGGTTGTTTTGGAGATGTTTTTTCTTTTGTAAGATCAAATTTATGTTACAAACATTTCATTATCAGTTGAACATTATCAGTTCAAACAGAACTGATAAGGTAAGGTGACTACTATTCCATAAAAAGGAAGCACTCAAATTCTAATGCAAGCACATACGCTAATATACCTTTAATTCCTGTATTTTCCTCCTATACTTATCATATTGACATTTATTAGTCGGTAATCTGCTGTCTGTCACTTCCTGTTCACTGCAACCTGCTGAAGTCAGGAAAGTTTTTGTGATGTCTGATTTAGCTTCTTCCTGCTCATCACAGTATAAAAAAAGAATAATTAATCATTCCATTAAGTATGGCTGGCTTCATTTCTTTTGTGAAAGTCTAAGTGAAAATGGAACTCATCTTAAAAGAAATCATCTCACTATGTGAATCACTTGATGGTGAGAGATTTAGCAATATTACCAGGCATCAAAATTTCTTAATATGTTATGATGACAATATGACTAATAGAAACTAAAAAGGCCCACCATACAACCTCTAAGATTTTGATATTCTGGTATTTGTCCTCAGTTAATTTCTTCTGAACACTTTAATTCATCACTGAATTTATAATGACTCAATCAACTTTCCTTTTCTTACATGGTGTTCTTACTACAACACAAAAGGAACTTACGAATCTGACCTTTTAAGCTACAAGTCATTACTTCTTGTTTGCATGGATACAGAGACCAACGTACCTAGCCCTTTAAGGCATTCAAGGAATTTTTTTTCTGTCTCTTTTGAAAATATTGTAATTAGCACATCTCAGGAAAGAATCAAAAAATTATCTACATGAGGATGGCATGTAAGGCAGAAGCATTTTTCTGAAATTACTTGGGTCAGTATATATTTTTATTATGGCTTGCATGCAATACGTAAAACCAAGCTCTAAATAAAGAGTAGTATTATATAAATGTATGCAGAAAAAATATTGTGACAGACAAACTTTACACATAGGAACGAATTTAAATGCAGAAAAGAATGCATACCATAACATCTGGCTTCCAATAAATCTCTGAATGTACAGGATCTACGTTAATGGCAAGTAAATGAAGAGTTTTTCCAGTGAGATATAGGCATTTGGATTTGATGTCAGGACAGCCTTTACAAAGATTCTGTACGTTTGCTAACTGGGCCAGTGCAATATGACTCACAGTGCATTCCATATGCTTCCAATCCTGGTAAAATACATATTTATGTTTATTTGCTCATATATACCCACACATACAGAAACATACTTTTTTAAAAAACATAACACATATTTACATACAAACACATTTGTTAAATGTGATTACACTTTCAACTACAAACAAGCTGTCTTTAACAGATATACAAATTCATTAACAATTGATAAAAAAACCTGTAATATCCATAAGCAAACAACAATCAGTGCTGAGGAAACCATGAGATAAGGGGAGGGTACCGAGGAGAATGGTGGGGATACTGTGCTTTGCTGTAACAGCATTTCCTATTGTCATTGTCAGAGACAGAATAAGGGGCAAGAATTACTGCTTTGTTCTAGTGGGGCATGTCTTATGTTCTTATTCATCAGCTCAGTTAGGCAGTTCTGCTTAAAACCAACTGTTTTAAAAAGAAGAGACAATAATGCAAAAAACCTCCCTGTCAATTATAAAGCCTCAAGTAATTTCCCTGCTACTCTTAGTGGTTTTTAAGTCTCTGCATCTGAGAAACAAAATCTTTCCGAGAAAAAACAAAAACAACCCCAATAAACCATCCCCAAGACAAAAACCACACGCTTGAACTTTCTTTGCTGCAGAACTACATGAATGGTCTGGGGACCCATTTCCTCAGTAGTGGAAGAAGTTCTGCTATGGAAAACATCCCTGGGAAACTTTGTTATACCTTTTATATGTAAATCATAGGACTAAATCTTTTTTATTACCTGTTCTGCTGCATCATCTTCAATAGTTCCCCTGATGAATGCCTCCACAATTCTACGAGATGATGCTTCTCCCACCTTTTTAAGCTTTTTCTCAGTAATAACAAGATGAAAAATATCCAAAAGAATTTCTACAAGATTTATCTTCCTGTTAGCTAGTTGCCTCATTAATGGGATACTAATATTTGTAGTCTGAAATAGAAAGTAGAATTCTAATTTCAAATATTTTTGCAAATTTACCTGTTAAGAAGTTAGAATGTTGTATTTCTTTTAAATAAAGAAGCAAACATTTTAACAATATCACCTCAATAGACCAGAGAGATTGCTATGAAGATACTTAAGTAATTTAAAGGATAAACTTCAATGTCAAATGTATTATAAAGCAATCAAAGTAGCTGCATAGAAAAAGAGCAGCTGGGTTTTTGCTTTACACATTTTATGTACCTGGTACAAATATCTAATGCCAAAGGAGGTACAAATGTGTACATAAAACCAGGATTTTAATATTAATGGTTTTGGTAGCTGCACAAAAATCCTTGCTCTTTAAAAAAGGCAAAGCAGAAAAAAAGCTGGATGCTAGACTATAATAATGGTACACACTAGCAAAGTAGGCTGCAGGCTTTCATTACCCAAAATATGCAATTTTGAAGACAGGCTTTCTTTATTTACATAACGTTCTGTGTAACCTTTTTTCCTGTCTGAGAAATAAACACTTTATTGTGGAGAATTTTAAACTCGTGAGGTATTTAGAGAATCAAAAGTATCTCCAAGTTTAGACCTTTCCTTTTATAGCGATTGATAAATTTTAGAATTAAATAAAATTGACAAAGACCAAACAAATCTTCTTATTTCTGCTTCTCTTCTTCCCTTTTAAACTGTAAATTCTTTTGGCATGCAACATTTCCTTCTATATTCAAACAATGCTTATCACTACAGGAAGATAATCTCATTTGGGGCTTCCAGGAATTATCCAAAAATGAGTGAATAGTACAACTAAACCAGATTTATTTTCCATGAGTAGGAAAATATATATATATCGCCATACCTCATTAACTGCAAATAAGCTGCAAACATTATGAAACACTTCCTCTGTTTTGGATACTGCCCTCTGAGCTAAGTCATAAGCATCTAGATAGTGACTATGTTTTTCTTGTTCGTTTCTTTCCTGCTTGGCAATCATCCTGAAAAAACAAAACATAAACCCAAAGGAACTAAGGTAAGAGAGTGTTTATTTTTATGGTATCAACACTCTTGAACATATATAATAAAATAATTAGATTAATTGATTAGATTAATAGATTAAATAGATAAATTAATAGATAAAATAGATTAATTTTGTACATGTGTTTTCTAAATGTTTGAATAGGAAAAGTGAACATTCAACACATTATTTTTTTCAAGGTCTTTTCTTGGAACTGTACTGCTGCAATGCAACAAGATGCCAAGACACAAAGAGAAGAAAGTCAGAAAATTCTAGAGTATGTATTCACCAGGAACAAAATGGCAGAATAGCCAGGTACAAAACATATCTCAGTCGTTTTAAGGGGACATCTTGGAAACAGCTGGGAGTCAAGTCACCGTGTTTTGCATTTTTGCTATTACAGCAATTTCTAGAGAACCATTTCAACAGTAAGAATTGTAAAAGCCTATAAATACTTGAGAATGATTGGTGTGGCTGCCAAAATGCCGTTACAAATGGGAAGACAAAAAGCTGACTTAGAGACCTTGATACTTTGTTTTGACCTCAAAAACAGTACAAAAATGACTAGTAGCATGTAAGATTAACTTTGCCTTCAGTGAAAAGAATTTTTGATTCTGCACTATTTTTCTGAATACAGAACACATCAAGAATGCAAATAGATGTGTAACACCAAGATATAAAACCTGACAATATTATCTTCTCTTTTCCATCTTTAATTAGACTATAAAAATGTAAACAATACACTCCGTGGACCAGTTAAATAAAATTTTTCATCAGAGGTATAATCTTACCTGTGAATATTTGCACATTCTAGCAGTATCTCAGCGCTGCAGTTTTTATGCCCATAATGAAAGAAGTCCTTCTCAATTTGAACTAATTTATTGTAAGATTCCTGTAGCGTATGTGGCAACTGACAAGACTCAGCATTAATTGTCATACAATCTTGGGCAAAATGTATCTGAATAAGTGTTTTCCTAGGAATAAAAATTAAGTACAAGATAGCAGTCAGACAGCACAGGCTGTGTTTGAAAACAGACATTACTTCTCTCTGCTCTCCTTTAAATTATAAGAAATCTAGAAAAAGCCTCTTCATTCTTTAAATCTGTGGTCTACAAATTATAGTAGGTCCCGAAAAAAATCAAAATACTGTATTTTCAGATTAGAATTGATGTGTCACTTGTTCCATGTATCTAATTATTCAAACTGCCTAGGCCTAATCAGTCTTCTAAATACAGCTGAACTGAGAAGACTATTAGTCTTCCCTTTCTAACCCAAAAGTTTCACACTTCTGGAAGGAGAAGGAAGTGTAAATGTTATATACTTCTCTCCTTTCACCAACACATTTTAAACTCCCTGTGCTTGGATTTCAATGCAACCAAAATCATTGTTTAGTTTCACCATAAAAAGAATTCTTGGATCATGGTGAGGAGAGAAGTAGGTCAATACTGCAGACTACAATAGTGTTGTGGGAATATCTGTGCTCAAACAGATACCTCTGCATAGGCAAATGTATCTTGCTCCTTTGGGTAACCTCTACCAGAAACTATGCACAATAGGTTGTGGTATCTGAACTAGCTTACTAACTTAACGGGTAGCAGGGCTACATCTAAGAATGAAGACATTGGAATGGAAATCTAAATTTAAAAAAACCCCAAACCATGGATTACTTAGAAGAAAAATATTTGAGAATCCACAGAATGCACCATACTAAAGAAAAGATGAATAGTAAAAATCACCATGTATTTGCAATGTAGCTGCATAGTAGAGGCTGGGCATATTTTAATGAAAAGACCGTTACCTGGCTTCAAGGGATGCAATTATAAAACCCAACTCTGATTGTCTGTTAGGTCTCTTCAGTAAAGTAGATCTGAGCACATTTACAGTGTGTTCCAGTATCTCACAAGCCTGCAGGTAACATCAGAAATTTCGTAATTCTTTTCAAAATGTCTAATATTAAACATGAATTCAGAAAGCTTAAATTTCGTGCAGAACGTGTTAAGTATCTTTCCCTAATATTCCCCAAGATGACTGATTCTTGACAACTGTATATAAGTCTAGAAAGTATGAGTTATGATCATATTTAGATACTTTGATATGATTAAGTGAATGGAGCACATACACACAAGGAGAGACGATGGAGCCAGACTCATCTTAGAGATACACAGCAAAAGGACGAGGGGCAACAGACCCAATTTGGAAAAAGGGGAATTCTAAACAGATGTTCCAGTGTTTGGCAATCTTCATAGTCACTTTTTTGTTTTTTTTTGGTAACAAGGGCCCAGAAAGGTTGTGGAATTTCCATTCTTGGAGATATTTGAAAAGTGAGCAACTTGATTCAACAGTAAGGTCAGATTTCACTTCAAAATTGCCCCTTTTTACCTGGGGTTAGACCAGATGACCTCTAACCTAAATAGTCATTTGATTCTATATTTCACTGGCATCCTCTTAGGGACAGATTCCTGCATGCTTACTTACACCGACTAGCGTATTAATCCACAAGTAAACCTTACACTATTATAGTTTTGCCACCTGGGGATGTAAAAGAAGTCCCCAACTAATAGTTTTGAATGAAAAAGCCCTTAGATGATACTCAAAGCCTCATCTACCGATTTGTCCTTATTAAAAAATTTTGCTGCTGCATTCATGTTGGTCAGACATGTAAAGGAAAAAAAAAAAAACACCTCACACATTTCATTAATAGCTATACTGGTAAAACCTTAGTAAATACTCTCACTGGTAACCAGGTATTTTGTCCTTCAATGATTGTAAATGTGAGTTCAGCCCAAATTAAAATAATCCCCCTATACAAAACAGACACACACAGATTATCAATAAAGGACAGATCATCACAGACACAACAGCATTGTATTTATGCTGAAACTCATGAAAGTTAAGGGTTGAACAGTAAATGGATATTTTAATGTTAAGGGTCAAATAGGAAAAGGTTTTTAATAAACATATATATTATACTTACAGTAGTATCTTTCAGAATCTAGAAATAATATTTGTAAAACTATTTGAAATATTTGAAAAGGAAGTGCATACTAGGAAATAATATTGAAAGTTATAATCTTCATTAAATATGGAAAATAAACACAGCAGTGTTAACAGAATTGTCTGAGTACAAAAGCATTCTAACCAAGAGAATCAGATCTCTGGGATTTAGTTACACATACTAGATTACAATTGCTCTTATTTCAATAGAAGGATATACAGCTTATCATAAAAACATCCTAAACTTCTGTGGGTAAAATCTCATTCCTACTGGCCTGCATCTGTTTAGAATCTGTAATTAATATTTGTTGAATGCACAACAGAGAAAACAACACTAACTGCATTTAACACCTATTTTTGCTTTTATTGAAATGCAAAGGCTGTAACATTTCTCTTCACTGAAAGAGAGGCACCACTGCTGCAAAAAAAACCAACCACCAAACCCAAAAAAATTCCTTACCATGCTCTGTTTTCCTTCCCCCTCTTCCTCAAGAATTGCTTCTATTAGACTAAGAGTACTGTTGTACCAAAACTGTTCATTTCCTCCTAGAAGCTGTGCTTTCTCAAGGAGTGCTTTAGCTTGTCCGTGGTTTCTTTCCAGATTAGCCAACACAGCAAATAAGTACAAGCACCTTGACACATCGTACAGGGCCCTCAATTCCTAGGAAGAAAGATATGTGACCTATATACAAAAGACCTACTACCGCTATTCATATTTACTTCTATTCATATTTTAGATTAAACTTATGAACAGGCACAGAAATAAGAAGTGAATGGTATTTCCTTAATTATCTGTAGAATTTCTTAGTTACTCCTTATATTACTTTGGTTTTTTTCAAAAACATAAAGTGTCTACTTCATATCAAGAACTTCAGATCTTCAAATATACTTTATATTTCTTTATGTTCCCTTATCTTCTACCCCACAAGTCAAATAAGCTATTTTTCTGCTATTATTTAGTATGTATATATCTGCTATCATTTGTCAGTATCTGATGAAGAAATGTCGTGATGACAAATTTTTTAGTGAACTGGGATCTAGATACACTAGAGCTCCAGTAAATTTACAATGCTACTTTATGCTAGTTATAAGCGATATACTAGTAGTATACAAGAGACAAATATAGTGTACAGTATAGATAGTATGCTAGCATACAGACATACAGGATACTAGTAAGCAATTATATCATTAAATTATTGTCCTCCCTAATGTCTTTTGAACTTTTCCCAATGTACAATACTAAATTCATGCTTTAATAAGAGACATATATTATTAATGAATATTTTATTCATATATTATTATTCAAAGTATTCATGATCCATGCTAAATATACATAGGCAGTTTTTACTTACATGAGAAAAATTATTATGTGGAATAACAGGATAACAATTACATTTTTTTGAAAGTAAAGGATTTATTGCAATAATTATGTTTCAGTAACCCGTATAACCACGAAGAGAGCTATAATGGAGAACGGTAGATATAGGAAGAATATCTTTAATGTAAACCCTTCATAATAATGAGGCGATGTGGATTTGTTTGGTGGAACATACAGGCACTTATTTCAGATTTGCCAGAATTCTAAGTCATAATTTCAGTGTCAGTGGCTGTTTATCAAAACACAGTAAAACCGTAACAAATTCAAAATGATATAACTAGACTTTCAAATGATCAGAATGTTGAGAGGATGGAGCTAAATGCTCACTCTCTCTTATAAGCAAATCTTGAATGTCCCTAACTATTTTAACAAACAAGGTTTGGATATACATACATCTTCCAAGGTCACTGCAAAGCAGAGATGCTGACACTACTTCACAAGATGAAATAATCTTTGGACAATTCCCATAAATTTGGACAGTGCCATACATTTAAATGTACACCTTATATATGTTGAAACTGAAATGACATAGGTTTGGGGCAGGGGGGAGAGGTTTGGTTTTGCAATTTTATTATTATTATTATTATTAGGAACGACCTGCATCAAAATGAACATTTTTCCTCTACCTTTTATTAATTTTCCTTTTTCTATTTTATTTCTGATGTACCTGAGTTGCAGCATGGGCCTCTGAAAGCAGAAGTCTTGCTGGTTGATACAAGCCTAGCTGAATTAGTACTTCAGCTTTTTCCATCCACAAGTAAGGGAAAGAAAGTGCACTCAGTCCCTTTCCTGTTACCGCATTTAACTCAAAAAACTGAAAAATAACAAAATATTACACCTTCATAAATTTCAAAAAACCTAGATGGAATACAAATTGTTATTAACTATCATATTCAATTCTTGATATAACCCACAGTCCAGCTCTATTTTCTAACTTCGAAATTCAACGTTATATTACAGGAAAAACAGGTTTACTGTGAGATTTGGATTTTATAATCCTCAAAAGGCATTCAACTAATAAGTATATACTATTAAAACTAATTTTAGAACAGATTAACTACTTCAGATCTGCTACTGTCGTGAAGAAGTTGATTCTTGGTGATAACTAAAACAATCAAAGCGAAAAACTTTGCAAAAGCTAGAAGAGGTGACTTGAGAGGGATTAGTAATTAGAAAAAAAGATATTTTACATGCACAAGAATGGAAAAAAATACAAAGGGAGCAAAATGATGTGATGAAAACAAGGACAGAATTGCCATAATAAAGAGGAAAGTGGAGGTAAGCTTTAAGAATATCAGTAAGGCAATTATCTTCGTAAGGAAGAGACAGAAAGACAGAGCTGAAATATTTGCATGCCTTTAAAACAATGTATAAGAGGGAGCAAGACAGTATGTAGTGATGTAATGGAGAGAGGAAGAAGAAAAAATTGAGACCAAGAGTAAATACAATGTCTTTTTTGCTTCTCAGTCTTTTCCATTGATTTGCATTAATCCCAAATTCCATTTGTAGAAAAGTAGTTTTACTTTGTATGAATACAGATTCTATTTTTGTTGTTCCACAATACAAATAATATGCCAGGCAAACCCAGCTCACATTCAGCTGATGCCTGCCAGCAGAATTTAAGTAGTATGCATTTTTAATGATTTTTTGTGTTCATGTATTTCTTAAGTATAAAATTATTTAAAAACAAACTAGCAAGTATATTAAAACAAAAAGTGAAGAGTAATTTATTAAAGAAACTGGAGTAGAAATAAAACCTTTTCACTTGAAGTAAGGATATTATTCTCATCCCTACTACCATTCAGCTGAGCATTTTCAAAAAATGTTTTTCTTTCTTCTGTCTTAGTATGTACTTTTTTTTCTTTTTTCAGTGCAATCTCTTGCCTACACCTAAAACACAAGAAAGAAAAAGTAAATTCAAGAATATTTTAAAAGTATTTCATAATGAAGTACTAGTGTGTTAGGCATCTTCACCATACACTCACTCTGTGGATAGATACAAAACAATCACGCACAGAATTTTAGGGCACAGCTAATATACCAAATTTGCCCTGTAGAGATCATGGTTTTTAATAATTTTTCCCCCCCAACAACATTGTAGGGAAAAAAAACCCAACTAAATACAGCCTCTGTAGTGAAAATACATACATTGCTTGTTCTAATTCACTAATGTATGCTTCTCCAGCAGCTTTCTCATGATACAAAGATGCCTGACTCAGTTTTAGGTCTGAACATATCAGGGCAATTCTAAGAATAAAAAGAAGACATGTTTAAGAAACAATCAGAATCTTTCATATGTTGCTTCATATAAACACATTATATATAAAGAGCATACATTCCACATTTGTCAATCCTACCTTCTTATGTCTTGATTAATATTGGCAATAACAAAAATTTTAAATAAAAAAAAGGGGAAATGCAGTAGTTGAAATTACCCATTGATAGAGGTCATAAAACCATAGAATGGTTTGGGATGGAAGGCACATTTTGAAGATCATCTAGTCCAACCCCCCTGCCACTGGCAGGGGCATCTTTCACTACATAAAGGTTGCTCAAAGCCCTGTCCAACTGACCTTGAACACTTCCAATGATGGGGCATCCACTAGTATCCCCAGTCCATCCATCAAACCCGTATCTCTCCAATTTAGCAGCAAAAATTATGTGGTAAAAGTACGAAAATATTTATAATATGGTCTCACTACAGCATGCAAAAAAACCCCATACATATGTACGTGCTAACCCACTTTTCTGTTATTGAGTAAAGAGTAATATATTCATGTACACCTATCTGATCATAAATAAAAATCAGGTTATAGATATAAATAAAATATCATGAAATAAAAACAAATCTTGAGGAGTCAACAAAAAAATTTGTCTTTCAAAGCTTGGCTGCAAATCAATTTCCTATTAGTAAATCACTTTTAGTCTTGTAAGACAGTAAGTCAGTAATCAATTGGCAATCCAGATAAACACACATATGTTTGTATACATGAATATTTATCTATTCTGGTATGTGGGATCAGTTTCAGGCATTTTAAAAATATGTGAAATTTGTGGCATTTCACAAACTATCAGGAATTAAGCAATTATTGCTTATAACTTAATTATTAAGCAAACATTATGCAATACATTTCAGAAAAGCACAATGAAATGTTGTAACTAAAACAGCAATAATTTGCCATTGCATGCATATTAAATATTTTTGAATCAAAACTTTTAGGGCTAATCATCCATAAAAATAACAGAATTTTGGTCACAAAGGCAAATCTCTACAAAAGAGCGTGCGCTTATTGGGGATATTTATTTGGGTTCTTAAGCTATAGACAATACATTTTTGATGCAACATGGGACTCTGCCTTTTGAATACTTAAAAGATAATACTTTAATTGAAATTTTTTTGGACTTTGCTTTTTTCAGTTAGGTGACAATAAGGCATTACAAAAATTATTCACATCAAAGTGGCTTCAGTTCATAATCTTGTACACCTTTCCCCATGAAGATCATGTTTAATAACAGATAAACTTAGTGGCTTTAATTCCACAAGCAAGCCAATTCATCAAAACTCTATTGAAAAGTATAAAAAAGGAACAAAAAGAAATAAAAAGCATTACAAATATAAACCAGTAAGTCACAAAAAGCCTTGTTACTATTTAGTAATGGTCCACTCCATTCAGTTTCTCTTTTATTTAAAATAAATAAAGGATACAAACCGAAGGTGATAGAGATCAGACAGACTTCTACATTCCACAACTTCATTAGCAATAACTTCAGCTAGCTGAAAGACGGGAAGAATCAAGTGGGGGCAAAAAATTTTCTGTAGTTCTTTAGATAAAAGGTCCATAAAATACAAAGTGCAAGTCTGAAAAGAAATTTTTTTTTATCCAATCAGTATAAACATCATTTTGTAGAGAATAAATTTTAAATTAATGATTACATCTTCAGTTCCAAACCTTACTAAAAAAAAAAAAATTATACAAACTTTCAAGCTGAAAAAGCAGCTAGGTACACAGAAAGCCAGTAAATTTATTCTGTAAATTAAGTTCATTTCAGAACGCAGAGGACAGACTAACACTTTTTGAAGTATTAATGAATACTATGACAAGGAAGTATTTCTGACAGCTGTCTGAACATACTTTTATCGCAGACAGAAAAACTAAAATGCAACATAGTTCGCTGCTACTCATGTTTTTCCTAAATAATAAATGCTCTAGAATTTTGTGCTAGTTTTGGCTCGGGTGGAGTTAATTTTCTTCATAGTAGCTAGTATGGGGCTATGTTTTGGATTTGTGCTGGAAACAGTGTTGATAACACAGGGATGTTTTCCTTACTGCTGAGCAGCGCTGACACAGAGTCAGGGCCTTTTCTGCCTCTCACACCACCCCACCAGCGAGTAGGCTGGGGGTGCACAAGAAGCTGGGAGGGGACACAGCTGGGACAGCTGACCCCAACTGACCAAAGGGATATTCCACACCATATGATGTCATGCTCAGCATATGAAGCTGGGGGAAGAAGAAGGAAGCGGGGGACATTCCTAGTTACGGCGTTTGTCTTCCCAGGTAACTGTTACATGTGATGGAGCCCTGCTTTCCTGGAGATGGCTGAACACCTGCCTGCCGATGGGAAGCAGTGAATGAATTCCTGGTTTTGCTTTGCTTGCGTGCGCGGTTTTTGCTTTACCTATTAAACTGTCTTTATCTCAACCCACGAGTTTTCTCACTTTTACTCTTCTGATTCTCTCCCCCAACACACCGCAGGAGGAGTGAGCGAGCAACTGTATGGTGCTTAGTTGCTGGCTGGGGTTAAACCATGACAAATTTTGAGGAGTATACTTACAGGTTTTGGGAAATTATCCCAGTTAATACCGTAATTATTTGTTTTCTGTTTAAAAGTATCTCTGATTTCATTGGGACAGTCATAATGAGCCCATTCTTCCACATTTGCTGGTAAGGTATCAACTGATCCTTTCCCTCTAGGCTTCTCTTTCGCAACAGAAACTTCAACCTATAATAAAAATAAGGACATTTATGAGGCCAAATTAACATTCCTGTTGGTATTAAATATTCAGCTAACATTAAAAAAAAAAGGTATCTGCTTAATATCCTTTGAAGTTTTGTCTTTTTTTTTTGACCTCTAGACTGTGGGTTTTATGAAACAGCAGTATTTTGACCAATGCAACAAACAAAAGAAAAGAAAAAGTATCTGTAATTTTATGACCTGCCAAGTCCATGCGACCAAGAGTGAAGGTAAGATATACAGACTCACAGAGAAATGATTCACAGGTTATGAGAGTCTTTACAGGAATGCATCTGAACTATTTAACAAATGAGCCCAGGGAAACATCTCTTAGAAAGAGATGATTGTTTTAATTCCACAGGAAAGGGGTTCTTACTTGTTTCTCTTTCTTTTTGCCTTTCTCTTTTTTAGGAGCAATTATTGACTGTACCTTCTGAGGAGCTGTAAGTTGTGAAGACTTTGATAATATTTTTGTAATAGGTCCTGATGCTGACAACGATACCTAGATAATAAAATAATTAAAATTAATTATTTTCAATTTTCAATAACAATGTAAATTTCTAGTAATAATGATTATTCACTGTAAGTCACTATCTACAGCTATTAACAATTGTCACATACCATGTTATGTTTGTGTAAGAGCTTTCTTCAGAAAACTAAAATTTCAAAGACTCTTAGATGCTCGCATTATTTGTACAAGCATTTAGGATGATCATGACAATGCACTTAAGCAGCTGAACTGTCAAAAGATGACATCATCCCTGTGATAAATACTACTGCTACTTTTTTAACCCATATGGTTGCAAATTCAACTCTTTTTTTAAAACTGCTAGTCTACATTGCTTAATCTTCTACAAAGGATGAATTTCATATCAAAGTAATCTGGAAGACTGCAAAGAGCCACTCTGTTCTCCTTCTGGATTAGTCTTCTATAATGCTAATAATGAATATTATAAAAAAGACATTTCTAAATATCTAAGCATATGAAAGCATCCACTGAAAATTTCTCTGCGCATGCAATAGTACAGCTTCTGATCTTCCCTAAAATACCAAAAACACATTAATTGAGAAAATGAATATATTTTGCTGGAGGGATCAAGAGTAGAACACAAAATCTGAACAAAAAATAATGCTGGGTGCTGCAGAACTTGTGAAAATTTCATATTAAGCGTAACACGTGTCTTTAAAAAAGTCAGAGGCAGCTGATTTGGCTTGGATTATTCAGGTTTTCAGACAACATTTTAATATCTTCTACTGAGTTATTTATGGAGTCCTAACACTTGAGACACTGCTTTAGAAATGGACATCTGCAGTCAAGTGTGCTTTACTTTTACTCCAAAACAAGGTTAAGCTGTCCGAGTACTTTCATTCCTTAATGCCACATGGTTATTCTTTTTCTCACAGTACTGTTCAGCTGCAAATATGAGTTCTTAGGATTATTGTCATTGTCCTACAGCTGGCACCGACAGCTGCATTAACTCTTAATTTTTTAACTTTTAATAGTTTATTCAAACAGTAATACTCCTTTCAGGTATTTTTTTCTCTAGCAAGACACTCAGACAGTCAAGTTCAGGATATTAAAAATTATGCTTATGTAAAATCTTAAAATATCAATAATCCATTTTTCTTTTTCAAATTCCTGTCTTCCATCAAATGTTAGAGTCTAAACTGATTGGCCAATGAAAACTTGATCATAATTACCACAGGAGTAACAAATTGCAGGCTTTTACAGCTAATTGGTAGGCTATAGCTTGTATATAATTTTATTGCAATCTAGTTGATATGTCCCATCTATAGCACTAAGATTGTTTCTATAATGATTTGTGGCATTACTATTATCAAGTATAGATTTAGTCCCTTCAAAGATTCACTCATATTTAATGTATAATTGTTTTCCTATGATTTTTGCTATGATTCTCAATAGCCATTTAAATTAGGCATTCACGTCAATGAGAAATGAAATAGGTTTGTTTGATTTGACATGCTGTAACAATGAAAAAGTGATTAGAGAATAATAATCAGTGAACACTGCCTGTCTATACTTTTTCTCAAAACTTAACAAACAAATGAACATCTGAATTTAATTTAACTATGTCACACAAATCCTTTCAGTCAAATGACAGCCCCTTTGATTCAGCCTAAGTGAAGGTCCATCTGTAATTACCATTCCTCAGAACTGCCAGCAATGTCTTCAGCATGTATTCTGCCACTACTAAGATTACTTAACAAGTTAAAAATACAAAATTTTAGAACCTTTTGCATGAAACGTATGAACGTACTCCAGAGAAACAATGGGCCACTGCTTTTATCCTTAATGTCTGTTCTCTATTTTCCTGAGAGAAAAAAATTTCTTGTTTAATCCTTAAACCTGAGAAAATATACTAACTATACCATAAAATTGGAAATTCTAAAGATGTAGTTAAAACATCAAATGAATAGCTGGCACCATAATTACACAAGATAACTTGAAATATACTGGCCGCATTATAATATAATATAATACAACCTTATCCAATCTCACCTGCCAGATACGGATGATACAAGCATATGCCATCAAACAGTGCTGCTGATGAAAAGGAGAACTATGACCAGAAAATAAAGCCATTAACGTCTGTGCTCTAAACAAAGCTTCCAATTGTTTAATATTACTCAAATCTTCCAAATTAATTTGGGGCATGGTATCATTTGCTCCAATGTCTATCTTCAAATTTTCTGTAGGTGAAAATTTTGGTATAGTATTTTTTTCTGTTAAAAAACAAATAACATGCTCACAGTGACAGTATTTAAAAAATGTATTCAAAAGTTAAAATTTCTGACATGAAAATGAAAATATTTATGGAAAAAAAAACAGAAAAATTGAAATCTATCTACTGAAGATGTTCTTCTTATGGTGATGCAATGCTACTTGTACCAAGTTTTCAATGAATAATGTAAGAGTTATGAATATTAAATTATTTCAGTCTGACACAGAAATGAAATCCACAGCAAGCACACTTCAACTACGTCTTCTTGAAAATAAATCTGTGGGAAAGACGGTCTAACTTATTTATTTCAGCCACTTCAATAGTGTTGCAGTTAAATCAAAAATCCTCTTGATCCTGACGTAGTGGTTTCTACAGTGACCAAAGACCATGTCCTAACTACCAGTAGCCTAGTCGGCAAGAAGTGTATTTGGCCAGCACTCATTTCCAAAACAGAAACGGGCAATAATCCAATTACAGATAGGTCAATGTCAACTAAGTCTAGAACGTAGCTCAAGTTCACCCCTATGTCTGTAACAAGATATCTTAATGGCTCTTGATGGCAACTACAGAAGATACTCTGCTACTCAATCCTCTCTTTTGTGCTGTATAATTCTAGTAATTTTTCAGTGAACACTGATGTTTTACAGAAATTCCAGTTGTTTGAAATTCAGCTCAAAACCAAGTAATTCAGCAGATTTTCAGCTTAAAGTGAAGTACTATAAAGACACAGTTCTCTTTCAACATCAAATTGATGCTCTACAACATAAAGCAGAGTGCAGTAACATAACACCTATCACATAATCCGATGACTGTCACAGATGAAGTTATTAAAGTAACAGGCAAGTCAAGTTAATTCTGAGCATGCCTAACAGTATAAAGTTAGGGAAAGGGACAGTTCAGCAGATTAATTTTATTCTTTCACAACAAAAGATACAGATGGCAAGATACAGACAGGATAGGTGGTCTGCAAGATGGGTAGGAAATTGGCTAACAGGCTGCACTCAGATGGTGGTGATCAATGGTTTTTACTCAGGCTGCCAGCCTGTCACAAGTGGGGTCTCCCAGGGATTGGTACCCACGCTGTTCAACATCTTCATAAATGATCTGGACGATGGGATTGAAAGAACCCTCACCAAGATTGCTGATGACACCAAACTGGGTGGTGAGGTGGACATGTCAGAAGGAAGAGCCTTCTTACAGAGAGACCAGGACAGGCTGGAAAAGTGGGCTAGAAAGAACTATGAAGTTTAACAAAGACAAGTGCAAGGTCCTGCACCTGGGACAATATAACCAAAGAGCCCAGTACAGACGAGGACCTGTGTAGCTGGGGAGCAGCTGAAAGGGACCTGGGTCTTGGTGGACAACCAGCCGAACATGAGTCAGCAGTGTGGTGCCACAGCAATGAAGACAAGTCAGATCATGGGCTGCATCAGCAAGGCATTACTAGCAGAGATAGAGATGTGACCATCCCACCCACTGTACTCAGTGCTTGTAAGGCTGCAGCTGGAGTACTGTGTCCAGTTCTGGTTCCCACAAATCAAAAAAGACACGGACAGACGAGAGACTGTTCAAAGGAGGGCCACGAAGATGATCAAAGGGCTGGAGAACCTGCCCGATGAAGAAAGTCTTAAAGAGTTAAGGTCTTTTCACCCTGGAAAAGACAAGGCTCACGGGGACCTCATCACAGTTTTCCAGTACTTAAAGGGCAGCTACAAAGAAGACATAGGTTCTCTCTTCACAAGAAGCCACACGGAGGGGACAAGGGGCAATGGGTACAAGTTGCACTGGGAGAGGTTTCATCTTGATGTAAGAAATAAATTTTTTACAGTGAGAACAATCTACCAGTGGAACAACCTCCCCAGGGATGTGGTGGAGTCCCCCATCACTGGAGGTTTTCAAGACACAGCTGGACAGGTGCTAGATAATCTCATCTAGGCTGCCTTTTCCACAAAAGGTTGGACCAGATGATCTTTGGAGGTCCCTTCCGACTTGGGTTGTTTTATATTTGAATCTCATTTTTCTTATTATATTATTTCAGTTTCCATTAGAAGTTTTGTAAAAAATTTCTTGAAACATAGGCAGTATAAGAAGTTCAGTAATCATAAGCAACCATGTGAAACTGAGTGGGAAGATCATTAAAGAACAAGTACAAACTTTAAATCGCCATAGGGCTGTAAAAAAACCCAACAAAACCACTAACAGAAAAGTATGAACAGACTATTGCTACTGTGACTTTAATCAAATGTGTGGTACTAGAGACACTGAACATTTATCTTCTTCAATGCAAACACCAGAAGTACTTGTCTCATCTATCTCATCTATCCACACAAAAATAAGAGCAGAGCAGATGTTGATTAATGCCACAGAGTACAGTATTGTTCCAGAAATTAGATACTTTTTTTTTCCAATTAAATAATGGGGTATCCTATCAAAATAGGTCAGAGTCCATACCACTGCAAGTGGACACAAAGTAAAAGGACCAAAGAATTTTTACACAGTTACATAAGTACTTGAAAGTGTACATCCCTTTGAAAGTCATTTTTGAAAAACCAATCCTAAAATACTAGATAAAGCCAAGGAAAGAGCAATGGACATAGGCACACAAATCTTGGCACAGAAACCATTTCCTACAGTTACATCTGGCCCTCCATGAGGATGCATTTGAAACAAATTGCCTAGCACTGCCTTCTGGTAGCATCTCACAACTCAGGAACCCCTATGTCAGATAGGAGCTGTATTTTACTATACCAAAAGATTGAGGGTAGGTCTCCATGGCATGACACAGAATTCACAGATGTATTTAAACTAGTGTTGAACAAATGACAGTGAATATTGGAGAAAGTACAGCCAAGCTGGTGCCATTCTTTGCGGTAACTAAGTTGTAAATTAAAAATATCCCTTGCATTTGCTGCTGAGAAATTCCTCTGAAGGATATACACCTTTTACATACCTTCTTCTTGTGAGGATTGCATAGAAAATTTCATATGCAGCAAGAGATCTACTACCCAGTCCAGAGGTTTAATAACATCATTGAGGGGAAACTGGTTACAATATAACCATTCAGCAAATTCCATCAGATAATCAACTTTCTGCCATTCATTTTCTTGTTTCTGTAACAGTAATAAAGCAAGAGTTCGTTTATATTTGGTGATGTAAACCATAGAAATTATATTCAAAAGTTCAATATAGTCTTAACAGAAGCAAAAAATAATCATTTGACAGTAAGCAGTTTTATTGGCATCACATAATCAGAGTTATGCTAAACAGAATGTAACAGAAAACTCTACCAGTTAATTCTTTGCTTTATCAAAACTTCTTGCAATTGGCTACTCTTAGACATTTTTCTTTGACAGGACTCAACTGAACTTTTACTGGATACCAAGATTCAACCATACACAGTTTTCCAACTGAAGAGCAATTTCGAAGTTATAAAAAGTAATGGTCAAGTATATGGCCTTCCTACCAGTTCAATTATATACTTCACAGAATTTGCAATCCCATGAATCACTTGAGAAACATCACTCCATCAGCATTTGAACATATAGTAAAAACTGACAAACCTGTAAAGCAATAACTGCATTTTGAAAACAGCTTAACTGTCCAACAGCACTTCTGGAGACTGTTACCAAATGACGCCACATACGTGACAAATAATCTTCACTTTCACCTCTGAATTTCTGAATGTCCATCATAAAATTGCATCCCAATCCTGCCTTCACTGTAGCCATATGTTTAAAAATCAGGCTAGAAAAAGACCAAAAAAATTGCAAACTACTTGCATCTGTACTTGTAAAGTAACTTTGTGAGTAGGATAGATATACTAGTTCATATCAGTACAGTACAGAGATGTAAAGTTCATAAACTGACATAAAAGGGCATAAATCTTTGAACTCGGATAAGACTATGTAAACAGTACCCTAGATAATTTAGTTTCCATTTAACATAAATGGTTTACAGCTAGGAAAATTAAAGCTTCTGCTATATAGCCACATTTCATGGCCTATTTTCTTGGAAAAGTAAGATACTACTTATATACAAGTTTTAAAAAAATGAAATTTACAAATAATACGAACAGATTAACTATAAGAAGCACTGCCAACATACGTCTTTTTTATTGAAAAGACACAACAGTGTTTTCTAAGAACTGACAAGCTGACAAAAAGTAATCAATATTTTCCCAATGCAAAATAAAAAAAATACTCAGTTTTATACTTCTCAAGAATCAGGATGCTTATTTTAATAAAAATAAGTCAAGCAACTTACAGCCTGTGTCTTGTCTGAGGCAAAACTTGAATAGCTTCATCCAGGACTTTTAGTGCTGTCTCCCAATCAGCTTTATCAGCATATATGTGGAATAATAACCCATATAGGGAGGTTCTTAATGTCAGATCTTCCTCAGCACCTTTGAAGTATATTCAAATGATTTATTAATATACTGCAGAATTAGAATAATGATATTACAAAATACTGGGTGTTTTTTTTATTACCAGATCAAAAAAAGGAAGAACATGCCTGGTAGAAAGCATCCAACTGATAACCCAATACTTTGAAAATCCTTTGTAATCCACTGATGCAAAGGCAACGTATCTTTCTTCTCCTAAAAACACACAAAAAAAAAAAGAAAAAAAAAAAAAGAAAAAAAAAAGCCCTTTATCTTTCGGTTAACATATGTCTTTAAGTATTACTGTACTTCTGTTTCATTTGTAAACCAATTAATATGGTTAATATGAACTATTAACCTGTTACTTAAATAGCTACTTGTGCAGGAGATGAAAACCACAGCCATTTCTCCAGAATGAGTTCTATAATACAAAACCAATACAGCACTAACCAGACTCAGTAATATTCAATCAGTTACACTGATTAAATAACATGAAATCTTGAAGTCTCTGTCAGAGAATCACGGAACAGTTGAAGTTGGCAGGGACCCTCTGGAGCTCTCTAGTCTACACCCTTGCTCAAAGCAGGCTGAAATAGAGCAGGTTGCTCTGGCCCTTGTTCAGTCATCTTTTGAGTACTCCAGGCAGAGACTCCACAACCTCTCTGGTCAAGAATGAGTAACAGCTTATTTTTTCAGGCTATTTTCAGATCGTTTTTAATTATGACTTAATGTCTCTTGTCCCATTTTGCTTAGCTGGCTTTACCTGTGAAAATTTGACCATCACAATTCTCACCCAAAGGTGACAGACATGATAACTGTTTCCCTCCCCTCTACAGCACAGTTTTGCAACTTCAAAGATAAATTCACTATCTTGTTTCACAAATAGATCCATATACATTTCTACTGATATACTGACCACTGAATACATAAAGGACTATGGTAATAAATCATCTGATCTGTAGCTACAACTTTTGTGTAATCATTACATTAGCATCATCAAAGATTTATCAGATTTGGTCAAAACAGCATTTACTTCCATGAAGGCACGAAGTCCTACTAATCTAGTGGCCTTCTACGATGGAGTGACTGCATCAGGGGACAAGGGAAGAGCTATGGATGTCATCTACCTGGATTTCTGTAAGACCTTTGATACGGTCCCCAGCAACCTTCTTGCTGCTAAATTGGAGAGATACAGGTTTGATGGATGGACTGTTAGATGGATAAGGAAGTGGCTGGATGGCCATGTCCAAAGAATTAGTCAATAGCTCAATGTCCAAGTGGAAACCAGTAATGAGTGGCATCCCTCAAGGGTCCATACTGGGACCAATACTGTTTAATATCTTCATCAGTGACACAGACAATGGGATTGAGTGTGCTCTCAGCAAATTTGCTGATGACACCAAGCTGAGTGCTGCAGTTGATTCACTAGAGGGAAGGGATGTCATCCACAGGGACCTTGACAGGCTTGAGGAGTGGGCCTGTGCAAGGCCAAGTGCAAGGCCCTGTACCTGGGTTGGGGCAATCCTCAATTTCAGTCCAGACTGGGGGATGAATTGAGAGCAGCCCTGCAGTGAAGGACTGGTGGATGAAAAACTGGACATGAGCTGGCAACGTGTACTTGCAGCCCAGAAAGCCAATCGTAACCTGGGCTGCATCAAAAGAAGCGTGGCCAGCAGGTCGAGGGAGGTGATTCTGCCCCTCTGCTCTACTCTGCTGAGACCCCACCTGGAGTACTGCACCCAGTTCAGGGGTCCCCAGTACAAGAAAGACAGGGACCTGCTACAGCAGGTCCAGAAGAGGGCCACAAAAATGGTCAAAGGGCTGGAACACCTCTCCTATGAAGAAAGGCTGAGAGAGTTGGGGTTGTTCAGCCTGGAGAAGAGAAGGCTCTGAGGAGACCTATTTGTAGACTTTCAATATAGAAAGGGGTTTTACAAGAAAGATGGAGAAAGACTTTTTACCAAGGCCTGTAGTGACAGGACAAGGGGCAACGGTTTTAAACTGAAAGAGGGTAGATTTAGATTGGACATAAGGAGGGGACTTTTTATGTTGAGGGTGGTGAAACACTGGAACAGGTTACCCAGAGAAGTTGCGGATGCCCCATCACTGGAAGTGTTCAAAGTCAGGTTGGACAGGGCTTTGAGCAACCTGATCTAGTGGAAGATGCCCCTGCCCATGGCAGGGGGGTTGGACTAGATATCTTTAAAGGTCCCTTCCAACCCAAACCATTCTATGATTTTATGATTCTGTGGAAGTAACGTGAGGGTAAAGGACAGCTTCAATCTGACCACAGCAAATTGAGAGAAAAACCAATCTGTAACCTTGTTTTAAGAAAGCTAGAAATAGCAGTGGTAAAGTACTTGCTTTTACTTTTTTTTTTTTTAACCCGTTTTTAGTTTTCAGGCTGGTACATATCTCAAGTAAGTGAACCATTGCCTTGCTGAACTAAACTGAAAAGTTATCTTCTGGTATATGCTTCTCCACATGTGATTGCATTTAAAAATTGCCTAGAGTTAGCCTGATCAAGGATCACTGGAGACCAGTTCCAGCCTCTTACAATGGTTACTACAGTATATAAAAAAAAATTCAGTAACTCTGGAAATAATCAAATATAGAATGCTCTGTTTGTAGGAAATATTTTTTTCAGACAGAAGAAGTCCATGCTATCTACAACTGTATACTTTCATTATCTACATTAATGTCTTGCTTTTTAATACAACTTACTAAGGGTTCACTCTGAAAATACGCTATTAACTATACATACATAATGGAATATTCCTTTTTATTGGTTTTAAATATATCATCTCTGCAAACAACTAAACCTTTAGAACTGTGCCTATGGGCAATTACTGTCATATATCCAAACACTGTCAAAGTTCCATTAAGTTTACAGTCTTCACTGCGCTTCGAAGTACACAGTGTACTCATCAGTTCTGTCTCCTACACACCCAGAATCAAGCAGACCAGTCACCATCTCTGATTATTTGTGATTTATACATGGCTTGAGGAGAAAGCAAAATTAAGTTTTCTATTCTTGTACTACACTGCTTGATGATCTGAGATGCAGACTCACATTGGTACCACTGAGCTTGAATGCAAGAGTTATTAATAAACCCTCCAAGCTCTACTTGAAATTGTGCCCATGGAAATGCACAGGAAAACTCACATCAGCTTCACTGACATGTAAATCAAATCTAGAAAGAGAAATGGATCAGCTCTGGGGAATTTTGAAGTTAAGAAAAGTTGTATATATGTAGGGATGTTTCAATGCGCAGAAGAAATTTCATATTGCGAGATGTGTTATATGATACACATCACCTACACATTGTTTCAAAGGGATGACTCCTTCAGTTTACACATGCTGTTCATAACCAACAAGTATTTAATTTTATCACTGATTCCCAGCACAGTTTGAATTATAACTCCTTCCTACTGCCAAAGTGCTAAACAGTCTGTTAAAAAACTGAAGATAACAAAGTAAAAATTCCTTTTTGGGTAGAAGAGAAGTGGGGAACCTTAATTTATTTACATTTTTTTTCCTGAGTTTGTGTTTTAAGATCTATTATCCTTTCCGGAAGTGACAGATTTTTTTTCTGGATTTTCTTTTGAATATTTTCTAAACATTCCCTTTTGTAAGCTTCACAAAGTGAAACACTACAGCCCTTCAGACAGCAAATTGTTTTGAAGAAAACTGTTGCAAGTCTGACAATTGCCTAAAACCAGAAGAATCACCAAATGGAAAAAAAGAGCATGTGATTCCCTGTATGTGTGAATGTCTGCTATGAGAATGCAGGTAAGAAACGATATATGTGTTTATGACAAATAAGTCACTTTCCCCTCTTAGGAAAGGTATCTTGAAGTATGGACCCAGAGCTTCAGAGCAAACCAGATTTTTTCTTTATCATCACTACCAATCACTAAACACAAGCACAATTAACAATACCTATTAGATATTCTTACCTGTTCATTTTTAGATTCTGCTTTAATTATATTCTTAAGAATTATTTCAGTAGGTTCTTTAAACTGCTCTCTGTCATGTGGAGAACCCAGCAAAGGTAAACATGTATTCCAAAAGTGTCTAGCTGCAAACATTACAAGGGAATAATTTCCAGCTTCACCTGCGTACCTGAAGAAAGTGAAGTACAGCTTAATGAAGGAAAACAATCACACTCTAGCCAAAATAAAGGATTCTACTTCTACAAACATCTGGGTTTACTTGATCTAGGCACCACCATATATAATCTCAGCAATGAAGGGTTAGCATATGAGCTTCATACAAAAGGTATTTTCCATTTTTATATACAAAACACTTTCACACATTCAGCAGAAGTAGCAATAAACAAGTACCATATTGATGGTTTTACTCTATTTCTGTGTAATCTTAGCTCAAGAGCCTTCATTAAGAAAATAGTAGAAGTCTACTTGAGATGTTCTCATTGGAATAATCTACTTTTTTGGCTTCCTATTATGTTAATTTCTCATTCTAATAACATTACAAAATAGAACAAGACAATTATTAAAATGCTATGGATTTTGCATAGTACAGTACCACTGTAACACAAGAATATACCCCGAATGCCTCTAGCTGCATTCAAATTGTTTTGAGCATATTCCATGCAAATGTTATGTTGAATTAATAAAATTTAATAATTCTCCAGATTGTGATACAACACAGTACTCATATGAGTGAGCAAAAGCTTTAGAATTTAGCTAAAAATTATGGATTGGTATTAAACAATCACCCATTGAATAGTTTCACTATTTTACAAAAAGTAGGTTTTGAATCTGGCGATCTTTATCATTTTCTCCCACAGTTTCATGATTTTTAGAGTCCATATGCTCACATACCTTATGTCTTAACACTAGACTTATTAAGGCCTAATTTTTGCTCACCACTTTTTGTTTCCCTTTTGGAATGTGTTGAGCTATATATATATATATATATATATATATGCGCAATCCTTCCTGAAAAAGTGCTTGTCATAGCATGCAAATCTAAAAAAATACAGATTCATCCGCAACGTGACATGACCTTAGAGTTCTGTTACACTGGCTAGTCTAACTTCATTCATCACTCTCTTTTTAATGATCAATGGAAGGAAGAAAGTATTACAATGTTAACAGCCTCACATCAGCCATCACATGCTCATCTTCTAAGAGTTCTAATTGCCTACTTTTGCTCATTAATTTATTTCTTCCAAATAGCAAAGAACTCATACCAAAGTCACGCAGCATTCATGTATCACCTTCTCCTGCCTATTCATTATTTAAATCAATCTTTCTACTTTGGGTTCATGACATACAGTTAACAATATTAATATGATGCTCTGCAACAGTAGAGGCTGAGGACTGACTGGCTGAGGAGTAGCTCTGCTGAAAAGGACGTGGGGGTCTTGGTGGACAGCAAGCTGAAAACCAGCCAGCAGCATGCTCTGGCAACAGCAGCATCCTGGGCTGTATTAACAGGAACAGACAATAGATTGAGGGAATTGATTATCACCCTCTAGTCAGCACTCTTTAGACCACATCTAGACTACTGCATTCAGTTCTAGGCCACCCCAACACATGCTAGACATGGACAAACTGCAAGGAGCTCAGTGGAGGGCCACCAAGATGATCCACGGAGTAGAGCACTGGCTTGAGAGGAGAGGCTGAGAGTACAGGGCTAGTTCAGCATGGAGAAGAGTTGGCTTTGGGGGACCTAACACAGAGAAGTTTCTTAATAACCTAACAAAGTTATTGAGAAGCAGCAGACAGGCTCTCCATAGTGGATGGCACGACAAGCAAGAACGGGCATAAGTTGAAATAAGAAAGGTTCAGAGTGGATACGAGCAGCAACTTTTCCCCCATGAGTACAGTCAAGCAGTGGAGCAGGTTACTCACAGAGGTCATGCAGTCTCTGTTCCTGGAGGTTTTCAAGACCAGACTGGATAAAGCCCTGGGCCGGCCCTGCTTTCAGCAGGAGTTTGGACTAGAGCCCTTCTGAGGTCCCTTCCAACCAGATTTTCCTATGATCCTATGACCCTATGACATTACAAGATCAGCTATGTGGAAGATATAGTACTTGACAAATTTACTGAACTGTAAAAATCTGTCAAATCCTTTGTTAAGCATTTCAACTCACAACTACTTTGATTTTTATCAGTCTTGGGAGAGAATACGTTGATCCCCAAATCTGTAAATGAAAGCTTAGGTTTGTTTTATATTAGTCTTCTCTCAAAATAAAACATACCTGGCACTCTGAACAAAGGCTTTTGACGCTGCTACACGCAAATGTTTTCTTCCAGACAAATTTTCCATTATAATCTTTCCTTGTATACAGGCAGTAGTGCTTAACATTTCTTGTCTCAGTCTGTTACTGAATAAAGGCAAATAATTCAAGAAGTGCTAGTCTTACAGTCTAAGAACATACCGGTTCCTATTAATGATGCTTTCAGATTGTTACTAAATAGATGTCCCTAGCTTTGGAAGTTGACTTTTCTTTTAAAATCAGAAAATATTTGAAAAACTGAACATTTTGTGAAAAGATATCAGAAATAAAGTATCTTTTTCACAGCTGTAATGAAAATAACCGTGAAATCAGAATTAAAAAATTATTATCTACATTTAGCAAGGGGAGAAAATAGATTTGGGATTTTCTCCCCATTATTCACTATTGTACATCAAACAAAATATTAGTCCAAAGTCAAACTTACAAGGCAAGCAATTAAAAACAGAAATAGGGAAAATTAGACAATTTTTGATACTCTCTTTTGGAATTGGTCTCGCTTATGTCTGGTAAAGTATGCACCGGGCTTCGGAGAAATTGATTTGGATCATATTCCACTACATTTAAAAGAAAAGAATGTAGATTTCAGTCCCAGCAGTTAATCAGTTAAAAATAAATAAGTAAATAAATTTGATATCTTTGGTTAATAGGGATTTTGTAAGAAAATAAGTAATACAATTTGCAAGATTTTTTTTCAATGTCTTAGTTACAATGTGCAACCATACGCAGAAACATAGACATTCTAGTTGGTCTAGTTCCTACCCTGAGGTGAGGACTATCATGCAGTTATGATTTGTGTCCACGAGAGGACACCAGTGTTCTACAGTACAAGTTAACAACAACAAAAAAAAGTTTTAAAAAAAAAAATTAACCCTTCTTTGTCCTGAAGTTATGCTTTACCATGAGAAGACTAATTTTATCTTCCATTTCTCTGGAAACAGCATTGACAATCCATGACTACGTTTCTTTCTCAAAGAATCAAACATTTTATCATTCACTAGTTTGCAGATTGCTGGATACGCAGCAAGTATTTTCTCAATTTCTGTAATGTTCTGAAACTATATATTTCATATTAAGATACCTTATTTGGGTTTACAGGTAGCAAACATGTAGCAAACAACCCATGTAGCAAACAACCATGAACTTCAAAGAGCAGAATATTTTTTTAAAAGAGAAATTATTTTTCAGAGAGAAAAATGAACAATAAATTATATTTGAAGTGTTTCACATGTTTATTTCAAACTTCCTACATTCCAACAAAGTGTTACTAAATGGAGTGATTCCTTCCTCTTTTGATAAAATTACATACTGTTTTTGGAGGAAATTATATTAAAAAATAGAAGGATCAAAGGATATCACCTTTTTAGAATAAAGGACTCCACCAACAGATCCGTTTATATACGAAACCTTTTTTTTCTTCTTTTCTTTGAGATCAAAGTTTTAAATTACCAGTTAAGTAAGACACTGGGCTTTTAAAGGAATGAGCTACATTCCTATTGCACCCATATGCATAGGTGGTAATAAAGACCATAAAGACTACCTGACACCAGAGCTTGGAATATAATAGCTGCTATCACCTATTATCATTCACAGCTCCATCTTGTTCCAGGAACTGCATAGACCCTTTGTGTATTAGAGCCAGTTCAGCATTGGAAGCAATTTGCATCAGCAAAAGAACTGGAATAAGCTACTTTCTGCTTGGAAATTACAGAAGTGTGAAAAGACCGTGATTGCCAGAGACCATTTCAGAAAAGCAATGCTCCTCAGGAAGACACTCAAACGCATTTATATATGACCTGTTGACTCACTTGGATAACAAAATTCATCTGTCTTCCTGAACTGGGTCCAGAGCCACAATCTGGATCTCACAGTGCCTTTTACTCAGGCTGCGCTGCGGAGTTAAAACATCATCTGCAGTACTTAAGTAATTGGCAATAACAGAGTCAGCAGAAGTAGGAAAATTTCGCTTTCATCTCTAACTGTACAGTTTTTTTGTAAAAAAGATTCTTTCACTTTTGATTATGTCATCAGATGCATTTACCCTATATACTCTTTCTTCAAAACTTAGTTGAAGTATACCACAGTATCATGCAAAATTCCATGTACTTACATTTCATATTTCTTAGTATCTCTGTTTTGGAAAAATTTCTCATCTGATTGCAAGATCCTTTTGGAACAAGTCATCGCTATTTCATATTCATGTGATACATATGCAAAATATGTAAGTCGTGTCAGTGTCTGCAATTCCACTAAGGAATCTGACCAACTGCATTCTAAAGCCAATTTCACTAACTGGAAAAAAAAAAAAGGAAAAAAAAAAAAGAAAAAAAAAAGAGAGTTTAAATCTCAGGTTTTTATCATGCTCTTTTCTATAGCACTTACATGCTTACAGCTGTATGTTCCATACAATCCACATGGACATGGAACAAGTACGTGATAAAACAATCTAGAAAACCAAAGAGTTACAAGAACAATCAAAATATACAATAGAGAAGCATCGTTCACCCTGTAGTAAGTATTATAATAGTATATGTAAATCCAGCTGTAAGTGTGCGTGCCTTTTGACCAGCACTATCTGCCAGGATGTATTACATGTCCTCAGTCCTCTTCTGAAAACCAGTGGAACAGGACTTCTGAAATTCACAGTCCATTTTAGTTAAGCCAAAGGTAAGAATGGGAGATAGAACTGGTTTTACAACAGTGTTTCATACATAGTTTCATTATAGGTTCTAAACGTCTTCCTTGCTTTTGCATGTGTCAGTCAGAAAGTTCCACTTTTTAAGATAATGGGAATTGTTAATGAATTGGTCAAAATGAGGATACTACAATACTGCTCTCCAAAACTAAGCCACTGAAGTAATAGCTAAAGCTAACTCATAATATTTGGCATAAATCTGTAGACCAACTAGAATTAGATACCCATAGATTTGTAAGGACACAGATCCTAAACTTTAGAAAGAAGGACTTCTACAGAAGTGTTAGAAAATGTCACCATATTCCTAGCTAAATGGGGAAATACGTCTTAGTCCTTTAAGAAAGCTCTTTACAGGAGGTAGAAATTATAAATGTGGTAATCCAACAGGTAAGACTACAACTCACTGTTTTGAAAATACAGGGTATAAACCTTTCTACACCACCTTTATTCCTCTTGAATAGCCTGGTAACCAACAGGATCACAGGAAAAGTGTGGCATTATTCAGCGTGAATAATCATGGAAGACTGATCAAAAGCAAGTACTTTAAGAAACTATGCCTCATATAAGACTCGTCAAAAAGCCACCTAATTCTTTAAATAGTAACAAATTGTAGTTGTGTTCTACCTTGCAACTGCCAAAAGTAAATTCACTATAACATGAAGTTTTCTGTTGAAATTCTGCATGCTTCCAATACAAACCCTAAAATACACCTCTCTACAACTACCTGAAAGGAGGTTGCAATGAGGTGGGTGTCAGTCTCTTCTCCCAAGTAACAATAGGACAAGAGGAAACAGCCTCAAGTTGCACCAGGGGAGGTTTAAATTGGATATTAAGAAAAAATTCTTCACCGAAAGGGTTGTCAAGCATTGGAACAGGCTGCCCAGGGAAGTGGCTGAGTCACCATCCCTGGAGGTATTGAAAAGACGTGTAGATGTGGTGCTTAGGGACATGGTTTAGTGGTGGACTTGGTAGTGTTAACGGTTGGACTTGATGATCTTAAACCTAAATGATTCTATGATTCTATGATTCTCTGAAGTTTTCTCCACCAAAAATGAAAGGTCAGAAGTATGGTTCCATTCAGAATTCACCTGAATCCATTATGCTCATCTGATGGTTATGGAAATAATCTGTTAGAGCAACATGGGAATAATTCTAATACTGGTATTCTAATGCTACCTGTTTTTTGGATAAATGAAAATATTCAGTCACAAAAATCTTCTACCTGTCATAACTATTCAATCTCTTGGGAAGTTTTAAAGGAAATAATGGTACAATAAAAGTTTCAGAATGAATTTTGCCTCCATCCAAAACTGAAACTGAAATCACATTTATACTACGCAATTTCTTAAAACTTGAGAGCTAATAAAAAATCTAAATACCTGAGATAAGCTAGGAACAGTGAAATCCATGAGACCCAAGCCATTACATGAATACATTTCTAGACCAACAAGAATTCTTGCCATAGGATTTTGTGCTTCATCATTATTCTAAGCAGAAATAAAAAATTCACATTAACAGATTTTTTTTTTTTTGCAAGTAAACATTATTAAGGACATTAATTGAGATTAAAAGGTAATAATAACTATGTTTGAAAATCTCAATTTGCATTAAGCAAGTCTTCCTCTCTTTATTGTGTCCTTAAAATGGGGGATTTTATGTATTTATTTATTTTTAATTAACAATGTGAACTCTGAACTACTACAGTTTCAACATTAAAAAAACAGAGCAACAATACAATGAATGTAAATTCCATATAATACTGAGGGATTCTAGTTTTACAGACATAATAAAATAAAAGGTAGGAATAAAATATTAATTTCCAACTTACTAGGTCCATATTGTATATATAAAGAGACCATATTAAATGTTGATATAAATATAGCTGATTTTTCTTAACATTTTTTAATGTAGCCATTTTATTATTTTAAATGTATGAATTCAAAACCAACTTTGTTATACAGTCATCATATGACAAAGATCACCATCATTATTCTTGGCAGCTAAAACCAGAAGGCAGAGTTAAGAAATGTAGACTCACTGCTACACCCAATGTGAAAAATTTGCTGTATTCCGTAAAGATTTATGGGAACTACAGCCAAAATGTATTTTCACATTGTATTCAAACATACAGAAGAAAATACACATTGATAATTTCAGTCATTATTAAATTATGAATTTAATTTTAATTTTCAAAGAAAAGTTTCAACATTATGCAGAATTTCAGAGAAATAATACCTCCTCCTCAGTCCCAAGTTTATATCCGATCTGCTGCTGATGTAACTGTTTTGCTTTCACCCATGTAGCAATGATCTGTTGTTGTGCAGCAATAGGTACTGTTTCATTAGTTATGGTTCCAGTTGTCACATTTAGGGCAAATTCACAAATCTAAACACCAAGAAGAAGAAAAAAACTGAAACACAGGAGAAATGTGGAAAGCTCTTTGTATGGAACATGCCATCCATTAGTTATTTTAAAATTATTGCGCATGCATCTCTAAGCCTAACAACATCTCCATTAAGTCAACTCATATAGCAAATAGAAGTTACAGTACTCAGCCCCAGCTGGAAAGGAGCTTCAGTGTGCATTTGGGGAGGACCTGTGGCGGCAGGAACTGTAAAAGATGGTAGCTTATTTTTTGCAAAAATTTCTACAATTTAACTTATATGAATTGTAATATATGACAGCAGACCAAAAAAGACTACAAAAAACTGAGGGCTTTGTACCTCTAAGGCAGCTTTGATATCAGGAAGTCCACTGGGATCTACTGAGAAAGACTGGACAACATTTGCTTTTTCATGTTTCTTTGCTGCAGCTTTTCTGCTTCTGTCTGTTGCTGCATCTTTTTTTTTCTTCTCAGCAAGTTTTGGCTTTGGAATCCAACAAAGAATTAAGCCCCGAGCCAAAGCATTACATAACATCAATAAAATCTCAGTACTTCTGTAGAAGAACACAAAAATCAGAAGTGCATACTGCAACAGATATAAGAGGAAAGTAATAAAAGTTTATTACTTTCAAGTAATAAACTTTACTTAAAAATCTAGATTTTTCTTAGAAAGCAAAATTATGGATGTCATGAAGAATTTTCCCATTGGAAAAGCAGTTAAAATGGTTAAACAAAAAAAACCCACAACCAACTTTCATAGTTTACACCATATTTTTTCAGCTCTTTCTATAATTGAAGCTTCTATTTCCTCACAGAAAAAAAAATCATATTTATGTCAAACACATTTAAAATATAATTTTTTATTAGTGAGCTGCTATGTATGAAAATAATAACTATTTCCTAAAAAATTAGCCTAAGCCTAACCCCTCAGATAAAACCATTTATTTATTACACTGTATTACTCTTCATGCCAATCAACTGCTGAGCTGGAATTACCTTTTTTTTTTTTTGAGAAAACACAAACTGAATTATGTCTAAGAGATTATTGCTGGTACATGCTAATATAAATATCAGAATTAATAAGCAGGTATTACCAGTCTTCATCTCTGCACAAACTGCACTTCAGTCTTTGTTCTCCAATACTGTTAAAAGAGCCTTCTTTGCTACTGGTCCTAACAGTTCACCTACTGCTAAGGTCACTGTCAATCATGTGCTAAAATGTCTAGGATTTTGTCCCACAGTCAGACTGACTTGAGCATCTCCTGTGTCACAGCCAATCATTCTCCCATTGCATTTACTACAGAACAGGATTTCTCTAAACCACTGTGGAATCTATGTTCCCATTTTCATGGTCTATAATGTGCACATTCCCTTTATTTTTTTTTTCTCTTTTCTCTTATATTTCAGAACCAGTAGTAACCACCTTACTCTGATTAGAAATATTTACAATGAACTATACTTACAATATAATTCAACTTCAGTGCAACTGACAGTAAGCAAACGCATTTCGAGCTGGCCTGCAAACTCACACACTAAGAAAATTTTCCTGATTCTTTCTGACTAGCTTAACAAAATGCTATTTCACATGCACATGTTGCTATTCCACAATGAAGAGAAACTAATATTGCTTAGTCTAAAGTTAATATGGCTTATAGTGAATAGTAACAAAGAACAAAGAGAAATGATTAAAAAGTCATTTTCACACCACAAAATTAAATTTATCTTCTGAACTACTCTGTATATACCAAAGTCCTTCCACTAATAAAAGCCAGCAATAAGAGTCTTTCACAACACGAAGTGATTTACAACGTTTGTAAAAATATTTTTTCTGTTTTAGAAAAAAAAGAGCACATTCATAACCAAACATCTAAGTTTACCCATTATGCCCAACTGTCTTGACGGCTCCAAGAAGAGTCTGCAGATATGCAATAATTTCCCTCTGTCTTCCTGAAGAGATAAGATGTCTATTGTAGTTTAAGATATACACCACAGCATTGTGAACAATCCAGGCTTCATTCAATTCTTCTCCTATTTCGGCTGCACGTTGGAAGTTTTCCATAGCGTACTGAGATAAGTAGTCTATCCATAAACTATAAAATTAGTATAAAGGAGCTGTTATTCCAAAACTTCAACACTAGAAGGACTTATATCGCAAGGTTAAATATGCAGTAGTACATCTCAATCAACAACAGTAAAATTTTTTTAATTACTCTTTAGTTACATTTATTAAGTCTTCATCCATTAACTTATATTTTACTTGGATGAGAAGATGACTCAGGAAAGGAATTAGTTTCAACATAAAATGAATAGTCTCTGACACTCAAATGCTATTAGCTTAAAAAATAGTGGCTTTAGTTCATGCTTCATCCACATGGTTTTTTACAATGCATGTGTGAATCCACACATCAGTGCTAGAAAACATTACATATCCGTGACAGGGCTCTACTTGAATACAGATGCAAGTAAGGCATTCAACTCAAGTGTTAAGGAGGAGTGTTCTTCACTTAACAACTGCATGTGTTCTTGCACTCAAGATATCTCCAGATGTTCTGAAATGCTAAATTAATTTTTAATAGAATAACATCTTTTTCATAGTCCATGCAATAACTTTCTTTCAATAACTTTATTTCTTTTTTTTTTCTTATCGAGATGTACCATTACTTAGAAAAAGCAATATTAAAAATACAGTCTTGAATGACCATACAGAATGGCCATGGTTAAGTCACAAAACCAAAAGCACAAACTGACACAGGGTATTACTATGTCAACAATGGTACAGGACAGAGTAGATCAAAGTGCTTTTTGCCTACAAGTTTTTAATCTAATTGGATACACTCAAAAACAGCTTAGCAGCAACTTCTGGAACAGAATCTTCATCTTTGTCCCTTGGTTCTGATCAGTTTATACTTTTTCCTGTTTTACTGAACATTTGCAAGCAGACAGTGTGAGAAACTTTACTTAATCTTCAGACTTAATGAACAGACTTAGGGACACAACTCTGACATCCTACTCTTTCAGGACATGACCACTGTCACAATAAGGCTAATATCAGTATGAATGTGAACAGAAGAGAGTTTAAACATCATCTTCAAAATTCTCCCTCCTCTCCTCCTTCGCAAGAAATAATCGCGTGAGACCAGAAAAAAAAATATACTTGCTATGTTCTACTCTCCCTTATTCATTTCAGTTGACTGAATGGAACAGACTGGTTTTGCAAACTGAAGTAATTCATTGTATGTATTCGGGTACTCAGACATCATTATAGTTATAGGAGCTATAAAGCCAGACAAAGAGTTTTTTGATTTGGGGAAATATATTTTTAAATACAGAATCTCATGGTCTAAATGTCAATATAACACAGATTTAATAGTTTTTAAGGTTGGGATAATAGCTTCTAGTTTCAGAGAAATAAATGTTAAATGAAAAATAAAAAGAATACTCCAGAATGAAAGCAAACTAAAGAAAAATTATTTCAAACGATTTTTTTTAGATTCTTTTCCTTTTCCCATTACCATGACTACCTAAAAATATGAAGCATCTAGTGACAATGAATTTTACTAAGAAGAAATAACTTTTGCAATTATCATCTGTGTGTGATAATAACAATCTGCTAGAGTTCCTAGGTCTTGTTATATATTAAAGAAAAGCACCTGTATGTTTTCCATTCTGGATCACTTTCAGGAAGACATGAAACATATCCTGGATGATACTGGCTTGTATCTTCTGGAGGTACAGCATGATCATTCAGTTCAATTCCCTGCAATCTTAATAAATGAACAGTTGCCTGGAAAGATACAGAGAAATAAATTTTCTACGCAGGTTATCATTGTGAAAACAGACTGTGACTTAGTATTAGTGTTGTTACCTCTTCAAAAATTAAAAAATACAAAATGCTTTCCAGATGTTGTACAGGTCTGTACAACTATATGAAATACAATGTAAAATACTTCATAACCTTCCAATTGTCTACAGCTAATTTTACTAAATAATTTCATTAAGAAAAAAATATATCTATTATATAAATATATATTTTTTAATCATGCTGGAACTTTAAGGATCCAGAAATGTGTCACACATCAAACATTTACAATAGAATCCCTTGTAAAAAAGTGTTATCACCACCTGCAGTGAAATTATTGCTATAGTTACTTTCACACGGTATTTTGATAAAGATGCTTCATGAAACTACTACTTCCTTTAGTTCCTGTGGAGATAGACAGGATTAATTAAACTCAAAATTCCAGTGCTTTAAGATTTATACATAAAATCATACATAAAACAAAACTAAATGAAACAAATATGAATGACAGCTGTGTAATTTATTTACCTCTGCATTAATGAATCTTATTTCTGCTAATATTCTCAGTAAATCTCTTTCAAAAGAGAAGGATTTAGCAGGTAGTAATGATTCTCCTGGTAAGCTGCCACCTTGATCATCATCCATCATAGTTGTACTAGCTTTCTTCTTCTGTGCTAAAAATAAATAAATAAATAAAACCATTATTATAACCAGGCAAATCAGAAAAAAACCCACCTTCATTTTAAAATTTAAAATTCCCTACACATTCTTAAATCTACAAGAAAGAGTTAACAAGTACAGACTTAAAATTATTTCACTCCCTTTTTTTTTTTCATCAGTACAATTTATTGCACTCAAACCCCATTCTTCTCAAGCAGTGCTGAGGTATTGGTTACCTGTGATTGTGCTGCATTTGTGCATAAACTTCAGTATTTGCAGCAAATAACTTGCTCCAGTCATAACATGCATACTGAAATTACATTAATATGAATATAACCCATAGCCTCTAGTTCAATTTTATTGCTTCAATGGAAGTGGAGCACTGGACATTATGTAGTGGCTAAAATCTCAGTGTTTAAATCATGGATGGGGTTGACTTTCTGGCAACATACACACCAATAAAGAGAAAAATAGCATTATTTATCTTTGGTTTAATAATGAAGAGAAAGGCCCAAGATTATTTTAATATAAATACAAAAGTAAGAGCATAAAAGCTGTCACAGTGGGTTCCGTCTACATTGTTGGCCAATGGTGGGTGTTTGAGGAAAGGCATAAAAAGTAGGATACACAAAGCTACTTTTTTTCCTGGCCTATCTTCACAGTTTTTCAGAATCTGCATCCAAGCAATCTCCTGAACCAGAGGTTCTGTTCGACCCATCAAGTTCAATACTCTTCGATAAATCTAACTTACTAGTCTTTGTCTAATTTTTTAAATCATATTCATTATTCCAAAATAACCTTTTAATTTCTGTTAAAAAGTAATGTTTTTATTTTCTTAAAACCTACAGTCTGATAATTTGACTGGATTGCTCCTGGTTCCTAGACCTATCACACGTATTTACTTTCTCCAGACTAGCCATGTTTCATCTTTCATCTCTTTTCCAAACTAAAGGGAAAAAGAAGTACTTACCAGAAACTCAGGACAACCATGCACCAAAAGCATCATTAATAGGAACTGGTATGTTCTTCTTCTGTAACTCTAGAACGTCTTCAACTATTTGCCTTTATTCAGGCCTGAGAACCCAGCAAGCCTCTGTAGAGGGTCTTCACACCACAACAATTATCTTTGCCCTATCCTCAATATATATAAAGACAACCTTTCATTCTTCTCACCCACTAATCCTAGAATTAGTAATAGTAAAGAAAAATTAAGTTGTATATGAAAATGAACGGTGCCAGCAGTTCCCAGAGAACTCCAGCCAATCATAAATTTCTCTTCCTGCCTTGAGTATCTACAAGCTTATTCACATTTCATTTAACTACAAGTAGTATTCCCACAGTTGGAAACTGCCCGGAATAGACTACTTCAACTGCTCCACCAAATGCAGCATTGTTTCCTTTGCATTTACAGAAACATGCAGCACTCAATGAAAGTATGAATGGGTTTCCAGGAGGCCACTCTACAGTTCTTGAGAATGGAGACCTTCAGCAAGGTCACAGTTATTGTTTGATTTCTGAAGCAGGTCTACCTCTGAAAGCATTGTCCAACTTCAGCAACCTCGTAACAAACTTTGATTGAACCATTTGAAACACTTCTGAACGGAGATGTCTTGGTCTCCTGCCTACCCAGGAAACGTGTTTAGACTGACACAGATAGAATTTTAAAGCCCTGTAAACATTCAGAGCATGAGAAAGACACCTTTACCCTGGAGATGCAAAACTTATGAAAGAAAAAAAGAACATACCAGTTCCTATTAATGATGCTTTTGGTGCATGGCTGCCCTGAGTTTCTGGTAAGTGCTTCTTTTTCCCTTTAGTTTGGAAAAGAGATGAAAGATGAAACATGGCTAGTCTAGAGATGCAAAACTTGTGAAAGAAAACAGGTAAATTAATGCCCTATTTTAAGTGGATCTTGGAAACAATCTAGAGAAAAAATGTGGAATAGGCTCAATTAACATTGGCTAGAGAAAAAAACTAGCCAACAGGGTGTATACTAGAATTTCATCTATTCTTAAATGTGAGTTTTACGAACTCCCAGGCAAAAAAAAACTTTAACAGAGATACGTAAAAGTCAGCAAGCAGCTAGTGGTTTGAAAGTGCTCTTTCCCGGAGTTAAGAACTCTTTTAACGTGTGTGGTAGGTTCTCAGCAGACCCTCAAGGAACAAGGCACAAACCATGTTGGATACCTCAGAGGAACCACTAGTAAGGGCATAAAGGGTAAAAAATGTTACCACATGAGCCTCATACAAAGTGACTGATAATCCATTTTTCTTCAGCTTCCTCAGGTAATTAAGTATGACAGAGATGGATAATACAGACCTAGATGACCATTAGGGAATGAACCTATTTTCTTAGATCGGTAGATACATCTCATGTAAGTACTTTTCTTTAGCACTGGTGAAACACTTCTGAAGGCAAAGTATGGTTTCAACAGAAAAATGTATTGACTGATTTCTAGATTCGGAGGTAGAAAGAATATTCCATGTATGCCAAGACACAGTGACAGACAAGAGTCTCAGGGAACTCTGGGAACAGGAGGGAAGAAAATAATAATATTGGCTGACTCCTTCAAGTAACTCTAATAAATGAGGAAAAAGTTCCTCTTACAACATTCAAAAGAATTTGTTCACTTACTTTTTTTAGGTTTTGTTACCCTCCTAAACAAAGTTTCATCATACAAGAGACAAAATCTGCATGCTGCACGGCAGACATCCCATACTTCTTGTTTACGTGCAACTTTTGCCAAATCTGCCCAAAGTATAATTCTACCAAAGAAAAAGCATACATAAAATTAATTTATAAGCAGGATTATCTTCCACACTTCAGGATCGACAAAAAAAATCATGTAAATGATGGCCATCATAAATAAAATTTTAAATCTAATAAAAATTAATAAAGGAGACTTCTTATCAGTAGCAAAGATAACACTATTTATTAATTGAAAAAAAAAATCCCCTCAGCATATCAAGAGGGAACAAAATTCTTGTTTTGGATAGTAACTATACTGAAATTTCAAAATGTGTGTGACACCCCTAATTATCTATCTTATAAAATAAACTAAACTAAATATTTCAGAACTGATGTTGAGAATTTCAAAATAAGTCTTGAAAACAAGTTTGGATTTAGAATTTTTTAGAAAACAATTTAGTTTAAACTTCATCACAGGAATTTTTAGTGCAGCAAAAAAAAAGGAAACAACTCCTTTTAAATAAAGAATGATAAAATGATATACAAATAGTCAAAACAAAACCTGTGATTTTCCTACAGATTAATCTTTCTGACTCTCAGAATGGACTACTTCACTTCTTTATGAAAAAAGTTGTAGCATGCGATGTGGTAGAAGGACCTAATAAGACACTTCAGCAGTTTCAATTGTACATCGTGCTTGAGTGTATCCACTCGTTCTTCTGTGTGTTCAGTTCATATCAATAGAATAGGTGAGTTCATGTGTGTATGTGAAAGAGCGGATTAGAAACAGCGGAAGAATACAATTATGCATAGCATGTGAATGTAATGGAACTTTTCAGACATAAAGTTAAACACATGTTTAAATGCTCTGCCAGGTCTGACTGAAGTATTCAGCATCTTACAAGGTATCATCAAGTAACTTAACAGCTGCAAGAAGCAACTTTCCCATTAGAGAGACCTCTACACAAGACGAAAGAGATGCTTCTTGTCTACAGTAATTACCTCTCTCTGTCATTTTCATTTCTTAAGTGTTTCAAATGTTCATCAACTTTCTCCACACTTTTAATATGATGTTGTGCTTTTGCACGGAGGTAGCTTATTTGACTCCTACTTTTACCTGAGGAAACTTAGCAAAGAAAAAGGAATTTAAGGCAATTTTTAAGTGTTAGAGATGAAAAAATCCACATGAAGGGTATGCAGTTTGATTCATAACTACTTCCTGAAACACTTGAAATCCAGCCCTTTTTTCAGTCCTTCAAGCTTTCCCAAAACCAACCAACCATCATGAAAAAAACCACACCCCACCAGCATCTATTCTGTTTTTCCTATGTCGTCAGATATAGTTGTCCCATACAAAAACTGATTTATGCTTGTTTGGCCCCCAAATATCTCAAGTACACCTCTTTTCTGACAGGACATGCATTGCTCTAATTAGCCTCAGTTCAGAGTAAACGGATGAAGTAATACGTAAAGTTCACATTCATGCCGAATTTTAAGAACACTTATCAAACACATTTTCAATCAATATTGAAGTTTGCTGTTTTGTTTTAATTTGAGAATACTGACTTTTGTTTTACTTAGTCAACAAGATATTGGGCAAAAATATTAAACAAAGAAATAACCAACACAGAAAAATGATGCAAGGGAGGAATAAGCTGGCCCCCTGAGGTAGAAAATTACTCCAGTCGTACTGATACATCAAAAAGAGATTATTTTTGCAGTGTAATGACATAGACGAGATGCTTTGCATCAGAATACAAGTAACTTGATGTGACTGGGAAATCCAATGAGTTTGTACATCACTAAGTGATGGTCCCTACCATAATGCAGACTGAGTAAGTTTTAATTTGATCCTCAAAAAATTTGCCAAATAATAGCAGCAAATACATATAAACTATTTTGGGCTTTAAAATATATATATAAGCAGGTTCACCTACATTCACTTACAATGAAAAGAGTAGGCATAGTGTCTTACCATTCTTGTTAAAAATATTTTGCAATGCATTATCCAACATATGATAAGGTTGTGTTACCTAACTATACACATAGATCAACTGACAGAAATTGTTCAGTATAATACCCAATATTGTATGTAATCAACACAGAATATTATGGGGTGAAACTTCTGAAAATACCACTTAAAACTGACCTTGGGCAAGAACATTCAGGACTTGCAAACAGTGAAAATAAAATTACAGCACAACTTACAGAACACTACAGCACAGCAATAAGATTCAGATGAATTCAGAGAGGAAAACATTAACATTTCCTCTTCCAGTATCACAATATAAATCTTAGATCCCTAATGAAATCGGTAGGAGCTTTGCCACAGAATTCAGCAGAACTGTCACTTCACCTGTACTGCAGTATTCTCTACATGTTGCCACTAGATGTTATGTCCAACCTTTAAGACTGTGCAAAGCAAAGTCAAGTATAGTAACTTTCAGTCACACATACGTACATTACCTTTAGTTTCATTTTCACTGTCAAGGACTATTTGAAATGAATCAGGAGCTAGTGCAAGACCTGCATTTACCAGAAGAGACCTCTTTTTCCTCACATTATCCTTCTGCTTTCCCCTTTTAGCCTACGTAAAGAAAAGAACTAATTGTTGTAAGGTTCATTTTTATTATATTCCTATTTATATATCTTATTTACTAAACATAGCAGAATGCAGATCATAGAACTTGGTACTACCAAAAAAAACCCTACAGGAATTATGTATCTTCATCTATCTTACACATCATTCTGCAGTATTATTGTTGTTGAAAGTGACTGTAGAACTTTGGTTGATCTTGACATGAATACATCAAAGATAACTGAAAACAAAGTACTGTTCATGCTCCTCATGGATCTTTACAGTATATTCCTCAGTGCATAACCTGTCATTATGTCATACTTTCTTAAATAAAGAACAGTATTTATTTAGAAACCAACAGTAACATATCCGTTGTGCAGTAACTAGGAATTGCTACAAAATATAAAAAATTCCTAGTCCACTCAGAATTAGCCAAAGTCAGAGGAGCTGTAAGTGCTTTTTTTAAAATAACATTTAAATGAGTAAGCTTGCATGGAAAAACATTAAAACTAGACAAAAAAATCTTTACTTTTCTTTGTCTTAACAATAGACATATCAACTCACCAGCAGTTTTCCAGTACCGATTTTAGGTTCAGTGAACACATCTTAATTTCTGTGAATGTCCCAAAATGGTGTATAGCTGAAATTTCTTTTAGCCAACTAACAATCAGTTGCCAATATGATTTTTGTTCAGGTGCTGAGGCACCACAACAGAATTAGATGCAGTAACTCTTAACAATGACTACACTGTGACTTTAGATCATATTATTTAGCATCATTTGTAAGTATGACATAATACTGATTTATCTCAAAGTCAGCTAGGATGTTTAGCCATTTGGCCACTGCTCCTCTCATTAATTAAAACACTGTTCCATGCAATGAAATCTTAATTGTTGACAATTATAAATAGGCTTCTTTTTTGCTGATATTTTTGCTAATGAGTAACTTCCCGTCTCCCCTCCAAGAAACAAGCTTTGAACATAACTGGAAAAAATTCTCTATCGCAATCTTCAGAGTGTGAAGCAGCATGACCCCATAGAGAGAATTCAAGAGAGTTTTTCAAGGCATCCAACCAACGCCAATTTGCTGAAAGCAAGCTGATGCTGGCTCTACTAATATGCAGTTCTACTAAACAGCTGGCTTTCCTCTGCCAGAATTTAATAAGCAAACCTATTTCAGCTACTGACCTTATTCTTCATCATTACCTGTTCAATCATCATTACTGCCCGATCCTCTAGGCGCTCAGGTGACTTATACAGCATAGTGCACAAACGAAGACGGTTAAAAGTCAATCTTAGATGTTCTTGATACTGCCCACTGTTGTTTAGATGTATAGCTTTTTGCAAATGTTCCACAGCAGCCTCTATTCTATCCCCATCTTCTTCAATACGAGCTATTTCCATATGAACTTGGCAACGCAACAAAACCAACATGCTAAGGAATATGAATTTAAATGTAAACTGTTAAAATGAGGCAAACTAAAATTCTTAGACCCTAAAAATTACCCGAAAGTGAAACTCAATAATTAAAAGTGACTCCAGTATGAAAATAGATATTCCCTTTTTAACTTGTCTCTTTCATTTTCACTATCATGCCTTTTTAATAAAATAACTTAAAATTTAACTGCATTTTACTTCCATTAACCCTGCATGAGAAAACACAGCCATGAGGAAGCAACACATCTTGTAGACTAACTGATCTTTGTGTATTAGCAGAACTCTTCTTCAGTACCACACTGAACTTACCACTTAGGTATCCAAATCAAGTGAACAGATTTTCAAAAGTATTTATTAACTCCCAGAGAAAGTACGGTGTACTGGATAATGGCCCCTTTTGGTAACAGTTCACTCTCTGTTTGTAACATTTAAGTAGAAGCTAATACTTCTAAAACTCTAGCCCTGATTGTACTTGCTCACCACTTTTAAAGATTTGGTTCACCATAGGCGTACACACTCACTGTAGGCAGTGTCTTTGCCCCAGTGTTGCTGAAACCACATTATGAAGTCAGTATGTTTTCAGTGAAGACTGCCATGTTCTCCAGTCTCAGGCACACTACGCTCCCTATCCATCACCTGCCTCAGGAAGCTGTTCATGACAGCTGTGAGCTCTACATGCTACTTTAGATTATTTCCAGGAAGAAAAACAAAATATCAGATAAATGAAAGCAATGTTATGAAACATAGAACAGAAGGAAGGTTTTCAAGGCTATCAAATGTCATGCCAAAGAACTAATGTATGTCCACATTAGAGCTAACCTGACTGAGCAAGTATCACCCTTTTACTGCTGACCAAAGTAGTTACAATTAATGCTACAATCAAAACAAAAATGAAGACAGGCAAATTAATAGGGACAAGTGACTTCAGTCAATCTCTAGTGACAGTACCACCTCAGAGCTGATGTTGAGTCTACTGGATTGTTAGGAATACACGGATAACAAAAGCCAAAACCCTAACCCCCAAAAAACCCTAACCTGCAAGCTTTTAGAGAAAAATTGTCATTACTGACGTAGTATAAATATCAAAGTCACATATGCTGATATTGCACTCTTTATATGGAAAGCATAAGAAATGCTTGAATAACAGTATAGTAATACAACACAGTGTTTTTATACATGGGTATATCTGCTTCTTCAGGCTTCTGTTTCCTCTTTATGCAACTAAAAAATTACATTTTAAAAACACTGAAAAGATACTCCTCACCTTCCTCTGTAATACTTTTATCAGAAACCACCTACCATTCTGCTCAAATGACAGATTATGTCGATTGTAATTAGCTCTACTACAAAAGTTATGATCTTTGTTCTTATTAGTCTGATATGTATAGGTCCAAACTTAACTAAGTACCACATACTAAGGTTTACTTGTTCCACGCAAATTAACGAAAAAGGTGAAGCTATTTAGGTGCTTAAGGTTAAGTACAGCATTAACAGCAAACAGAAGGATGTATCTACAATTTCTTAATACAGTAGGTTTTTCAATTAAAAAGAAGTATCACCAAAGATACAAAAATAGTATCTTGCAAGAAGTGTCTTATTTGATAAGTAATACAGAAGCCATGATGTTTTTTAAAAGTAATTTTTTAATTGTATGTTTTTAACCAACAAAAGTGATGTTAATACAAGCCTCTAAACCACATTCCAACACACTTACTCGTACTGCAGCTTTGGAATTTTCTCACATAATTTTGATTAACTATAGTATCTTTCAGTTCCTGGCAAATTTCAATATTTGCTATAGGCCATTAAACAGTGTGAGATTTTGCCTGAAAGGAACCTATATTTAAATGATTAATGAGGAAATGTACACAATAGGTAGACGTTAATTTATTACAAGCTAGTGGAAAATTTTCAAAGACACTTGACATCATAGAGCTTGAGCTTTTAAATGAGTTTGATGCTCGGTCATTAGACCTTTCAAAGTAACAAATAAAAAAGTACACAGCATAGAAAGTTACCTGTCAATCTCTTCAAGGACATTAGCAACTGATATCAACGGCTTTCGCACATGTTGATGCAAATTGTGTTGTAGTAGTGGTAAGCACAGATTCCACTGGGTTGTACAAACAACCTGAATCACATCAGGATCTCCCAATTGAACTGCATGTTTTAAGGTTAACTCAAGATTTTTTATCAATTCCAGCTGAGCCTACACAAATGAAAAATTAATTGGCATATATTGCATTTAATGGATACAACTTCTTACATGTTCCTCCAAATTTTAATCTTAGGGCTGTTTCCAACAAAAAGCAGTCCCTCAGCCAGCAGACTTCAGAAACTTTGTGGGTTTTTTAGTAATTTTAAAAAAATCATTTAATAAAAACTTTTTTTTTTAAATAGGCATTGACAACTAAGGAGTATTTCTTTCAGGTACTCCATGCTGCTACTACATATTTCAGGCAGAAGTCTGTCAGCTATTTCCCTTTCTTATTATAAACAGAAATTGATAATTGTGAAATATTTGTGAATTCAGAAGGCTTAGCTTCTTTTTTTTTTTATACTAAGCTACAAATGCAGTGTAGGAGAGGAAAAAAAGAAATATTATGAATGGGATTTGCCGTTAAATTAAATCTTGGTTCCTATCAATTAAACTTGGTTCCTATTAAATCTAAAAGCAAATCCTTACCTACAGTAACAGACACTTGCTAATTATTAGGTTCTTTTTAGAGGTTATGCGATTTAAAAAAAAGAAAAAAGAAAAAAATCAAACAAAAAAACTCTCCAACTGCATACACTGTGGTAGGAATATTTAGAAATACCTAAATGTCTAAATATCCTATTTTTTATTTAAGTAGTATTAGCAGTGTTTCATATTATGAGGAATTAACGAAATTTTTTTTTCAAAAGGTGAATGGAATTTCAGAACCCCAAAATGAGAATGGGCATAGATAGGAGTAAGTTTATGCACTAACACTATTGATTTCCATGAAGCATATTCATACTTCCCATTTTAGGAACTTTAGGTGCCTCTAATAGCTATTCTAAATTGCCCATTGTAGGCATCTATCTAATCCCACTGACAATATTGACAATTTAGGCTTCTACTTTTGATGGTCTGAATTTTAAGTGAGTCAACTGACTATAGAAATCTACGAAAATCCTCCTCAGTGTGACAATTTATCAGGAATAATCTGCATTTCTCTGACTTAAGAATTTGTATAAGATCACCCATAACATGCAATAATAGTTGGGTTGGACTCGATGATCCTTATGGGTCCCTTCCAACTCGAGATATTCTATGAAAACACCTCCCATAAATGTAAAATATGAAAACAAGAGTGTTGCCTTTGTATGCCTCAATGCTACCATCTTTACTCTTGGAAGGTAATATATTATGAAACTTTATAGTCAGACAGAAGACTTAAGGAAGAAATATACAACTGTTGTTTATTTTTCCCTGTTTTCTTCTTGGCAGCCCAATTAGAAAGAATATAAAGTTTAAAAGAATTTCTGATCAGTATAATGTAATTAAGATACACAAGTCCAATGCAATTTTCCGTATTTAACAAATTAAAACTTTTACTTTTCTCTCAAAATTAATGTTAAAGAACATACCTCAACAATTCCTTTGGTGTAAGTCACAATTTTAGTGCCAATTTTTTTAATTTCATATTCACATTCCAGGCATTCTATTTCAATAAGCTTCCCTTGCTCCTATGAAATATTAATATACAAAATGCTAATTTTAATAATTAAAAAGGAACACAATGAAGATTAAACCCATGCAATTACACTAATACAGCACTGTACTTTCTTACTGAAAATCCCACTGTACTAGCTAATTAACTGAAACAATAAAAAGGGAGTAGAATTTGTTGTTTGAACAGCAGTCACTTCTTACTAAGCCAAAGATGCAAAATAACTTTACCAGGATTTTTAAAGTTGTTCATTGCCAGACATTGCAATAAGAAAACCAGTGTACATTTAATTTTTCCTATATTGTAATTTGATTTCAGTTCTAGTAGATTCTTGCTCACTAACGTTATTAAAAATGTACATGCTTGGAATAAAGGAGAGCTAGTCAAGACAGAAAGGATTCATCTTGATGGGTAGTGCAACTTTTAAGTGAAGAAAGAGGTTAGATTTTTAACACCTCAGGAAAGATCTGGCTATTAAATCATACAAATTATATGTATGGATCATCTAAGATATTTTGTATTTGGTTTCATATGGTGCAGTAGGAAAATCCAGACAGCATCTCCATTCATCATTCATTATGAACTATTACCAAATCACGCAGCATGACCTTTGTTAATTTAACATCCCCATGACCGGAAAACAGATGAAATCTTGAAAAACTTAGATCAATGCAGAACTGCCACTATCATGTAATGACAAATACATAAAGAGATGGAATTCATGTTATGGCTGAGAAATCTGTCAGTATTTGGCAAAAGCCAAGGAACTGGAACTTGATATATATTTATCTCGCTCTACCACGAAGAGGTCACTGTCAAAACAATGCCGGGCAATCTGAAGATGGTCACTTAAACGCCCACTAACTCTAAGGGAGAAGAGAAGGTTAAGATAGAAGCAAGGCTTCTCTACTGCTGCTGCAGAAGGGATACTTGCTATTACTGTCTATACAAATACTCGAACTAAATCCTTGTGAATCTTTGATCTAGGGGATTTAAACACATCTTCCAGTGGAATGCTATGGAATTGTGTATGATTTTAGACTTGTGGGAAATTTTCAGAAAAAATGGGCCTGAAGCAGACACCTGGAATAAAAAAAATTCAGTGAGGATAAGTAAAATTTATATTACAAGTAACTCAAAGTAGGATCATTATAATAGAAATTTGGAAATACATTTTGAAATTTGTTTGGCAGTATTTGCCACATATTTCCTGAAAGGCACATTTCAGATAACTAAAAACTTACTCATGGGGATCACAACACAACCAGGCACTTTTTCATACATTTTTGTATCTGAAAAAGATACTGATTTTCTGAATACAGTGATGAACAGTTCTGTTTCTCAATAGGTGTACTTGTTTTCAATGTTTTGGATTTGTGCTGGAAACAGCGTTGATAACACAGGGATGTTTTAGTTACTGCTGAGCAATGCTTAACACAGCATCAAGGCCTTTTCTCTTACTCATACCACCCCGCCAGCAAGTAGGCTGGGGGTGCACAAGGAGTTGGGAAGGGACACAGCTGGGACAGCTGACCCCAACTGACCAAAGGGATATTCCACGCCATATGGCATCAATTTCAGCAATAAAACTAGGGGTGAAGGTTGGAGGGCGGGGGGGGTGGCACTGCTCGGGGACTGGTTGGGCATTGGTTGGTTGGTAGTGAGCAATTGTTTTCATTTGCATCACTTATCTTTTCTTGGGTTTTATTTTTCTCTGGTTTTTTTTTCTCCTCTTTTCCTTACAATTTATTATTATTATTTTCTTATTTTTAATTATTAAAACTGTTTTTATCTCAACCCACGAGTTTTCTCACTCTTACCCTTCCGACACTCTCCCCGTCCCACTGGAGGGGGGTAGTGAGTGAGCAGCTGTGTGGTGCTTAGTTGCCGGCTGGGGTTAAACCACGACAAGGGGGAAGGAACAGAAAAAACAAATCTCAGAGCCAGCTGGACATAAGAATCAAAAAGGACACATACGTTGAAAGACCAGTTATTAGGGAGACCACACAAAATTTTAATCTAAGAATACCCCTACAGTAACATAATAAAAATACTACAGAAGAGTAAAAAATTATTAAATGTTAGCAAATAACAAATCAAATAATAGTTTGCTGGAAAATGAATCATTCTCACTAAAGGAAACTGAGAAATTTGTAGGAACAAACACTATCAGAAAGGATCCACACAAAGGAAAGGACTAGGGAGTGCAGTTTGTGGCACAACCTCTCTGGATTTCTCACTCCAATGACAGAACTATACTGCTGAAGTCCTACTTTCCAGAAAAGTTAACAACTTTGGGGCTTTTTTTTTGGCAAGCTTTCTTGAACTCCTTCTGTCAGTCCCCTAATCACGCTCCAGACAAATGTTCTGTTTTCTCCTCATCAAAAGTAGAATTCATATGCTGTTCTGCAAGGTTGATATTGTACTCATGAAGACTAAAGTGAATGTATGTAACATTAACTGCTTTTAGAGCCTACATCTTGGTGACCAATTACAATCTCAATGGGTAAACTGATTAAATCTTCGAAATCTGCAGGCAGCATTTAACTTCCAATCAAACTGTTCCACAGATAACATTTAAAAAACATAGGCAAAAATTTACAGTTAACATTTATTTGCCAAAACTAACTGCACTGCTAATTACCCTATTCTACCTATACCCTACCTTCTGACCTTACATCTTCTCTCTCATTTAGGAATAGACCACTTATGCAAGTAATTATTTAGATTAATGAATATATAAACAACACAGAGATGGACAGAAGATCCCAGAACCATCAGTATTATTTTTAAAGCATAATCACAATGGGGGGTGTGTGGGGGTGTGTTTGTAAAAAAAAAACCAAACCAACCATAATTAATACTTACAGTAATCCCAGCTCTCTTCAAATCAAGTATACAATCATATGCGAGCTTAATGCAGTTTACTTTCATAGAAAAACGAGCTAATTCCAGAATCAAAGGAATCCTTCAAAAATAGAAAAATGTCATTTCAGAGAATCTGGTATTGCTCTTTTATGGAATTAGAAAAACACTATATAAAAGTAACTTTGTGCAATATATCTGAAAACCTTGAAGTCATCTGAATATTAGAGGATGTGATTATACTAGTAATGCTCACAGTTAACAAGGAAAAAGGAAAAAGATTATAGTTGGCTACATGAAAAATACAAAAGTTCATCTGTTTATGGAAAATAATTACCATACTTCTACTGTAGTCTTGCACAAACTGTTCCTGAAGAACATCAAAAATACAGAATGAAATGTATGCAGCACAAAGATGGTGAAATAGCAAACAAAGATTGCAGGTAATTCTGTAAATGCAATGCAGTCAACTGGCACACAACTTACACTGACCGATGGATTTGACTGTTTTATTCAGGAACTAAGAACACAGAACACACACAGTAGGAGACGGTGTTCTAAATGTTTGGATCTCCGTAAATAACCGAATGAGCACAGTGTACTGTCTGGGATAGGAGAAGTAATGAGATACCTGGATATCATCAAAGAACATTGACCTTAACAAGTAAAAATGTAATATTACTTCCATAGGTAACAGCTGTGATGTAACTACTGGAATAGAGAGTTCAGTTTAGCCTGCATTTCAAAATTATGCTGAAGAATTGGGAAGGGCCCCAAGAAAAGCTAAAAATGAACTAAAGTCTGAAAAGCACTTGTCAATTCTAAGACCTCTTAAAAATCTCATTTTATCAACAACAAAGGGTTATGGAAAAGATTTAATCACGTTATACAAACAGCTATATGGAAGAAGACATTTAATCTTGGGTTCTTTAATAGAGCCTAATAGGACCTTTGTCTTTTTTTAAGATGACCTAAGCATTAACGCAACACAAACTATTATAACTAAGTACGAGTTCACTCTCTTCAAGGTCAATGGGAATTTTGACAGGCTTCAGTGGAAGCAGAATCAGCATCAACTTTCACGGGGCTATGACAAGTGAAACTCACTTCACACTGAGAACAGATGCTGGAGGTACATCGTATTGTTTCAAAAGTACGTATACAGAATTCAGATTTGCGGTGGCATCACTTGGAAATTCATTTGTGTCCCACTGCCTGCAATATATTAGGAATTGATCATAATTTTTCACAAGAAATATTACTGCATTAAAAATTCGAAATAACTCTCCTAACTTTAGAATGGATGGCTCTTAGTCCAATGTGTCAGTGGAATACCTGGATTTTGAAATATCAAAGAAAAAAAATTTAAAAATCAAGTCAACAAAATCTACTTCAGTATGCCAAAGTTACTCAGAGACAGCCAGATACAAAGCAGAAAGAACATTCCAGCATAAGAATTAATATTTCAGACGGTAAAGTAAATTTTATTCCAGAAACGAAGAAAAATGGTGTGCAAAACTCCTTTCCTATAACGTCAACATAAATTAATCCACTGTTACTAAGAAAAGAATTAATACTTTTAAAATTAGGAAGTGTTGAGACATTGAAAAAAAATTAAATGAGATTTTGTTGTGAAGTCTAATTTTCAAAATTGTTTTATGCCTTTAAAATTTAAAAAGTTTAAAAAGTATTATGCTTCCCATCCTTGCGATTCATGCATTATATTTTAGGTGTGATTTCCCCACTTCATCTTTACTCTCTTATACATGACCTGTGTACAGAACCACAATCTGTTGGATACAAAAATGTCTTTCAATCTCTTGAATTCTTTCACCTGAGAATATCTGTACAACACACTATTCCCTACCTTCCCAAAGACCTATCTCACTTTTTAGCTGAGGCTGTTCTCTAGACAGGCCTGACAGTTACTACCCAAACTGTCATTATAATTTTCCGTTTGAGAAACTAATCTTTGCAGTAGATTTTTCTACTGGCATATTGGATACCAGAATCTGACCCTACCTCTGTACTATCAAGCATCAAAGTACAAGTGGAAGGATACAGTTTAATACTTACAATTTTAACATCTGCATTTTATAAATAACTGAAAAATGGATGGAATTTTGTACTTCCTTCTCTACCTGGGCAATATCCATTAGCTTGTGATATACCTATAAAATAATAATTTAATTATTAATTGACTAAATAAACAAACAAAGGACAGACACTCAACGGGGCTAAAATAAAGCAGGTGTGTTGACTGTAGGCTTTTTCATGGACTTTAAGGGCAGTGAGGCTACTACAATAATCTATGTTGTTCTGCATAGATACCACAAAGATCACCTAGTAGAGCTATACTAATCTTCACATGGTGAGGATCAGAAGTATTAGCAGAAATCTTAATGTGGAACTAACATCTGAGTTAGAATTCTAATTAATGCATTTTTAATAACACCTTTTGATAGTACTCATTCTGAAATCATCTCATCCAGCTATGAGAAACGAGCCCTATTCAAATTTATCTGTAACTATAAATTATATATAACAAAAAATATTATGAAGAAATGACAATAAACTGTAGTTACTTCAATTTAACTGTGGAGTTACACATTAAACGTGCACATCCTTCTGACTCTCTCACACTGACTGCCCGTAGCAATCAATACTGATTACTTAAGCTGTACTGGAACAATAAGTTTTGCAGGACTTAATTATGCTGTTACTAAAGCACTCAATAGTGTGGATCATACTTCTGTAGCCCTGCTGAGACACATAGCCCAAGTACAATTTTAGAACTACTTTATTCTTCTGTTTAAGGCCACTGTCAAATAGCTTTGCTCAACACTGCCTCTAAAAAATACAAAAGTCATTTCAACCTTGCCTAAATGTTATTGTTTCATTAATATCGCACCTCTGGAAGGTTGTACGTTGGTTCTCTTAATTCAAATGTTAGAGAACTTTATATTATAAACGTATGGTCTTGAAATGCAGTGATTGAGAGTGGACAGAAAAAGACAATAGTGTAACAGAATGAAAGAAAATATGACTGTATGCAACAAGTTCCAAGTTTTATTTGCCTATTTCTGCTTTTGCCACATTAGCCTTCACCCTCTTATTTCCCAGATTAAGGGCACGCAAGAAGTGTGAACTGTTGTCATATGCTCCGATTCCTAGAACTATTTATAGTGTTCAAGCTGGGTCATTTAAGTATTTATCAGCATGAGAAAAGTCAATAGATGCTAAATATGCTCAATGGCATAAGGCAGGTTAAGTTGCACCCACTACACCTTCAGTGTTAATAGTAATTATTCCCAAACAGAAGTTTTAGGGTTAGCAACAGTTATCCCGATGATACTATGTTGTATTAAAATAACACAGAGCAGTAGGGCGCTCTTTAGATTATAGTATCAAAAATATACAAATTGTAAAAATCTCTGCATATCTACTATATCATTTGGTAGCTCACAAAATTTAAATGAAGGAAACAACATATTTAACAATTATAGCTATGATCTTATGAAATGTAGAGAAAGCTCCTGTCTTACTGGGAGTTTAAAATATTTTACAACATTACCATTAGAGAAAATATTTGAGAGTATTTATCTGGAACGTTGTCCTTAATAAAGACTGCTGCAGTAGATGAAAACTCTTTTGCTTCTTTCAGTTTTGAAGCATCAAGGAAGCACTCAAGTAAATTTCTGCAGATCAAATAAATATTTGTATTAAATATTTATTAACGCTTTCTGAAATAATTCTTATTTATATTTTTTCAAGAGACTCTTTATATTCAAGGTACCACCCCTAAAAGCAGTACAAGCGATTGGTGCTATAAAGCATTGACTCAACACAAAAGAGATCCTCTAACTTCTGCATCTTTGTTTCTTCTGGATATACACAGCCGTTAACATACATTTATTGCAGATCACAAAAATAATCTTGGAAAAGGAGATTTTTGTGAAAACTTTTCTCAGCAGGACACCTGGAATTAAAATGATTAATTATTTAACGTTGTATGAGAAAAACATTTCTGTGAGATGTATTCTAAGATTCTCCCTTACCTACTGGAAAGGCTAGTATTTCAAAGCCATCTAGCAAAAGAAAACTATTCATGTTGGGAACTGCAACATATCTACTGGATTTTCAATACTTTATCTGATTTAACTGAAAAAGAATCCGTGATTCCATGAAATTAATTAAAACAACAACAACAACAATAATAATTATTATTCTTATTCAAAAAATAAATACAAATGTAAGAAAAAATAAATGCTACCATTAGTTTCACAACACAAACACATTGTGTGCACTTGTTAGTTCTCATCAATACCTCAGCAAAAGTATGTTTGGTATTAAAAAAACTATGCATGCATGGTATACTAGATAACCTTTAGCACACCCTTTGGAATGTTTTGTTACTTACTTTTTTTATTTCCCTCCAGTTTCAGCTTATAAAGAAAATGCTGCATAGCAATAAACCATCAGTCATAGACCAAAGAAATAGAAAAGTTCACAAAAAGAACAGAAAAAACTGTGGCAGAAGTGTAACAGGAACTGGAAATGGTCTGTAGAATAGCAGACCAAAACATCTCTGAGAAAAGGTTGTCTGACCTTGAAAAATTACATGGACACTCCATTTTGCACATAAAACTGTTTCTCTCAGTAGAGATATCTCAAGGTTTATGCTCCAGCTTTACTCAGGAAATGTAAGAATGGTAATACATTGATATTGATACACCATTTATTACCAATTATTATCAAATTATTATCAAATAATTGGTAATAATGCAAATGTGTATAATAGTACTGATAGTGCACTTGGTTGATTGTGGGTTTTCTTTTGACTTCCATTTTAATCTTGCTTCAGAAAAAAACCATTCAGTTCAGTTCTAAAAGTAGAATTACCAACAACAAATTAATTTACTAGCAGAATCAGGTATTATAAAAATATGTATCTTCTAACTTTCTGTATTCCTTATAATCTTTAAATTAGAAGATGAGAGCTGAGACTTGATGCCGCCTTTGCCTCAGTCTTCACCAGAAAGGTCTCCCAGGCCTTCTGCCTGGTGAAAGCATTCAAAAAAATTCAGTAAAGCAGATCTACCGAAAAGAACCTGGGGGTCCTGGTGGCCAGCCAACTGAACACCAGCCAGCAGTGTGCTCTGGAACCAAAGGTGGCCAACAGCATCCTGGGCTGTATTAACAGGAGCACAGACAGTAGATCGTGGAGGCATGTGCCTACAGGGAGGCAGGTCACTGAGAAGATGGACCCAGGCTCTTTACTAAGGTACATGGCAGGAAGACAAGTGACAATGGGTGCACATTGAAACAAGAGAGGTTTGGAGTGGTAATAAAGAAAAACTTTCTCCCCATAAGGACAGTCAAGCAGAGTTGCTGCAGCTCAGAGAGGTTGTGCAGTCTCCATCTTTGACTGCTTCCAGACCTGCCTGGATAAAGTCCTAAGCCTGACCCCACAGCTGACCCAGCTTTGAGCAGGAGGTTGGATTACCCATCTCATGAGGTCCCTTCCCACCTGAATTGCCTTGCAATCCTAAAGTATGTGCTATATCTCTAGACATCATCTCTCAGGATTATTCCAGATGTCAGCTGTCAGGTTTAGTTTTTTGAAGCAATATAGTACCTATGTAATGAACTTGTCTTCAACTTTTGGAATAGCTTGTGAAAATAGATACCTTTACCCTTGGTTCAGTTCCACTGTGTATTCTAAGTATTAAAGCTTCCCATTAACAGTAATTTTCTGCTCAACCGACATTATTTCTCTTGTGATTTATTTTTACTGAGGTTTTTGGATATTATTTGCTGTTTCTTTCACTGAAATTAAATACTGAAGATGCAATAAATCTGTCTGCATGTTGACTAGGTTGCTTTCTAACATTACTTTTCCTTAGTGACCATAGACTTATGAATATCTGTGCTGGTTTTGGCTGGGGTAGAGTTAATTTTCTTCATAGTAGCTAGTATGGGGCTACGTTTTGGATTTGTGCTGAAAACAGTGTTGGTAACACAGAGATGTTTTCGTTACTGCTGAGCAGTGCTTACACACAGTCAAGGCCTTTTCTGCTTCTCACACCACCCCACCAGCGAGTAGGCTGGGGGTGCACAAGAAGCTGGGAAGGGACACAGCTGGGACAGCTGACCCCAACTGACCAAAGGGATATTCCACGCCATATGATGTCATGCTCAGCAATAAAACTAGAGGTGAAGGTTGACAGGGGGGCTGCTGCTCAGGGACTGGTTGGGCATTGGTTGGTTGGTGGTGAGCAATTGTTTTCATTTGCATCGCTTGTCTTCCTTGGGTTTTATTTCTCTCTGTTATTTTCCTTTTCATTACAATTTTTTATTGTTATTACTACTACTATTATTTTATTTCAATTATTAAACCATTCTTATCTCAACCCATGTGTTTTCTCACTTTTACCCTTCCAATTCTCTTCCCCCATCCTGCTGGGGGCGGGGGGAGTAAGCAAGCGGCTGTGTGGTGCTTAGTTGCCAGCTGGGGTTAAACCATGACAGCCCACTTGTGCTGCTCAATCCAGAAACATCTGTTCTCACTAGCAAAGACTTGAAATTATCTAACAGGTATCTCTTTCTCTTAAAATTTGTATTTCAGTAAAATATGAACTGCAATCAGAGATTGCAAATCAGATACTATCACCTCAGATGCTTTAAATTTTGTTCTTTACATTTATTTTAGAGAAACTTAACATACAAAACAGAAATAGTGTGGCCAGTAGGACTAGGGAAGCGGTCGTCCCCCTGTACTCAGCACTGGTGAGGCTGCACCTCAAATACTGTGTTCAGTTTTGGGCTCCTCACTACAGGAAAGACATTGAGGTGCTGGAGTGTGTCCAGAAAAGGGCAACGAAGCTGGTGAAGGGTCTAGAGCACAAGTCTTATGAGGAGCGGCTGAGGGAACTGGGGTTGTTTAGCCTGGAGAAAAGGAGGCTGAGGGGAGACCTCATTGCTCTCTACAACTACCTGAAAGGAGGTTGTAGCGAGGTGGGTGTCGGTCTCTTCTCCCAAGCAACAAGTAATAGGACAAGAGGAAATGGCCTCAAGTTGTACCACGGGAGGTTTAAATTGGATATTAGGAAAAAATTCTTCACCAAAAGGGTTGTCAAGCATTGGAACAGGCTGCACAGGGAAGTGGTTGAGTCACCATCCCTGGAGGTATTGAAAAGATGTGTAGATGTGGTGCTTAGGGACATGGTTTAGTGGTGGACTTGGCAGTGTTAGGTTAACGGTTGGACTTGATGATCTTAAAGGTCTTTTCCAACCTAAATGATTCTATGATTCTAAAACCAAGTGAAACTCTGCCAAAAGGTCTAACTCTGAATATCAGATCTGTAAACCTACAACTATATTTAAACAAAAGTAACATTAGGACCTTATTTTTGCCTGAATTCGTAACAATAAAATTTCTTCTTGTTAGTGAACAGCTGTCAGAGACATCGAGCAGATTATATTAGCATATGCCTTATACATCTTATTTACCATTGATCTAAATTTCCACAGCACAGCTTCACATCTAATCTAAATCAAGGAATTAATCATTTAAGCCTTCCAGTTAGATTAATTAAAATGACACAATAATCTGGGCACACACATAATTTATACAATTATACCCTCAAAAGAAGCCAGTATCAGCCTTAAATATATGTAGCCACTCCATAAAAAAAAGACACACTGCTCTCAACAAATATCAACTATATTGTACCAAGATGTTTGAGCAGGAGCGTTGGACTAGGTGATCTTGAGAGGTCCCTTCCAACCTCAACTGTTCTGTGAAGATGGCAGAACCAGGGGCCTTTCACTGAGAAGATGTACGCTTTGTTATAACCCAGGACTGTTAACTCAAGCAATTTAGTCAACCTCCATTGTCAAAGGCTCTCACATTCTAAAGAATTAAAGAAAAACTAATCTTTTAACTAGGATCCCATATTCCTAGGAAAATAGTTTCCAAGACTATTTTGCTAAAACCCTCTACTCTGTCTGAAGAAAACTCCTTCGCACATATTTTTTCTTAGCAGGAGGGACCACGTTTAAACACAATAATATTTAAATTCTACCATCTGAACAACCCACTGATGATGTCTGAAAAATAAGTGTGCAGCTGTCATCATATATACACCGTTCAACATGCAATGGGAAGTCAGATTAAGACCACTCATACATAGCTCAAACGAACAGGGATATTTTCAATAGATACACTGATAATTATTTAAGCATATTGCATAATACGTTAACATGTACCTTTCTGCTATTCTCATTATGGAAAAATGTATTTAAAGGCAATATACCAAAAAGTATTAATTTATTCAGTCGCTTAAAACCCAGCAGCTATAGCAGAAAGTAACAACATACATGTCTATTTAAAAACTCTGTATTTGTACCTATCTTTTAAAATTACATTTAATCACGTTGCATTTTTCATTTACTTATACAAGCAATAAGGACTTTCAGTCATGCTTAATAAGAACATCCTTGAAATGGGGAAAATAACTACAACGTACTTCTTCAGCCACAAATTGTCTTCAGTGAAATAGCAATTGCTAAAGATTCTTACTAGAATTAGTTATTTAATTCCATGTAAATTACACTATACACACATCTGAACAGTATGTATGCAGAAAACCCTACATATTTCCCAAATAAAACATGAAATTAGTTGACAAATTTCAGTTATGACAGACATAAATATGGCAGGTATTTTTATCCAACCCTAGATTACTAATCTCTTCCCTAAAAATTATTAGACTTTTAATTCTAAATTTTTTGCATAATACTTAAAGATATTCTGTGAATTCACCTTGTTGGGAGGTTTAACTCTCAAATAACAATCTGTCCTGGTTTCGGCAGGGATAGAGTTAATTTCCTTCCTAGTAGGTGGTACAGTGCTGTGTTTTGGATTTAGGATGAGAACAAAGTTGATAACGCACCCATGTTTTAGTTGTTGCTAGGTAATGCTTACACTAGCCGAGGACTTTTTAGTTTTCCATGCTCTACCGACTGAGAAGGCTGGAGGTGCACAAGAAGCTGGGAGGGGGCACAGCCAAACTGGCCAAAGGGACATTCCATACCATGGGACGTCATGCTCAGTACATAAACTGGGGAAAGCTGGCCGGGGGGGGCCGCTGCTCGGGGACTGGCTGGGCATCGGTCGGCGGGTGGTGAGCAATTGTACTGTGCATCACTTGCTTTGTGTATTATTATTATTATTATCATATTATTATTATCATTTTATTTCAATTATTAAACTGTTTTTATCTCAACCCACGAGTTTTTCTCACTTGTGCTCTTCCAGTTCTCTCCCCCATCCCACCGGGGGGCCAGGGGGGAGTGAGCAAGCGGCTGCGTGGTGCTTAATTGCCGACTGAGGTTAAACCGCAACACAATCTATTTCCCTTCGTTAATTCCCAGAAAGAAAACCTGTTGGTTTAAATCTTAATAGCCTTGTTTATGCAAGTTATTCTCCTTTTTGTAACTTTTGGGCTCTTATTTTCCATAAGACTGGTTAAAAGAAGACCTATTTAATTTATGCTTTGAAATATTAGGCCAAGCAGTATATCCAAATTAGCAGGGACAGCCTCTAATTTAATACTGAAGAAAACTGGATATAACACTAATTAGAAAGGAAAAAGCTTGATCTAAACTAATTACATTGATAAGAACCATACAGTACCAAATTGTACACTAAAGCATGTGACTGACATATAAAAACCCCATCACTACTGATGACAACTCATCTCGGTATTCTTAATTGTTGTATTTGCAATACAAATACGTATTTTGCTCACTGATTTTTCATAAAGTTTCATTTCAACACACAGTTATGGGTTAACAAGAGGAAAAAAATAGTAAGAAAGATAACAAGTCAATATACATAAAATCTTCATAATGAAGAAGGAGGAAATGAGAAGGTATCCTAAATACGTTCTCACAACCTTACCAGGCTGTTCCTTTCTCTTCAGGGATCAGAGGACAGAAGAGATCTTTGTTTATCTATTTAAAGGCTATGTTTCTTTACCTGAAGAAAATAGTTCTCTAAAGAAAAAGGGAGTTTGTCTTTCTCCTCACTTAAAAGGACTGCACATAAGCAATGACTCAAACACTACATCCAAAATGACTGTGATATTCAGATCGGACACAGGGCCTAACTGCCTCTGCCACTAAAATTTTAACCTCAAAGTAAGTATTAAAATGAAGCACCTTTTATGTGTACATTTATATATCTTTAAAAATTATGACTTAAGATTTCCACAATAAATGTATCTACAATGTTACCAATGAAATATACATTATTAAAGACTACCTCAGGTGGCAGCCACATGTACAAGAGGACTACAGAATGCCCATATGAAAAAATACAATTGAACTTACATCATGAGTTCTGCTCTCCATTCATTGTCTTGCTCTTCAGTTTGGTTTAACGCTTTAACAATCTGAGAAAGGCTGGGAATAAGACAATAGCGGAATCCAGGCTTAAGATATGGCCTCACAAGTTGCCAATAAAGAACTGAGGCATTATATATCAAAAAATAGTATCTGAAAAACAATAATCAAGCATTTAGTATTTCATGGACTTAGATAAACATAAAATTACAGACAGAGTATTTTAAGACACTTCTAGGAAGCAAAAATTGGAACTTTTCCTATGTGTTTAGATAAGAACCAATCCTGACTAAGAACTGGGAACAGAAGTACAGCACAAGAAGAATACGGTAACTTGCAACTACACTCTACCCAGTAATTAACCACTTAAAATAAGCTAACATGGTGCTCTCTTTCTACAGAGCATAAATATAAAAGAGGAAGAAACGCTCAGAGTACCTACCAGCCTTAAACAGGCTGATTCATCCCATCTCTTTAAGACTGTTCAGTATTCTTATATTGTTGCAGAACTCACAGCAGTTACAGAAGTGCAGTAACAAAATGGAAGGAAAATCCACAAAAGCAAAAAAACCCCAAACAACACAACTCCAGTCTACCTAGTGAAAATCTGAGACAAACAACTATGAAAACCTAACTCAGTAACATTTCCTGAGATTTAAAGAGTTAATCCTATCAGTAGGGCCCACCTTCGATCATGGGTGGCAAAATCTATTGCCTTCATGAAAAACAGCACAAACTTTTCAAACTCTTCCTAGAACAGAACAAAAAAATTGTTAATGCAATTTGAATATGGCTTTCATAAATCAGTACATTATTTTCCTATTTCAGTATGTTCACGTCTCATAATTTTTATTTTCAGACCAATCTCAAATAAAACACGCTGCCATAGTAAGTTGCTGCCATAGACACAGAATAACTAAAAATCAGTAGCATTGACTATTACTATGTTTTCCTGATTTCAAATTTTAAGACTATATTTTCACCATAGTCTTTCATTTAAGACTATTTCTTTTATTTCTTCCAAACTTTAATTATCAGGACTGAAATTTTTCAAAACTGCAAAGCTGCATACTTTTTAAGCTTTCAGCAAAGAAGGCTCAGAAACATCCAAGAGCAAAGCCAGGAAAAAAAAAAAATTGGTTTGTCCCATTAAAAAACTTGAGGTATTATTTTCTTCAGAAAAGCTCCAACAAGAATTTGTCAGCTGAATGGTGTGTCAGGCATGCTCTTTTTATCATTAAAGCAGCTGGGAAGCAGCTTTTCAGAGGAGGACCCAGGGGTCCTGGTGGACACCAAGTTGAACACAAGCCAGCAGCATGCCCTTGCCGCAAAGGTGGCTAACGGTGTCCTGGGCTGCCTTAGGAGGAGTGTTGACAGCAGGTGGAGGGAGGTGATCCTTCCCCTCTACTCAGCACTGGTGAGGCCACACCTGGAGTACTGTACCCAGTTCTGGGCTCTCCAGTACGAGAGAGACATGGACACTGTGGAGAGGGTCCAACAAAGGGCCACAAAGATGATGAAGGGACTGAAGCACCTCTTGTATGAGGAAAGGCTGAGCGAGCTGGGACTGTTTAGCCTGGAGAAGGTGGCTCGGGGGGATCTCATTAGTATGTACAAATACCTGAAGGGAGGGTGTAAAGAAGATGGATGGGATCATAAAAACGGATTTTTGAAAGCCTAAGAGAAAGATGCAGTGGAAATGGCAAAGCAGAGGTGGAACTGGATGGGCAGGAAGGGGATGACACCAGAGGGCTCCCTATAGTGAGACAGAACAGAATAACTAAAAACTCCAAGAGAGTTGGGATTGATTTACTGGACTCTGGGACTGGCATAAGAAGGCTACTGAGCAATAAGTGGGAACTGCCTAGATAAAGAGAAAACCAGGATTAAGAGCCTGAGAGGTATAAGATACTAAAGCAGAGAAGTTGCACTTGGCCCTGAAGAACATAAGCATCTTAATCAGCTAACAAGGATTCCTTAGGATGGAAACCAAAATAAGGACAAATTTATCTTTTCTAAGTGAATGATGATTACTAGTCATACAGCATGAGACATTGTGCCACTCCTATCTTTATAAATGATCTAGGAACACAGCAGTGGAAAAACTTTACAACTGATACGAAGTGTAGCTTAAAAGCACATTACAACACACAGCACAAGGGAACCAAGTTAGGATTGCACATACTGGGGCGGTTCTTAACTTCTAAGAAGTCAGCAAGAGCCAAGAAGAAAACAGCAAAATTTGGCTGAGATTTAGAAAACATCACAGAATAGTTTGTTTAATTTAGAAACATAAAAGGCTAACTGGACATTAGAAAAGATTTTTCAAATGCATACAAAGTTTTAAAGGGACCACTGATCAGTCGTTCTGCACATGCGCTCAGAGAAGGCAGAGAAAGTACAGTTAACATGATAGGGAAAAGATTCTAGCTTGAAAGTTAATTCAAACACATTATTCAAAGAAACTACAGCAACATCCGCCAAGGAAATCTGTGAACACAAATAACACAAACACCTATTAAGGCCATTTTAGGGGGTCAGATATCATTGACAAAATTGTCAAAGCTGACTGATCACAGTATGAGGACAAGAGAAATAGTGAAGACTATTCTCCATTATGGATCCCACTCCATTTCAAATTCAGCAGGAGGTAAAAACTGCTCATCGTGTACACAGTACCACCGAATAGTAACACACAGAAGCTTTTAGAAGTGGAAGTATCCTGCTGAGTTGCTACCAGAAAGCTTCATCTCTCATTTCAAAAAGCCATATCCAAAGTACTACATGGAAAGGTTACTGGTGGAAGTGGTGGAAGCACATTGCCACAGAAGAGAAATTAACTGTACAACCTCTCTGAGGGCCCCTTTAGTCCTCCATTTCCCATGATTCTGTGAAATGCTTAGTGTGATCCTGAATAAAACTGGTAATTGTTTTACCAGTTACAGCTAAATTTGGTCTGAAAGTATCGTATTGATGTAAAAAGTGAAAAGGTTGACTTTAAAAGAATCAACCGTCTGAAAAATTCTGCAAACATTCTTTTTTTTTCCCCCCCAAAGTATCTGCAATATTAGTCTAATTCAGTTGGTAAGTTTTGTTTACTCCCAAACTCCCCATTAATATATTTTCCTTCGATTTTTCCCACAGTCCTAATTACCCTTGTGTATTTTAAATGACTGAAAGCAATACATAAAAACCTAGGAAGAAATACTCTTAAAAACTGGCTTAATACAATGCAACCTTCATAATTTCTCACCAAATTATCTGTAGAGAGTGGAGTGTGCAACTGGCCTTGGCACAAATATGCTCTGCCAAGAAATTGGTTCACAGGAAATCTTCCTTTAAAATACATCTGTAGACAGTCACTGCTCATTTCCAGATATCCCAGCTAAGGCCAAAAAAAGCATTTTAATATTTAAAAAATGCAACAAATACTTAATTAAGAATTGTTAGTTTTTAAAAATGCATGCCTACTCAAAGTGTAACACCTAGCTGCATACCAGTATGCAAACAATATTCCATAAAGCTGCATATCAGACCTGGTACAAACCCATTAAGATTTATTAAAATTTAAAGCTTGATTTTCGTCATTCCAAATGTATAGAAAAATAGCTCCTTTATTTAACAAAGCTCCTGAGTCATTCAGTCATAGAACCCCTTACAGTATACAAAAAATGTTTCCTTTTTTAATAGCCATTAACAGAATTGTTAACATAAAGGCAAAATTCTTAGTAGAATTTTTTTTTTAAAAGGACAGATGTTAGCCCGCAGGATTTTGTATGGATGTCAGTGCTGCACCTCAATTTTCAGATAACAGATAGAATTTGAGTGGCTTGCAACTTGGAAAAAAAAAATAATTGATTTATCAGAAACTCTGCTTGAAATCAAGTCACTTGTACCCATGGATTGAAAATTTAAAAATACTTCAAAATTAAGAACCTCTACCACTTTTTATAGAAGTCAGCTCAATTAGCAGCAATCTTTCATAATTAGAATGTCACCTTTTCTTCTTTTGCCCAGTAGGGACTGTTCAAAAACACATTTTCTTCAGTCATAACCAAATTGCTAACGTTAGTTTTCTGTAACACGAAAAAACAGGCATGGCAAACTATTTTATATTACTATGGCATACCTTGCATATTTTGGTCTAATTACAAACTTCACAAACCACAGTTTGCTGACTGATTACAAAGAAGTGATAATTTAGAGGCCGAGTTTTAACTGAAAATGCACATTTAAACAATTGCTCTCCAAAAACAGAAGAGTGTAATATTTTTCACAGGTACTTCTGGGAATATTTTTAAGTAGTAACTTTAACAACTGTAAATAAAATATGTCATATGAATGTTTTTATTCAATACAGATAAACTGCCTAAATTACAAACCTGAAATGCTTGTTCAGCACATAAAACATACAAGTCGGTGCTGAAGTTATCTGATGAGTCAAGTGCAGATTTTCCTTGACTGGCTGATTTGATCAACTCATAAGCATTCTTCAAAGCCTGAACATCTGAAAGAAAAAAGGAATACAGAATGTAACAGATAATTTATGCTTCAAGGTGGACTGACAAGACATGATTGCATTATATCAAATCAACTACACGGCATCCCATTTCTCCTTTACAGAGATAAATTATGAATGTTTAAGGAAAATAACGTCAAACAAATGTTGTTCAAAGTCAGCCACAGTTGTAAGATGAAGCATTAACAACTCTCTTGCAATTTAAAACCACTGATGTTAGCACAGAAGAAAGCAAACTACTTTGAAGGCCCGATTCACCATTTCCTGAACTCAACAGTACCCTTTCTGTTGACACAGAAATTCGAGATTCGCTCCTTAAAGCTTTTATATGAAGTAAACTTGACTGGAAGAAAACTAGATTAAATGAAGAACGCTATAGCAGTTACTTCTTTTCATGGCTAAGAAGCACGTTTAAAGCATTCAGAGAAAGAATACGTTTTCTATGTATTTAGAAACAAAACAGATTAAGATCAAGCAGTTTTCGTGTTCAAAGTGCGATTTTTATTTTACTTACTGTTAAAGACGGGCAAAACTTCGCAACCGGCTGACACCCTCTTACCTCGGCGGCTCTCAGCGGCGAGGAGCCGCTCCCTGACGGCCAGGTCCATGCCGCCCGCCGCCCGCCGCCGCCGAGCGCGGCTCGGCTCGGCTCGGCTCCCTCCCGCCGCGCCTCGCTCCGCGGGCGGGCCGCAGGCGCCACGGGCGAAGCTTCACCCCGGGAGACGTGGGGCAGCTCTACGAAGCGAGCGCGAGGCTTCGGGGAGGCGTTTTCCGAGGGGACCTTCCGACAGCTCCCCCGAACAACCGAGACAACTGGCTGCGGAAGGCGTCCGCCCGGAGACGCGAGGACGGGGCGGCCGCCGGCGGCCCCGCCGCCGCCCCGACCCCCTACCTGCCCCACCTCCCCGCTCCCGGCCTCCGACCCTCTTTCTCCGCGCCCTCCGCCGCCGCCCAGGGCTGCCGTTACCCCTCCGGGCGCTCCTGCCGGCGCGCGTATCCTAGCAGCGCTCCCACAACACGCCCGCCTGCCCCCCCACCCCACCCCCCCCCCCGCTCCCGGCCTCACTCGAGGGGACGAACGACCCCCGGCGGGATCCGCTCCCGCCGCCCCGCCCCGCGCGCGGCGGCCCCGGGCGCGGTGGCCACTGCCGAGGAGCCCGCGGCACCGCGCAGGAGAGCGAAGGCTGCCGCAGGAGGAGGAGCCGGAGCACGCCGTAGCAGGCCTGCTTCTGTCCCGTTAGGAAACAGCCGCGGCAACAGGCGTTACAAAAGCGCGAGGGAGTTGGAACGGCCTGCGCCCAAGTCTGATTCTGAAAGAAGGTAAAAACATCTTCCTCCGGGAAAGACTGCTACTACTTTTTAGCAGTGTTATTGCTGCGGCTTATGCCACGGCACAGATCTCTTACTCCCCCTAAAAATCAGTGCATTTAAGCATGTAAGGCACACTTCCATCATTAAGCATACACTGTATAAAAATCACTTCTCAGACAGACACAGGTTAACAAAGGCAATGATTGATAGCTTCCTGTAGATAAATGTATTGCCAAGAAATGCTATCTCCAGTAATTTTTGTCCCTGTCTCGCGAGCTTCTAACGTGAAACCTTTTGAAATAAAGCATACAGCACCAGTGACCGAAGCTTTGGGCTCAAGCAGAACAAAATGCCAAAGGACGTTTGGATCATATCTGCCAATGCAGAAAGAAGCCGTAGGCTAGGGCATGAACAATTACCTTTTGAGACTCATTTCACTGTATGTCACCAGGCACAATTTTATGATTAAAAAACCCCAAACCTTCAGAAAACAACAGTCCAGAAAAGAGATGCAGTCAAAAAATCCTGGAAGCTCCCTGACCGTGCTGACATCAAGACATACCAAATGAAGCGTTTAGGCCTTCATGATTTCCCCCCAACTGCTTAGTCATGACAGATTCTATGAGGTAAATCACTGTAGTCATGAAGACAGTATAAAGGCTCACATATAAAGGCTTAAAATTCAATTTTAAACCTAAGCCCTTCGCACTTTGAGCTAAATTGAAATTCTGTACCGGTAGGGTGTTCCAATCCCGATGGACAGAACACATCTTTCTGAAGTGCGGCATTCCTGGTGAGTTTCCGAAGACGTTTCTTGCAGCCATCCTTATCTGAATGAAATATGGATATTAGAAGAGGCCATAAGGGTGACAAAGCAATACAAATGGCAAGTGCAACGAATTCTTATGCTGCAGGCCCAGCTACTGAATAAGTCACACATACTGTGTATTTCAGAACAGTAGAAGATCCTTCAGTTTATGAAGCATCGGAAACATTACAAATATACACAAGGACCTCTAAAGAATTCAGCAGTAGACTCCTTCCTATTCTCTACCTGTTCTCTTACCTACTCCTGTCCACACAGTCCACTGAAATTAAGTAACTGTCTTGCTTGTATGAATGTTAATAAACAGAAATAAAACTCATCTGAAAACTTTAGATGGGCAAGAAAACCCTATAGCGAACCTGTGGCGATTTCTGAAGCAGAAAGCAATATATTGGTCTTGTGTAATTGTTAGGTAGTTATGGCAATGGCTTACTATGACTTACCATGATACGCTGACAATGTTTGTACCCAAACTTTGTATCTCTTAGCGCATGGCTCAGCTACAGTCCAGCCACTTCTTCTTGATGTCCTTTGGCAGAATCCCAGACACAGGTAGGACTAGTGTCTCCTGATATAAAAATCAAGATGTGGAAGCTCTACACATACTGACTCAGGAAGAAGCACTCCTGAAATGTAGGTAATAGCCACAATAATATAAAGGTCTCAAATTATTCCATTTATTATTCATCCTCATGAAATACCTGTGCTAAGAGTCTGGCTGTATTATCCCCAAATTTAATTAAAAATTGCTGACTGCTACATAATGAAAAGTGGTCACATGGTTTGTGATATTGTCCTGGTTTCAGCTGGGATAGAGTTAATTTCCTTCCTAGTAGGTGGTACAGTGCTGTGTTTTGGATTTAGGTTGAGAACAATGTTGATAACACACCGATGTTTTAGTTGTTGCTAAGTGGTGCTTACACTAGTCAAGGACTTTTCAGCTTCCCATGCTCTACCGACTGAGAAGGCTGCAGGTGCACAAGAAGCTGGGAGGGGGCAGAGCCAGGACAGCTGACCCAAACTGGCCAAAGGGGTATTCCACACCATATGACGTCATGCTCAGTATATAAACTGGGGGAAATCTGGCCGGGGGGTCCGCTGCTCGGGGACTGGCTGGGCATCGGTCAGCAGGTGGTGAGCAATTGCATTGTGCATCACTTGCTTTGTGTATTTTTTTATTATTGTTACTATTGTTATTACTATTTTATTGTATTTCAATTATTAAACTGTTCTTACCTCAACCCACGAGTTTTCTCACTTTTACTCTTCCGATTCTCTCCCCCATCCCACCGGGGGGCGGGGGAGCGAGCGAGCGGCTGCGTGGTGCTCAGTTGCTGGCTGGGGTTGAGCCACAACAGATATAAAAGTGAATATAAAAGTCTACTAAGTATGTCATAGTAAAATGACCAGGAAAATACAGAAAGGAAACAAACAAACAGACAAAAGAGACCAAGTTAAAATCACCCATTTGAATTAATTTGGAAGTGAACTGAAAGGAATTAAATCAAAGAATTGATGAAAAAAAAAAAAGAAGCGTAGAGCTGGGGGATGGTCACATTTTACTTAGCTAAGCTCTCTGACTTTTCTTTAAATTGTAACCCAATATAGAATGACTGTGGTACTCAATTCTGGAAAGGAAGAAAGAGGTGTTCATCCTCCCAGTTGTTACCCAACAACAGTTATGACCTCCCGACAACTTACAGATAGAAACAAAGTATTCCTGGTTTGCGTTTTGGCTATTCACAGATAGCTTTTGCTAAAAGGTCTTGGTGTACCCTTTACTGGCACTATAGTCACCTCTATTTGCACAAATAAAGACATTACAGTAGTTATATTAACCAACATAATTAAAACTTTAAAAATAGAACATCTGTAAATGGTCAAAAGAAAGTGCATCAGGAAGGTTACTTCACACTCCAGTTGCCTTTTATAGGAATTCTTTCACTTTCCATGAATAGATGAGGTACAGGATAATGTGCCTGATTCCAGTCCTCCTACAGGCAAGGTGACTCTAATGAGAATGAGAAATAGTACAGACCTAATACTCCCTAACGAGAATAGCACAGACCTCAAACGAACCATTGGTTTGCTCCATATGCACTAGCTTTTTTATTATAATTACTTCCTGGCTCTTTCGTGCTCTGGTTTGCAGACTCAAACATCTCATTTCATGCGTTACAAGTTTATCCTTCTCAAAGGGCTTTTCTGTAGTGTGTTTTTTTAACATGTAAGAGAGAACAAAAATGGTTTCCTGTAACATTTTCTCATCTGTTGCTCCTTTCCCTCTGCTCCAAGCTAAGTATCTCAGGGGAGCTTAAGGCCAACTGTGCTATCTGTACTGCAGATGCTGTCCCATCTCATGACGTACCCTGGAATTCATGTATGACTCTGAGGAGACTAGACATATACATTCCATTTATCCCCAAGCCGCATACTAGCATAAAGCCACAAATGCACATAAAGAAGAGCAAAAAAAGGGGGGAGACAAAATTTCTAGGCAGCAAAGAGATTTAGACAAACTGGAAGTATTATCTATAGACACTATGCATCTCATTTTGTTTAGAAATTGATCATGAACAGATAACTTGTATTAAATTAATTTCCATTCTTAATTCTCTGAATAAGAGTTTAAATCAATCTATTTGGATTTAAGTTTTTATCATATGTTCCTAGAAAGCACTCATAGTCAAATCACTGGAGCAGTAAATCTACTGAGGAGCGGAAGTAAGTATTGTAGGGACAGTAGGAGACAGCAGATGATAAAGAAATATCCGATGACACAATGCATCTGTTGTCTGTGCTGTCATTACTTCTTGCCAAAAAAATAATGGCTTAATATATCTCTTCTCCATCTCTGCTTCCGATAAAAATCTAGTACTTACTCAACAGCATAAGAATGTAACTCGATCTGATCAAAGGTCTAGCCAGTTAGCTTTCCTTTGACAGAGATGAACAGTAGAAGGCTAAAGAGGAGTTTAGAACAGGGTATTGCGGTATTTCCTCAGTAAGGAACCCCCTAAGCTTCCAACAGCTCACGACCAGAAACCTTGAGTGTCTGGCCCTGTTACAGTAGCTGTGTTTTTAATAATCTTTGACAGGCTTTTTGTCATGAATTTGCCTTATTTGACTCTTTGAACGCATGCAGGCTTTTGTTATCTATATTATATTGTGCCAGTGGGTTTCAGACTTTAACTAAATATTGCATGAAAAGGAACCTCACAAAAAGTACCTCCAAAAATATTTTAAATTAAAAAATGTAACTTTACAAGCCAAACTCAGCCAGGAATTAGCTGTCGGTGGTTTTAACTAAGCTCTGGCATTTGTCTGAGAAGAATTTTCATTATGTCGAAATTAAGAATCTTTTCCCATCTGAACCACCATATGGAAATGCTTGTAATAAAAAGTCTAGAATTACTGAAATACTGTGTTTCTCGCTAGGCAGCTCTGCAGACCAAATGGTGCACTGTAACGTAATGTAAAAAAGAGATTAGTGACTTACTCAATTCATATCATGTAAATGATAGCAGAATAGGATATCTCACGTTGAACGTTACTCACAACTGCTCTAAGGCAATCATTATTCCACAATATGAATACATTAACATTTGATAATTTCTAGTATCTTTTAACATATAGTATCTACAGTTATCTGAAATTAACTCTTTTAAACATGCTACTTTAGAAAAGCAAAACCCAACAAATTAAGCACTGTATAATTATAGCAGAATATTTAATTCTACCAGAGAAATAACACACCAAGATTTGCTGTGAAACAACCTCTTTAAAACATTCAGTATACAGTAAGCATGCCATTTAACTTTTGAAGATATATTAGCATTACAGGGCTGTACCACTACTTGTCTACTTCCTAATATGTACCTCTTTACATTGTTGCTTCTCCACATCCTTTGCTGGGATGAGTTTGCAAAGAGGCAGCTCCATGCCATACTACTGTAAGGTAGTATGCTAAGGAAACGCACACGCTTTCAGGTACAGTGCTTCTGCAGACTGATGCAGCACCCAGAGCTGCAGGAAGCACAAAGGAAGAGTTAACCTGCCATCCTTTAGGAGACACGCTGCAAGACAGCGCACTACTAAGGCCCCGGAACAGAAAGCTCGGGGCAAACCACCCTGCTCCCCCCCTCAGCTCTGAAACCAAGCACCTTCGCCAGCACTTTCACTGCAGCTACGGTAAAGGGCTTGTTCTCAGCTTTGAACACCCGAGACAAATCACAGGATTTTGTGGGGCAAATCCTCAACCCAGCGGAATCGACGGCAACGTTAATACCGACGGGTACAATCTGATTGTGCGCTTGTTTCGCTGACAACCTTTCTATAACGAAAAAAAGGAAAAATAGAAGTTAAGTCTCCGGGGCTTCCTGATGACGATGACGACTAGTACCTGGGGCCAGTCCGTCCCAGCTAAGAGAGAGAAAGCCAGTTGCCCGGCGAGAAGGCCACCGTCTCCGATGGGCCGCGCCGCCCACCCAGGCGACGCCGCCGCCGCTCACGCTCCTCCCCCGCAGCGTCCCCACAGCAGAGACCTCCCCGGCTTTCCAGCAGGCGCCTCGGGCGACCTCAAGCCCTGCCGCCGAGAGCCGCGGAACGAGCGGAGCGCAGCAGAGGGCAGCCCGGCCGGGCCAGGCCGGCACCCCGCCGGGCGCCCCCAGCCCGGAGGCGGGGGCAGACGCCAGCCGCGCATGCGCCTCGCCTCCCCGCTGTCCGGAGGGGCGGCGGGCCGCGTTTCTTAGCGACGAGGTGCTGCCATGCGCGGGGCCCGGGGGTTGCTGCTGGCCCTGCTGCTGGCGCGGCTGGCCGCCGCTAGCCCCGGCACCCCGCCTGGAGCCGCCGCCGCTGAGCTCGCCGCAGGGGCCACGCATCGGGCTGCTCCCCGAAGCGAGGAAGCGGCCTCGCGCCGAGCCCCCGCTGCCCGCGCCGTCCGGGCCGGCGCCCAGATCGCCGCCGCCGGGCCCCGCCGCGGCGGTCCTGCTCCTCCGCTCCGCCGCCGCGCTCCGCGGACAGCCCGCGCCGCGCGCCACCGCCCCGCCGGCGGCGGCTTCCCCGCCCGCCACTTGCCGCCCGGCGCCTGCGGCCTGCGCGACCCCGGCGCCGCCGAGTCGTCCCGCCTCTCCGGCGGCAGCAGGTGGGCAGGGAACGGGCTCCCACCGCTGCTGGCGCCGCCCCGGCCGCTGCCGCGCGTGGGCCAAGGCGGGCCGAGGGACAGGGACCGGGCACCCGGCAGGAACCGCAGTTCAGCCGCGTTAGTTTCGCTGTCGGGTTTGCCACGGCTCTCGGGGACGGGGGACAGCTTACTTCTGAGTCGAGGGCTCGTGAAAGGCTTCCCGTGGCCAACGTTTTAATGGCCTAGGTAAAGCAGGGCTTGGTGACTCTGTGGTGAGGCTACAGGCGGTGGGAACTAGGAAGTCTTATCTTAGGAAAAAAGAACTTTAATATACAATTGGGAGACAGTAAAGCAGTTACAAACTGCGAGATGCTGTCAGTGAGGAAGGCAGTTTCAGCTATTTGGAGAGTAAAATCTGTGAGTGAACCCTGTCTTTGCAGATTGCAGTTGTGAGGAGGACCGAGAGGAGCTGTAATACACGGACACTGAATTTCTTTACCACTTTTTGTTCCAGGGAATTTTAGAGTGATTTCTAAATATACAAATAGAGAGTATCCACAAAGTTACTACAATGACGAGAGAGCCTTTCTGTAATTGATTGTCAATGCAAATTGTACAATCACTCATGTAAGCCGATGAAAAGTAATACTGCGTTCTGTTGCTGGCATTTAGTAATGTAAAATACAAAATTATGCAAGAATAGCCTCTTTAACAGTTTGCTGGGGGGGAGGGGGTCTTGTCTTTGCAGGTCTGTGAGTCAAGTGTGTGTGGAAAAATCACTCATCTTCAGAAGTAACACCCCTTATCCTACTGATACCGTGGCTGTCCCTGGTGGACATGATCTGCTGTTCTGTGTGCAGCTGGATGACTGTAAGTAACCTTTCTTTCCACACATTTAATTCATAGATTGCCTCTGCTTAAGGAATCTTTTTTTAAACTTACCTGTTATAATTGTTACTAATTATTTGGGCTGTAATAGTGCCAGAGAGACCGTAGTGAATCAGGGTCCCATCACTAAAGACAAACAAAAAAAAGAATATTGTACTCAGTTTGAGGGTAGGGTCTCTGGCTAAACACAAATCAGCCTTTATCAATTGCTTCTGTAACTGAGATACCTTCCTTACTTTGCTACACTTAAAGCAGCAAATAAGGGTGGATGTTTGAAATATACCACTATTATCCTTTTCAGAAAGTGATTTCTTACCATATCTTGGATTCTTTATTTCATATGCTTATTTTTATACTTTCTTCTCTGCTGGCAATGATTTTTCTCTAGTAATCGTATACCCTCGTACGGTATGCCATTAACACTTTTTTCTCTTTCTGCTTTCCACATGGTACTTCATTTAACTGATTTGGTGTCCAACTCTGGCATTCATTGCAATTCACTAGGGTCTCACATTTGAACACTCACCGTTTTCTCTTTTGAGCCTTTTGCCTGGGAGTTTTGACCCACAGTCCCATCTACTTCGGACCTAAATCATAGAGCATTTTAGGTTGGGAGAGGCTCAGGAGGTTAACTGGTCCAACAACTAGTCAAAACAGGGTTAGCTTCCTTTTATCTAGTCCTGCTTTCAGCTCTTCACAGATGTTGCCTGAATGTTTTGCCTACAAGGAAGAGCAAAGAAACAATGAGAGCCTCATAGTACATAGTATAATAGGTAGCAGTGCTAGAATTTCACCCATCCCAATTTTCAGTAGGTCTCAGAGTAAAGATAAATTTTGATGAGGGTTTAACCACAGCTGAAAGTGCTGTCAGGCTCCTGGGTATTCCAGCCTGTAACTTGGAAGTAGCTACATTTTATCCTTTTCCCACACTACCCATAGTGTCATAAAAATAGGATTAGAAGGATTCTGAATTTGTAATCTCATCCAAAGGAAGGATCATCTGTGTCCAGATTGATGGCACCAGATTTTTCTGGCCATTTAATATTTGGGCCCCATATCTATCACATGATTAGGACCACTGAACAAGCCGTAGACATTTGATTGCATGTGAACGTTAGGTGTGGCACACCTGGGAACAACAGAATTCACTGCTCACGTGGCCTTTTCCTTTTCTGTGCTTGTTCTTGGAAGAACATCTGGGAAAGACTTTATTTGGGATCACCTGAAGGATGATAAAGTTTTCTGGTAGAAACAGTGTTCTCCCCTTTGGCCTTCCCCAAGGAAATATGGAAACACATATGTTCTCATCAACTGATTGTGGAAGAAGCCTTTCCAGGGTGGATGGTGACATCTGACCACTGCCAGAAATATAATCAAGCCTGCTCCAGAGGGCCTCCTGTAAAAGGGCAAGTGGGAACAGGCTCTGAACCTAATGAATTATTGTGGCCATTAACAAAGAGATTGTGATGCACAAGTTGACTTCACCTCATTGAAACCATTGCTAGCAGATGCCAGAGTAGTGTTCAAGTTTTACTAATACTTCTTTATGATACTTCTAAAAGATGCAGGTTTTTCTTCCTCTGCTTGTCACTAATGGCTCTTCCACGCCTGTCCTCATTCTTTCTTGACTGCAGTACTTTATTTCAGCTGTCTTTCCTGAAGTGTAAAACATCCTTTGCTTCACCCAGTCATCTTTTCTTGCCTATTTTTCTGACTGTTGCCATCCTTTGATTGCTTTATTTTTCTACTTTTTCATACTGTTGTTCTCCATCTGACAGCTGTTCACAACTCTGGCATTCCTCTAACCTTGATAGCTCATCACACCCAATCTTCTCTTTCTTTTGTGCCCTCTGTGGCCCTTTCTTCCTTTTGTAATTTTTCCCAGTACTGCCTTTTCACTGTCTTGTGCTAAAGGTGGAGTTTCACATATGTCTTAAACTGATTTTAGACTGTATTGGTACTAAATGGAGCAGTGTGACTGCTCACCACGTCCCTAACAGTTCCTTCTGTCTAATGATCATGTAGCTGGCTGAGTCAGGTAGTCTTGCTGATCCAACTGACAATTAATTTATTAAGAGGAAGAGGTGAGTTCTCAGGGACAGTTGGAAATACTGGATATTTTCAAAATACTTAAAGTACTTTTAAAAGCATTCTTATTTCACATACTAGCTCCTCAAGATAACAACTTTGTCTCTAGTCTTTGTAGGTGTTAGGAGAATATTGCTGCTATTTCTGCTTCTAAATGAGTGGAAGAACTAATATGAGTGCATTTTAAAGTTACAAGAATCATTATCCATGAGCCTGACTCCTGGTTTTTTTTTTTTTTTGAAGTTTGTTTGGTTTCAGACAAATTAAATTGTCTGAAATTCTTTTTTGCCTTTTCCTACAAGATTAAATAGCCTTTAGTAGCTAGCATGCTTTCTTGAGCAAACTACACTATGAACAAGTTATATATGTCTTTTCTCTGAAAACTTGAGCAGTTTGAATATCTTAAGTTTTGCTGCAGAAGGCCTTTTCTTCCAGTTTTCAGGTATATTTTGCATTATGTAATGTTGTTAACCTGCATTCAGCTTTGGTAATAGAAGAGTACATAAAGAACTGCATTCCAAAGAAAAAAAATGATTGTGAGTAGCACAACTACCAGTGTTTTCTTTTTCAGTCTAATGATTATACCCTCAAGTGAATAATAAGAAAGTTGCTCTGTGCACCTATTTTTGTGAACCTTGTAGGACCTTAATACTCCTTCAGCCTTTATCTCCTTAAGATATTTAGTTGACTGCTTGACTAATGCTGTATTCGGATATAAAAATCTTTTATTTCTGCTTGCTGCTCTGTACATCTGAGGATCTGCTCTGCCCTCAAACAGCAGAATTACATTGAGAGCTTAAGTTCTTTTTTTTTTTCTCCCCCCCCCCCCCCCCCCCCCAACCTACTAGACTGCCTAAATTCTTTTTGGTACTACTGTAATCGAGGATACTGCCACTCACTCCTGTTGGTATGATCTGTAGTCCTCGAACCTTGTAAGACATTTTATTTGGATGTATTAAAAAGTTTATTGTTTGAACAAGTCCATTAGGATGAGTCTACATAGTATGTCCCTAATAACTTGCTATTTTATGACTTAGTGTTTTAGCATTAATAATTTAATACATTATAACATTGTAACCATACCGAATACCACTGGGTCAGGAGGGCATCACTGTGGGATACCAGTAGAAAGTCTGGGTTTTTTAGGATGCCTATTCCCTATTCATACTTACTTTGAGTTTTACCAACTTTAATTATTTTGAGTCCATTTAATGTTGGTTTTAGTGAACTCATATATTGGTAGTGTTTTGTCATTAAAATGTCATGTGTGTCTAATTTGGGCATCTTACAGAAATTAGAGCACATATTAAGATAGTTGTCTTAAGCAGTTTTCATGCTTTTTGGAAAGTCACATTTGTGTGTTAGCACCTGTTTCCCATGAAACAGTACAAACTAGTACTCATTATATCATCCTGTTCATAGCTCATATTAGCCTGTTAGCAGTGTTACTATGGATTAATTAATATAAGGCACTATCTAGCTTATAATTACTAAAGTTGTTCCTTTTAAAAATATTGGCATAATATTTACTTTTTCTTAGATCTCTCTTTTCTAGTAATTTGATATTGGCGGATTTTTTTTTTTTCTCTTTTCAACCTTTAGCAAAGCTGAACTATTTCCAACAGCCACAGGATATCAAAGAATCTGATTTTTTGAAGTTCTTGGAGAAGTATGGCAGACACTCTTTCTTAGCACCATCACAAGTCCAGCCATCATTCTCTGCCTTTTACCGGGTGAGTTGAAAGAAAATAGCAATCAGTTTGCAGATACACTTTTACTAAAGCTGTCTGTAATGAGATCTAATGAGAACAGATGGAAAGATTCTTATTTTTCTACCTATAATCCATATTATCACTCATTTCTTTTCATTCCTTATTGTGTAAAAAGTTTCTGATTAGTTTTCTTGTATTTAAAAGTTTGGGCAACCCTTTAGACAAAAAGGGTTTGTATAGTATACAATATATATACGTATAAAGTATAGTATACTATACTATAAATTTATATAGTATAGTATATAAATATATATAGATAGAGAAGTATAAATGTGCCTCTGTGCCCTGATGATGTCATCACCTTGTGCTTGGCCTTAGTATTCCATAGTCACTTTGCCTGTGATTTCTCCAAATTGTCTTTTCAGGCTGGTGATCCAATCCTAATCTACTTTGATTCATCATCTGTACTGAGCACGCTTAGACAGCCAGTAAAAATGGGAGCCAGTGGACTTTGTGTTGATGGAAATCCTGCTGGTTAGTAAAGGGGGAAGAATTTCTTGGGGTGGTTTGCTTCTGTTTTATATGTTGTCGTGTCTTAACTCAGGCTTCCTGGACAGTAAAAGCACAAGCTGTACTCGGATTTTTGCCAACTTGAGCAAGAGCTGCGTTACTGATCCTGCCCTAGATGCTGCCTCCTACTACCGTGACTTCACCGTGCTAAAGGTACATGTCATATTTCTTCCTTTTGCTCAACGTCTTATTTGCTTGACTTTCCATTGCCTTCCATTGCAACTTCAGCTAAATGGAAAACTAAGTCACCTGGTATGTCATCCCTGATCTCCCGCTTGTTAAGGCCTTCTTGCTGGAAATCCTGTCAAAAATGTCATGATTTGTGATAAACCCTCAATTCAAACTACTTTCCAATAAATTTCAGTTATTAGCAAATTCTTAATGCATTTAACAGGTACTTCATTGACACTTCATAGTTTTAATGGTTTAACTAGAACTCTCTTGCATTTTAAACAGACTGTTTATCAAAGTATTTCTATCTGTTCCATCAACTTGGTCAACCAAGCAATGCATGTTCTTAGTAAAGAATGAGGATGTTTGACACGATATGTTATCTCTAAAATCATACTGAAGGCCAGTTATCAATATTAGCTTTATTTACATTCATAAATTGAATTCATATCAATTTCTCCATTATTTATCCTGACAATAATTTCAAAATAACCGAATTGTTATTGTTCTGGGTTTATAATGCTGGTCTTACTGAATGTTAACATTCAGTATCTCCTTTCGCCTTCTAGAGTTTCTCTGGTGTTCCAAGATAAAACGACAGTGTAAATATTAACACCTTATTAAGGCTAATGACTCAGTTTAGCCTTATATTGGAAATATAAATCTACATAACTGTAGTAGAGAGTCTTCTATTGATCAAATTTAACTCATGTTTTCAGGGCTTGCTTTGTCACTGTGGCCAAAATTTAATTTTTCCTTAAATGGAAGCTGAAGTAATTACTTGATTCCAGAAGGGGGAGCTCCAGGAATGGGTCAAAGATGCTGATATTTTAAAGTATCTGCATTCTGCGGGTCATTAGCAGGGCCAAGAATAAAATTTGTCTTCTGATGTTCTAAAAATGCTTTATGTGGATTATGTCTGTGATTTCTAGGTTGCAAACTGATGACAATTTTTACATATCTGGAATAAACAAAGTAATTTTTGTCAATATAGTATGTAGGGTCTATTTAGTGATGTTTTCATGACTTTAGGCACTTGCAAACACTGAAAATTGGTTGTTTTTGTGGTGTTGTATGTTGGTTTGTTTGTTTTCCCAGGTCCCAATTAATGACACCATTGTGCAGGCCATGAAGGTCAGTCTCTATTGGCAATGAAAATAATTTCTGCTTATGAAATAAAACATATCTGGAATCTTAGGCATTCATAGTAATGCCCATAGGTTGGGAACTTGGGAGAATGGGAATGTTCTGTGTCTGAGACAAGATTTTTTGGACAAAAGTGTGACATTATAGAAAAAGAAGGGATATAAGGAAAGATGTACTTTTAATTGAATGGGCATAGATAGGGCTGGAGTCAGGGAGGTAGCTTGTTTTCTTAGAAAAGATTGGGCATCTGGAGCAGGGTGATGTGTCCACAGAGCACAGCTACAGCAGCAAGGTAAATCTGACTTGGATGGAAAAGCAGTGGAAAAGAGTAAGAAAGGCACACTCCTTTTAAAACAATTGCTAATTGTTAATATGCTTACTGTCTCCAGGTAGAGGTCACCGCAGTCGCACCACCTGGAGCTCCCCACATGAAAGACAACATATGTAACAATGTTGTTTCTGAGGTATCTGAATCTTCTTTCCTTTGGGGAGCTCAACACTAGCTTAAAGTCACTGTCCTATTACCTGCCTCCGCCTCTGATTCTTCTCTGAATTGGACTTTCAGGTGATCTATGAGATAGAATTCAGTGGCACACATGGGATTCAGAGTGTTTCCGTCCGGTTCAAAGTGAGCAACATCTCTGGGAACTCAGGATCCTCTCTGCAGCAGCACTTCACTTTGCACTTCTGGGTCAGTGTCCCCATCCTCCCTGGGCTCTTACCGAGTTTGTAGTCTGTAGTTTGTGACCCAGTTTTGTACAGATGAGATGTGAAAAGATTAGAGCAGTGTCACTGTGGTATGGTAGTACCAGAACCCTGGGACACAGCTGGTGGTCGAAGGAAGGAGGGGACACTGCTCTGGTCTCAAGTAAACCATGTTAGTAGAAAAACTCAGGCTCAGTGCAAGCATGCAGTCTTGCACTGCACCAGTTTGAAGGGTCTGATTATTTTTATCTGACTATTTTTTGCTGTTGTTTTGATTTGGGTTTTTTTTTTTTTTTGGTGGGGGGAGAAGGGGAGAGGATGAGATCAGCGTCACCAGCACGGTCTTGTGAAGGAAAGGGTTGGAGCTGGTGCTGTGTCTGAGGTGTTCAGTGTTTGTGAACAAAGTTGCTAAATTTATTCCAGGTACTTATTTAACTTTGCCCGTGCAGCGGGAAAAAGAGTTACTTTGGAGGGGGTGGAAATCTGGGAAATGCTAATGTGTGTTGAAGTTCATATAAACCTTGTCCCATAGAGGCAATGTAAAGTGGGATAAGTGGTGACCTCAGGGGTTGATAAGTGTGCAGTGCAACCTTGCAACCTTGCTGAAGTTATCCCCAGAGGCTCTCCCCATAAAACAATTTAGAAGTGGAATCTGCCACTCAGAGTTGGGGTCAAGGCAGGGTTTGTTCTGCAGGTCATCTGTAGAAAATTGCCAAGACTGATATGTTCACTTCCTTAGAGACAAATGCTGAGCAACAGGAATTCATTGTCTCAAGAACTGTCCTGGTGGTATCCACATTTCAGGGTACTGACATTTAGTTTTTTACCTCCCGGACTGCAGATGAACTTGCCAGGTAAGAAAGAGGATTTGGAAATAAATAATGGAGGTTTTAGTAGTGCACAATATTCAGTCATTCAAAAAATGGGTTACATTTACATTTTTGAGAATGTGAATTTGATCTTCTGAGATGAATGGATCTCATTGGTGCTAATGTTTTCTTCTTCCTTTTTCTTTCCTTTGCCTCTTTGTAGACCAGGACTCTTTCTCATACGTTGCCTAGAAGTGGAAACCCTGGCTACATCACCGGAGCACCATTGTTGGTTGCAAACAGTGGTGCCATGCAGCATGTATCCTTTTTCTGCTATCAAGTTTTATTTATCACTGGGTTTATTGACTTCTGGTACTCTACTGTCCGGACTTCTGAGATTCTACCTTCACCTGTGAGGGCATACCTCAGTATTACATTGCAGCCATCAGCAGGCCTTTTGGTCATGACTGAATTGGAGTCCTGTGTTAGGGATAAGGAGCAATTTGGGGTGAGAGGATTGTTAAATACAAGTTGGGTGTCCTATATTGTCTGTTTATGCTTTTGTTTGGCTTCTTGACATGCAGTCTGTCAGATGAGCATTTTACAGAGCAAAGGTGATGGAAGTTGCTCACAGTTCTTCAGACACACAGTACAATTTGGAAGAAATATGAGGACAGGCTGCAAGCTCAGGTAACAACACACTCTGCGGTCACCCTTCCTGACACATTTGGAAGGTGTGGACTCACTTAGCACATTTTTCCGTGGTTTCTCACCACTGCTGTGGAGCCTAGGTCCTTCCCTGAGGTCACCAATGGGTCTCTACCGATCTTTCATATACTCCTAAGAGGACCTGAATATCAGAGAGATGGTGGACCTCTAGAACAATCTGAACATTGTGAAGGTCTTCTGGGACATTTTGAGGCTGTAGTCTGGCAACATGTCTTGGGCAAGAGTAGAGTCTGTATTTGAGGAGTGAATTATAATGGAACCTTAAAAAGTGATTGTTTTGATAATTTGGATCATTCTTTTGTTGGTGACAGGGCAGGTATACGACCACTGATGTGACAAGATGCTAAAGAGCTGTCAGTTTTCCTTATCATGGTGTTACCCTGTTATGTTCTTCTTCTCCCTTCTCATTGCAGAGATGATTGAAACTGCATCCATTTAATACCAATACTTCCGTAATGATTCTGTTGACTCATTACAAGAGTGGAACAAATGCTCGTTATGAAGGAAGGATGTTGATAGTGGTTTTTTTCTGTCCTGGAAATCACTTTGTCAAATCTGTTATTTTCTCATTTCCAGCCTATCCCCAATACTGGAAGAAAGTAACTGTAGTTACATCCAGCAGAAGTTATACAAGGCTCTTCAGGGGATGAACAGAGCAGAGGACCTTGCTATAACTGGCAGTGCTCATTCAACCCAGGCAGAAGAGTGGACGACCATTCTGATTCAGAACTGCAGTGTGCAGGTAATATGAATGCAAAAAGACCAGCTGTGAGTATTTTTCCTTTCATATCTTTGTCTTGCCTTGGGGAAGCGTGGTCATGGGAAAAAAAGAACCAGCTTGTTCATCTGGGCTTACTTTCTTTGTGTGATGATCTACTGATTCTCAGGGGTCTTAATGCCTTTAAGCAGTCATTTTTATTATGGTTCATATTACTAGGATACTTACTAAACAAAAAAAAGCCCCTGACAGATTTAGTATCACTTGAATCCTGTTCCTGCTATTTAAATGGGCAAAAAGAGTTTAAAACTGAATCCAGTGTTGTATTACCTAGTTTTCTGACAGCCTTCTATAACTAATACTACCTGGTTACTTCCTATTATTTTGATGCTTTTATTATTATCATCCTTTCTGATTTTCCAGTTTCTAGGGATATTTATACATTACCTAATAAGGGTAAAAGTTTGCGATCCAAGTACTTATGGAGGAGGGAAATTCTATTTTAATAATTATTAATCTGTCAGGAGATGGCCTAATAGAATGCAAAATCCAAGTGGTAGAGCTGAGACAAATTCTGTTTGGAAATGAGATGACAACAAGATGGATATAGCTCTAAAATGGGTGGCTGACCTGACCAGAAGTTATGGGGTTAGTGCTGAAGTGACTGATTCAAGTTCTGTGACCTATGCTATCCAAAATATTAGACTTTGACCATAATGGTCCTTTTTCACCTTGAAAATACTATATTAAGGTGTTTGGGGTATATTTCATTTTCAGGCTGTGAATTGCACTTCCTGTTGCACGGTTCCTGTGACCCTGGAGATACAGATATTGTGGACCAAGGTGGGCCTCCTGTCCAACCCACAAGCTCAAATACTGGGTGCACGGTACTTTTATCAGTGTCATCCCCTGAAGGTATGGAATTTAAAACCCCTCCCTCACACACAGAGGCAATTAAATGGGATTCAAAGGTTATTTAAGAAGCAAGAAATCAAATGGTCTTGATTTTACTGAGTTGAGATTTACTGAACTTTAGCAGTGGTCTGGCTGCAATGGCAAAAGTTTGTATTTAACAGCTCCACAGAGGAAGGTGGTTTTATGGTCTTATCAGTACTGTCCTCAATCAGTTGTACAACTGGAAAAGGTATCTTCTTTCCAACCCCAAACCACCTTCTGCCACTTAAGGACTCAAACTTTATACCAAGCATAATTAAAAGTTTAAAGTTGTAGTTACAAACATTCAATAACTACATGTTTATCTAGTTGTCTCTTAAAGTCTCGATATGGAATTTGAGTTGATTTATATTTCACAGACTCCACAGCGTGCTGATAATCTGTGCAGGAAGATATTTCTATTCCTCTAGTGGTTCTGAAATCACCCACAGGTAGCTGAGGAGGAGGCTAATGCTGATGGCAGCAGATTTGAAGAATTAGGGGGAAAGGTTGTAGGCCAGAAAGCAGGTTTCTAAGAGAAGATTACATGATGGAAACATTCAAGGTCAGGTTGGATGGGGCTCTGAGCAACCTGATCCAGTTGAAGATATCCCTGCTCATTGCAAGGGGGTTGGACTAGATGACCTTTAAAGGTCCCTTCCAACCCAAACTATTCTATGATTCTATGATGTCAGCAGGAAGGTGGAGCTAACAGGTCCGCAAAGGAGAATGAATAGTCTTTTTCAAGCGTGTGTCAGTGGATTCTGTTCTGGTGCAAGGCTGGATTCCTGACATCACAAAGTCTTTTGGGCAGCACATACATTTCAAGGCTTCAAAGATTCTATAGGTATGTCGGGGATAAAAGGAAGACAAGGGAAAATGTGGGCCCTCTCCGGAACGAAATGGGAGACCTGGTTACCTGGGATATGGAGAAGGTGGAGGTACTCAATGACTTTTTTGCCTCAGTCTTCACCGGCAAGTGCTCGAGCCTCACCGCCCAAGCCACAGAAGGCAAAGAGAGAGATTCCCCATTCTCTCACAACTGGGAGAATGAAGAACTGCCCACTGTGGGAGAACATCAGGTTCGAGACCATCTAAGGCACCCAAAGGTGCACAAGTCCATGGGACCCGATGAGATCCATCCGCGGGTCCTGAAGGAACTGGCGGTGAAGTTGCTAAGCCACTATCCATCGTATTTGGGAAGTTGTGGCAGTCCGGTGAAGTTCCCACTGACTGGAAAAGGGGAAACATAACCCTCATTTTTAAAAGGGGAAAAAAGGAAGACCCAGGGAACTACAGGCCAGTCAGTCTCACCTCTGTGCCTGGGAAGATCATGGAACAGATCCTCCTGGAAGCTATGCTAAGGCATGTGGAGGACAGGGAGGTGATTCGAGACAGCCAGCACGGCTTCACCAAGGGCAAGTCCTGCCTGACTAACCTAGTGGCCTTCTATGATGGAGTGACTACATGAGTGGACACAGGAAGGGCTACAGATGTCATCTGTCTGGACCTCTGTAAGGCCTCTGACATGGTCCCCCACAACATCCTTCTCTCTAAACTGGAGAGGTATGGATTTGATGGGTGGACTGTCCGGTAGGTGAGGAATTGGTTAGATGGTCGCATCCAGAGGGTAGTGGTCAACGGCTCAATGTCCAGATGGAGGTTGGTGACGAGTGGCGTCCTGCAGGGGTCCTTATTGGGACCAGTACTATTTAATATCTTCATCAATGACATAGCGGGATCGAGTGCACCCTCAGCAAGTTTGCAGATGACGCCAAGCTGAGTGGTGCAGTCGACACGCCAGAGGGACGGGATGCCATCCAGAGGGACCTGGACAAGCTCGAGAAGTGGGCCTGTGTGAACCTCATGAGGCTTAACAAGGCCAAGTGCAAGGTCCTGCACATGGGTCGGGGCAACCCCCAGTATCAATACAGGCTGGGGGATGAAGGGATTGAGAACAGCCCTGCCGAGAAGGACTTGGGGGTACTGCTGGATGAAAAGCTGGACATGAGCCAGCGATGTGCGCTCGCAGCCCAGAAGGCCAATCGTATCCTGGGCTGCATCAAAAGAAGCGTGGCCAGCAGGTCGAGGGAGGTGATTCTGCCCCTCTACTCTGCTCTGGTGAGACCCCACCTGGAGTACTGCGTCCAGCTCTGGAGCCCTCAGCACAAGAAAGACACGGACCTGTTGGAGCGGGTCCAGAGGAGGGCCATGAAAATGATCAGGGGGACAGAACACCTCTCCTATGAAGAAAGGCTGAGAGAGTTGGGGTTGTTCAGCCTAGAGAAGAGGAGGCTTCGGGGAGACCTTATTGCAGCCTATCAGTACTTAAAGGGGGCTTCTAAAAAAGATGGCAGCAAACTTTTTAGCAGGGCCTGTTGTGACAGGACAAGGGGGAATGGCTTTAAACTAAAGGAGGGTAGATATAGACTAGATATAAGGAAGAAATTTTTTACGCTGAGGGTGGTGAAACACTGGCACAGGTTGCCCAGAGAGGTGGTGGATGCCCCATCCCTGGGAACATTCCAGGTCAGGTTGGACGGGGCTCTGAGCAACCTGATCTAGTTGAAGAAGTCCCTGCCCACGGCAGGGGGGTTGGACTAGATGACCTTTAGAGGTCCCTTCCAACCCAAACTATTCTATGATTCTATACTTCTCTGCAAGCTCTTTAGGGGGAGCAGCTGACTGCCCATGGTGTTCTCATGGCAATGAGGTATGACATGGCAAGTGTCTGTCTGATCTGTTACTACCCTTTGAACTTTAGACTCGGTCTAAATGAGATTTTACATCACTTGTTTGGATGTGTCTCATGGTACCTCTTCATCCTCCCTTCTTGCAACATACAGGAAAAGAACATGATAGGAAAATGTTCACCTTGTAAAACACATGTTGCCCTGAGGCAAACTGAAACCCCCGCCCCACGAAGATATTTTCTAAATCTGAGCTGTTACATGGCTCCATTAACAAAACATCTGTCTGAGGAGGGAGACTTGCATGCCTAGTAGAAGTGCAGGGTGCATATCCCTCAGTTAAGGATTAGCCAATCTAGAACTATGCGATTCAGATTTCATCTGTTTGAGCAACTGATGCTAATTACTTTAGAGCTGTAAGGTATATTGCAAAGCAAATGATAAGAAAGCAAGTTTGTGGCAGCGAGAAAAAACCACACCATTAAAATCAGTACCGACTTCATCAGTAGCAATCCACAAATTAGCGTTGTTAGTAAAGACATTTTAGGAAAGGCACCAGTCGGTACCATACCCAGCAGTTAAGAATTGCAGCCATTTGTAAGCATACCAGTGAGACCACCAATGCATGCTGTATATTGCTTTACTTTTAAATTATGTCACTTCCCAGTTTTAGCCTACAGATTCTCTATCCAAGAACTATCCATTCTTTAGAGAAAACCTTTTCCTTTAGACCACACTGTGTCTCTGGAGAGTTGCCTTAGTGACTGACCGAAAAACAGAACCCAGGAAAGACATCCCATTTTCTACACCCATCCACAGTATCTGGTCACAGTTGTGTTTGGACTTCCTGAAAATACAAGACAGTCTTAAATGATGTAGAGCTATACAGGAGCATGCTGGAAGTTGCTTGTGGCCGTCTTCTCCCAGCTGTTGAGGAGGGGTTGTGTATGGGGTTTTTTCCCCGCTAATCTCTCTGATTTTAAGGCAGATTTTGAAGGTCCAGACACAAAGCCAGAATCATTTTGAGGCTTCTTGTTGACTAAGGTGATTGTGCCTACTGTATGTTTACTCATTGATAGGAGAACTTATATCCATCAGGAGTGAAGGGGGAATTCTAATTGTAACTGCTCAGCAGTGGTAATTTGTGACCAAGGAATGATCCAGTATGGAAGGCAAGAAGGCGGCCCAACTGCAAGAAGGGGTTAAACTGGCTGGAAGCAGCAATGCCAGAGACAGACTCCTTGCAAGGGAGTGAAGTTTCCCTTGGTGATGAGATAAGAAATAGCCTCAGCATTGACTTGTCCTGGAATGGGAACGCTCAGGGCCCCAAGCTCAGGGGTCACCTTTGGGCAGCAGAGCTAGGCTGGGGGATGGACCCACAGCCGGCCTGAGGTGCCCCATGCTGACGCTCTCGGGATTGGTGCTGGTGCAAGTGTATATAAGGAATCTGCTCGTGACACATCTCTGCAGACTCCATGTAGAACCATGTATTGCAGTAGGACTCTGCCCAATGCATTGTTCATTACAGTTTTCTTTTATATTTAAGCACAAAAGTGTTTTTAATTTGCCTCGAGAGGTACCACAAAATTCCCCAACAGGAGTCTCAGGATTTTTCTCTTAAGAGTCATGAATTCTGTCTTGGAGCTTTTTTGAATGCTTCCTGCACAACTTTGCTCTAAAGGCAATCTTCCAAATTGTTTCCAAGGAAGTGAATGAGGTGGTGATTTCTCAGATTGGCTTAAACCAGTGCAAACACAGAAGGTATGCTGCCAGTAGATTCCCTCTCTTGAGGTTAGCATGCAGAGCTGGGAAGCCAGGGTAGGGGGTTGCTCTTTTGGCAGCAGCATGGTCTTAAATCAGCCCAAGCTAGCCATGAAACTTCACGCAGCTCAAGGAGCAAGTGTATGAGTTTACAGCATTCTATTGAAACAGAATGGAACTGAGGCCTTAGAAGTTCAGTCACCTGTTCCATCTTTACCAACTGACCTACCAATCTGTCTCATTTCCGAAACAAGATCCTAAAATGTGAGAAATAAATTCATTGTTGTATTGGGTCCCTGCTTTATTTTATTGATATTTTATTGGAAGGATCAAATCTTGTAGCAGTCCTGTCGGTTTCTGGCAGCCATCACCTGTTCAAAGGGCCAGGTGATCTTATCTTACATAAAATATATAATTTTATAAAAAATAAAGCTGGCTTTGCTTCTGATTACCAACTAGCTGATATGTCTTTCCTCTGAATAGAAGGCTTACTCTAGCAGAGCTTGAGTCACTGCTTCCATTCTGGAGATCTGTAACATATGATGCATAGTAGCTACTGATCTTTCCTGACACCCGTACCCTTGATTTACCTGCCAAGTATCAATTTTGGGAAAGAGGAGTTACTCCTCTAAAAAATATATCTGGAACACTTAACTCCTACCATCCTAAAGACATCTTGCTTGCCCATTCTTTACAGTGGGTCTCCATTAGCAAATCGAGGAGAGATGCATCTTTTGTATTAAACTTGCTAAACTCTTTGTGCTTTCCTTCTTGTTACAGTTCCTAAGCACAAGCGTGGTACCTTTGACAACTGTCGTTACCTTCACTGACATGACGGAATGGCCAGAACTTCCACGAGGCCAGCCCCAAATGCATTGGAAACTCCCTTTTGACATCTTTTTCCCATTCAAGGTGGCACCGAATTTGGAAAGAAGTTATAGAGGTGATCTGGCTGTCTATTTTTTTTTGATTCTAATAATGTTTAGTATTCTCTGCTTTTGAAAAGTCAAATAGATGGGGCCTGTACTTAAAGTTCGGTGAGTAAATTGATACATTCAGAACTATGATCCAGATCATGAGACTTCTCAGGTTCTTATACTGTGCCTATGATACCAATGTGCCTTCTGTTCTTGGATTAAGCCACATGACCAGCTTCTGTCCCGAGTCCTCTCATGCCCCTATTCTCCGTATGCACCATCTGTGAACCTCACTGCAGTGAAGCACTTGAGAGATGGAGGGATCAAGAGATATTGCATTAATGAGGAACAAGGAGGAGGCTGTTCAAATGAGCATTCCATGTTCCCAGAAACCAAGAGTGCTTTCTAAACCGAGGAGTATGGAGAGAGGAGCAAGGTTCAATCCAAGCATTTTGGAGCTACATGCAGTCATCTTCCTGTTGGAGAAGCATCTGATTTTTCTACATGGAACTAACTGAACATTTAAAATACAGGAGCCCTCCGAGGTGGCCTGAATCATTATTTTATGAGTAGACATGTCTGCCAGTCACCTTTTAACCTGTCCTTGTTACATGGCAGCCATGCCTCTGTGACAGTTTTGGACTCTTATCTATGTCTTTTCAAATACAGACATTCAATTGAAATTTTCGTGTTTTAATCACTGTTTACATTAGCAATAGTGTTACACAAAGCAAAGTAATTGTAAATGTCCCATCCTCTGAAAAACAATTGCATTTTAGTTGTTTGTCAAGACAGCTTCCTTCCTGATCTTTTTTTTTCTTGAAGAAACAGGCCCGAATATGGATTTTCCTAGATAAGAAACATTCTCTTGTGGCTCCAGATAGGAACTGGGCTGATAATGATAGCCATTGAAATTCTAGGTAGTACATCACAGTGAGTTGTGAACAGTCCTAAAGAAAAAAATCAATTATTTTAGGAAGAATGTGTAGATCTATTATGAGACTGAAGCTTACCGCAATACCTTACCTTTGGCTCAGTCTCTGGGCTCAGAACATACGTTTATTGTTTTTGAAGTTGAAGGTGATCTAGTCTGCCCCACTCCATCACACAGGCTAAGGAAATCTGCTCAATCATTCCATGAGGTTGTTGGATGACAGTATATTTTTTTTTTAGCAAAGTATTTATTATTTATCTTAAATTCTTCAGATGATAGAAAAATCTGTCCCATCTAATGTCAAGTAATCCAGTGAATCAATAATGGGCAAGAAAATCGGAGAAATCTGGCCTACCTTTAACAAAATGTATTTGTTGCTTTTGTACGTATACTGTGTATAGCAACTTTGTTGCTCTTCCTCATTACAAACTTAAACAGAAGAGTGCAAAAACAAACTGAAAACCTTGTAATTAGTCAGGATATCAAAGGAGATAACATGAATAAAACAAAACCATGACCCATCTAAAACATGCAGATTACAGGGTAACGTCACATATTTTAACTTTCTGATTGTTTGCATGGTTTATTAGCTTGTGTGGGAAAATAATGGAAGACTGGTGAGGAGGATTGTAAACACACTCAAGTGACTTGCAGCTGGGGTGTTGAAAAACACATATATCATACTAATTGTTCTTTGACCTTGTGTATTGGACATCTGTGTTTAGATAACATAGGCCTGTGATAGACTTAGAGGCACCCTTTCGAACATGCTTGAGATTCCTGCCCTGCTGTGGGAAAGATCAGAGCACAGTGGTAAACTACGCCTGCCTGAATCCTTGATAAACAGGTGAAAACAGCAGGTTTGTTGATCCTCCAGCACGGACTGAGCTCTGCAGTGCCTGCATTCCTGCTTGTGTGCCCCTGCCCAGGTGCTGCTTCAGGGATTCCCCGTTGGTGAGGTGACAAAAACAAATTTACTCTTTGCATTTCATCTGTAGTTTTGTGGTTTTTCCTGCGTCCTGCCTGTGCCAGCTCACACAGCTTGGAAAGAATTCTGCGCAAGTGTCTGCTGCTTCCATTGCTTCCGATTCTGGGGCAGCCCATGAAAGCCAGTCTGAACACACGTGCATTCTAGTGTTACATATGGCTGGTGGTACCAGTACAGCAACAAGCTTTGATTTTAGATAGACGTGGCTTCTCAACTGTGCCTGTAATATCTTTGCAAAGCTTAGGCAAAACACATTTGTAGCATATGTCACATATCCTCTCGTGCTCCTAATTTGTGGAATCCAGGAAACTAATTCAGAGGTGACAGTAACTGAATTGAACAACGGGTTAGTTGGAGAAACTTGCCAGACATTGTGTTGCCAAGTGTGTCAGGATACAGCTGGAATGAAAAGGATCTGGCATCTCTGTTTTCCGCATTATTGAGATAATTCAATTAGGTGATTACAGAGATTTTTTTTATTCTATGAGCTGCAAATACATGGAAGTGCTATAAGAATGCATCACCTTACTATTGTAATTCTCCAATGTTGTATTTTCTAGCACACATTTGGCTCCTCTGACATTTCCTCATTGCAGGAAACGGAGCTGGAAAGAGCCTTGTCTATAACCTGGTCTAGCCTGACTTAAGGCATGTTCAGTTCTAGCATATGGATGCGAGTTTAGAGTCTGCAGTTTCCTATGACAGTTTATTTCAGTGTCTACTTTGTCATGTTATGTTTTTCCCCACTGCCTGAACTTAAACGGCCTCTGTTGCAATTGAATATCAGGCAGCAGTATGACGATGTCACACACAAGGCAGACTCGTATGTCAGATATACAGAATGGGGTATTTACACTCCATGTCAAAGGGCTGAGACAATGCTGCATAACTTCTCTGCTGCCAGCATTCTACCTGAAACCATCTTTCCAATGTGTCCTGTTTTGAGATGGTAAGTCTATTTTTACCTTGTCCGAGTGAAAGATGCAATTTTGGATTACAAAGTAGGAGCAGAGTTACAGAAAGTTAATGAAGTACATTGTTAGTAGTGATGTGAATCAGGCTGCCCACCCAGCTCTTACTTAAGATCACTCTATGGGGTTGTCAGATTGTTGTCATGCTGGAAGTGAAAAGCAGTGAGTGTTTTCATTCTTGCTGTCTGAAAGAGTACCACTTTGGAGTACCACTTCAGAGTACCACTTCTTGCTTTCATCATAGATTCTTCCCCCCCACCCAACAAACAGAAATAGTGAGAATGTGAATTTCTGAAATGAAATATTCTGAGATCATTCTCCCCTTCTATAATGTAAGAATATAAATAAAATGCAAAAAAAAAGCTACAGGAGACATCTTAAAAAATTTTATAAGCTCCTTAGTGAGCTTCCATTTTCTTCTGGCACTAAGTACATGAGCCACTGTTAAATTTGTTTGCCAAGTTTTAGCCACTGCTAACCACTGTAGGGTTTGTATCGAAAGGAGAGGTGTCTTACATACTGTGCTCCTAATACTTGGCTTCTTCATCTGGCTCAACTTACTCTTCCAGTGTGCCACTGTATGTCCATGCACCTTAAGAAACAATTATTGTAAGAATACGTAAACATGATCCTGCGACACGTTTGCAGTCCTCCCGACAAGATCACGTATGCGACCCACGTGGCACAGCATGCACTGTGTCACTAATGCCTCCTATCAGAGGGACCTCGCGCCTGAAAGTTTTCCTAGAAAGCACACTTCCCTCTAGCACTGCTTTACACCCACCTGTGCTGGAGTCCGAGTCCTACCGACATCAATACTGGACGGTCAGGGTGAGCCACAAGTTAACGTTGCCCGATACCCGAGCGTAGCTGCCTTTCACCCTCAGCCTCCCTCGGAGCCTCCGAAGCCACCGCGGCTCCTCCCGCGCCCTGCGGCGGGGCTGAGCCGGGGAGAGGAGAGGCCCCTTCAGCAGCGATCGCACTCGAAGAGCACGCGCTGGCTGTAACGGGAAAAACTAGTTAATACACAAGAAATCCTTAAATACTCACTTCAGCAAAGCCAACAACCACAGCCAAACGGCTCACAGGTGCAACAACCCAACGGAACTTGACGCGCCCCAGCTGAAGAGGAAGCCGGGGGAGGGGCTGGCTGAGGCCGGCCGGGCGGGCGCTCTCCCTCGCCGCGTGCTGCCCGCAGCAGGGGCTCTGCTACAAAATAAACTACCTCCCGGCTCCGCCCAGAGCCGGAACTCGACAAAAACCGCCGTTGGCGAAGCTGGCGTCCCGCTATCGCGATTGCGCCCAGTTGTAGCGGAACGCTCCTTCTGCTGCCGCCCTGCGGGCCCGGTCCACAGAGCACTCGCTCGCCCGAGCACCTCTCCCCCGCCGGAACGCCGCTGGCAGGAGTCCCGCCAGGCGAGCGCGAAGCTACCGGCTCAGGCCGCCCTCCCTCCCTAGCGGGGGCGGGGCGGGGCCGGACCGGAAGCAACGTGGCGCGGCGGGCGGCTGTGGCCACAGGCGGAGCCGGTGCGTCGGCTGGGTGAGTGGGGCCGCGCTGCGCCGGCCGCGCTGCTGGCGAGCAGCCTCGGGCCGCGGTCGCGAGCGCTGCCCGGGGGCGGGGGAGCGGCCTGGGCTGCGACCGCGGGGTCGCGGCGGGGCCCGGCCGAGGGGCCGGTCCTGCCGCCTGGGGAGGTCGCAGAGGCGGGACCTGCTGTCGCGCCCGCCCGTAGCTGAGCGCGACGGTCCCCTTCGCGGAGGGGCGAGACGCGGCGCGGGCGGCGCTGGGCCGTGCCTTCCCTCGGCGCTCCGCAGTAAGTCAAAGCGGTTGCTGCTGGTTCCCCTCCTGCGACTGGAGGATCGGGAGCGGTTGCTCTATTGCTGGCAGCAGAGGAATGAGGGTTCCGTGAGGGGGGGGAAAAAAACAAGTGA